>NW_027266272.1:23503128-24138128 GCF_022045235.1 Haliotis cracherodii | reverse complement strand
TCACTCACTCATCATGTAAAGGTTAAGGGTTTAGGGAGGGTCAGTTTTTTTGGCGTCTTGAGAACTGTTTGACGGAGGCTTTTGCCCGGGTCTGAGGTTATTTGCAGTATGATGTACTTGCTAACATTTCCCTGATAACATGACTGACCCTGTATACTTCTATATAAACACACTTACTTGCCGTTTCCCTTTCTATACAGCCATTACTTTATCTACGTACCCGTTTTCTTCGAGGCGTTTAACTTCCGAGGAGTAAAGGGCAGCTTGTGGAAGATTTTCTTGAGGGTTTCGGGACTTGTTTTGATGCGGTGAATGTCCTTGACCTTTGTCAGACATGTCTCCACTCTCTCCAGCTCCACCTCCGCCTTCCGCGCCGTCTGGTGGAAAACACAACCAGGGTGTGTATATGATTACTGGACCAACAGGTGTGTGTGTGCCTGAGTGGGTGCGTGTGTGTGTGTGTGTGTGCGTGCGTGCGTGCGTGCGTGCGTGCGTGCGTGCGTGCGTGCGTGTGTGTCTGTGTGTCTGTGTCTGTGTGTCTGTGTCTGTGTTGTTGTTGCTGTTTGACGCCCCACTCAGCAATATTCCAGCTAAAGTACAGCGGCCTTGTCTATAATCGAGTCCGGACCAGACAAGCCAGTGATTGATTTTATGAGCAACGATCCACGCGCCGGGTAACACAGAGTCGCCTAGCCTTATCATCCGCTCAAGTAAGTCGCCTTTTCCGACCAGTATAGGTTGCCAGGAACCAGCATAGGTTGCTAGGAACCAGTATAGGTTGCTAGGGACCAGCTTGTTTTGCCTGGGACCAGTATAGGTTGCTAGTGACCAGCATAGGTTGCTGGGGACCAGTATATGTTGCTAGGGACCAGTATAGGTTGCTCGGGACCAGTATAGGTTGCTAGGTACCAGCATAGGTTGCTGGGGACAAGTATAGGTTGCAAGGGACCAGCATAGGTTGCAAGGGACCAGCATAGGTTGCAAGGGACAAGTATAGGTTGCAAGGGACCAGCATAGGTTGCAAGGGGCCAGCATAGGTTGCTAGGGAATAGCATAGGTTGCTGGGGACCAGCATCTGTTGCTAGGGACCAGTATAGGTTGCAAGGGACCAGCATAGGTTGCTAGGGAATAGCATAGGTTGCTGGGGACCAGCATATGCTGCTTGGGACCAGCATAGGTTGCTAAGGACCAGTATATGTTGCGAGGGACCAGAATAGGTTACTATCCACAGGTAGATCCACAGGTAGATCAACAGGTAGATCAACAGGTATTTTAGGTCTTGTTACTGTGAAAACAACATGTGAAATACTGGAATTCTGGAACATATTATCGGAAACTTGGTAATAGAACATTTAGGCAAGATGTAGACATCCCCATGGGCACCAATTGTGCCCCTCCTCTCGCTGATCTGTATCTTTATGCATATGAATCGGAATTTCGGCTCAGAATGGCAAAATCAGAATCGGAAATCTGATATCCTTCAATTATAGCACCCCCTTCCACTGATTGACTCACCTGAACTAGAAATAAAGGATACCAGTGAGACCACCTCTTTTGTTTCATATTTAGACATATGCAATATTCAGAATAAGAAAATCCATGAGACTGCAAGACAAGAGGGATGACTTAAAATTTCATATTTTGACATGTACCATATGTTCCCGTGTTTGTTCACCTGGCTTGCCTTTGCATGTGTTTGTGACGGGTGCCAGGGGTGGGGCAGGATACGCTCACCTTTTCGCGAACAACTTGTATCATCATTTATTTCATAATGATTCATAAATACATGCTCATGATATAGTCGGAATACTACAGTCGACTGCTTTCAATAAATTTCTTAAGACTATTGAAAGGGTTGTCGGTTATATTAACTAACCGTAGTCTTAAAACCTATACGCGGAACAGGGCCTGATTGGTGTGAGCACGTCTTTGTCCCCCATGCTTGCCATAATATGCGACTATGCTTGTTGTAAACGGCGACTAACGGGATCGGGTGGTCAGGCTCGCTGACTTGGTTGGTGCATGTCATCGATCTCAATCGCGTGGATCGATGCTCATGATTTCAATCTCTGGATTGTCTGATCCAGACTCGATTATTTACATACCGCCGTCATATAGCTGGAATATTGCGGCGGTAAACAACAAACCAACCAACAAACAAAAACATTGATATCCATCAGTAGTAACTTGTATGCACTTGTAGTAACAACTTGTAAGATCTGGGTTAGAATTGGTTTTACCCAACCCATGATTGTCGTAAGCGGCGTCCAACGTGACCGGGAGGACAGGGGCATCTCAATTGCGTTGATCGATGCTCATGATTTCAATCTCTGGATTGTCTGATCCAGACTCGATTATTTACATACCGCCGTCATATAGCTGGAATATTGATGAGTGCGGCGTTATTAAAAAACACAAAAACAAAAAATAAAAACAAGATGTCGACAAGCGAGAACTTTGCATCTCAATCTCCGTTTGTTTTCAAATTGAGGTGCGGGGGCAGGGGTGGCCCAGTCGTCTAAGGCGCCGCGATTCGCTGTGCAGAGTTGCGTCCCTTTGGCACGCCAGAAACCTATGATTGTGGGTTCGAATCCCGGTTCGATTATGTTTCTAGGTTTGTCAGCACCATACCCGTGCTCGTGGGTTTCACCGAAGTGATAACGTCAGAGACCTGCATCACTTCGGGCTTTCCTCCCACATTAAGCTGACACGCCGTGATATAACTGGAATACTGTTAAAAGCGGCGTTAAACCCAACCCACTCACTCACTCAAATTGAGGTGCAGATAAACACGACGGTAAGATAAATTCGTTGCAGGCATATCCCTCGGGAAATATCTATATGATGTGTATGTGTATACCCCGCCCCGAAGAGTTAGGTCTACAAGTTATAATCGTTAGTTTACCCAGACCTCCAATCTGCTTATCCCCAGCAATCTCTCGACTCGGTGTTAGCTCACCTTCTTGGCATGTCTCAAGTCGGTCTTGGCATCCTCCAGCTGGCTGGACCGCTGCCGAGCCTTCTCTTGCTTCTCTCGGATCCACGCCATCTTCTTGTTAATATCTCCCAACTTCCGGTCTATGGCAGGCTTCTTGTCCTTCAGCGCGTTAATCTCACTCAACAGACGCTCATAGGCCTCGTTGAACTCACGGCTGTTGTTCTTCGTGGACTGGCGCTTCATGTCCTCTATCCTGCAAAGCATGAGTGGATTATAGGTAACTGTGTTTGTTGTCTATGTATGCTGGGGATTGCATGGACATAATCTCAAGTAAACCTTTGACAATAACATGTAACTAAACATCCCTTTTCCTCGTTGGTCTCACAAGCATCCCGTGAGGTGCCCCTTCCACCAACCGCTCTTTCCGTTGCGACTGTACTGCATTCTGCTACTCTCATTTTTTCACATAGGAGTCAAGTCTTGATAACACAGTCAGTCCATAGATGCTTTTAATACGTATTGCTGATAACTATTTTTCTTTTACATTTTTTACATTTGCAATTTCGCAATCATATCAACACTCAATGCAGACGTATGACTTAATTCATCAAAACAGAATACTTATATATATATAATTTTATAATATCTGGTTATGAAAAACACGTGTAGCACAAGCTACTAAATATTTTTTATCGCCTACCTCTCCAGGGATACCTCAACAGCCATACCTCTCCAGGGATACCTCAACAGCGATACCTCTGGTTAGTTTCTGGTGTTGGCGTTTTATGTTTGCCAATTCATTATACCAGAAAAAAAAAATTCTTACTTTAAAATGATATGATCTCTGCTAAGTGCATTCATCACAATTTGTGAAAGTTATTCCGAAACATGGCAGTTGTAGAAGGTTTAGAAGCGAGAACATCTGTTGGTACTTGGCGTACCTGAACCTGTGCCTTCTCAACATCATGGCGGTTTGCCGGCGCTGCATCAGTGAGTGTGTGAGATAGTTTGAAGCAGCTTCGAACAGTATTCCAATAATACCACGGTGTGTCAGCTTAGTGTGGGAGGAAAGCCCAAAGTGACGCAGGTCTTTGACGTTTACCAATTTGGTGAAACCCACGAGCGCGGATATGGTTCTGACAAACCTTGAAACATAATCGGGCCGGACCGGGATTCGAACCCATAATAATAGGTTTCTGGCGTGCCCGAGGAAAGCAACTCTGCACAGCGAATCGCAGCGCCTTAGACGACTGGGCCACCCGTGCCACCTATACATGATGAGTACTGCATTGTTCAGTACACCCCCACCTCTCCATCTTCCGACCTCCCCCGACCTCCCCCGTATGAGTGAAATTGGCTTCACACATTGTACCCATGTCGGGAATCGAACCCGGGTCTTCGGCGTGACGAGCGAACGCTTTAACCACCAGGCTACCCGACCGCCCCTCCCCCGTATGATGCAGAATTACTTAACTAGATGTATTCATATAATTTTTCACGAGTACTTTTTTTCAATTGGGACAAACATGCCGACTTAAGCAAAAAAATGCTTATTGTCGCCCAACGCAAGTATCCCAAATGCTTTGGTAGGTCACTGGATTATCTGGTCCAGACTCGAACCGTAACTGAAGGACACAACTCTGCACAGCGAATTGCGACGTCGTAGACGACTGGGCCATCCGCGCCCTCGACGTAGCTGTATAAGGGAACTGTGTGAGTGAACATGAAATTAGTGAGTGAGTATGGTTTTACGCCGCCTTTAGCAGTATTCTAGCAATATCACGGCGGGGGACACCAGAAATGGGCTTCACACATTGTACCCATGTCGGGAATCGAACCCGGGTCTTCGGTGTGGCGAGCCAACGCTTTAACCAATAGGCTACACGACCGCCCCAACATGAAATTAAAGACAATAGGACGATCCAGAAGCTCACCTGAAGTCCTTGATCTCGAGGTCAAACAGCACGTCATGGTGTGCCACCATCAGATAACTCTCCTCCTGCTGCAGCTCCTTCTCCTTGCTGCTGACTCGAACCAACTCCTCATCACAGTCAGTGATTTCCTTCTTGATGACCTTCACCTTGTACTCGGTATTGCATACCTTCACCTGCAAGTCTCGCACCTTCCGAGTCTGAGTCTCGCGCTGAGATTCCAGCGCCTCGATATCGAACATCAGATAGGTGGAATACGAGCTATCCGCCTCCAGCCACTTCCGGATGTCCGCGCACACGTTCCTGATGTTCTCACACGCAGCCGGAAATGCCATGAGTATCGACGCATGCATGCAGTCACAACGCTCAGCGACCGTCTTCACCCAGTAATCGAAGTGATTGACATGCAGCTCATCCCGCTCAAATTTATCCGCCATCTCTGTAATATTGTCCACATTCACTTGAATAGCCTGTGACAGTTCCTGACGTTGTTTTTCATAGTTGGTAGCTGTTTCCAGGTAAGAGTCTCCAAGAGGGGTACTGAAGCTCAGCATGTATTTATTCATATACGACAGCAGTTTCTGTATGACGAGAATCATGTCAGAGAATCCAAGCCTTAGGGTTGTAAGAATCTTCCTGACGCACTCATGCACAGCAGACAGACAGTGCATGTCCACCATCAGCTTGTCCGCAGCGTTGTGGACCCGCTCCGTGATGTCCACAACCTGTCGGCGACAACTCAGCTCCGTGTAGCGGGCAGGCTTGATGACCGCTTCTATCTGAGGCAGCCACTTCTTCACCTCCTCTTCTATGTGTTTTCCAGGGCCGTAGAAGGACATCTCCAGCATTGACAGACGCTCCTCGATACCCAGCGCGGCCTGTTTCACGGCTTCGTACACCGAGGACAGACTCTGGGGCCTCTCGAACTCCAGGTTGGCCAAAGACTGGCGTTTCCTGAAAAACTGAAGACCGGTGGCTTTGGGCATTTTGACCACAGTTCAAACGTCTTTAAAATAAGATACCTTACTATGTTTCTGAGAACACTTGCTGAACCGTCTCAACACAGAGGACGATTCTCACAGTTTAGTGGCATCTTGGAAAGAGATCCTTTTATCTGAACAGAATAATTCTACTGAATCCAATCCAACTGTTCTTTCCAATAGTCTTGTAAGCTACGAGATGTCCTTTTTCTAGGTATTCGTAGAGTCTGTGATTACAGAGGTATAACTATATAATTATTGAGAACGGGTTCTTCTCAGCTGTGTTTCCTCAACCCGCGTGATTACAGTGTTAACGCTGTATGTGGCTACGGTGAAGATGTGGCTAGGTTGGACTGTGTTACAACACGCTGTTACTTAGCGAACAAACGTGTCTCCGTCCACGTGTGTGGTCGGCTTCCTCCTCAATAATGGATGGGCCTTCATGATGCGGGGCGTCGATATCCGGGTGTCCTATGGTGATTTCCTGGAGGTGTGTCTCTCATCGATAGTCCCGTGATCGCTGAAAGCAAACATAATATTAAACATTAAATGGGTCTTTGAAATATACATCTATCCTGCAGATCACAACACTAATCTACTTTCATTTTAGAGTTTACCTGGCTTTTGTTTATCGAACATTGCTGAGAAAGTTCACTGAAGAACATTTCATGACCCTATGTCCGCCTCCGTGGCCTTGTGTTTAGAGCGTCAGCATGGAGGACGGTAGGCTATCCATGTTAAACTGTGGCAAGGTATCTCAATGGGCTAACAGTAATAAATTGACATTAGACCGAGTAGTACACGTGGACCCACGCGCACGCGCACGCGCACGCGCACGCGCACGCGCATGTACCATATGTGCGCAATTATCATTCTGTGTACAGAGTGAGTGAGTATGTTTTACGCCGCTTTTAGCAATATTCTAGCATTATCACGGCGGGGGACACCAGAAATGGGCTTCACATATTGTACCCATTCGGCGTGACGGGCGAACGCTTTAACCACTAGGCTACCCCAACGCCCTCTCTGTATAGTACGGTGGCCCATAAGGGACATGGAGCCTGTTTTTCAATATTTTGATATTTCACTTACTGTTATCGTAACCTTTTGCAAATTAACACGATTTGTCATACAAATATGTGATAAATCATGTATAAAGAAGATATTGAATCGCTGAAAAGTGAAGCGAAAATGTCAAAAACTAAAATGAAAATGTCAAAAACAAAAACGAAAATGAAAGTACATTTTCCATGTTTTCGGTTGTTTTTATACATGATTTATCACATATTTGTATGACAAATTGTGTTAATTTACAAAAGATTATGATGAAAGTAAGTGAAATATCAAAATTATGGGCCACCGTAGTATAGAGAACTGGCATAACAAAAATATACATATGACAACAGATATGAGTTGCTCAATAGGATTCACTCCTTTCGAGGATTAAAAGAAAAATCTATACTATTGAAGGTACCTTTTCAGATTATATGTCAATGTTGAATAATATCCTAATACTATGGAGGCAACAGATCAATACCAAATTAAACATAAATAAAATTGACACAGGAACAAACAATAACATCTTCCATATGACAAGGGTTAAGGGGGTTCTACGACAGGCTAAAGACAACTAAAGACCTCCCAGACGTATGCAATAAGTAGCAAAACCTATTCCCAGACAGTTTGTCAGCACCATACCCGTGCTCGTGGGTTTCACCAAAGTGGTAAACGTCTGAGACCTGCATCACTTCGGGCTTTCCTCCCACATCAAGCTGACACGCCGTGATATAACTGGAATAATGTTAAAAAAGGCGTTAAACCCAACTTACTCACTATTCCGAGACATTGCTTTCACTTGGGAGAAAATCGTCCCTCAGCAGAGAAAATGTACAAATGGCGATTCTGAGACTCGAACCCACAACCAAAGGACCCTAGCAACTCAGCAGTGCCTTTGACCATAGGGCCACCCGACCCACCAATAAACAGTATGAGTAGACGTGTATTTACCGTTGTAGTTGGCACTGCTTTTGTATGCAAGAGGTTATAGGTGTCGTAGGCACTAGGCAATACAGCGTTATCTCGCCCCCTGGCTGTGTGATAAGACTGCATGTGTGTGAGGGGGTATAATAGTATATAGTCAGCAAGTCGGTATTATCACGAGGCTATCAGTAATCCCTGGCCTTTGGAAAATCAAAGAACGCGAGCTGAATTGGAACAAATGCGGTCGTATACAGATTAACCTCGAGATTAACCACGAGATCTTACACAAATTACCCGCTTATCAGAAAAAAAGGTTAAATATGATAATCCAGATCGTTAACAGCAAAAGGTCGATTAAACCTATCACCCGTAACTTAGATTAAGAGTGAGTGAGTGAGTATGGTTTTACGCCGCTTTTAGCAATATTCCAGCAATATCACGGCGGGGGACACCAGAAATGGGACTGTACCCATGTCGGAAATCGAACCCGGGTCTTCGGCGTGACGAGCGAACGCTTTAACCACTAGGCTACCCGACCGCCCCCTTAGATTAAGAATTCCGGCTATGTACCACAAGCGGAACCAGGATCGTCTGTATTTTCATCCTACAAAAGTTATTATTGTGTTGTTGCTAGCCCTTGTAACATGATCAGCTGATGTGGATAGTCAAATATCCATTTAAGTGAATAGACACACCCCTTTAGATCATTTAATTGGTTGATAATGTGTTATGGGTTTCAGATTACACGCTGACGTATCATATCTGGGGATAAATTTAGTCTTTGAAAGGCATTTAGAAGTGATTCACATAAGGAAGAGAAAATATGGATGTCAACTTCTTTATTATGAGGAACACCACCTGATGAAGGAGTAAGCATATACTCCGAAACGTTGTGTTCCTCATAAAAAAGAAGTTGATATCCATATATTCTCTTCCTCGTGGGGATAAATTGGTTAACATTTCAAACAACAGCACAGCGTCACGTGCTTGTCGTAAGAGGCGACTAACGGGATCGGGTGGTCAGGTTCGCTGACTTGGTTTATGCATGTCATCGATCTCAATCGCGTGGATCGATGCTCATGATGACAATCACTGGATTGTGTGGTCCACACTCGATTATTTACAGACCGTCGCCATATAGCTGGAATATTGCTGAGCGCGGCATCAAACAACAAACAAACAAAAACAAATGTTCTCGTTCCCCGCCCTCCGATTTGAAACCTTCTGAACAAAATAATGAACAGCATCCCTTATTTCTGTTTAATTTCTGTTTAATGATGCGGGGCATGTGCCACTTTGGTAGAACCAACCAGGGGTGTGGTGCTAACAAACCATCGGTCGTAATTTGTGCAACCTGGGATTTGAACTCGTGATCAACAAGATGTGGGGACGCAACTGTGTATCCCTGTGTTGTGATTATTGAACACATCCAAACAAAGAAACCTGACAAGACAGTTGGGCGTTCTGAGAGAATGAGAAAGAGAGAGAGAGTGAGAGAGAGAGAGAGAGAGAGAGAGAGAGAGAGAGAGAGAGTGAGAGTGAGAGAGAGGGAGAGTGAGAGAGAGGGAGAGTGAGAGAGAGAGAGAGTGAGAGAGAGAGAGTGAGAGCGAGAGACGATAACAACTTGGGAGTGATTTAATCCTTTTATAGGCGAGCGATGGTGTGTGTGTGTGTGTGTGTCTGTGTGTGTGTGTGTGTGTGTGCGCGCGCCTGCGTAAGTGTGTGTCGGGTGTGAGTCAGTGTGAGTGTGTGTCTGTGTGTGAGGGTGAGTGCGCGTGTGTGTGTTGTGTGTATAGATGGGTGTATGTGTGAGTGTGTGTGTGTGTGTTTGTTTGTGAATGTGTGTAGATCTGTGTCGGTGGGTTCATTGGTGTGTGTATGTGTGTGCTTGTGTGTGTGTGTGTGTGTCGGTGGTAGCATGTGTGTCTTTCGGTGTGTCTGTCGGTGTGTGTGTGCCTAATGAAAGTGTAAATAAGCTTTTCACGTCACAGCGTTTTCATTCACAGTAAACTAAGTTCTTTCCTAATTTCCAAAAGGATCCTTAGATTATGTACATGGCAAATTACCTTGATTAATCACGACGGGTAGAGTGTGGGGTTAAATCCTACAGGTATAATAATCCCTGGAGATTAATCTGATACTAGCCACCAGGGTCAAGGTCAACCTGAATATCTAATTAAGTCGAGGCAATCTAGGCGATATCATCAGCTGCGTTCTACAAGTAAGAGAGTGCCTGGCGGGGGGCTGATAAATATTATCTATACTGGGCGGTATGGCGGTGTAAGGTTACAAAGTCAGTGCCGTAATTGCGAAACGTGCAACCACGGACCTAAATAACCGTTGTTTCGTGGCGTAGCTCAATGCTGGGGAGTAGAAGACGCCCCGAGTTTTTGTCAATCTTTTGTCATTTCGCAATGGATCACGGCGCATGCGCTATGTGATTGGTTAATTGATTGGGGGGGGGGGGGGTTAATCTAGGCACTCCCGTGCAATCAATCACAGGTATTTGTGTGTCGATATCTGCGGCGGATAACGAGTGGTTAGATTATCACTGTTCCCCTCACCGCGTTCCCGGCTGCTGGTTAATTGTGACCTTCCCATGTTTATTGATGCAGCGTGGCAAACAGCTATGAGTTTCGCACAGACGATGACAAATTATTCCTTCATTTATTCACTTGTCAGAAAGCTCGAATACGGTGCTGACAAACCGAGAAACATTATCAGGGACTCGAACCCCTGATGAGTTTTTATCACTCCTAAGGGACGCAACTCTGCACAGCTATGTACTTTAAATATCACACTGCATACATCAAGACAGCGGGCAGTAAGGGGGCCCAGCGGTGAAAACGTTCAACACTGCTGTGTCGAACTTTGATGTGTCGAACTATTTACGTATGTCCCTTCGACACAACTGTATTAAGGTCATTTTTGATGTCGTGAAACAATATCTCTCCCTCACTACTTCAAAGACTGACCTTGAAGAAACACCCTCAAGTTCCGGGTGATCATCGAACAAGTATCGATGTCCGTCGTTCGATACAAGCGGAGTAGAGACACCAGACTGTTGTGCTAAAGAAGGCTTCTGAACCCACAAACATCAACATCCTACTATGTAGCATAACTATTTTTATTACGTTTTTATTAGAATCTGACATGGCAAAAATAAAACAAATTCCATTATATACGGCACGTTCAGGAATCGGACAATTGTAAATAAACTGCTGTTTATTGGATAAATAAATCTCTGTAAAAAACCATTACTTCCCACTCGAAACCGTCAAGGTGTGATTTTGCATCGAAATGTAATTAAAATATGAAATGTTGATTATGCAATGAACCTAATGAGACTGTCCAACACATTGTCAGTGGATGCCCAGTAAGTAAAATAAATAAATAAATAAATAAATAAATAAAAGCGACAAAACCATTTTCATAATCATAATAAATCTCCACTAATAGTTCACTGCACGATTCCGACTATTCCATAAGCAAGTGTTGAATCACCATCAAATACTCATGATACCAGGTATTAGCGAAACAGTGAGCGTATCCTGTCCCATCTGTTGCACCAGTCACAAACACATGCAAAGGCAAAGCAATTGTTCACCTAATAAAATACGGGACCATATGGCACAAGTCAAAATAGGTAAAAAGGGACGGTGTGGACAGAGGACGAGTGATCATGTTCATCATCATCCGAGGAGAGCCTAGAGCAGTGTATGTTATAAATATGCACAGAACTATACATTCAGTGTGAGATAACCAGAGGTGCTGATGCCCGTGCTTCTGGACCCACCTGCACAAAGCGATCTTAGCGCTAAGATGATCGTAACTCACATACTTTAACATAGGCTTACAATAGTCTTAGCGCTAAGATCGCTTTGTGCAAGTGGGCCCTGGTGATATGTACATTGTAGCTACAGCAAGTGTACTCACAGTGTCTAGATGATCTCACAAACGACGTACAGCAATATCTTTGTCCGTCGTAGACGACAGGGTTGTCTCATATGAGTAGCCGTAGCAGTTGATGTCGTTGCGTTGTGCAAATTAGCACCAAGGTTGTTTTAAAGCCCATTCATTGCATTCCAGTAGTCCAATACTTTGATCACCGATGTCACTTGACAAATTACCATACAAACCAGGGACAAGGGCACATACCGACTAATTCTGCCAAGATCTCTGCCGCGTTCCACTGGATTGCCACTAAGCGTATCCAGGCAGGCAATTTCGGCACTAGTTGATGTTGTTAGGGAGCGGTGATTATGCGCAACTTTACAATCGAACAGCGGTAATCAATAAGCTTTATTCCTTGTGTGATCACCTATTGTTAATGACTGCTCCCCTCTATACAGCCCAGCTTACTTTCGCGAGGATACCACCTCGCGTGTCGGGCCATGTTCGCCAAATACCTCGCGCTCCAGGTGATCCGGCATGAGTTCAATGTTACGTGCTTGGGAAGGTCATCCGAGTTGAGTGGGCTTTCAGAATGATGAGATCGTGGACAAAGTGTTCTACGATCACTCATCTGTCCCTATAGTGTTTCACTTCCCAGGGGGTGTCACATAGGATCCTGTCAACAACACTCAAGTTTTTATTTCAAACACTTCAAGGTATACACGAATATCTCCACCTGCTTAGCAACAGAATAGTGTGTCATTCAATCCTGTAATACCAAGTCGATCATAAATAAAAACAACACAAACTATTGATTTAGTGAGTGAGTGAGTGAGTATGGTTTTACGCCACTTTTAGTAATATTCCAGCAATATCACGGCGAGGGACACCAGAAATGGGCTTGGGCTACCCATGTCGGGATTCGAACCCGGGTCTTCGGCGTGACGAGCGAACGCTTTAACCACTGGGCTACCCGACCGCCCCAACTATTGTTTTAAGAAAATGGAAATGAAATGAATTATTGCCACGGAACGGTAGATTGTAAGTGTGTGCTTCTCTTAAATAAACACAGCATCGTCCATTCCATCCATAACAAAATCAACAGTGAGTGAGTGAGTTTTGTTTGGATGGGTGGGTGGGTGGGTTGTGTGAGTGAGAGGGTGAGTAAATTGGGTTTAACGCTGTGTTGAACACTATTTTTTCATATCACGACGCCCAACTTAATAACTGAGGATAAGAATCTATGGATGAACAACTTCTTTATTACAATTAAGAGCGACATTTCGGTGTAGGTTCTACCACTGTTATCAAGAAAGTGATCTAACGGTGTTAAAAGTTGTTCATCCATAGATTCTTATCTTTACTTAGTACTCCAACTTCTAAATGCCTATCAAAGAAGCCCAACTTAATGCTTGAGCAGGTAATGAGATGATCACTATCCCGGTGTTCAGATCACTATCCCGGTGTTCAGATCACTATCCCGGTGTTCAGATCACTATCCCGGCGTTCAGATCACTATCCCGGTGTTCAGATCACTATCCCGGCGTTCAGATCACTATCTCGGTGTTCAGATCACTATCTCGGTGTTCAGATCACTATCTCGGTGTTCAGATCACTATCCCGGTGTTCAGATCACTTTTCTCCCAAACAATTCACAAAAATTAACCAGATTTCTTCAGTTTCAGGCCTGAAGAGGAAGACATTCTTGTTACTCTTTCTTTTGTATATTAAAAGAAAATTCAACAAACTATACTTTGCCCCGTCCTCAAATATGTGTCTTTCTGAAAAGTGCATATGTTAACTGGGTTATGACTGTGTGAGTTCGATATTTTTCATTTTTTAAGCAAATATTCAACAAAACAACATGTGTCGGACAAACCAAGTAAAAATCATTAAAGTGACGTCACCACAAAGGGAGATAACCATCTTTGTGTCACGTGCGGGTCCCCTGATTGATGACTGTTCAACTGACATGTAAACAAAGCCACGCCGAGTCCAACCGGTTTAAAAATAGACTGTCGGCAATTAATACAATGTATGAATAAAACCACTTCAGGTCGTATTGCCTCAACAGAGACATTCAACACTGTTTTCAGCCAGTGCCTGACTGAAACCTCGTCAGACAGAGCTGGATATTGGGGTAAACGCTGCTGGGTTAGTGAGGGAGCGAGGTGTAAGTGGGGGTGCGAGGTGTTAATGAGGGGGAAACATGTTAGTGAGTGAGTGAGTTGGGTTTAATGCCGCTTTTGACAGTATTCCATTTATATCAAGGCGTGTCAGCTTAATGTGGGAGGAAAGCCCGAAGTGATGCAGGTCTCAGACGTTTACCACTTCGGTGAAACCCACGAGCATGGGTATGGTCCTGACAAACCTAGAAACATAATAGGGGCGAACCGGGATTCGAACTCACAATCAAAGGTTTCTGGCGTGCCCAAGGGACGCAAAGGGAGATAACCGTGCGGGTCCCCTGATTGATGACTGTACAACTGACATGTAACTTCATCGTTTTCCAAATTCGTGGATCGGTGCTCATGGTGTCAATCACCGGATTGTCTGGCCCAGCCTCGAGCTTGTACAGACGACCGTCATGTACGGGGATATTGGTGTGAATACAGCGTTAAACAACAAAGAAAACAAACAACTGAACAAGCATGAATCTGACACACCAAGGGTCATAATCGGTGAAATTTTGGATTCAAACCCATTTATGCAGCAAATGGTCATCAAGCAGTGTGGATGCGGACCCTCCGTCCACTGTGCTACTAGTGTCAGTGGGGACATGGGGAACACTATCCCGTACTACTAATAGCAAGGACTAGTGGTTGATCTTGTGAGCACCATTCTGCGTAGTGGGGAACGATAATAAAAAAAAAAAAACACCCTGTTGTAGCACCGACCTAATTTAGTCGTTCCTGTTCAGACCGCCTCCATGGTCCAGAGGTAGAGCGTCCGCCTGGAAAGTGTAAGGTCCGGGGTTCAATGCCCGGTCGCGTCAAACCAAAAGACGTTAAAAGATGGTACTTGTTGTTACCCTGTCTGGCGCTCGGTATTAAGGAGCTAAAACAAGGACTCGCGGCTCGGAGTGTACCGTGTCTGAGTGGGGTATTCATGTATCATGGTATCTCAGTGGGCTAGCACTATAAATCGGCATCAGTCAGGACTAATACAAGCAGACACACACACACGCGCACGCACGCAAGCACGCACACACACACACGTGCATGCACGTCGCTATATAAGTGCAATAATCTTGGACGCGACGTTAAACACAATCTCACCTCACCTCACCTCACCTCTCTTGAACAAACCTTGTCCCAAATCATAGGCTGCCCCTTCGCCAACGCTGTCTTGTGTTGTTAGTTTGTATGCAGACTTAAGGCTTGAGTTTGAGTCTAAACAGTACCATTTGTGAAGGACATTCTTCCTCCAGTAAAATGGTACCGCCGAATTACCATTTAAAAGACACATTTGCTGATATCAACGCAACACTTACCCACTGTTCGACTGACAGGAAATACCCCGAGTATTGCGCTTAGCAGTGACCACTGGGGTCATCCAGTCTGTTCGCGACGTGTATACTGATTAAATTACATAACGCAACACGCGTCAAAAACACTTTACATAATCAATAGAACCTCTTCTTTTGTATCGTGGATGTCTGTATAAACACGAGGAGAACCGCCTGTTATTGATGAAGGGATATTGTGTCAAGCCTTGATGAGCCCTACTGCCCTTAACGAGAAGTTAGCATGCAACCTGCTTAGACTGTGCGCCGGTCTATGTACTGGCTAATAACTAGTCAGTTTCACCCATCTTCGGTGTGCCAGGACCTTGACGATGTTTGTTTGTTTGTTTGTTTGTTTAACGCCGCTCTCAGCAATATTTCAGTCACATGATGGAGGTCTGTAAATAATCGAGTCTGGACCAGACAATCCAGTGATTGACATTATGAGCATCGAGATGTGTGAACATATGCTGCAGATGTTCAAGTTCATGGTCAAGGTCAAGGTTGCTGGAGCAGATGTTCTTGGTTCTCTTGGTCAGTGTGGGGATGGTGCCAGACTTAGTTTTACGGGGTTGGCTAAAGCTGAAGTTTGTTTGTTTGTTGTTAAGCGCCGCACCCAGCAATATTCCAGCCATATGACGGCGGTCTGTAAATAATCGAGTCTGGACCAGACAATCCAGTGATTGACATCATGAGCATCGAGCCACGCAATTGGGATACGACGACATGCATCAACCAAGTCCGCAAGCCTGACCACCGATCCCGTTAGTCGCCTCTTACGACAAGCATAGTCCTGTTACGGCAGGCATGGGTTTCTGAAGTCCGGATCTTCACGGGTCGGCTATATGGGCGTGGCCTTATCGCCCACATAGCCAAAACAGTTAGATATCTTAGATATCAACTCGCTCGCTATCAACTCACTTAACATGATAACCTTTGGTATTTTGCAATATAACAGTACAAACACACTATTCATACACACTACCATGGGTTATTTATAATGTAGTTGTATAATTTTGACGTGGCAGTGTAGTCATTATGAAAGGATCGGGTTCGGGCAAACTTGCATTCCTTAAAAGTCTGAATTCCCGAATCTCCCTGTCTTATGCGGGCCGAAGGGACAAGTAATATTGACCTTGACCTTGACTGGAAATGGTCAGGCATTAACTTGCTTGAAAATGGTGAACCCGCACAAAACGGAAAAATAGAAACTGAAACAACGATCGTGGTCTAAAATGCAAGATTCGCTCTGATTATGTTTACAGGCGTCACTCACTCACTCACTCACTCACTCGAGACGCCCACATTATAAGAGAGAACTGCATTAACCACTAACCGACGGAGCACTGATTTGGCTCATTCAAAAACTTCACACAAGCACGTGTAAAAGAATGCACTTCGATAAAAAAAAAGTAGTCATTACGTCACGTGAGTAATTAGAAAAAACCTAAGTTCGCTCGTGACAGATCAGCCAGTATTATGCGAGAATTGTTTGAAGGGTATTTAGGTGTTCTCACTTTGTCATAACTTTGTACTACATGTTTGACAGCTTACCAAGGATCGAGAAAACGCGATAATGTCCCTTACAGTCCCCCATAGAACAGTGTACGTCCGACAGGTGTACGGCATGCGAATGGTCAAACAATGCCCGTCTATCTGAATATCGCCAACGTCTCACAATCGTGTGACAGCCCTTGTCGTTAATTGCTTTGTAGTTAGGCTTTGTTCAGACACAATTAGACCGACTGCATTATGCATAGAGTGTTGATAGCATTACCTGAAGGAAAGGAATTGCCATACCAAACACGCACGATGACGTCACGATCCTGCCGAGCTCGTGTCCGTAATTGGAGTTGTGTGATGGCGGAGTCGATACAGAACTCGCATTCATGATGCTGATTATTTATCAGAAAATGCCGAGATCATAAATTATGAATATATCATTTGAATGGGTGCAAGCAGATGTTATCAAACATTCGGCAGCTACCACTTCAAAGGGTTTTAACAACCACCTGTTGATTTAGCCCAAGTGCGTTACTAAGTTTATTTCTTGTTAAGGACCTAGTGAGTAGTATTGTTTCCGTCCCCGTGAAGATCTGGGTTAGAAACAACTCAAAAACTAAAAGGTATATTTCCGTGTTTCGCATGTATGAATTTGTGCCGCAGTTGATGTTTTAGTGCTTCTCGTGTTGAGCTAGCTCACTCACTCACTCACTCACTCACTCACTCACTCACTCTTATTAGCTTGATAGGGTCCCACAGGCGGGGTAGGATGAAATGTCTTAAAGCCTAATTATAGATCGATTAAGTCAGCGTATTTGACAAGAATATGGATTGTTTATTTGTTCAACATCCATGAAAACCAGTGGTTGATATTATGAGCAACGTCCCCTGCTGTCCGGGTACGATGGACACGCCATCAACCCAGTCCACAAGCCTCACCAACCGGTCCAAGTTAGCCGCCTTAAAGTGCCGAGCACCTCCTACAGCCCGGCTCCAATCATGGGGTTGAGAAGTATGGGGTACAGAGCATCTGACCAGGAAGTCCTACAAATGCTGGACGTTGGGGTCTGGGGCCGGATACAGCGTATAGGCAATCGGAGGTCATTTGTTGGTCACCTTTCTGATCTGTCGGAGGCCATGTAGGTAGAGTAAAGTCAGCTGCCAATATGTTCTGGTCGTGGATTCGAAGGCCAGATTTCGTCAATGTTTCTATTTTTAACCCTACTTGGAAACGTTTGACCTGTGGCACGTGGTGTTTGACCTGTGTCACGTAGTGTTTGATCTGTGTCACGTAGTGTTTTCCTAAATATTCCCAGTGTACCGTTCCAACTCACCGACTCGCGCACCCACAGTCGACCATAGTGTTCCTTATAGTTTAGCGATCATACTTATGAATTTCTGAAACCAGGGTAGCATATGGACTTCCATTCTTGGACGATGTAGTGAGTTGCCGAACCCGTGCCATTGGTGTGCCTGTATCAAGGTCTTTTATTCTGCAAACCGTCGTCATTCACCCTATTCATTAATTCTATCAAATGTCTTCAAATGATTAAGAAATAGCTTTAGGGCTCAGTCACACATTCAGAATTTTTACTGCCGTCCTTGATAGGACCATTCCCGATTAAAATTTGTCAAAAGTCTGATCAAGATCCTGTGGTTCGTGGGGGGAAATTCACAAACAGTCAGATATTGTTCAGGAAGCGTCCCGCCGAATTCGTCCCGATTCTCCCTTTCTCAATCCGAATCTGATCCGATTTGTATCTTCCGCATGGTGAAAAACGACCGAATCTGTCCCGAGAGCGTCCCGATTCTCCCGAATGCGATCAGACAGTGACCGGACATTGAACCGACAAAGACGGTTCGCATTCGGCAATATTTGAACGCAATCTGGATTCAATCGACAAGAAACGGCAATGAACAATTCATGCCCGTCCTTCATGAGAGCGTCCCGATCTACAGGACACCGTCAAGACTACAAAGGACATTGTTACGATTTTGCTCAGATACGGCAGAATCTGTCACGATAGTCACGATTGTAATCCGACTAGACAAAATCGGCGGAGTTTCCCGAATGTTACGGAATGCACCATACCGTCGGGAGTGCTTTTTCGACCTCTCTGGACCTTTCCCGATGCGTAGGACGATTGCGTTCAGACAATGAAAGGACATTCCAGATCATTGAGGATAGTAATACAGGACCTTGATAACATCACCGATTTGATGAGAAGTCTCGTCAATGTAAGGTAGGGTGATTTTGATGAGGCGGATCTCAGTTCATGGCCAAGGTCAAGGTCAAGGTTGCTGGAGCAGATGTTCTTGGCTCTCTTGGGAAGTGGTGCCAGACTTAGTTTTAGATGGGTGGCTAGAGTTGAAGTTTGTTTGTTTGTTGTTTAACGCCGCTCTCAGCAATATTTCAGCCATATGACGGCAGTCTGTACATACTTGAGTCTGGACCAGACAATCCAGTGACTGACATCATGAGCATCGATCCACACAATTGGGATACGATGGCATGTATCAACCAAGTCAGCGAGTCTGACCACTCGATCCGTAAGTCGCCTCTTACGACAAGCATAATCGCCTTTTACGGCAAGCATAAGTTGCTGAAGACCTATTCTACCCCGGATCTTCGAGGTTCTAGAGTTGAGGTGATTGTACTGATCCACAACCTCCCTATGACCGTTAGACCAAAATAAAAGTTGGTATCCATAAGGTTGTACGTTTTCTTAATAACCTCACCAACTTCTAGAGCGACAGTCGAACGGCCTTCCTATCATCCATGACCTAGTTAAAAAGGGCTTCTGACTTATGGACTGTTTTTCTTAAATAATAGGTCGCTTGTCGAATACATGAGTACATATGTCTTATAGTGATCAGTAAATGTGTCTTAAAGAGATCATGGAATTGTTGCATTCAAACAGACATCGTTATGATTCTTATCAGATATCTTCATAAGGATTACAGTTGATGTTGGCCTTTTCAGAATTTTGGAAAATGTATAAAATACCAAAAACGGTGTGGGAAACGTTCTGGAACGTGTCAACGAGGCTCAAAGTGGAGAATTCCTGGAAGCGACGTTCTAATTTTTCAATTTAAGTGTTTGGCCGAAGCTGAATATATTTGGAGACGGTAAAAACATTACACCTGGGTACAACGTGGGTCTCACACCTGCTTTAAGATAACCCATCCCCAGGAGGAAGGAAAATCTGCCTTCATCGCCATACTTCCCAGGTTGATGGTGAAACACTTGCACGTGAAGGGCTACAAACAGTCGCATGGACGCCAGGTAACACTCTCCCAGAAATGAAAGTATTCCGTCACTTTAAACTTGTTCTTGCTCTTGCTTAATGGTTAGAAAATGTACCTTCATCCCGCCTCGTCCTCCTGCGTTTGGGCGATCCGAAAGCAAGTATTTACAGAAACGTAAATAGCTTTTGACTGTTAGTATCGGTAGACTGTACTTTTTACACTGCGAGTTATAGGCTGTACATATTCCTAGCTTTCGTGATAACGAGAATACACATCCAGACATTTTCTTAAAGAACTTAAAGGTAGTCATCGAGTCATACTAAAAGGCTGGAAGACCTAAAGTAACACATGACATCTTTCTGCACACGCCAGCAGCACAACATCTTGAGGAAACGTATCACAAACAACGGTGTATAAGTGCTTGGCGATAATCATGGTTCCCGGGTACCAATTAACTAACCTGAATCTTCACGGGGGGGAGACAAGCATAGTTGCTGAAGACCAATTCTAACCCGGATCTTCACGAGGGGAGACAACTATAATTGCTGCTGAGAATGAATTCTTACCCGGATCTTCACGGGGGGGGGGGGGGAGACAATCATGGTTGCCAAAGAACTATTCTAACCCGAATCTTCACGGGGGAAGACAAGCATGGTTGCTGATGACCAATTCTAACCCGAATCTTCACGGTGCCAAGCATGGGTTAGTGAAGACAATTTCTAAAGGTGATGTTCACGGGGGTAGACAATCATGGTTGCTGAAGACCATTTCTAACCGGGATCTTCAAGGGGTCTTAGGTCAAAATTCAGTCAACATTTTGTCATACGTTTGTCGACATACTGGAAGTGGGAAAATTCCGAGACTGAAATCTGCCAATCGCAACATCGCCATAGGACGTCCTGAAGCTGGAGAGTCCCAATGTTCACCAGAGCACCATATCTCATTGATGGGATCGATGTACCCGCCTCAATTCAACCACCTGTCGTCCGAGAAGTGGTAGACCAAGAGTTACCACCCCTGCACTAGGTCGCTACATCCGGGTCTTTAATCTACGCCATCGACATGCTACTGTCATCGAGACTGCAGGACATGAGCCTCGTTTGAGGAGGGTAACGGACCAAAAAATCACAAATGGTCTGCGAGAGATGGGAATTAGACCCAGAAGACCGGTATTTGTCGCTGTATTGATACGTTTGCATCGACGACAGCGTATGCATGGAGCAACACCGTGCAGGCATGGGTTGAGGAACTGGTGGCGACTTCTTGATGGAAGACAGCGTCTTCAGACGCCGAAAGGATTTTTGTGAACTGAACTGCGCTCGATAGGGTGACAGATTCGATGGCGAAAGTGTGATGGTTCGGAGAGCCATAACCTCTACACGGAGGTCTGACTTCGTGGTGGTGGTGGTGGTGGTAGTGGTGGTGGTGGTGGTGGTGGTGGTGGTGGTGGTGGTGGTTCAAAGGAATCTGACAGCAAATCGGTACGTCGACAATTATTCAGCTTCCCCTTCTACCGATCATCAACAGACAGAGGGGGTTGTTTTAACGTGACAACGCTACACCACACCGCTAGTGTCACTGTTTACTTCATAATTCAAACGCCACAGTCTTGCCATGGCCGTCCAGATCATCAGTTGGATGAACTCGATAGACGTTTACGTCAACGTCAACGTGCGCCACAGATACTTACACAACTAGCCGACGCGTTGCAGGAAGAATGGAAGAGAACTCCACAGGACAACATCCGTAGACTTATTCAGTATGTGCGCACTGTGGTCACACCAGGAACGCCCCCTCGTGGACGCACGTGTCTTGTGACGGGACAATCAGTATTGTTCTTACGTCTACAGATCACGTGACAATCATCATGCTAACTTTCACCCTTGTGTCAATCATATTAAATGAAATATGCACGTTTAATTGATCACAGTAGAAGAAGCAAAGTAAGCCTAAAGGTTGATTACCAAAATATGAGATAAAACATTTTCCTCCACGTCTTTGGAATACATAATGCATTTTTGTGAAAGAAGTCATTATTGTAGATATATTACTGAGTGATATTATTTTCCTGCAAATTCAACTATTTTTAACTTTCGACCTCAACTGGATTCTTACTTATTGCTGATTTTTAAATTTGGTGTGATCCTTTTATCAACAGAGATTATTGAGGGCTCTGTTCAGGATGTTGAAATACCATAAAATTCCTATTATAATGGATGTAACTATCACCAAGCAGTGTTTTAACTCATTGCTCAGCATTGTTCAATCCTAGCTGGCATTTTGCACAACCACAGGTGGCTGAAGTGATAACGTAAATCCTGCTGGGGTATCGTGTAGGAAGCTGAGATACCGTGGGTCCTCCATGACCCCCAGCGAGGTGGCATGGCTTTGTTACTGTTAAAACATGCTTACCAAATTTGCTTTTAAAGATAAGTTTATTTATTTATGACATGCGTGTAGATATAAACTTGTTCGCGTCACTTTTAAGGCTGGAATAATGCCGATGCGACGTTGCATTGTAACTCACTCACTGACTCAACTGACCCATGCTTGCCGTAAAAGGTGACTATGCTTGTCCTAAAAGGCGACTGATAGGATCGAGTGGTCAGGCTCGCTGACTTGATTGATGCATGTTATCGATCCCAATTGCTCGTGTTATCTGGATTGCCTGGTCCAGACTCGATTACTTACAGACCGCCATCATACAGCTGGAATATTGCTGTTTGCGACGTTAAACAACCAATAAAAAAACAAAACTGACCATACTGCATTCGTCCCCACTCGCCCCTTTCCGTCACCTCCAAGAAGCCATTCGGTTTGTCCCGGATTGACACGAGTGGTCACGAATGCCTCGGATGACACTGGAATGTATGCTCACAAAAATGTTACAAGCTGACGCTTTTATATTTTACGGACTCTTCACAACAGTCATGTCTCAGGTGGGGTGTCTGCCACGTCAAGCCAGCATTGTTATATGGAATTGCGATGCATTCTTGTAATTGTATTACATTAATTTTTTTTGGTTAAAGATTCAGTAGACGTTCATGACATTGTTTTAATAGAAATTAGTTGTCAGGAAAGCATTAGTATCAAATGTAAGCAGCGATGTGGAAGCTACTATATTTAGAATTTTTGGAGTCAAGTGACATCTGAAATCTTCTAGGACAGCTACAGACTAATCAAGCTTGGTATGGAACTTTCTAGAAGGTATCTAGACGATATAAGTGGACAAGGGCGTGCCTCCCATCTCACATTACATCAAGACCAGCGGTTGTGAAAATCGTGTTTTCACCCTTGATATTCAGCCGGGGCCGGTTTTGGAAGCTTGACCACTGTTGTTGCAAGGTGAATATTCTTATCACTGACTTTATTGCTATAACCACTGCCATTGTAATTAGTACTGCCATTGTAATTAGTACTGCCATTGTAATTAGTACTGCCATTGTAATTGTTCTGCCACTCTACTGTGTTCTGCCATTGATTTACTTTGCAGTAATTTGTATTGATTTGTTAAACCTAGCTAAATATATGATACTATTGTTAATTGTAAAACATTCCTTTGTTGTGTGTTGTTTCTGAATTCTTTTACGATCTGGGTTAACAAATTGTTTCACATTGGCGGTCGACACTTAACACCATGTCGACATTTACACTCGCAAAACACGCACAGAGAGCTTGTCTTGTACTCATTTAGTTAGCTGGGTGCTGTCTGATTCCTCACGCTTAACGAGTGAATGAAGGAACATGGTTTTACGCAATATTCCAGCGATGTCACGGCAAGGGACACCAGCAATGGGCTTGACACATACCCATGTCGGGATTCGAACTCGGTCTTCGGTGTGACGAGCGAACGCTTTAACCACAATGCTACCCTCCCGCCTACGCATTGCACGAGTGTGTTTTTGTATATAGGAAGAATCAAGAACCCAATACGCATTGTGTTGAGTTGAGGTGAAATGACTTTTAATGTCGCGTTCAAGATTATTCCACTTATATAGCGATGTGCATGCACGCGCGTGAGGGGCCTGCTTGTACTAGTCAGTTTAAGACACAGTATACTGACTCCGAGCCGACCAGTCCTTGTTTTAACCCCTAAATGTCGAGCGCCAGACATGATAACAACAAGTACCATCTTTTAACGTCTTTTGATATGACGACCCGGGGATCGAACCATGGGCCTTTCGCTCTCCGGGTGGACGCTCTACCAGTATACCATGGAGGCGGTCGAAAATGGTTCCCGAGACAAGGGAGTTAACTGACTGGGATCGAACCCCCAAGCTTCCCATTTCCGGGCCACACCACCACACGCCACACCCCAACACCATCACACCATCACACCACCACACAACCACACCATCACACCACATCATCACACCACCACACCATCACATCATCACACCACCTGACCATCACACCACCACACCATCACATCATCACACCACCACACACAACACCATCACACCTCCACTCACCACACCATCACATCACCACACCTCACCATCACATCATCACACCATCACACCACCACACCAAAGCATCACCACACCATCACACCACCACACCACCACACCATCACATCACCACACCACCACATCATCACATCATCACATCATCACACCATCATATCATCACACCACCACACCACCACACCACCACACCAAAGCATCACCACACCACCACACCATCACACCATCACATCATGACCGCCTCCGTGGTCAAGTGGTAGAGCGTCCGCCCGGAAAGCGGTAGGTCCGGGGTTCGATCCCGAGCCGCGTCATACCAAAAGACGTTAAAAGATGGTTCTTGTTGGTACCCTGTCTGGCGCTCGGCATTAAGGGGCAAAAACAAGGATTGGTCGGCTCGGAGTCAATACTGTTTTACACCACCACACCACCACATCACTAATACACAACACCACCACTACATCACACATCACACATCACACCATCACGCCATCACACCACCACACCATCACACCACCACAACACCACATCATAACACCACCACAGCACCACATCATAACATCACACGACAACTACACCATACCTCCACTACACCGCCACTACACCAGGACATTACTACACCACACCACCACTACACCACTACACCATACCACCGCTACACCAGACCAACAATACACTACACCACTACACTATTCAACCGCTACACCACACCACCACTACACCACACCACACCACACCACCACCACTACACCACTACACCGCCACTACACCACTACATTACTACACCACACCACCACTACACCACACCACCACTACACCACACCACACCACCACACCACCACTACACCACCACTTCACCATTACACCACACCACCACTACACCACCACACCACACCACCACTACACCACCACTACACCATTACACCACACCACCACACCACACCACGACTACACCACCACTACACCACTACACCACACCACCACTACACCACCACACCACACCACGACTACACCACTACACCACACCACCACTACACCACTACACCACACCACCACTACACCACCACACCACACCACCACTACACCACACCACCACTACACCACAACTAAACCACTACACCATTACACCACTACACCACTACACCACACCACCATTACACCACTACACCACTACACCACTACACCATTACACCATTACACCACTACACCACTACACCATTACACCACTACACCACTACACCACCACTACACCATTACACCACACCACCACTACACCACCACACCACACCACCACTACACCACCACTACACCACACCACCACTACACCACACCACCACTACACCACCATTACACCATTACACCACACCACCACTACACCACCACTACACCACTACACCACCACTACACAACACCACCACTACACCACACCACACCACCACTACACCACACCACGACTACACCACCACTACACCATTACACCACTTCACCACTACACCACCACTACACCACTACACCACTACACCACTACACCACCGCACCATTACACCACTACACCATTACACCACTACACCACTACACCATTACACCACTACACCACACCACCACTACACCACCACTACACCATTACACCACACCACCACACCACCATCACTACACCACTACACCATTACACCACTACACCATTACACCACTACACCACCACTACACCACTAGACCACACCACCACTACACCACTACACCATTACACCACTACACCACACCACACCATTACACCACACCACCACTACACCACACCACCACCACTACACCACTACACCATTACACCACTACACCACTACACCACCACTACACCACTAGACCACACCACCACTACACCACTACACCACTACACCATTACACCACTACACCATTACACCACTACACCACTACACCACCACTACACCACTAGACCACACCACCACTAGACCACACCACCACTACACCACCACTACATCACCACTACACCACTAGACCACACCACCACTACACCACCACTACACCACCACTTCACCAAACCGCCATTCTACCAACACACCACCACTACACCACTACACCACACCACGGGACAGTGGGTTATCATTAAATCAATAACAACAGAAGCAAAGAGAGGCAGTAATTTTCAACACCATTTTAATTGTGTTTCGTGATATGATGATAATAACATTTCATTTTCTCACAAGAAAAACCAGTCGATTGCCGCTGAAAAGCAATCATTAACGAGAGTTGCAGTAGATCCCAGAAATATCTGGTCGTTCGGACAGCATCACTTTCAAAGATAAGAGTTATTTATTAAATAAATAATAATCCACACCTGTGGGTGAAATTGACTGCCTGATACAGGTGTTTGAACATGAGCCTTGACACGCCTACAGTAACAACAACAACAACAACATACATACAGCAGTACAGTAACAACAATATACATACAGAGGATGTAACACAACAACAATCCACAAAAACAACAATAAATGTAGGCCGGTGGCACTAACAGCACTAAGGACAATATACATGTCTGTAGAAACTCAATATGCACCCGTATACACATATGTCCATTGCACGGAATTCAAAAGTCTAATTTCTTAGGGTACCAGTAATCACCATTAAACACAAGTTGACATACGCCCGATCCCGTCTTCTGTCGTTACAATGAAAAACTGACGAAACGAAATTAGCAAACTGACAGAAGGCCCAAGATCAGCATTGGTCTTACACAAAGACCCGGATGTTCCAAATGCTCCTTTTATGTCTTATGTTGTGAACCAAGGTGAGGGTAAAACACCCACACACCCCACCATCCCCCACCCCACCCCACCCCACCCCACCCCAACCACACCCCTCTCCCAAAACCCCACACCTACCCTTCCGTTATATCGCCTATCCCCTTTTCTTTATCAAGTCTATCGTGACAAAGAGTGTCAAAAGAGGTGACGAACGGGGTGACCATAGGGGTGACGAAAGAGGTGACGAAAGAATACAGACACGTACACAAATACTACTCCTTAACATACCAACCCTAAAACATATGTGGTTATTCGTCGCACTAGGTATTGTCTACTGCTGTTTCCCAGAAACTAGCCCGTTAATATCGACCTCAGTAGATCTCCGGGAAGAAACGTCCATGCAGTGAGAAGGGGATGACAGTTGGGAGGTCTGCTCTATTGGTCAACTCCATCGTACGAGCATCCAACACGGCCAGGTAGGTCGTCCTCCGCACGCCATCCAGGATGGGTAGCATCAGAACACCATCATCCTCCGCCTTGCCCCGGGGGTTAGGCACGAACCACGCCTCCGAGGGGTAGTGGTATGGGACGTACCACACCTTGTCCCCATTCTGTTTACATAGGTCTTTCTTGACCAGAGCAATTTTACTGAGTGTCACATTGTCTTTCTTCAAAACGATTCCGTAAGCGTAACAATACGGCCGAGCTCGGTAGTTTTCGTTGATTGCCGGCATGTCGATGTTTGGCGTGTAGGGGGCGTAGGCTGGTCCTTTAAATGTCTCAACTCTCACTTTTTTTGTGGCTAGGGATATGTGGTAGCGTTTAATTTGAGCAAGTGAGTCAAACTGGTTTCGTTTGATTGGATCTGTCAAAACCTTCATTTCTAAATTCTTGACGAAATCGGGGCTTGTGTAGGCGGACACGTCCAATATTATACCTGTGTCGCTTGTCTCGAAGGCATTTATATGATGCATGGCAAATACATTGCCTGTTGTCAAGGAGGTGACTTTGCCTGTCTTCAACTCTACCACATACACTGTTGTCGGCCGATTGGGATACCAGTCCAGACAATCGAAAGGCTCGGCTTTGAGCACCATTTTCTTAACGTTCACATAGAAGGGGCTCGCAAACAAAATGGCGTAGTTCTCTGTCACGGAGAAGGAATGCATGTACGGCACGCGATCAACGTTCCACCTAGCGATGGTTACTCGCTTTGTAGGGGAGACAATTCTTATTAGACTGATGGCACTACTGGTCCATGGCAATACGCTGACACTCGACAAGAACGTAATGTGATGACCGGTTCCTGGTTCCGGAAGTGGGTGTGCAGACGACAATAAATTGAGAAAACCTAGCAACCCGAACCCACTAGAAGAAGTAGATACGCGTGCCGACACGGCACCGCCCGTAGATAGGTCACGTGGGTAGAAGACATAGTACTTCCAGAAGTCGCTGAGAGCCACGTATTCCGTCAGGTTCCGTTTATTGTCGGTGAAGGCGTAAATGTTGACGTTCATGTTATCGATGCCGCGTACCAGTGCCTGCAACATACATGTAACGTGTATATAGATAATATTTTAATTTTGAGCTGGCCTATTCAAAGCATGGGGTATGCATTGCCTCATCTTCCCGAGGCAAGAGAGTTAACTGACCATAAAAGTCCAAGTTTCCACCCTTGCCGAACTAGGCTGTAATTCCTGGACTCGATCGTAGCGCCACCATTACGATCGAGTCCGTTATTACGACTCATGTCCCTTCTGAGCCTCTCCTATGGACCAATCAGATTCCACCCCTCGTATCACTTGCAGTTGTATCAAACAAAATGGCGGCGCCCAGTCGTGACGATCTGATCGATAATGAAGTTCTATAGTGTGATAAAACGGGTCTAACTGCATTAAATTTCGTGGGCGCCTTGCTTAGAAACATGAAAATATTTGAATTTATTTTTTTTGACAACGAGTTGGCGTTGTACATGCTTTGCAAATCCTGCAATCGACCGAAATATACACAACGGTTTACTGACCGGATTTCGATTTCGTTGCACGAGTTTGATTGTACTATGCATAGACTCGTTAGTCCAGCCAAAATGTAACTCCATAATACAAGCCTAGTTCGGCAAGGGTGGAAACTGGACTTTTATAGTCAGTTAACTCCCTTGCTTCGGGAAGATAGGATTGCCTGGCCATCTCAAGCGTTCAACGAAGCAGAAATTTAGAAACGTGAGTGGGTTTAACGCGGGTTTCAACAGTATTAACAACACGGCGTACCAGCATGGTGGTTTAACATTATTACCACTTTGATGAAAACCACGTGCATGGGTACGGTGCTGACAAACCCAGAAACATAATCAGAACGAACCGGCATGCGTTTTCACATCGGAATCTTCCGAAAACAGTCCAGTCATGAAGAAAAGATGAGGATAATTAACATGGGACTATTGACATACCTGAAATTTCTCCACTTGTGAAAACTCCGGCTCTACACCTTGAAATAGGAGGTATGGGGCGATTGTTTTTTCTTTCATTGAGTCCTTGTAGAAATGCGTACGGAGAAACTTGGTAGAGAAAAAGACGGAGTTGTTTCCGGGAAAACGCCAACTAGCCAGCTTCGCAAAGGCGTCGAACGAATGCGAAAAGTTACGTGGTCCGTTGGAGAACGACCCAAGACCATTTCGCACCTGAAAACAAGAGCGAAAGACGTTAGAGTAAATTAAAAATAAATAAATATGAATAAATTTATATAGGAACCCTTGAATAAAAGGAACCGTCAAGTCTGTTATCTTGTCCTAAAGGGGATGATTATTGGCTGCTAGAACTGAGAAGGGGGTGAATACAGCCTGTTAGAGCTGAAAAGGGGGTGAGTATTGGCTGCTAGAGCTGAGAAGGGGATCAGTATAGTCCGCTAGAATTCAGAAGGGGATGAGTACAGCCTGCTAGAGCTGAAAAGGGTATGAGTATAGGCCGCTAGAGTTCAGAAGGGGATGAGTATAGCCTGCTAGAGCTGAGAAGGGGATGAGTATAGCCCGCTAGAGTACAGAAGGGGATGAGTATAGCCTGCTAGAGCTGAGAAGGGGATGAGTATAGCCCGCTAGAGTTCAGAAGGGGATGAGTATTGCCTGCTCGAGTTAAGAAGGGTATGAGTATATCCCGCTAGAGCTGAGAAGGGGATGAGAATAGCCCGCTAGAGTTCAGAAGGGGATGAGTATAGCCTGCTAGAGCTGAGAAGGGGATGAGTATAGCCTGCTAGAGCTAAGAAGGGGATGAGTATAACCAGCTAGAGTTCAGAAGGGGATGAGTATAGCCCGCTACAGTTCAGAGGGGATGAGTATTGCCCGCTAGAGTTCAGAAGGGGATGAGTATAGCCCGCTAGAGTTCAGAAGGGGATGAGTATAGCCCGCTAGAGTTCAGAAGGGGATGAGTATAGCCCGCTAGAGTTCAGAAGGGGATGAGTATAGCCCGCTAGAGTTCAGAGGGGACAAGTATAGCCCGCTAGAGTTCAGAAGGGGATGAGTATTGCCCGCTAGAGCTGAGAAGGGGATGAGTATAGCCCGCTAGAGTTCAGAAGGGGATGAGTATAGCCAGCTAGATGTCAGAAGGGGATAAGTATAGCCCGCTAGAGTTCAGAGAGGATGTATATAGCCAGCTAGAGTTCAGAAGGGGATGAGTATAGCCCGCTAGAGTTCAGAAGGGGATGAGTATAGCCCGCTAGAGTTCAGAAGGGGATGAGTATATCCCGCTAGAGTTCAGAAGGGGATGAGTATAGCCCGCTAGAGCTGAGAAGGGGATGAGTATAGCCCGCTAGAGTTCAGAAGGGGATGAGTATAGCCAGCTAGATGTCAGAAGGGGATAAGTATAGCCCGCTAGAGTTCAGAGAGGATGTATATAGCCAGCTAGAGTTCAGAAGGGGATGAGTATAGCCCGCTAGAGTTCAGAAGGGGATGAGTATTGCCCGCTAGAGCTGAGAAGGGGATGAGTATAGCCCGCTAGAGTTCAGAAGGGGATGAGTATAGCCAGCTAGATGTCAGAAGGGGATAAGTATAGCCCGCTAGAGTTCAGAGAGGATGTATATAGCCAGCTAGAGTTCAGAAGGGGATGAGTATAGCCCGCTAGAGTTCAGAAGGGGATGAGTATAGCCCGCTAGAGTTCAGAGGGGACAAGTATAGCCCGCTAGAGTTCAGAAGGGGATGAGTATAGCCCGCTAGAGCTGAGAAGGGGATGAGTATAGCCCGCTAGAGTTCAGAAGGGGATGAGTATAGCCAGCTAGATGTCAGAAGGGGATAAGTATAGCCCGCTAGAGTTCAGAGAGGATGTATATAGCCAGCTAGAGTTCAGAAGGGGATGAGTATAGCCCGCTAGAGTTCAGAAGGGGATGAGTATTGCCCGCTAGAGCTGAGAAGGGGATGAGTATAGCCCGCTAGAGTTCAGAGGGGACGAGTATAGCCCGCGATGGTTCATAAGGGGATGAGTATAGCCCGCTAGAGCTGAGAAGGGGATGAGTATAGCCCGCTAGAGTTCAGAAGGGGATGAGTATTGCCTGCTAGAGTTCAGAAGGGGATGAGTATATCCCGCTAGAGCTGAGAAGGGGATGAGTATAGCCTGCTAGAGCTGAGAAGGGGATCAGTATAGCCCGCTAGAGTTCAGAAGAGGATGAGTATAACCCGCTAGAGTTCAGAAGAGGATGAGTATAGGCTGCTAGAGTTCAGAAGGGGATGAGTATAGCCAGCTAGAGTTCAGAAGGGGATGAGTATAGCCTGCTAGAGATGAGAAGGGGATGAGTTTTGCCCGCTAGAGTTAAGCGTTGCTTACCAGATCATGAAAGTGACAGTCGGAATGAGTTTTCTAATCATGCAACCTCGAAAACGTTAACACGGTGTATTCCGAACGACAATTACGGCCCGTACGTCTGATTCCGACAAAATTATCGTCTACCTCTCGCTTCCGTGGGATAAAAATTTAACGGAGGCGGCGTTGCACAATACGTGGGAAGCACTGCCATACAATCTCAACCATATATTAGACATTCCGGAATCTACGTTTGTTCAGTTTTCAAAACTTCAATCAAGAACTGTATCAACATATTTTTCAAGCGTAGTCTGAAATGGAAGTCGACAGGTTTAAACGAGTGCCATAAAGCTCGAGAGGGCTGCTTTCTAAATGGCTGATGTCGACTTCTTGTTATTTATTTCAGTTGTCGGTCAAAGTTCGCGAAAGGTCGTTCTGACGTGACCCGTAATTGGATGTGCGGCAGCGAGAACTTAGATCTGTTTTTAATGAGATCGGTAGAAATTAATGGCCGCCAAACATCGACGTATGTTTATCGCTCCTCCCCTCCTCCCCTCCCTAACAACACAGTGGCAACCACGACTCCGACAAACAAAGACCCAACCCCCGGTATACAGTGCTCTGACCCGTGAAGAAACTAGGTAATGCCCCATGCGGCTGACGGAAGATAACTTGGAAATGTCTCATTTAGAACATACGGAGAAATATCACCAAGCCAAGGCAATCTCGGTCTGTCGCCATGGGATAGTATCAGTGAGGGTAAACAATTTGCGAACGCACGCGGTGGAACGTCGTAAATTTACCGTAGATGTAGTTTTTGGTCCAAATTCCACAAAGCAGTCTTAGCGGTGAGAGTAAGACCATTTTAAGTCCACTTTAAAGTATGGGAGATATGATGGCCTTGGTACTAAGATCGTTTTGTGCAAGTAAGCTCTACCGTCGTTTGGGAGATGACCGGTCTTCTTGGCTGTACTGTGTTTTATGAAACAACTTGACTTGTTATGTAAAATACCAAGGTCAAGGCAGACGCTATATGCGTTTGTTTTATCTTAGGACCAAATGGTAACATGTGACAGACATTACGACATGTGAGTGTAGGTACTCCTTGGTGTCATCGATTTGGAATTTACATCACTGCATCCAGATACTAGGTCTTCAGCAACCCATACCTGCCGTAAAAGGCGATTATGCTTGTCATAAAAGGCGACAAACGGGATCGGGTGGTCAGGCTCGCTGACTTGGTTGATACATGTCATCGATCCCAATTGCTTAGATCGATGTTCATGATGTCAATCACTGGATTGTCTGGTCCAGACTCGATTATTTTACAGACCGCCGTCATAAAGCTGGAATATTGCTGAGTGCTGCGTTAAACAACAAACAAATCTTCCGCAATAAAACTTCCGCATCCAGATACACCTTCCTTCAATAAAACACATCCCAGTTTTAGAATATAAACACTTATAAATCACTTACCAGCGTTCCGCGGATCCAGGGTGGAGCCGGATGATCAAAGGTCAAGGCCACATCATGCATTTCATTTAGGTTAGAGGTGAACAGAAGCTCGAACCCAAGGTCATCTGTCCCACTGCATATTATGGGCACGTGCATCACACTACAGAACGCAGACAGGATCTGATACATCAACATGGCTGGTGGTTGTTGTTGTACACAGGTGTCCGTATAACACAGGTGATTGTTTGAATGCTGTGAAAAACACATATAATATAGTTTCAGACGTCACTGTTGTCCGTATACGACTCCGTCGACAATCCCAGTCTGTGTTGTACACAGTTGACGGCCGGTTGTGTCAGTGGCTTGTTCCACTGGTGGTCAGATATGCAATGAAGATCCATCGGCAGCGCAGCCTATATAGTACCGCGAGGGGAGGTGAGGTGGTGAATGATCTATGGTCCGTTTCAGATAGCTCTGCAACAATGGGCCTTACTTCCGAGTTGCTGCAATGGAATTGTATCACTTGTGCAGGGAATTCAGAGATTCCGTTGTAGGCTCAATAAAGACAATAATATTTAATAAACGACCCATGTACCTGGATCTATCTATCTATCTATCTATCTATCTATCTATCTATCTATCTTTTTTCTTTCTTTCATCCATCTATCCATCTATCCATCCATCCATCCATCCTTCTATCACAAGGTTTCGTTTTTTACACCTATCTTGAACCTAAGATCTTGGGTTCGAGTTCCAAAGTCGCTGTGTTTGTCTGCACCATACAAGTACACGAGATTTTCACCAAGTGGTCAACGTTTGTGTGTCCGTGGTGTGTGTGTGTGTGTGTGTGTGTGTGTGTGTGTGTGTGTGTGTGTGTGTGTGTGTGTGTGTGTGTGTGTGTGTGTGTGTTTGGGTGTGTACCCGAGTTTTTCACCAAGTGGTCAAAGTGTGTGTGTGTGTGTGTGTGTGTGTGTGTGTGTGTGTGTGTGTGTGTGTGTGTGTGTGTGTGTGTGTGTGTGTGTGTGTGTGTGTGTGTGTGTGTGTGCGTGTGCGTGCATATGTATGTGAGCGTGTGTTTGTGTGTGTGGTGTGTATGCGTGTTTGTTTGTGTGTTTGTGTGTGTGTGTCTGACTGTGTTTGTGCGTGCGTGTATGTGTTTGTGTTTGTTTGTGTGGTTAGAGTTCCAAACTCAATGTTTGTCTGCACCATACAAGTACCCGAGTTTTTTCACCAAGTGGTCAACGTTTGTGTGTGATGTGTGTTTGTTTGTGTGTACCTGTCTGTCTGTTTGTGAGCGCATTCAATACCGTTAAATGCGGCGTAAAACACAACTCACTCACTACTTCGAAACAGATGATCTTGAGTTACTTAACGAATAGTTCGAGATATGACAAAAAAACTTTTTACACACATCGCTAATACCACTGTACAGGGGGTACATCCTCAAGTGTTTGTTAACTATGAGTGACATCGGTTTCTATCTCAGAGTATGTGTATAAATAATTGCCATCCTTGTCAGACTATACCAAATATCATAAACTTTAAGGGCGTTTTATCATTGAATCAATAATATTCTTAATGTATCGTCACTCGTCACTCGTCACCTCATTACGATGACGCTATAACACCGGGGAGATACATGGTGTTAGGTTGGGTAAGGCAAGAATTTCCGGAAACTGCCGTTGTGGAAGGAATGTTTGCTAGGCAACGCAAGTACTTGTAATCAGCGTTAGCTGTCGATGTAACATTGCACCGTGAATAGCATCATCTGTCTCGCGCATCAACTTTAGAACCGTGGTCACTCTAGCGGTGAGGTGAACTGGTTTTTAATGTCGCGTTTAGGAGTATTGCACTTCGATAACGATGTGAATGCTCGACAGGTGCGTTGAAGTGGGGTTCAACGCCGTGTTCAAGATCAATGCACTTATATAGCACTTGATCGCACCTATTGCATATATAACCCCATGGTGCCTGATATGGTTAACTACTTCTAGTGGTTGGCGACCTACATCCCGATTTTATACTGTTATAGCCTTACCCTCTTACTTCTCAAATACTGGTTTTATAAACAATTTTTTTATGTTCTAGTTCTCATACTGACAGCCGTCGACATATTTTTACATCCTATTAGTGTAGAACTTGTGCTAGTCACGATATATTGCCGATGTGACTTAGATTTTCACTTATTTACTCACTCACTTGGGGGATAAAGAGAGTAGAAACATTTAACGTCTTTAAACAAAGCTGCTATATCAAACTTAATGCCGTTGTGGTAATGCTTGCTAATGTACCTCATCAATGCCAAATAATTACACTAACACGTAATTGCACTAACGTGTACGTGATAAACAACACGTGCTCAAAATGACGTCATAAATAGACCAGGGTGTGTTTCACAGGATATTATGCTTCTCCTACATCAAAGAACACCTGCTTCTGTCAAGTTAAGTTAACTGTGCAATTATTAGGGTGTTTTTTGTATATGTGTCGTTTGTTTAGACGTGTGTATAGTACTGACGTCATAGCGTTATTACTCGCATTCATTGACATTGACACCCAAACAAAGATGTCGTGATCTGAGAACAGATTTTATTACGAAACGACAGGGGTTAGCCTGCCATCTGTGCTGTTTTGTAATTAGTGGAGTTGTGACAAATTACACATTTAATCATGTGTAAGTTTAAAATTGAATATTACAGGTTATAAATTGGATTTATAGGTTAACCTCAATTCTTGAATACATGACACTTTTTAATGGACAACAAAGTCTTTATTCTTTATAACGACGTTTTGGGGAATGTTCTTCCCTCTCTATCAAAGGACTACCGGGATGATGGAGCGAGAAGTAGCTATGAGATGCTACAAAGAATAAAAAAGTTGTCATCCATAAAAAGTGTCATGTATCCATATTCTTCTAAACTTCTAAACGCCTATCAAAGACTTCATATCAATTCGTGTTGTCAAAAGTAAAAGCTTAAACACTATTAAAATGTTAATGACAATCTACTAAACGCAATTGGATGCTCGCATCTTCAGCAGCAGTCTGTAATATTATAAGCTTACTTCCCGTGCCTGTAAATTAGGCCACAAGAATCAGTGTTATAATGTAAGGTGAAGTCCTGTCCAGATAAAATGCTGTTCCGCAGTCAGGCCTAACTGCGGCGGGGAGAGAGCATTTCCTTGTTGCTCACCTAATGTTGCCGCTACGGGGAAACTTGTAAGGCGTGACGAGTACAGTATGCGCAGACAAACATTGCACAATGTGACAACGGGGCTACACACATTCCTCGCCAGGATACAACTGTTGTAATATTTGAACTTATCTGATGTTACTACTTCCGTGTAAATACAGGAGTGTGGTGAAGTGTGGTGAAGTATGGTTTAACCTTGCGTCCAAGATAATTGCACTTATTGTACAAGTCCGGACTTATAGCAGCATTTCTAGCCCCAGACCACTGAGATACCATGCCGCTGTTTAATATGAATATCCCACTTAGACACAGTATACTAACTCAGAACCGACCAGTCCTTGTTTTAACCCCTCAATGCCGAGCATCAGAAAGGGTAAGAACAAGTACCATCTTTTACTATGTTTTTCTAATGAAGCGGCCTGGAATCGAACCACCGACCATTCACTCTCTGAGCAGAAGCTCTATTTACATGACCACGGAGGAGGTTGTAAATATAGGTTAGGAAGGGTACTGAAAATCCTTGCGACTTCTTATTGCAAGTTAACTAGTTCTCGTGAGTGAGTGAGTGAGTGAGTGAGTGAGTATGTTTTTACGCCGCTTTTAGCAATATTCCAGGAATATCACGGCGGGGGACACCAGGAACGGGCTTCACACATCGTACCGATGTCGGGAATCGAACCCGGGTCTTCGGCGGGACGAGCGAACGCTTTAACCACTTGGGTACCCGACCGCCCCAACTAGTTCTAGATATTTCTATATTTTTAAAAAATAAAACATAACGTCTGCCATGTTCATTTGGAGCATTTATGCATTACACTTGGACTATCTATGGTCGTTTTAATAACCATATCTGAATTTACATGGAAGAGGAAGCCTATTTGTACAGTCATGTATTTATGGGTATCACATCGAGAGCTGATTGTAGGGACGTTTTAATGCTGAATTCAAGTGTTTATTATTTTCGAATTTCAACCACGGCTCTGAAGCGCCTCCGAAATCTAACATACGAGAGATGTTATGAGATTACACTATCTGCTCGCCCGTGAAGATCCGGTTAGAATTGGTCTCTACCAACCCGTGCTTGTCGTAAGAGGCGACTAACGGGATCGGGTGGCCAGGCTCGCCGACTTGGTTAATGCATGCTATCGTATCCCACATGCGTAGATTGATGATCATGATGTCAATCAATGGATTGTCTGGTCCAAACTCGATTATTGACAGACCGCCGCAATATGGCTGGAATATTGCTTAGTGCGGTGTAAAAAAACAACAAAAAAACAACATTAAGTAACACTGGCGTGTCTGCAGTGATAAGGAACCGATTCGCGGGGGTGAGGGAGGGGGTATTTATCTTCTGGTTTTACCAATAAACTAACAATTGCAGTTTGAACACGCTGCATGTCAGAAACTGCATAGTTTGAAATGAAATCTGAAGTGTTCGGCTCGTCATTTCAAAGAAAATTGCATATTTAAAGAAAGTGCCCCCAAATATGTTCCGTTCACAACAGACATCCAAGGCGCCCTCCTAGACAAACCTCTGGTCTCTGGAATGAACATATTTTACAGAAAAAAACAGTTGCTAAATTACAGTTACAAAATATAATGAAAAGGAGCCCAGAGACTTTCTTCATTTGTATTGTAGTAATCTAGACTTGCCAAACATTATAGACTTGTATAGTTGTATTGGATATGTTTGTTTCAGGGTCTGTATGCCTTCCTCGAGCGTTCAGTGGTCGGCCTCTGGAGGAATGTGTCCTCCTGTCCATGCAGATGGCGTGGTATTGCAGGAGTAACATTGTGTCGGGAGAAGGGCTTGTCACAACGTGTTAACATAGCTATGGTATCTGGGTCTAATTGCAATCATGCTATTGCCTCCGGCATAACGCTCAGACGTCGTGCAGTGAAAGGATAATCACTTGAAGCAAACCCTGATCCTCAGTACAGGACACACGTTAGCGTTTATGTATGTCTTTAATAAATCAGATTGCGGAATTTGATTTCCTCACCTGTATACAAACAGAACACTGTAATCATTTACATTAATTTAAAATTTAAAAAAAACAATCGCATATTCGGCAATTTGTCCTAATTTAAAATGTGAAGTAACATGGAGAGGATGAGCCAGTGCTTCATTATCACGCCAGCGGAGGGAAATCGATTATTGAACCAGTGCAAGAAATGAGGAAGTGTGACTTACATCTCAAACAGTGAGTGAGTGAGTTGTGTTTAACGCCGCTTTGAACAGAATTCAAGCTATATCAAGGCGTGTCAGCCTAATGTGGGAGGAAAGCCCGAAGTGATGCAGGTCTCAAACGTTTACCACTTTGGTGAAACCCACGAGCACGGGTATGGTGCTAACAAACCTAGAAACATAATCGGGGCGAACTGGGATTCAAACCCACAATCACAAGTTTCTGGCGTGCCCAAGAGACGCAATTCTACACAGCGAATTGCGGCGCCTTAGACGACTGGGCCGTCAGTGCTCCATATCCCAAACCTGGTCTAAAGTAGTCATGGTAATACAAAAACAGATTTCTTCCTCTTATTGCCAAATGGGAGCTCATTCATCACTATGTTTTTCGAAACATCTCCATAATAACAACAGTAGTTTAACCAGGGTAATGAGCCTTGTGACCTGCAGAGTGAGTGAGTGAGTATGGTTTTACGCCGCTTTTAGCAATATTCCAGCAATATCAGGGCGGGGGACACCAGAAATGGGCTTCAAACATTGTACCCATGTCGGGAATCTTCGGCGTGATTTTGGCCAAGTCTCGCGTTCTCGCGATCTTGCATTCTCGTGTTTTGGGCATTTTTACCTCGTTTCCAAAGGTCGAGATCGCGAGAATGTCCCTTACAGTATTCTGTACACTAGGCGACCCGACCGCCCCTTGTGACCTGCAAGTTGAGGAAGAAATCACTTCACTGGATCGGAACATGTTTAAATTTACAACTCTGGTATAAGTCCAAAGAGTACAAAAATGAAAAACACTATAATATATGCAATGGCCTCTTGCCAAAGGGAGTCGCACACTAAACGAAATAGCATTGGACTCCACGACACAGCTCGTGTATGTATAATACACCATGACTCGCTACATACACCATCACTCGCTACATACACCATCACTCGCTACATACTCCATCACTCGCTACATACGCCATTACTCGCTACATACTCCATCACTCGCTACAAACACCATCACTCGCTACAAACACCATCACTCGCTACATACGCCATTACTCGCTACATACTCCATCACTCGCTACAAACACCATCACTCGCTACAAACACCATCACTCGCAACATACAACATGACACGCTACATACACCATCACTAGCTACATACTCCATCACTTGCTACATACACCATCACTCGCTACATACACCATCACTCGCTACATACACCATCACTTGCTACAAACACCATCACTCGCAACATACAACATGACACGCTACATAAACCATCACTCGCTACATACACCATCACTAGCTACATACTCCATCACTAGCTACATACTCCATCACTTGCTACATACTCCATCACTCGCTACAAACACCATCACTCGCTAGAAACACCATCACTCGCAACATACAACATGACACGCTACATACACCATCACTCGCTACATACACCATCACTCGCTACATACACCATCACTAGCTACATACTCCATCACTTGCTACATACTCCATCACTCGCTACATACACCATCACTCGCTACATACACCATCACTCGCAACATACACCATCACTAGCTACATACACCATCACTCGCTACATACACCATCACTAGCTACATACACCATCACTCGCTACATACACCATCACTAGCTACATACACCATCAGTAGCTACATACACCATCACTAGCTACATACAACATGACACGCTACATACACCATCACTAGCTACATACTCCATCACTTGCTACATACTCCATCACTCGCTACATACACCATCACTCGCTACATACACCATCACTCGCTACATACACCATCACTTGCTACATACTCCATCACTCGCTACATACACCATCACTCGCAACATACAACATGACACGCTACATACACCATCACTCGCTACATACACCATCACTAGCTACATACTCCATCACTTGCTACATACTCCATCACTCGCTACATACACCATCACTCGCTACAAACACCATCACTCGCAACATACAACATGACACGCTACATACACCATCACTAGCTACATACACCATCACTCGATACATACACCATCACTAGCTACATACACCATCACTCGCTACATACACCATCACTAGCTACATACACCATCACTCGCTACATACACCATCACTAGCTACATACTCCATCACTTGCTACATACTCCATCACTTGCTACATACTCCATCACTCGCTACATACACCATCACTCGCTACATACACCATCACTCGCTACATACACCATCACTCGCTACATACACCATCACTTGCTACATACTCCATCACTTGCTACATACTCCATCACTTGCTACATACACCATCACTCGCTACATACACCATCACTCGCTACATACACCATCACTTGCTACATACTCCATCACTCGCTACATACACCGTCACTCGCTGCATACACCATCACTAGCTACATACTCCATCACTTGCTACATACTCCATCACTTGCTACATACTCCATCACTCGCTACATACACCATCACTCGCTACATACACCATCACTCGCTACATACTCCATCACTTGCTACATACTCCATCACTCGCTACATACTCCATCACTCGCTACATACACCATCACTCGCTACATACACCATCACTCGCTACATACACCATCACTTGCTACATACTCCATCACTCGCTACATACACCATCACTCGCTACATACACCATCACTAGCTACATACTCCATCACTTGCTACATACTCCATCACTCGCTACATACACCATCACTCGCAACATACAACATGACACGCTACATACACCATCAGTCGCTACATACACCATCACTCGCTACATACACCATCACTAGCTACATACTCCATCACTTGCTACATACTCCATCACTCGCTACAAACACCATCACTCGCTACAAACACCATCACTCGCAACATACAACATGACACGCTACATACACCATCATTCGCTACATACACCATCACTCGCTTCATACTCCATCACTTGCTACGTAGAAGATATTTGAACAAAATGTTTTACCTTCCAACTTCTTTGTCAAAAGAAGGGCAAAGCCAAACCTCCCGTAAAGACAGATTCTATCAGAGAATACGCAAGGCACTTAGTTTGCCATAAAAAAAATCATGTGTGACATGTAGCAGAAAAAGGGGGAAAGTATTACGAGATAGTTTGACAAAGGCGTCGGTAGAACCCAAGCATGATGGTGATGGAAAACGCGAGTTACCATAGCAACCGCGAAGATGAAACTATTAGCCCAATTAGAGGCAGTTTGAGAGCTACACTGGAAGAATACCTTACATCTCTCAGTGTTCACTTCAAACCTTCTGGACTGCCTCCGTGGTCTAGCGGTAGAGCGTCCACCTGGAAATTGGCAACAGTCCGGACTAGTACAAGCAGCCACACACACACGTGCATGCACGTCGCTATATAAGTGCAATAAACTTGGACGCGACGTTAAACCCAATTTCATTTCACCTCAAACCTTCTGATACAAAGGTGCATCTCATGGAGAAAATCAGAGTAATTAAAGCTCTATACATTGTAAGTGAGAAAACTTAGCTGCACTTCAAGGTCAAATTGGTGCACGTATTCCGTCGCACTCCGAGTTAAACCCCAAACTTAACTGATCTGGAAGAAAATGCAAGGGTTTTATGTCCAGACAAAACACGACATGTAAGTTAACTGCTGTGAACTGCTCAGTCAATCAATAGATGTGCATACCAATATCTGATCATGATTTAAGATTCTATGAATTGCTACTCGTATATACCTCATGTACCAATGTTACGGTTATGACTACGGAATTGAAATTTAAAAAAATAATTTTAAAATATTTTATAAATGCTGTGAAAGATCTTACATTGGCATCATTTTCGCAGAAACACAAGAAATGCAAAATGACAAAGTGCAGAAGACGACGTGATGCGTACAAAGCAGGAACGCCGTCGGCATGGGTGGCTGACGTCAGTCGGACAGATCGGACTCAAGGTCCGAGGAATGTGATTAAATGATTTTGACACGACCCCTGACCTCGCGTCACCAGCCACATGTAGATGCAGGTGGCCAGGTAAAAGAAGGAGCATGTTATAGTCTGTTTCGAATTTGTCGTCGTTCGTATACGTTTGTTCAAAATCGAGTATTTTTCATATATAAGCACCTCCAAAAGTATCAATAATACAATATTTGTGCCAAGTGTAAACTGGGGTCAAACGACACAAACTGACATTTAATGTTATTTTCCGGTGTTTATACATATTTACTGAATCGCGGAAATATTACTGTGCGAGGTAAACTGTCACTTCAGCTCTAATTCAGTTACTCACAAATCCAGATCAGGACGTGCTTTAAGTAAGAGTCGTTCAAAGTAGAGTCATCTTGACATGCCCAAAGTCATCCTGGTGTTATGCAAGGTGGTTCCAGGAGATGCGACGTAAGGTCAAGGTCAGGTATTTCTAGGGGAAAGAACAACAGAAATAGACGGCCGAGTTAATTCTTATAACGAGCACGGGCGTATCAAATGGCCACGCACTTTACCACTGGCAGGTGGAGGTTATATGACACGCGATCGATATTGATAGATGACACAATTATACTCAGGGACAAGAATTGTGATGTGCAGGCTATTTCCAAAGTCATTATCGTGTACAGCAAATGCTAACAATAGGGGAGAGGGTCTTATTTGGAGTGGTTGGGTAAGGGGACAGGGAGACAAAGCGAGAGGGCGGGGTGGGTCGAGGGACAGGGAGACAGAGAGGGAGGGAGAGGGTTGGGCGGGTACAGGGACATGGAGACAGAGAGGGGGGGAGAGGGTTGGGCGGGTAGAGGGACAGGGAGACAGAGTGGGAGGGAGAGGGTGGGGCGGGTAGAGGGACAGGGAGACAGAGAGGGAGGGAGAGGGCGGGGTGGGTAGAGGGACAGGGAGACAGAGAGGGTGGGGCGGGTAGAGGGACATGGAGACACAGAGGAAGGAAGAGGGTGGGGCGGGTAAAGGGACAGGGAGACAGAGAGGGAGGGAGAGTGCGGGGCGGGTAGAGGGACAGGGAGACAGAGAGGGAGGGAGAGGGCGGGGCGGGTGGAGGGACATGGAGACACAGAAGAAGGGAGAGTGCGGGGCGGGTAGAGGGACATGGAGACAGAGAGGGAAGGAGAGGGCGGGGTGGGTAGAGGGACATGGAGACAGAGAGGGATGGAGAGGGCGGGGCGGGTAGAGGGACATGGAGACAGAGAGGGCGGGGCGGGTAGAGGGACAGGGAGACAGAGAGGGAGGGAGAGGGCGGGGCGGGTAGAGGGACATGGAGACAGAGAGGGAGGGAGAGGGCGGGGCGGGTAGAGGGACATGGAGACAGAGAGGGAGGGAGAGGGCGGGGCGGGTAGAGGGACAGGGAGACAGAGAGGGAGGGAGAGGGCGGGGCGGGTAGAGGGACATGGAGACAGAGAGGGAGGGAGAGGGCGGGGCGGGTAGAGGGACAGGGAGACAGAGAGGGAGGGAGAGGGCGGGGCGGGTAGAGGGACATGGAGACAGAGAGGGAGGGAGAGGGCGGGGCGGGTAGAGGGACAGGGAGACAGAGAGGAAGGGAGAGTGCGGGGCGGGTAGAGGGACATGGAGACAGAATGGAAGGGAGATGGGGGTGCGGGTACAGCGGTTTGGAGAAAGAGGGGGCGGGTACAGGGAGAGGGAGACAGAATGGAAGGGAGATGGGGGCGGGTACAGGGACAGGGAGACAGAATGGAAGGAGAGGTTGGGGCGGGTAGAGGGACATGGCGACAGAGTGGAAGGAGAGGTTGGGGCGGGTAAAGGGACATGGAGACAGAGTGGAAGGAGAGGTTGGGGCGGGTCGAGGGACATGGAGACAGAGTGGAAGGAGAGGTTGGGGCGGGTCGAGGGACATGGAGACAGAGTGGAAGGAGAGGTTGGGGCGGGTCGAGGGACATGGAGACAGAGTGGAAGGAGAGGTTGGGGCGGGTAGAGGGACATGGAGACAGAGTGGAAGGAGAGGTTGGGGCGGGTAGAGGGACAGGGAGACAGAATGGAAGGGAGATGGGGGCGGGTACAGGGACAGGGAGACAGAGTGGAAGGAGAGGTTGGGGCGGGTAGAGGGACAGGGAGACAGAGTGGAAGGAGAGGTTCGGGCGGGTCGAGGGACATGGAGACAGAGTGGAAGGAGAGGTTGGGGCGGGTAAAGGGACATGGAGACAGAGTGGAAGGAGAGGTTGGGGCGGGTAGAGGGACATGGAGACAGAGTGGAAGGAGAGGTTGGGGCGGGTAGAGGGACATGGAGACAGAGTGGAAGGAGAGGTTGGGGCGGGTAGAGGGACAGGGAGACAGAATGGAAGGGAGATGGGGGCGGGTACAGGGACAGGGAGACAGAGTGGAAGGAAAGGTTGGGGCGGGTAGAGGGACATGGAGACAGAATGGAAGGAGAGGTTGGGGCGGGTCGAGGGACATGGAGACAGAGTGGAAGGAGAGGTTGGGGCGGGTCGAGGGACATGGAGACAGAGTGGAAGGAGAGGTTGGGGCGGGTAGAGGGACATGGAGACAGAGTGGAAGGAGAGGTTGGGGCGGGTCGAGGGACATGGAGACAGAGTGGAAGGAGAGGTTGGGGCGGGTCGAGGGACATGGAGACAGAGTGGAAGGAGAGGTTGGGGCGGGTCGAGGGACATGGAGACAGAGTGGAAGGAGAGGTTGGGGCGGGTCGAGGGACATGGAGACAGAGTGGAAGGAGAGGTCGGGGCGGGTAGAGGGACATGGAGACAGAGTGGAAGGAGAGGTTGGGGCGGGTAGAGGGACAGGGAGACAGAATGGAAGGGAGATGGGGGCGGGTACAGGGACAGGGAGACAGAGTGGAAGGAAAGGTTGGGGCGGGTAGAGGGACATGGAGACAGAGTGGAAGGAGAGGTTGGGGCGGGTCGAGGGACATGGAGACAGAGTGGAAGGAGAGGTTGGGGCGGGTCGAGGGACATGGAGACAGAGTGGAAGGAGAGGTTGGGGCGGGTCGAGGGACATGGAGACAGAGTGGAAGGAGAGGTCGGGGCGGGTAGAGGGACATGGAGACAGAGTGGAAGGAGAGGTTGGGGCGGGTAGAGGGACAGGGAGACAGAATGGAAGGGAGATGGGGGCGGGTACAGGGACAGGGAGACAGAGTGGAAGGAAAGGTTGGGGCGGGTAGAGGGACAGGGAGACAGAGTGGAAGGAGAGGTTGGGGCGGGTAGAGGGACAGGGAGACAGAGTGGAAGGAGAGGTTGGGGCGGGTAGAGGGACATGGAGACAGAGTGGAAGGAGAGGTTGGGGCGGGTAGAGGGACAGGGAGACAGAGTGGAAGGTGAGGTTGGGGCGGGTAGAGGGACATGGAGACAGAGTGGAAGGTGAGGTTGGGGCGGGTAGAGGGACATGGAGACAGAGTGGGGGGAGAGGTTGGGGCGGGTAGAGGGACAGGGAGACAGAATGGAAGGAGAGGTTGGGGCGGGTAGAGGGACATGGAGACAGAGTGGAAGGAGAGGTTGGGGCGGGTAGAGGGACAGGGAGACAGAATGGAAGGAGAGGTTGGGGCGGGTAAAGGGACATGGAGACAGAGTGGAAGGAGAGGTTGGGGCGGGTCGAGGGACATGGAGACAGAGTGGAAGGAGAGGTTGGGGCGGGTAGAGGGACATGGAGACAGAGTGGAAGGAGAGGTTGGGGCGGGTAGAGGGACAGGGAGACAGAATGGAAGGAGAGGTTGGGGCGGGTAGAGGGACAGGGAGACAGAGTGGAAGGAGAGGTTGGGGCGGGTAGAGGGACATGGAGACAGAATGGAAGGGAGATGGGGGCGGGTACAGGGACAGGGAGACAGAGTGGAAGGAGAGGTTGGGGCGGGTACAGGGACAGGGAGACAGAATGGAAGGAGAGGTTGGGGCGGGTAGAGGGACATGGAGACAGAATGGAAGGAGAGGTTGGGGCGGGTAAAGGGACATGGAGACAGAGTGGAAGGAGAGGTTGGGGCGGGTCGAGGGACATGGAGACAGAGTGGAAGGAGAGGTTGGGGCGGGTAGAGGGACATGGAGACAGAGTGGAAGGAGAGGTTGGGGCGGGTAGAGGGACATGGAGACAGAATGGAAGGAGAGGTTGGGGCGGGTAGAGGGACAGGGAGACAGAGTGGAAGGAGAGGTTGGGGCGGGTAGAGGGACATGGAGACAGAATGGAAGGGAGATGGGGGCGGGTACAGGGACAGGGAGACAGAGTGGAAGGAGAGGTTGGGGCGGGTACAGGGACAGGGAGACAGAATGGAAGGAGAGGTTGGGGCGGGTAGAGGGACAGGGAGACAGAATGGAAGGAGAGGTTGGGGCGGGTACAGGGACAGGGAGACAGAATGGAAGGAGAGGTTGGGGCGGGTAGAGGGACAGGGAGACAGAGTGGAAGGAGAGGTTGGGGCGGGTTGAGGGACATGGAGACAGAGTGGAAGGAGAGGTTGGGGCGGGTAGAGGGACAGGGAGACAGAGTGGAAGGAGAGGTTGGGGCGGGTAAAGGGACAGGGAGACAGGATGGAAGGAGAGGTTGGGGCGGGTAGAGGGACATGGAGACAGAGTGGAAGGGAGATGGGGGTGCGGGTAGAGCGGTTTTGAGAAATAGGGGGCGGGTAGAAGGACAGGGAGACATAATGGAAGGAGAGGTTGGGGCGGGTAGAGGGACAGGGAGACAGAGTGGAAGGAGAGGTTGGGGCGGGTAGAGGGACAGGGAGACAGAATGGAAGGAGAGGTTGGGGCGGGTAGAGGGACAGGGAGACAGAGTGGAAGGGAGATGGGGGAGCGGGTAGAGCGGTTTGGAGAAAGAGGGGGCGGGTACAGGGAGAGGGAGACAGAATGGAAGGAGAGGGTGGGGCGGGTAGAGGGACACGGAGACAGAGTGGAAGGAGAGGTTGGGGCGGGTAGAGGGACATGGAGACAGAATGGAAGGAGAGGGTGGGGCGGGTAGAGGGACATGGCGACAGGGTGGGAGAGGCAGGGAGATGGGGGTGCGGGTAGCGGTTGGGAGAAAGAGGGGGCGGGTAGAGGGACATGGAGACAGAGAGGAAGGGAGAGGGCGGGGCGGGGCGGCTAGAGGGACATGGAGACAGGGAGGGAGAGGCAGGGAGATGGGGGTGCGGGTAGAGCGGTTGGGAGAAAGATGGGGCGGGTAGAGGGACAGGGAGACAGAATGGAAGGAGAGGTTGGGGCGGGTAGAGGGACATGGCGACAGGGTGGGAGAGACAGGGAGATGGGGGTGCGGGTAGAGGGGCAGGGAGATAGAGGGACGGGGGGTGGGCGGGTAAAGGGACAGGGAGACAGAGAGGGAGGCAACACAAATGAACGATGAAGTGAAATTCATACAATGGACTCTTCCAGCCATCATCGCAAATCTTACCGTACCTTATCCATGCACCGTGTCTTCTCAGTCGCGATTTTGAAAAACGAAATAATTTTGGAGTAAGTGTGCTGAGCCTTGTACTTTAAACAGCGCGCACCGAACAAAACAGTAGGCTGCGCATATGAAAAGCTACAGGTCATAAAGCAAGGGACATAAGCCATGGTGTGTTTATTAAGGAAATAGAACTCTCGGTAAATGTGAAAAATATGAACCGATTTAATTAATAAACTATATTGGTTACTTGTGATATTTGTATTGCTTTGGCTATGAAACTACCAGGTAACTAATTTTCATGTTGAAAAGGTACAAGAAAAATAGGTTCATTCTCGCGTGAACTTGCCCTTTAACCGTCCTTTGGAAGAAAAAAGAGAAAATGTGAAGGTTGAAGGATGGAGTTTACTCTGATGACTTGTATACATTTTACTTCTTAGAGATGTTATTATTTTGAATACTTTTTCTCATTGCCGTTTCAGGTTTTAGCAATAATAGGGCTATATGTGGGCAGTGGTTTATTTACATAGCTTTCTGTGTAGATTCATGAGCACTTTCTTCAACCAGAGACCATGTTTGATTTATCAAAACTATGAGAAACTGACACCACCATGTTGATAAATGCCCTATTTACTTCGCTGCACAGGATTATGTAACTTAATGGATTTGGAGAAACCTTGCGTGATCAAGTTCGTGTTGAATTCCGTCTTCGGAAAACATTCACGAGTAGCTTCTTCCCGGAAAATTGATTTTCCGTCAGATCGACTCAAAGTTATTAAGAAGTCGAAAGGGCTCAAATTATCTCAATAGGGGGGCGCGGGGGGCGCGGGGGGCGCGGGGGGCCCAGTCGTCTAAGGCGCCGCAATTCGCTGTGAAGAGTTGCGTCCCTTGGGCACGCCAGAAACCTATGATTGTGGGTTCGAATCATGGTTCGCCCCGATTATGTTTCTAGGTCAGTCAGCACCATACCCGTGATCGTGAACACCGAAGTGGTAAACGTCTAAGACCTGCATCACTTCGGGCTTTCCTTCCACATTAAGCTGACACACCGTTATATAACTGTAATACTGTTAAAAGCGCCGTTAAACCCAACCCACTCACACACTCACTCACTTGGGTGAGATTCCCTATTTAAATACAGGGCTCCTAAGCAAACAAAATGGATGCTGTTACAGAATCAAAGATGAATGTAGTATTTTAGAACGGGTTGTAGTCATATTCCCACTTTTTAACGTTTCAGCACGCGATGTTGAAATATAGGTAACTATGTTAACCTAGCGAGTCATCATCAGCTGTGTGCAACACCCCCGATGACAATTCTGTCAGTAAGCTCTCACTGGTGACCCCATTTTAAATTCTGGCGAGGGACTTGGGGTGGTGGCGGCATTTCTTGTTAGTTTTGTGTTCAAAACACAATAGGGGGTGTTGGACACAGCTCATAATTGTAGTAAATTTAATTTAATTCAATTTAATTTTAAAAAACTCAGTCTCCATCTACTGGAAAAATATCTCATCCTAAAAAAGTCTCGACCGTAATATGGCCATCCTCATCAGTACAGAGTATTTTGGGAGCAAAGCCAGAATCCTTGACATCGAGACATGACCATGATTGACAGTATGTCTGTAACACTTATGTATTATTTCTCATTTCAAATCCTTCATATTCAAAAGGCAATATCATGCAGGTCACTGTGTCGTTATCACTTGTCCCACTGTCATATGACTGACACAGTTACCGACTGTGACGTGAAATGCTCATTAAGCATCATTTACCCTAACTTGGAAAAAAACCTACAACAGAAACATAATTGTATTGTCAAAAACCTGAATTAAACATCAACACCATTAAAAGTTTATGCCATGAATGAGAACAAAAAAGTAGGTGGTGTGTCCATATTTTTGGAGGATGTGCTCAGTGCAGCATTCGATCAACCATCAAAACTGAAATGAGCACACGAAACTCCTTTTAAGTCCTTCAAAATGTCAAAATTGTCAGTCTGTATGCCCCCACCGGAATCAATGCGCGCCCAACACGACCATGAGAAAATGCGATACGTCTGACCATAAGCAGTCTCATTAAAATCAGACCTTAGTTCTCGCTATCGCTAAACAATGATCTGAGGACATCCCATTACGGGATCCCAGAACGACCTTTCATCCGACCAATCAAAGCGTCTCTTACCAGATCATGAAAGTGGCAGTCGGAATGTGTTTTCTAATCATGCAACCTCGAAAACGTTACACGGGGTATTCCGAACGACAATTACGACCCGTATGACTGATTCCGCCAAAATTATTTTGTCTCTCCCACTTACGTGCGATAAACATTTGAACGGAGGAGGCGTTGCGCAGTACGAGGGAAGGACTGCCATTCAAACACAACCATATATCAGACATTCCGGAATGTTCGTTTGTTCAGTTTTCAATTTTTTAATCGAGAACTGTGTCAACATATTTTTCAAGCGTAGTCTGAAATGGAAATCGCCAGGTTGAAACGAGTGCCGTAAAGCTCGAGAAAGCTGCTTTCTAATTGGCTGATGTCGACTTCTTGTTGGTCGTTTCAGTGATAGGTCAAAGTTCGCGAAATGGGATGGATGTCCTCAGATCTTTGTTTAGCGGCAGCGAGAACTAAGATCTTATTTTAATGAGATTGGTCAATAAGAAATAGGATTCAACACCACGCTTAACTGATCCTTGTGTTGCCTTGTTGAAACAGGGTCTTCCCTGTTTTGTTGCAAGAACGGCAGTACAACAGGGTAGACAGATTGGCCAATGTAACGCTGTCCACATTCGTCACCACTCGCCCCTTTCGGTAACCTGCAAGAAGAATCGTCCCCCTATCGATGAATGTTATGTGCGAAAATACGACACACCAATCAGAATGCGCGTATGATTTCAAGTTCTTTGTCAAAGAATCCCTCAGAAACAATTTTTGATTTTACATATGTCTTGCATCTAAAAATATACCATAGACACAGTTAAATGTGTTCAATCATACTGTATAAATCCGCATGTCCCGATGTGCTTTTTATTGCATCTGAAATATATATAATATATATGGGGAAATATATGTAAACCATTACGCAACGAGTTGACAATTGTTTTAGGTATGCCCGTTTTAGCTAAGACGGAACCCGGTCGCACAAATGGACATGAGAGGGGCACGAGTCGCTATTCGGCTTGTCCCGGAATAACACGAGTTGGTCACGAAGGTGATGTTGCATTGACAGGTCTAATGATGCCGCATTGCAGGACTGATGATGCCGGATTGACTTGGCTACGGATACCGCCTTGGCAAGAGTACAGATGCTGCCACCTCCAAACTGTTCCACACCTTGAATGCATCAACGTTCTCCTTGTCGGAGGTTGACACAAATTATTCCATCTGCTAGGAAAAGAATCTGCTCTCTCCTATGAACTGACCCCTTTCTAGTTTGTATTCTTCCAGCGTTGCAGTGTCAGCGCTACATCTGGTAGTGGTCTGAAAGCTCTGATATTGTACCGACGCAGTCTTCTGGACACTGTCCAGCGACTGACAGGATGACTATCTCAGCTGATGATGTCACAGTCATCATTCCACAGATGGAGGATGCGAATGTACAGTTTCCTTGGTGACAGTGACAGGAGGTCTGCCAGTAGGTCTCTCTTCCGCCCTGTATCAGTCTATGCGCATGATGACTACGTATCATTCGTCTACAGGCATAGCTCCTTGCAACGTGACCATGCATGCTCCTATATTTATCATATCTTTCTGTTGTAGGTTTTATCTCAGCATGCTACTGTCCAGCGGTTTGTGTGTGAATGAACAATAAATCCTTCCTTTTATACCCATATATTTGTAGGTTGGCATGCTGTAAGGGCAGCCAAAGTTTCACTTCAAACTTAAGTTCCATTGATCTGGGTACTGTGGCATGTTCATGACTCTGCAAATTGTTTTGGTTGTGTTTGGGCGACGATTATGAACACTTCTGTAACACTATTGAGGGTTTGGACCCAACTTGTCAAAATTTCAGTTTTGTAACGTTTCGTCGTCAGTTTACATCAAAAGTTGTGCTATTTATCTCCATAACCCACAATCTTAGTAACAGAAAAGTACATTCCTGAAGCAGTTGCGAGTACAATCATGTCAAGTTGACCAGTTTTCTGCCAATCTGAAGAAAACTGTACAGTAGGCATTTGCTGCACGTGGTGTTGCCAAAAATTATCTTTTATAATATAAAAATGCTTTATGATGCTGCTCTTTGACGTCTTCGTAGAAAGAGCATGCTTGACTGTACCTCAAAGGCTGTGAAATGCAGACACCAAAGGCTTGAGCTGCTGTGATATTGCTCGAAATAAATGGAAAGTTGGCGCATAGAAAGTCATTCCTCTTGGCATACAGCTTTTGGATAGCTTTTCGTCAAATTGAACATTTATGCATAGATCTAAATATGAAATAGATGAGACGGTGTATACTTTGTTGCACAGGATTATGAATCTTAATGGATTTGGAGAAATCGTGTGTGACTAAGCTCCTATTGAATGTCGTCTCCAGGAAACATCCAAGCGTGGCTTCATCCACGTCACAAACGTGGTATTTTTCAAGAGGTTAAAATTGTTTGATTGAACATTGCTGATATATCATTTATTGACCGAGAGAGATATATTTTTATTGACCGAGAGAGATTGTCAGGTTATCTCCGGTCGTGGGTCCAAGTTGAACCAATGTGATCATTTGTCTGTCTGTCTGCACTTTTCCCAATCTTCCTGAGACAAGGGAGTTAACTGACTATAAAAGTCCAGACCTAGGCCTCAACGATAACCTGCAAATCTTTAGGTTCTAGTACACCAAATCAGAACCAGTTGGGACAGTGGGGTATTCGTAGGGAGCCTTCAGTGCAGATCGAGAGATATCTGCAGGCAGTGATTGGAGGATATTCTGTAAGATTTGTATGGCTTTCAAATGTACATCCATCCAGTTATTAAAACTGACCATGTTTTTCTATATTTAGTTCTGTCTTTTTCAACATGATGACTTATGCTGAATGTGACCACAGCTATTTTCAAGTAGGTGACATTTGGTGCGAAACTGGGGGTGGTGTGTTCAGCATCCTGTACAGGAGCTGGCTAAGCTAGCCATTTTTTATGTTTTTATTGCTGCTCTAAGGCCAAACTGTGCACACACGTACAGGTAATAGCTGTTGAATGCTTAGTTATTTTTTATAAAGATATAACGTTACTATAGAAGTCTATGGGAAAACATTTGGTTGTGTGTAACCATTAGTTACTTTATTGTTTTGTCGGAGGTATATATAGTTAGTTTGATACATTTTCAGGGCAGCATGTGTTAATAAATCAAACACCAAATATATCCGCCTCCGTGGTCTAGTGGTAGAGCGTCCGCCCAGAGATCGGAAGGTCCGGGGTTGGATTCCCGGCCGCGTCATACCAAAAGACCTATGGTATTTGTTGTTACCCTGTCTGGCGCTCGGCATTAAGGGGCTAAAACAAGGACTGGTCGGCTCGGAGTCTGTATGCTGTGTCTGAGTGGGGTATTCATGTTAAACTGCGGCACGGTATCTCCGTGAGCTAGTACTATAAATCGGCATCAGTCCGGACTAGTACAAGCAGGCACACACAAACACACGCTATGTAAGTGCAATAATCTTATAGGCGATGTTAACCCAATTTCACCTCACCAAAATATACCCTTTCGTTCGGTTGAAGTTGACCGGCGACAGATTACGCCATGCATTAGCTTCACTTGGCACTTCATTCCTTTCTTCATTTACAGTAAACTACGGTTATAACGAACACGCTTATAACGAACTGACGGATATAACGAACTTACTTTTTTGTCCCTAAAATTTGCTGTAGTTATGCTATATATATGTCTATAACGAACTACGGTTATAACGAACTAAACTCAGTGGTCCCTTTCGGTTCGTTATAACCGTAGTTTACTGTATTCCTTCCTTCCTTCACCCCCCCCCCCATCTCCCTCCCATCACCCGTGAGTTCAGCCAGCTGCTATACTGGAAAAACGTGTTTTATTCTAGTCTCGTAATGAGGCCATGAGCATGCCACATGTGCACTGAAATAAGTATAGAGGCCGTGTTAGTAGGGCACGTGTTGTACCAAACCTGTTGATGATGTGTAGTGTTGATGTCACCACACAGTCATGACATCAGGTGTTTGCGAAATGGGAGGCGTAGCATGACCCATCGGTGGCACCTGTCACAAACACTTGCAAAGACAAGTCAATTGTTCACCTGTAAAAACACGGAAGCATATGACACGCAGTAGGGAATCGCATTACACATGATTTTATACTGATACCAATTGGAAATATCATCCATATGTCTACCATAAAACATTTTGAAGCTTTACTGAGGACTTGAATGTTGTAACCCTGATCGAACAACTTTTGTACAAGAATCGTATGACGGTCTTTGAAATCTTCGAAGAAAGTGAGTGAGTATGGTTTTAGACCGCTTTTAGTAATATTCCAGCAATATCACGACACCAGAAATGGGCTCCACACATTGTACCCATATCGGGAATCGAACCCGGTTCTGGGCCTTACATTGAAAGATTTACAGACAATAACATATACTTGCCAACAATTTTATCCTGGTTTTGTAACAATATTTCTCATGGGTGACCAAAATGTTAACCACAGCTGCTATGACCTAATTGCACTGGATTTGGTTTGAGATTTGAGATTTTTTATCTACAGCTGCAAAACCAGATATATATTTTTTATAAAAACTATGAGCCTGAATATTGTTTTTAGAAAAACAACTTTCAACAATGAAAGTTTTGTATCAGACAATTTCTTATTTTTATCAACAGTCTGAAACATAATAATATTTTCAAGAATTTTCTGGGACAATTTATTCTATACAATCCCAGCCTGCTAACGTGTGTATATTGGCCTGTTTTGTCGTAAGCACGCTGTGTGCGCCCTCTTGTCGCTCTTACATAGATACATACAGTCAGCCTTGTAGAACACTCCCCCATCCAACAAACTTCTGGAACGATCAAGCCTGCCATGTTCATGTACACAAGGGCGATAACTCTAAATTCAATTCGCTGCCGCCGACAGCACTCGAAATTCATTAAGTTGCTGCCACTGTCATCCACTACAACAACAAAAGTCTCCACTGCCACATAACATTAGCCCAACGTGACGACGGCCGTTATATTACCAATTTCACGTGGCTCTGGACGACAAGCAGTCATGATGAGGGAAGTGGACTCAGTGAATGCTGACAACCCTTGCGATCCCATACAAATGGAAGAAAAATATCGGCCAGCAGTGGCATCCAGTCCATTCTACGCCCCCACAAGCATCATCCCTGGAGTGTTGTGACGAACTAACATCCTTGGTGCATGTTGTTTTGGTATTATAAGATTAGCCACGAGTGTTTTCTTAACGCCGCTGCAAATCCTTTCCAATCTTTCTAATTTCGAGTCTGTCTGGTTTCACAGGAATCATAAACGACCAACTAAATTATTTACATTAAGGAAAAACGGCGGGTTTCAAATGACAGTTTTAATGTACGTCACATCTAACTTCAAAATATAGTTGGCTATCTCTTAATTCCCACCAGGGTATTGAACGTAAGTCGACCTTGGATAGAACCACCAGACTGAAACAGCGCGGGATGATGTTGCCATCTGACAGACATCAGCTTTGCTAATATATGTCCGATAAGCTATGTATTTATTATCAGAAATTAGCGAAGTCAGCAAAGTAATTACTTGGTGTGTAGTTTATAGCGGAAAGAAGTCGATCAATGGATTTTCATCACTTAGCAAATGTTACTTAAGTAGTGCACGGAAGTGAATGGCCGCGGTGGTTGCCAAGGAAGCCATTTCTTTAAAAATGGCCAAGCCAGTCATTCCCTGAAAGGGTTTCACAGAAGCTTCGCTTTCTGGGGTAAACAATTAATATTATAAATGTCCAAAGGATGTAGTTCGTTATTCTTATTAAAAATAAAATAATTGAGCGCCTGTTCATGTTGGAAAAAGTAAATGAGCTTCGAACCATTTTTTTTCAAAATGCTGATCTGAAACGAGACCTTTGTCACACAGGCTTTCATCGAGCGATGTGACAGAATGGTGATGGTGTTGACAGGCTACTGCGTCGCGGCTGTAGCGAGGATCTGGGGCCGTACTGGTTATGTAAACCATGAGCGATTACGCTGAGAATTTAGTACGGCAGGAAGAGATCAACTAATTTATGAGTTCTACTGGTAGTATGCTAAGTGCAGAGAACCGAAGTATTACGATTATTTCCGAATGATTGCAAGCTGTCGACATCATCAGTTGGAAGCTTGGCAGACAGAGAACAGCCGCGGCTTCCATCAAAGTGTTGATATAGATCTGAGGAGGTTGTTCATAGTGGGTAATAACTTAACATGGGGAGACTAATATTAGAAACAAGGATAACAGTTACGCGTGAGCCTGTATGAGTTCAGTTCAGGTCACTAGGTCATGATCATATCAGGTCGAAACGTAGAAAGAAGTAAGACAAGTCAAATGAATATCATGTGCACGTTAAAGGTATGTCCGTATTTTCACTGTGGTATGGTGTGGAAGTGTTAGTGTGTGGTGGTGTTAATGTGGTGGTGTTAATGTGTGGTGTGTGGTGGTGTTAATGTGTGGTGTGGTGTGGTGTGTGGTGTGGTGGTGTTAATGTGTGGTGTGTTGTGGTGTGGTGTGGTGGTGTTAATGTGTGGTGTGGTGTGGTGGTGTTAATGTGTGTTGTAGTGTGGTGTGAATGTGTGTTGTAGTGTGGTGTGGTGTGGTGTGGTGTGGTGGTGTTAATGTGTGGTGTGGTGTGGTGGCGTTAATGTGTGGTGGTGTTAATGTGTGGTGTGTTGTGTTGTGGTGTGGTGTGTGTGTGTGTGTGTGTGTGTGTGTGTGTGTGTGTGTGTGTGTGTGTGTGTGTGTGTGTGTGTGTGTGTGTGTGCTTGAACGTAGCTCCAGCTAGGCGCTGATGTGTGGAGCTTGAACTTCATTATCTTTTTTTTATCGGATCATGATTATCGGATTAGTTTATTCATCGATTACACAAGCCTTTACATGATACGTGTGTGCTTTTACTGCCTGAATGATTTGAATGAAGTGTCACGCACATAAGGACATCAAGAGATACACTATAAATCACGTGTTATACTTAATGTAGGACATTATCAGGCCGGGCCCGTGGTGATCTGGGATAGAATAGGCCTTCAGCAACCCATGCTTGCCGTAAAAGGCGACGATGCTTGTCGTGGGAGGCGACTAACGGGATCGGGTGGTCAGGCTAGCTGACTTGGTTGATGGATGTCATCGATCCCAATTGCTTACGTTGTCAATCACTGGATTGTGTGGTCCAGACTCAATTACTTACAGACCGCCGTCCTATAGCTGGAATATTTCGTGCGGCGTGCGGCGTTAAACATTATCAGGCCGACAAATGTGTTTATGTTACAGTCAATGTCTATAACCATCGACTGATTCACTCAAACAATATATTTATTGACTAAAATGTTAAGTCAATATACATGTTACCTGAAAAATGAGACTGGGTTTTAGAAATGAATAACACTCCTAATGTTAATCTCCTCATTTTAATTTGGATCAGTGTGCAGTTTACACAATATATTGGAATCAATCTCTTTGTTAACGAATGTCAAAACATCACTTATTATCTTTGTTCTCTTAATAAATAGAAAGCAAAACAGATTAGAAGCCAAATAAACTACCGGGCAAAGGAACGTTTTAACCGACTTCACTTGACCAAACACCAAAAACAAAGGCATATGTGAGATTTATGATGATTAATTTATAAACAGAAATCATTTCCATGAATTAGAATGAAAATGCATTGTAATTCCGATTTTGCATTCTCCCCAACACACAAAGAAAGAGTCAAGGGATCCAAATTAAAAATTACACAGATCAGAGTTCATTGAAAAAGTGCATGAACAGTCCATTAATGACACAGTAGTCAGGTAACACGTCATCAATAGCGAGTGTGACCACCCTGGGCATCCATGTACGCCAACACACGCCTCCTCATTGACGTCGTCAGTCGGCGGATAACGTCAACAGGAATCCTGTTCCATAAGTTCAATAGAGTCTGTTCAAGTTCCTGTCGGTTCGCTGGAGGCGGCACATGTTGTCTCAGCTGACGATCAAGATGATCCCAGAGATGTTCAATGGGGTTCATGTCTGGAGAACAAGGTGGCCAGGGCAATACGTTGACGTTAACGTTGTTCAGGTAGTCTTGAACAATTCTGGCGGTGTGAGGCCTTGCGTTGTCTTGTTGCAAAATTAATCCTCTTGGCTGATGTTGAATAAAGGGCACCAGAAAAGATCTCAACACTTCATCCCTGTATCGCAGAGCATTCAGGTTTCCTCGGATGATAACCAGCCGTGTTGTAATGTGGCCACAAATGCCACCCCATACCATGACGCCTCCACCTCAAAACGGTCGAACTTCTCTAATGAAGTTTGGCGCCAGTCGCTTTCCCCTTCGTCGAAAACCACGAACTCTGCCATCGTTCCTGAACAGACAGAACCGATTTTCATCTGTAAAGAGCACTCTCGCCCAGTCACGTCGCTGCCACCGACGTACAGTTCGTGCCCATTGCAGTCTGCGTTGACAGTGTAGACGGGTCAAGGCCATTCCATGGAAGGGTCGGTAGGCTCGTATATCAGCCGCACGAAGTCGTCGAAGGACTGTTCGTCTGCTGATGGCATGCCCTAGTGCTGTTGCCACCGTTGACGTCGCCGTCACACATCTGTTTCGGAGGTGAATCTGCCGGATGTAGCGGTCATCGGCCGGTGTTGTCACTCTCGGTCTTCCCGATCTTGGCCGGTCTTGATTCTGTCCTGTCTGTTGGTAGTGGATTATCAACTTGCTGATGGTGGTCTGGGAGCAGTTGAAGGTTCTGGCTATCTGACGTGGAGTAGCCCCCATATTGGCCATACCGACCGTTCTATCTCGTTGCGCTTGTGTTAGTCTGGGCATATTCTTGTTGTTCTTTTGCCTACTGAATGCCTGCTCTGTCCAACGTCGGTATGTATGCCACAATCACGCACGTGCATTTGGACCAATGTCTCAAAATCACGTTTTGCACGTTTTCAATAATGCATGATTTGGAAAGCTGCGTTCGAAAATCTGCATTGTGGTTGTTGTCATGTTGCATTTGGGCGAATGTTTTCTGCGGGGGTTCAAACCTGTACCAGCTTTTTTGCTTTTTATACAACTATTTTTAAAGTGAAAACTTTCTTTTGCCCGGTAGTTTAGTTAATTAGACAAATAATAGGTAGCAGTGACCTGATAATGCAAAAGTTCCCGACCCGTTTGTTGATGGTGGTGAGGGTGACCCTCGTAATCATTCGTCACCACTCGCCCCTTTCCCTTACCTGCAAAAGGACTCGTCCCCAATTCGTCACCACTCGCCCCTTTCCGTAACCTGCAAGAAGACTCGCCCCACTATCGATGAATGTTATGTGCGAAATTACGACAAACCAATCAGAATGCGCGTATGACTTCAAGTACTTCGGTCAACGAATCCCTCAGGATTGATGTTACACATTTCTTGCATCTAAAATTATACCTCAGATTCACTTAAATGTGTTCTATAATACTGTTCCGATGTGTTTTAAATGACATCTTCAATATATGTGAAATGGGGAAAATATACGTGAATCATCACGCAACGAATTGACAAATTGAATTCTTTTAACTATGCCCTGTTTGCGTGTAGACGGAACCCAGTCTCAAAATGGGCCACGAGATGGGCACAAGTCGCTATTCGGCTTGTCCCGCTATAACACGATTTGGTAAATGATGCCTCGTAATATCATGGGCGCCATTGTTGAAAGAGACGACAGTGACCAATGTAGGGTAGCTGTTCGTGCGACCCGAGAAGATCCGGGTTTAAATTGGTCTTCAGCAACCCATGCCACGAACGGGATCGGGTGGTCAGGCTCGCTGACTTGGCTGATGCATATCATCGTATTCCAAAAGCGTAGATCGATGCTCATGATGTCGTTCACTGGATTGTCTGGTCGAGACTCGATTATTCACATACCGCCATCATATAGCTGGATCCGGTATATTGCCGAGTGCGGCGTTGAACAACAAAGAAATGAAAAAAAAGTAGCTGTTCGTGCAGACCTCCTGGAGAGACAAAATGCCTGATTTTAGACATTGGCCGTAACATGTGTACAAATACATTGTTCATGTGGTATTAAAATATATATGTTTGTATATTTAAAATTTTACGCAATAAGGTATACAAAAGATGACAACGAATGAACATTTTTAAACACATTTTACCCAAGTTTACTAAAATACCATTATTTTATAGAACAGGTTTCATTTTATAATCGCGGGTATTATTGGCGAATCCTGGTTTGTAAACAATATTTGGTAATTCAGCTTTACTGATATCACCGAAAATGGACATTGTAAAAGAGATGTGTTTTATCTTCCATACATAAACTACCGGGCAAAAGAAAGTTTTCACTTTAAAGATAGTTGTATAAAAAGCAAAGAGCTGTTACAGGTTTGTACCCCCGCAGAAAACATTCGACAAATGCAACATGACCACTACCACAACGCAGATTTTCGAACGCAGCTTTCCAAATCATGCATTGTTGAAATCGCGCAAAACGTGAGGCATTGGTCCAAATGCACGTGCGTGATTGTGGCATAAATACCAACGTTGGACAGAGCAGGCATTCAGTAAGCAAAAGAACAACAAGAATATGCCCAGACTTACACAAGCGCAACGAGACAGAGCGATCGGTATGGCCAATATGGGGGCTACTCAACGTCAGATAGCCAGAACCTCCAACTGCTCCCAGACCACTATCAGCAAGTTGATAATCCGCTACCAACAGACAGGACAGACTCAAGACCGGCCAAGATCGGGAAGACCGAGAGTGACAACATCGGGCCGAAGACCGTTACATCCGGCAGATTCACCTCCGAAACAGATGTGTGACGGCGACGTCAACGGCGGCAAAAGCACTAGCGCATGCCATCAGCAGACGAACAGCCCTTCGACGACTTCGTACGGCTGGTATACGAGCCTACCGACCCTTCCATGGAATGGCCTTGACCCGTCTACACCGTCAACGCAGACTGCATTGGGCACGAACTGTACGTTCGTGGCAGCGACGTGACTGGGCGAGAGTGCTCTTTACAGATGAAAATCGGTTCTGTCTGTTCAGGAACGATGGCAGAGTTCGAGTTTTTCGACGAAGGGGAGAAGAGTCAGGCGCCAAACTGCATTAGAGAAGTTCACCCGTTTTGAGGTGGAGGCGTCATGGTATGGGGTGGCATTTGTGGCCAGATTACAACACGGCTGGTTATCATCCGAGGAAACCTGAATGCTCAGAGATACAGGGATGAAGTGTTGAGACTTGTTCTGGTGCCCTTTATTCAACATCAGCCAAGAGGATTAATTTTGCAACAAGACAACGCAAGGCCTCACACCGCCCGAATTGTTCAAGACTACCTGAACAACGTTAACGTCAACGTATTGCCCTGGCCACCTTGTTCTCCAGACATGAACCCCATTGAACATCTCTGAGATCATCTTGATCGTCAGCTGAGACAACAAGTACCGCCTCCAGCGAACCGACAGGAACTTGAACAGACTCAATTGAACTTATGGAACAGGATTCCTGTTGACGTTATCCGCCGACTGACGACGTCAATGAGGAGGCGTGTGTTGGCGTGCATGGATGCCCAGGGTGGTCACACTCGCTATTGATGACGTGTTACCTGACTACTGTGTCATTAATTGACTCTTCGTGCACTTTTTCAATGAACACTGATTTGTGTAATTTTTAATTTGGATCCCTTGACTCTTTCTTTGAGTATTGCGGAGAATGCAATATCGGCATTACAATGCATTTTCATTCTAATTCATGGAAAATGATTTATGTTTATTAATGTACCCCTAATTTAATCAGGAAAGCTATAATCGCTGTATACCCCTAATTTAATCAGGAAAGCCATAATCGTTGTATTACCCCTAATCAAATCAGGGAAGCTATAATACCTGTATACCCGTAATCTAACCTTGGAAGCTATACTCGCTGCATAGTTCTTCTCTCTCCTTTCGTGTATTATCTCCCTTTATCAAGGTCACTTCCGGAGATGTTTTCGTTTCAAAATGGCGTCCAGAGAAGAGCATATAAACGGGAAATCACAATACCCAAATTTGAATTTCGACAAGTTACATGTGTGTGCTTTCAAGACCTGCGTATGGAATCGTTGAAAATACGTTTCAAGGAAGAAGTCGGATTTGATTTTGCGCGCCAAAGGTGTAAGTGATATTGGCAAGCGATCTTTTGAAGATGCATATACAACAGACGTGGTCAATGTGAGACAAAGACATGAAAACTACGGTTTGCTATAAAGATAGACACGTCCATACAATCCGATATCACCATTTATCATCTTAAACTGGCTCCCACAGGAGATATCGCTTGGATGAGATCAAGCGATATCTACACTGTAGATATCGCTGCAATGAAATTACACCACAATGCTTTGCAGACCATTGTGACATCATTGTTACCATGACGTCACAATTAAATGACATCACTAATGGCTCTGCTACTGAAGCTGTTTGCAGTACTTTTTACACTGAAGACACTGCTAATTACTGTCTACAAATTGAAAAAGTTGAAAGAATGATGTAAGATGATAAATAAAATCTCACCCTCGTGTCTTTTGATATCAAATATATCAACACTCGTTGATAAAAGTGGCAAAAATCCTCGGCAAGCTTCGGAATTTTTCCACTTTTATCAACTTGTGTTGATATATTTGATATCAAAAGACACTCGGGTGAGATTCTCTATATATCCAAGGACTTCGCATTGTCATATGTCAGTTCCAAGGTGATTCCTTCAATACCAACACAGAACATGAAAAAAACAACGGGTTATGGCGTGTAGGTGTCCCTGTCCAAGGTTACTGGCCGAGTAGATGCTGCTGGATGCAACAGTACTGCAGGGTAAGTAGATCTACTACATTACCATTAAATGGTAGCTCTAAGGTGTCAATTTAATTTGCATTTGCTGAATAGTACCTAAACTCGTGTATGTATGATTGTTCTGTAACTGAATGAATTTTGCAAGACATACCAATATTGCATTTTCACTGTGAACTATATACATGTATACCTATATAAATATACATGGTATGAGGTTGTAATGTATAGTAACAATTTATTAACCCTACATTATTGTGTTATGCTACTTAAACTTTTGGATATGGAATTAGATGCTTTTATACAGTTTTGATTCAACAATCAGTGAACAATGTACCTGTTTCAGTGAAGAAACGGCTTCGCACATCAACCCAATCAGATGATATCTAAAACGTTAATGCAGCAGCATAAAATGTGGGTGCTGTAGGTGGTTAACTTTATTTCTTTAAAACTATGTGTATGTGGACTCGTCACTAAAGACAGTGTTCATTCTACTAGTTCAACAAAATGTAGAACTCTCTGGGCCCATTGAAATGGGATCATTTTGAAAATAAGGAAGACACAACCTTAAAAAAGCCTTAAAAGTTTAATTCAATTATAACATCATTAATATGCACGTTTTACAAATCTGAATTTGAATTATTCATCCTGGACAGGATTAGTTAATTGATTCATATAATGATGCAAACAGGCTTCTGTCTTCTCCCTCTCCAGTCACATTTCATGTTTGTGAAATGAACACTGTTATGAAGGATGAAGAAGGGTCTTATGACAAGTCTGTCTAAAATACCTGTCTAAAAACTTCTGTTTGTCTTTTCTATGACTTGCTGTTATCGTTTAGTTATGGACAGTTGTAGAATCCAGTCCCCGGGTGTGACATACCAGAAGATTTTATTTAAACGTAATTGCTGGTACATCAATGTGCGTGCTGTTTCTCTCCATGGTTCTGGCATTGAAAGGGATAAAGAAGGGATTTGTTCGCTCAGTCAGTATGTGTCCCAAGTGTGTGAGTGAGTTAGCAGCTGAACTAACACTATTTTTAATGTTAAAAGTCCAAGCTAGTACAAGCAGGCATGCACATTCAACAGTTTAGAAATTGGAACTAGTCCTATAGTCCTTGTCAAACTGCCCAATAGTTACGATAGGACTATTAGGACTTAGCGAAACCCCCAAAGGGCACATTCCTATATGTGTTATCATTATAAGGACCAGTGGACTAAAACTGTTTAGTTTTTATGTCTGTGTAACAAGATCCCAGTATGCTCGGCGTCTTAACAGCGGAAAAGAGTGAGTGAGTGAGTGAGTGAGTGAGTGAGTTGGGTTTAACGCCGCTTTTAACATTATTCCAGTTATATCACGGCGTTGTTTAACGCCGCACTCAGCAATGTTCCAGCTGTATGACGTTGGTCTGTATGATGTGAATCGAAACTATAATCTCACATTTGGTGTTATTATACCTTTTGTTTTCCCACTGAGCCACGTGGGTCAGGTGATGAAAGGTTGTTAAATTTTACACGTCATGACTTCAGTTGTGTCCATGTTGTGTCTCTCGCATGCTTTGGTCGAATGCCTTTTATACCCCGACACATTGTATTGTTTCACAATAGTGAGTGAGTGAGATGGGTTTAACGCCGATTTTAACAGTATTCCAGTTATATCGTGGCGTGTCAGCCTAATGTGGGAGGAAAGCCCGAAGTGACGCAGGTCTAAGAAGTTTACGCCTTCGGTGAAACCCATGAGCACGGGTATGGTGATGACAAACCTAGAAACATAATTGGGGCGAACCGGGATTCGAACCCACAATCATAGGTTTCTGGCGTGCCCAAGGGACGCAACTCTGCACGGCGAATCGCGGCGCCTTAGACGACTGGGCCACCCGTGCCCCATGTTTCGCAATGAGGTATCTCGATGTTATCATATTTTATTCTGGTATCTCGAGCATTTAGACGGTTCATAAGTTGGGGAAAAACACTCGGGCTACTCACTCACTCGGGGTTTTACATTTTCAATCAAAACCCCGACGTCGTATTTATCCTTAACATACAGTTTGGAAAGGGTTTTATCGCTTATATTTATTGACAACACGATCTCGTTATAGATAGACAGCCGCTGTCGATCATAAAAAAATCATTAAACTTACGGAAGGATAAACACGGTATAACCGTCATTTTTTTTTTGTAAATCGAAAACACTGCCCAACCCGAATGACGGAATGTACAGAAGTCATGTTTGTTAGAGAAACGTTACGTCAAGTAGGTACACTTTGAAAATGGGCCGTCACAGTGTCGGAATAAATGATACGACTTCATCAACTGTGAGACAGCAGGAACCGACTTGACCCATATATGAGACAAATAGGACCGACTTGATCCACATATGAGACAGTTGGAATCGACTTGACCCAGATATATGAGACAACTGGAACCGACTTGACCCATATTTGAGACAGCTGGAACCGACTTGACCCAAATATGAGAAAGTTGGAATCGACTTGACCCAAACATATGAGACAACTGGAACCGACTTGACCCATATTTGAGACAGTTGGAACCGACTCGACCACAATATGAGACAGTTGGAATCGACTTGACCCCAAATATATGAGACAACTGGAACCGACTTGACCCATATATGAGAGAGCTGGAATCGATTTGACCCATATATGAGACAGTTCGAACCGACTTGACCTTGCGTTTATAATTGTATCATATATTCATACGTTTTTCATGAGACTGTATTTTTGAAATGACTCATTTGATGGCGGACCACTTCCGAATTCCAGGGGAAACCCTGGGAATTCCCCAGCACAAACAAATACAGGAGCGTTGTTTATGATCATTTAGACACTTTTATCTTATTCGCTGTGCAGAGTTGCGTCCCTTGGGCATGCAGGAAACCCATGATGGCGGGTTCGAATCCCGGTCCGCCAATCTGCTCGTGGTTTTCACCAACCTGAGACTTGCGTGACGGACCTTCCTCCCACATCAAGCTGACATATAGTGATGTAACTGGAATAATGTTCAAAGTGGCGTTAAACCCAACTCAGTCATTCATTTAATCTTGAAATCGGCGTGTTTGCATACATTGGAAGAAGCCATATTGTTTGACTTCATGCCAAAAAAATCTATCCTTGTGCATAAAACACGACATGCACACCCTTACGTCTACCACAGTCTTCATCAATCTAGGGGCGGTCGGGTAGCCTAGTGGTTAAAGCGTTCGCTCGTCACGCCGTAGACCCGGGTTCGATTCCCGACATGGGTACAATGTGTGAAGCCCATTTCTTGTATCCGCCTCCGTGATATTGCTGGAATATTGCTAAAAGCGGCGTAAAACCATACTCACTCTCTTCAGCAATCTAGGACTCTACTTCAGTATCTATTCGACACATCGTTGTGATCACCTTTAAATGATCGGCTTGTTGATCAATAATGACCAACACCTATTCACCCAAGGCTGCAAATTGTTCCGGTTCAAGTGGGTCGTTCGGCCATTGAAGTCCTTACATGATGTGGTACCTCTAAACATCTCTCTCGAACATTAATATTATATAAATCTGATATTATATAAATCTACCTGCTGTAACTAAACTACAAAATACTTCATCACTCGTCTGAATAAGTGCTTTTTGTTGCTGATTTTATCCAAAATAGGAATATAAAACTTGTAATGATATACTTTCACTTTGTGTCACAAGCGCCGACATTCCACAATTGGCCCTCTCAAGGAAGATTTATGCTCCAAAGAACTCACACGAAGTGCAAGCCGATTTTTAAATACCGTACAACACGAGTGGACGAAGCAGATCGTATACATGGTCCTAAAGCTGATGCTACATCCGGGTATTATCTTCATGATACCCAGCATTCACCGCGCCTTCCTGAGCCCGGGGTCCTTTACGTCGCTGACAGCACCCACCCAACGACGATGACCCACGTTCGTCCAGGATAAAGTGTGGACAAAATGGAATGTATCTTGTAAATTTGAGTTTGTTGAGATATTTCTGTATGAGAGGAAGGTCATACACCGCCATTGTATCTCTCCTGTCGCCACCGGAAGAAGACTCTTCGTGCTTCCGCCATTTTAATATCCCCCTCTCTTCGACAGTGCCTGAAAGATGCATTGGACACCGTAATGGAGGTGAGTGTGTATTCATGTTTAGCATGAGGGGGGGGGGGGGGGGGGGGGGGGGTTGTGATTAGAAGTCTTGTGACCATCAAGACCTCCCAGATATAAGATGCGGATATCATAATCATTCATCCTTATTCTTATTCGTCCGCATTCCTAATAATCCACATTCTCATCAATCCATAATACTCAGTCGTCCACATTCTTATCCATCCACATATTCAATCGTCCACATTCTTATCCCTCCACATACTCAATCGTCCACATTCTTATCCATACGCAATCGTCCAAATTCTCAATCATCCACATACTCAATTATCCACATTCTTGTCCATCCACATACTCAATTATCCACATTCTTGTCCATCCAAACACTCAATTATCCACATTCTTGTCCATCCACATACTCAATTATCCACATTCTTGTCCATCCAAACACTCAATTATCCAAATTGTCCATCCACATACTTAATTATCCAAATTCTTGTCTATCCACATACTCAATCGTCCAAATTCTCAATCATCCACATACTCAATTATTCACATTCTTGTCCATCCACATACTCAATTATCCACATTCTTGTCCATCCAAACACTCAATTATCCACATTCTTGTCCATCCACATACTCAATTATCCACATTCTTGTCCATCCAAACACTCAATTATCCAAATTGTCCATCCACATACTTAATTATCCAAATTCTTGTCCATCTACATACTCAATCGTCCAAATCCTTGTCCATCTACATACTCAATTATCCACATTCTCAATCGTCCACATTCTCAATTTTTCCACATTCTTATCCATCTACATACTCAATTATCCACATTCTTGTCCATCTACATACTCAATCGTCCAAATTCTCAATCATCCACATACTCAATCGTCCACATTCTTATTCATCCACATACTCAATCATCAACATACCCAATCATGATGAAGGTCTTTGACATATAAAATTAGCCATTGGCTTATGGTTAAGTAAAACCGTCACCATAAAACAAATACACGCGACAGTCATTAAGTCACTGCTAATGTTCATTAATTAAGTACTGATTATGTTGACGTAATGAGGCCTACCTGGAATTGTGTTGTCTAAGAAGGCGGCGATGAACCCACCTACAAACATACTGGTACCCAGTAGCACCGAGATGATCTGGTTGGCGATATCGTTACCTGCAGGAAGAACCAGTTCAGGAGAAAACGGGGAACACGGCGTGAATGAGGCGAGAGAGTGGGTGAGTGAGTGAGTGCGGGAAAGACGTTTACCGCCAACGTGAAACCAACGCGAGTGAGTGAGTGAAAGACGTTCACCTCCAACGTGAAACCGATGTAAGGGAAAGAGGTTTAGTGAGTGAGGGAGGGAAAGACGTTTACCGCCAACGTGAAACCAACGCGAGTGAGTGAGTGAAAGACGTTCACCTCCAACGTGAAACCGATGTAAGGGAAAGAGGTTTAGCGAGTGAGGGAAGGAAAGACGTTAACCTCCAACGTGAGTAAGGGAAAGACGTTTAGTGAGTGAGGGAGGGAGGGAGGGAAAGACGTTAACCTCCAACGTGAAACAAACGTGAGTAAGGGAAAGACGTTTAGTGAGTAAGTAAGTAAGGGAAATTGGTAACCTCCAACGTGAAATCAACAGGTGTAAGGGAAAGACGTTTAGTGAGTGAGTGAAGGAAAGATTTTTACCACCAACATGAAACCAGCGTAATGTTGGAAGAACGCCCGAAGTTATGGAATATTTTTAGCCTTTGTGTCCAGCGATCAGCGTTTTATTTGAGTTATTTGAGCTATTCTGTCTAGGTATCGTTGTTGTTTCTTTGTTTGTTCTTTAACGCCGCACTGAGAATATTCACAACCTGAACAACGATCCACACAAATGAGATACGAGTGACACGCTATTAACAAAGACACTTAACCTGACTATCCGATCCTCCATCATCATCCTCATCATCATCATCATTACTATAATTCAAAAGAATCTGAGGATGCCTTAAAGATAAGGTGCAATCCAAATGCTACTTACCAGTTTGAATTTTGCCGGAATTTGCCGAGACCCAGCGAGGGCCGGCGAGACCAAAGAAGAGAGAAATCCCCAGGATGAAGAGATTCCGGATGGAGCCGAGGTCAACGAAGTGGAGGTTGGAGATTCCAACAGCAGTCACCATACCTGGTAGAGGGGAGTCTATATACATGGTAGGTTGCTGCACGGGCGTATCCTCGCAAGGTGTTATAATAATTGTTATTGTCCTCATATCAACTTTTAAATAAGCAGACAATATTCTACACATTGGGTGAGGTGAGACGGGGTTAAAATTGAGCTTAACTCGAGTTTAAGAATATTTCACATATAGCGACGTAGAGAGACCATGCTGCAGTTTAAACATGGATACTCCACCCAGACATCGTATACTGACTCCGAGCCGACCAGTCCTTGTTTAAGCCCCTTAAAGAAGAGAACCAGGCAGGGGATCAACAAGTACCATTTAATAACGTCTTTTTGGTATGGCGCGGCCAGGGGGTCGAACCAGCGAACTTCCGCTCTCCGGGCAGACGCTCTATACTACACCACGGGGCTGTTCTTGTTCGAATTCGAAGGTGTAATGACGTTGAAAACACGAATTTGATTGCTTTCCAATATCTGAGGGGCGGTCGGGTAGCCTAGTGGTTAAAGCGTTCGCTCGTCACGCCGAAGACCCGGGTTCGATTCCCGACATGGGTACAATGTGTGAAGCCCATTTCTGGTGTCCCCCGTCGTGATATTCCTGGAATATTGCTAAAAGCGGCGTAAAACCATACTCACTCACTCACTCACTCACTCACTCACTCACTCACTCACTCACTCTGATATCTGAACGTGTGCTCGGGGGTTATTCTAAGAGATAAGTGACTGTTCATATCATTCGACATTACTGCAAACTGACTTACTCAAGTGCTACGATAATGCTACGTCACCAGAAATAAATACTGATATCCGTGAACTACTTCGTAATTGAACATGTCATACACTTTTCGTAAATGTATTTTGCTGGTTAGAACGTTTACGCCCCAGTCAGCCCCAGTGTTCCAACCTTATCTCGGCGACGGGCACATCCGACCAACCAGGAGATAAGGGGCCTTATGGGTGAAAAATCACATTTTTACTCTTTATATTTTAAAACTACAGTATCTTAGGACCACAAAAATACAATTCATAACCTCCAATTCATAGTTATTACAGAGATACACGGCCTCAAACATCGTGACTCCTTTTCTGCAAAGTCCCATTTTCAGACTTAGATAAAATTAGTTCACTTTTCCTAATTATTTTCAAGGTGATTGTTGTATTCACTCACCAAACATGACGATGAACATCCCGCCTACAACCGGATCCGGAATGGTGACAAACAGGGCCCCGAACTTGCCTAAACATCCCAGCACAATCATAATAACGGCTCCAACCTGAATCACCACGCGGCTGCCCACCTGCAAGGGAGACAACTCTTTTAGTTATGTGAACATGTTAAATACTATATTTACTTGTTCTTGTGTAAAATTCCAAGTCAGAAGATAATACCATTGCATTAGTATTACACAGGTTTAACCAAGAATATCCTTCACTGCCCATTCTGCCAGTTCTGAAAATAAAGGTGTAACGGGTACCGAAAATGGTTTGGCATGCTCCCTGACAGAGTAAAAGTGTATTTTATTAAGCAGGGACTGAAAACTATTCTCGACCGCATTAAGTCTTCTATTTCACTCCCTGTGTGAAGAGATGACAAGGTCTCCATAGAAGGCCGTGTAAGAGGAGCATTCTAATCAACCAATCGGCGTCATCGCTTCTAAATTGTGTTCGCCCGCTTACTCACTCACACACTAACCGACCGACCCACCGACCGACCCACCGACCGACCCACCGACCCACACTCATTCACTCACCCATACATACACTCTTTCTCACACACACACACACACACACACACACACACACACACACACAAACGCAGGCACGCACGCACGCACGCGCGCACACACATGCACACACACACATCGGCCGACTCATACTCACTCACTCACTCACTCACTCACTCACCCAAACACACGTATTTCAACATGGATGACTCATTACCTTTGTTTGTTTGTTTGTTTGATTGTTTGTTTGTTGTTTAACGCCGCACTCTGCAATATTCCAGCTATTTGATGGCGGTCTGTTAATAATCGAGTCTGGACCACACAATCCAGTGTTTGACATCATGAGCATCGATATACTCAATTGGGATACGATGACAGGCATCAACCAAATCAGCGAGCCTGACCACCCGATCCCGTTAGTCACCTTCGTACAAGCATGGGTTGTTGAGGGCCTATTCTAACCCGGATCTTCACGGGTATTGTTTTAAAAATAAGGTACAATGAAATTCTGTATATGTCCATAATAAGTGTGTATAAGCAAATGGATAATATATCCATAGAAGCCAATTAAATGGGTCAGACTGCATATGGTTCATTGATGAACTCTTTTACAAGTCTATATTTCAAGACATGTATTTGATAATCATAATAACTCCTTAAAGCTACACAATGGCGACAAAACGGTACCAGCATCACAGATACCTATAATACATTTTTGAACATGAGATACATATAATTACTTTAAAGTTAAATCATGTATCTAAATAGTAAATTAGAAGGATTTACGACAAGCACAGTCGCCTGTTACGGCAGGCATTGGTTGGTGAAGACCTATTCTAACCCAGATCTTCACGGGTCCCATTACCTTTGTAATACCAATAGCTCCGATGTTCTCACTGTAGGAGGTGGTACCGCCACCCGTGCCCCACGCCCCCGCAATCAGGCACGTGACCCCCCTCCATGCCGATACCTGTAACAATGAAGTGGTGGTGATGGTCGTCATTGTTGTGACGAAGAAAGGACATGCATGACACTGTTGTCACCATGGAACTATATGAGTCATCGAGTATCTATATTAACTGAACCCCCCTTTAGACCCCTTCAACAGTCAATAAGAAAGGCGGGGCGGTCGGGTAGCCTAGTGGTTAAAGCGTTCGCTCGTTACGCCGAAGACCCGGGTTCGATTCCCGACATGGGTACAATGTGTGAAGCCCATTTCTGGTGTCCCCCGCCGTGATATTGCTGGAATATTGCTAAAAGCGGCGTAAAACCATACTCACTCACTCACTCAATAAGAAAGGCATTTAAGGAGAGGTTGGAAAGGGGAACGTTTTAGCCACCAGGAAATGGCAACATTGTTTGTGTATTCAATTACATGTACATACATATTTCCCGGACCATTTCCATCAGAGCTCAGTATACAAACTTGAAATAGTCTTACAGAAGCCTTATTGTAGGACATAAGACACCCCCCTACTTAGATGAGTGAGTGAGTGATCATGGTTTTACGCCGCTTTTAGCAATATTCCAGCAATATAACGGCGGGGGACACCACAAATGGGTTTCACACATTGTACCCATGTCAGGAATCGAACCCGGGTCTTCGGCGTGACGAGCGAACGCTTTAACCACTAGGCTACCCGACCGCCCCTGTTGTTTTTTAGTTGAATGTCGATTTCGTAACGCGATTTTGATGTCTTAATGGGATGTCTTCAGATCTTGTTTTAGCGGTAGTGAGAACTAAGGTCTGATTTTTATGTGATTGATGCAAATGATATTTCCAAATATGCTGCACCAGTGACAAAAATGATGTCCGATGCAACTCCCTACATTGACTTGTACCAATGTTCCCATGTTTTTCGGGGTTTTTTTCAGGTGGGCAATTAGCTTGCCTTTGCATGTGTTTGTGACGGTTGTATCAGAGATATCGTTTGATAATGGAAATGGTTTTGTCGCTTTTATTTAAGTAATGAAATACAAACAGAAGGTAATACCTTTCTATTTTCAATGAAGTACGTGTCAATGTCACAAAACAAACCGTTGATTCTTTGGAAATCTCACCTCTACTCACAGCGCTCCCTGGTGGTGGCGGTGCTCCAGCTAGCCTTGCGCATGCGTAGTAATCGCCAACTGATTCAATCATGGATGCAAGGAGGGCGGCAAGCATTCCGAACACCCCGGCCACGCTGACAGTCGGCATACCCCACTGCCCTGGAGTTACAGAGACGATTGAGTAAAGTCATCACCAGGCCTACTTTCGGGTGTTCGTACCTCGGAACATCAGTGATATTAATGAGTTTTCACGAGTCAGTAACACTGTGTACAGTTGTTTAGTTGGGCCGTCTAATAAAATACAATTTCAACAAATCAAAAATTTCAAATACAAATTCTGTCAAGCAATTTCTGCGCCTACCCCCCGTCAGACACATGGGGCAGTTTGAAAGGAAAGGAAAAGATCTAATTCTAACGAGAACGAGTGAGTGAGTTGGGTTTAACGCCGCTTTTAACAGTATTCCAGTTATATCACGGCGTGTCAGCTTAATGTGGTAGGAAAGCAGGAAATGATCCAGGTCTTAGACGTTTACCACTTCGGTGAAACCCACGAGCACGAACATGGTGCTGACAAACCTAGAAATATAATCGGGGTGAACCGGAATTCGAACCCACAATCATAGGTTTCTGGCGAGCCCAAGGGACGTAACTCTGCACAGCGAATCGCGGCGTCTTAGACGACTGGGCCACCCGTGCCCCCGACGACTTTGAAGAAAATGGGAGGTAATGGATCTCTCTCCATGGGCACGATATATTATAAGTTGTAGCAGGATCACGAGGGTTGCATGGCGCATAAAAAAACATGTACCCCGAGTGATCCTGCTACAACGAATTAATATTATAATTAATATGACATTGTAAAATTATTTGAACAAATTCAAAATTGATAGAAAACAGCTGTTAGATTGAGCTGAGGTGAGCTTGCGCTGTGTCACGTGACTTCCATTGATTCGGAAAAAGTGAGTGAGTGAGTGAGTTTGGTTTAACGCCGCTTTTAACAGTATTCCAGATATATCGCGGCGTGTCAGCTTAACCCACGAGCACGGGTATGGTGCTGATAAACCTAGAAACATAATCGGGGTGAACCATGATTCGAACCCACAATCATAGGTTTCTGGCGTGCCCAAGGGACGCAACTCTGCACAGCGAATCGCGGCGCCTTAGACGATTGGGCCATCCGTGCCCCCCCCCCCCCCCCCCCCCCCCCCCCCCCCCTTCCTTTTTGCATTAAAGCGGGGTATAAAGGATATATTCTGCCTCTCAGAAATGCACGTGCAGCTTCACTTGCTCGTCGCGGGGTATAAGCGATTTATTCCCCGCTGAGAAACTTATTTCCATCTAAGGTAGGATACATGGTATTTTATCAAGATCACGTGGACCAATCAGATCTCATCATTTTGACATGGAGGTATGACAAACACGGTTTACATAATCGAGACTATCCAACACAAACTGGTGTTCTATCGCATGAGCATCTAGCTACGCCGTCGGGGTACAATTACACACAAGCGGCATGGCCCCTCGTCGTAAACGCCCCTAACGACAAGCCTGGGGCGCATGCACCCCTTCTTCTACCCGCCATACCTGGATAGGGGAATCTGAACCATTGCGCTTTATGGAGGACTTCTGTCCGGGTGTCAGTACGGGCCTGGTACCCCCAGCCCTTGGGGTCATCGGGGAGCGCTCCTGTCACTGTGAGGATTACACATAGAACCCAGGCGGAAACGATCGCCAGCAGCACCTGGAACACGTGAACAAGTCATATCAGACTCACTGGAAGCACTGGACGCACGAGGATGCAGGAGGAGTGGGCGGGCGGGGGGTGGTGGAATGGCACCAGGATGCAGGAGGAGTGGGCGGGACGGCGGGTTTGGGGAATGGCACGAGGATGCGGGAACACGGGGTTACGAGAACCCGCTGGCCCAGTGTTCAGAGGCGCCCAAACTCGTAGTGCAGAGTTGCTTCCCTTATACTGGGGTGAATTCGGATCTTAGATTGGCCCTGATTATTCCATTCCGCTGTGGCGGTAAAGTCTACGACTAGCTTCGGGTATAATTTTTTCTCCATCCCTTAGCATGATATGAAGTTGCTGAAATAGCGTTGAAAATAGCGTTCAACCCAACTCACTCACACACTCGCTCAAAAAACAATAATTATTCGTGGTTGACGTCTGTTGTGTAACGCCACACTAACCAATATTCCAGCAATGTGACGGCGGTTGGAATTACTTATACACATGGGTAAAGTCATTACTTTTGGGGCGGTCGGGTAGCCTTGTGGTTAAAGCGTTCGCTCGTCACTCCGAAGATCCGGGTTCGAATCCCGACATGGGTACAACGTGTGAAGCCCATTTCTGATGTCCCCCGCCGTGATATTGCTGGAATATTGCTAAAAGCGTCGTCAAACCAAACTCAATCACTCACTCATTACTATAATAATAAATTGTAATCCAATTGGAGCCCAGACTCATGCTTAATTTCAGGCATAGAGCTGAGGCTATATATACTTGAGTTGGATTCATTTCCCCAAATATTCTCTAGAGACCGGGAGGCAGAGTTGCCTTCCCATGGGCCAGAAACCTATGATTTTGGGTTCGAATCCCGGTTCGCCCCGATTATGTTTCTAGGTTTATCAGCACCATACCCGTGCTCGTGGGTTTCACCGAAGCGGTAAACGTCTGAGACCTGCATCACTTCGGGCTTTTCCTCCCACATTGATGTGCCCACCCATCCAAGCCAAATCACACACCCCACACAATCACACACACACATCGCCATATTGCTGGAATATTGGGAAATGCGGCGTAAAACAGTATTCACCCACTTGTATCTACAACCACCTGTAAAAAGCCGAGCCTCGGTGAGCCAGACGTGCTTGATGATCGACGCCGGTGAACGATGCCAAGTAATGAGAGCACCATTGTGACCAACCAATACCCCCACTAGGGAACTTATTACCATTGTGACCAGCCAATACCCCCTTCTAGGGGGCTTACTACCATTGTGACCAACCAATACCCCCAACTAGGGGGCTTACTACCATTGTGACCAAACAATTCTCCCACGTGGAAACTTACTACCATTGTGACCAACCAATACTCCCACGAGGAAACTTACTACCATTGTGACCAACCAATACTCCCACGAGGAAACTTACTACCATTGTGACCAACCAATACACACCCCCCCCGGAACTTACAACCATTGTGACCAGCCAATACCCCCACTAGGGAACTTATTACCATTGTGACCAGCCAATACCCCCTTCTAGGGGGCTTACTACCATTGTGACCAACCAATACCCCCACTAGGGAACTTATTACCATTGTGACCAACCAATACCCCCACTAGGGAACTTATTACCATTGTGACCAGCCAATACCCCCTTCTAGGGGGCTTACTACCATTGTGACCAACCAATACACCCCCCCACCCCCCGGAACTTACAACCATTGTGACCAACCAATACCCCCAACTAGGGAAGATAATACCATTGTGACCAACCAATACCCCCAACTAGGGAAGATAATACCATTGTGACCAACCAATACTCCCACGAGGGACCTTACTACCATTGTGACCGACCAATACCCCCCACTAGGGAACTTACTGCCATTGTGACAAACCAATACCCCCCACAAGGGAACTTACTGCCATTGTGACCAACCAATACCCCCCACTAGGGAACTTACTACCATTGTTGGTAGCCTAGTGGTTAAAGCGTTCGCTCGTCACGCCGAAGACCCGGGTTCGATTCCCGACATGGTTACAATGTGTGAAGCCCATTTCTGGTGTCCCCCGCCGTGATATTGCTGGAATATTGCAAAAAGCGGCGTAAAACCATACTCACTCACTCAGTCACTACCATTGTGACCAACCAATACCCCCGCTAGGGAACTTACTACCATTGTGACCAACCAATACCCCCACTAGGGAACTTACTACCATTGTGACCGACCAATACCCCCCACAAGAGAACTTACTACCATTGTGACCAACCAGCACCCCCACTAGGGAACTTTCTACCATTGTGACCAACCAATACCCCCCTCAAGAGAACTTACTACCATTGTGACCAACCAATACCCCCACAAGGGTACAAACTACCATTGTGACCAACCAATACCCCCAAAAGGGAACTTACTACCATTGTGACCAACCAATACCCCCACAAGGGAAGGTATTACCATTGTGACCAACCAATACCCCCACAAGGGTACAAACTACCATTGTGACCAACCAATACCCCCAAAAGGGAACTTACTACCATTGTGACCAACCAATACCCCCAAAATGGAACTTACTACCATTGTGACCAACCAATACCCCCACTAGGGACCTCACTAGCATTGTGACCAACCAATACCCCCAAAAGGGAACTTACTACCATTGTGACCAACCAGTACCCCTACAAGGGAACTTACTTGATCTCCACGGGGTGGGTGTGGTTGGCACGGCTCGCCGTCACCTTGCAATGTTACACAATACACAGACGAGGCGAGTAAAAGGTTATGTCAGAACCAGGGGCATACCGGAAATAGGTTGAAGATTGGCAAGCTGGTTTTACTACATCCATCACGGCGGGAGTAGGCTGCACAGGGCACTCGGACATTCCGCAGATACTGGGAGAACACCGCGATCAAGGCGACAGTCCTGGAAATAAACATGGGTAGCATACTAATACATAGGTCATTAATAACACGCATCATACTGAACAACGTCATACTTGTAGAGGTCATGAATAAACAGCGTCTAACCTGAAGAGGTCTTTAATAAACAGCGTCATCCCTGTTGAGGTCATTAATAAACACGTATCATACTAAACAGCGTCGTACTTGTAGAGGTCATTAATAAACAGCGTCATACTTGTAGAGGTCATGAATAAACAACGTCATACTTGTAGAGGTCATGAATAAACAACGTCATACTTGTAGAGGTCATGAATAAACAGCATCATATTTGTAGAGGTCATTAATAAACACACATCATAAACAGCGTCACACTTGTAGAGTTCATTAATAAACACACATCGTACTTTCAGAGGTCAATAATAAACACGCATCATACTTATGGAGGTCATTCATAAACAACGTCATACTGATAGAGGTCATTAATAAACAAAATCATATTTTAAGATATACGTCACTGTTAAACAAGCCTTGTATAAGGAAGACGATTTCAGTTAGACGATTGACGTGACACAGTGTTGACTCCTTGTTTGTATTCTAGGGAGATCTAGTTGTTGCTTTAAGCGTTTTAGAGATTGTCACAAGGGAGAGCCTGGCATTTGATGTAAATAATGCCACTTACGTCAATGAAATCCACCATTGGCTGCTTGCCTTGTCGGAGGCGGCCTCAAACAGGGACAGGCCAATGAGAGCGATAGTGGGCGTGATCGTCAGGGGACCAATGAAATTCATCAGCAATCCCATCAACCCGCTGAAGCCAATCACAATTTGAAACAGCGATGACACCATTAGAGCACCTTGCACCTTGAAATAAACACGCAGGTATATTAAAGTCTAAAAAGGGACAATTAAAACACAAAACATTCACAAACAGATTGTAAGACTGTTGGGTACAGTTCTAGGCCTTTTGTAGAATTTCACCACTAGCTGCAGAGACAAGCACGGGTCTTCGTCAACCCTTAATATCACTGTAATCAAACTGGTTGACTTACTGTCAACTAAATCAAGAAAGATTATGTTTGAATATAAAGTCATGTTTTAACACCTTATGTGATAACCTTATTCAAACATCGTGACCAACCAATACCCCCACTAGGGAACTTACTACCATTGTGACCAACCAATACCCCCTCTAGGGCAGTTAGAATCTGTGTCTGTCTTTCTATCTATTTTATTGTTAAAGGATAATATAAAGATGTTTTTCAATATCATTTTTAACTGTTAATTGAGATCGGACTGAAATTTTCGTAATCGTGAAAGACTAACATCTAGTCTCTGAAATGAAGAAAAGAAGAAAAGTAAATTACAGAAAAAAACAGTTGTTAAATTATAGTTAAAAAATATAATAAAAAGGAGCCCAGAGACTTTCTTCTTTTTTAGATACTGCAGAAATCTAGACTTGCCAAACATTATAGACTTGCATGGGCTGTATTTGATATATATGTTCCAGGGTCTCTATGACAGACTAGGTGGATGGCTCTATTGATATATAGAAGGATGTCGACGTCTTTAATTCTTCCAGTGCGACGGTTGAATACTTAAGCCTCTACCTTCATCACTTGATTGACACCAGCATCTGTACCGGTATGTCGCATTGAAAGAATAAAAGACGTTAATATCCTTAATCCAACTCTAGTCATTATATTAGTCAAGTCACGACTGGTGGACAGGCTCCCATGTAAATACTACCAACAATCAAACGGTGAGACAATGTAGTGCCTAGTATATCCTATTATTGCATATGACCAAAACGGACGAATACCGAAGACCTATTTGTGTGGGATAAAAGGTGTATGTACCTCCGCCAGACGGGCCTTCCACATGCTGCGATGTCCATCGCTACCTACTTCCGGTAGACTGGTTGCATTCACTGAAACAGGAAGTTGAGCGAACACATGTCACCATAGCAACTGTACGTTGAGCGTGTTATAGGCTGGCAATGTTAGCTTTACATTGTTGTGTCAGCAGAGCTTGATTTCAGCCTCGATTATCCAGTGTATATCCATTCTATGCCTACCTTTGAGTGGTTAAAAGATTCAGATATATCACCTGTAGCTGACATGCAAACGTCTTGTGACAGAAGGACATCCACTCTGTCGTCTTAATACCCCTGTCCTGCTGTGACAGCCTCCTGATTCGATTTCATATATCGAGGGCTCTTCTGAGTGAGTGAGTGAGTATGGTTTTACGCCGCTTTTAGCAATATTCCAGCAATATCACGGCGGGGGAACCAGAAATGGGCTTCACACATTGTACCCATGTCGGGAATCGAACCCGGGTCTTCGGCGTGACGAGCGAACGCTTTAACCACTAGGATACCCGACCGCCCCAAGGGCTCTTCTGAATATATACATAAAGAACTACGGTTATAACGAACTAAAATAAGTGGTCCCTTTGAGTTCGTTATAACCGTAGTTTACTGTATTTCCATGGCGACCTCTCGCTCAGAAGAGGCATTTTGATTGGCTGCTCAAGAGCGAAAGAAATTATGTGCTAAGTAAGTGATAATAGAGATGACGTCACTTCCGAAAGTGACGCAATGGACAGGATAGTTATAAAAGAATGGATACAAATGGAGTAATAGAGGATGTATTTCCGCAAGGAAGACAGGAATAATAATAATCATCATCATCATCATCATCATCATGATAATAATAATCATCATCATAGACTGTTGGTCTTTGGCCTGAGACCACACGGACTCGAGGACTCGACCCATCAGGTCATAAATTAAGGAAGGCACTAATGTCCTTGTCTAGCCTTTGAGCGAGATCTTCATCGAGATCATAATCATCATCACCATCACCATCATCATCGTCATGATAATAATCATCATCATCATCATAGACTGTTGGTCTTTGGCATGAGACCACACGGACTCGAGGACTCGACCCATCAGGTCATAAATTAAGGAAGGCACTAATGTCCTTGTCTAGCCTTTGAGCGAGATCTTCATCGAGATCATAATCATCACCATCATCACCATCATCTTCATCATCATCATCATAATGATCATAACTTATTTCTGTAGCGCCTAGTCTCCAGCTACTGACTGTTCAGTGGCGCTCTAAACATGTTTCTTAATGCCTTCGCAAAAAGATGGGTCTGCGAAATGTTTCAAGAGTGTGACGAAGCCCCCTCTCCAAGTTTGGTTTTGGCAACACGGACTTATTTGGACTTTGACGTCGCTAGGCTTTGGACCCACATTGTACGACCGTGTACAAGAGTCTGTACAAGAAAGACCTTCTCCAAACGACCTCATTGTTGACCATCTTCAAAATGGATCCGATTTGTGTGGTGTCTTTTAACTGACAATGTCGGATATGTATGAGTGAGTGAGTTGAGAATGACGCCGATTTGAAGTCGGCGTGACGGCCACTGGCCAATCAGAGAGCGAGATTGTTATAAAGTAATGCACGTTAGCTCACCTGCTGGGTTGGTGTATGGGCACTGCCACTCACTGATGGACATGAGTGAGATGACCGGCGTGATGAAGGAGTAGCTGATGCTCTGGATGATAGGGAGTCTGCAACAGAGTGAGTGAGTGGGTGGGTGAGTGAGTTGGCGGGCGGGCTTTAAGTAAGTGAGTGTGTTGGCGGGCGGGCTTTAAGTTAGTTAATGAGTGATAGTGATTCCGTGAGGGAGATGCTGCTTCCAGCGCGAGTGAGTGAGTGAGTGAGTGAGTGAGTGAGCGAGTGAGTGAGTGAGTGAGTGAGTGAGTGAGATGCTGCTTCCAGCAATATTTCAGCCAGGTCACCAACGTATACGTTGCACTCTTGTTTACAAGGCAAGTGTGGATGACCCATCGTTATATCTGTAGAAACGTAGATCGAGAAGAGTACATCCTCATTTTGGTAGTAATCGGTTCCAAAGTGCTAAATGATGTATGCATGTACCGTACCTTGATGTAGTAATTTATTATAAGTCTTATCTTATATATGATATGTGTCTGACAAATGGGGTTGCCACTTGGCTTACAAGCGTTGGATAGTGGAAGAACTCAACTCAGTTTGTGATTTTTAGTATCTGACAAATGAGGTCCTTCTCATCCTCTACAATAGTCGGCTGAAAGAGTGAGTGAGTGAGTTGGGTTTAACGCCGCTTTTAACAGTATTCCAGTTATATCACGACGTGTCAGCTTAATGTGGGAGGAAAGCCCGAAGTGATGCAGGTCTCAGACGTTTACCACTTCGCTGAAACCCATGAGCACGGGTATGGTGCTGACAAACCTAGAAACATAATCGGGGCGAACCGGGATTTGAACCCACAATCATAGGTTTCTGGCGTGACCAAGGGACGCAACTCTGCACAGCGAATCGCGGCGCCTTAGACGACTTGGCCACCCGTGCCTCCCGGCTGAAAGACTCTGGAGACTTACATTCGCCTTCCCTTTTCATCTTACCGGGTACACATTCGCTACTGTTTTGTCCTTAGCCTGTGGTCTAACCCTCAGTGGTAAAGATTGCCATTGCTGCCTGAACTTGATACTCTGAAGCTAGTAACGACCTGATCAAAACTCATCTAAACCAAACCTCACCGCGCTTCCCACCTCACCTCACTACCCACCTCGCTCTACTACCCACCTCACCTCGCTACCCACCTCGCTCTACTACCCACCTCGCTGTTCTACCCACCTCACCTCGCTACCCACCTCGCTCTACTACCCACCTCGCTGTTCTACCCACCTCACCTCGCTACCCACCTCACCTCGCTCTACTACCCACCTCACTCCACTGCTGACCTCATCCACTACCCACCTCACTCCACTACCCACCTCACTCCACTACCCACCTCGCCCCACTTCCCACCTCACTCCACTACTCATCTCACTCCACTACTGTCCTCATCCTACTACCCACCTCACTCCGCTTCCCACAACCCACCTCATCCTACTATCCACCTCACCCCACTACAAACCTCACCCACAACCCACCTCACTCCGCTACCAACAACCCACTTCGTCCTACTATCCACCTCACTCCACTACAAACCTCACCCACAACCCACCTCACTCCGCTACCAACAACCCACTTCGTCCTACTATCCACCTCACTCCACTATCCACCTCACTCCACTATCCACCTCGCTCCATTACCCACCTCACCCACAACGCACCTCACCCCACTACCGACCTCACTGCGCTACCGACCTCACTCCACTACCCACAACCCACCTCATCCTACTATCCACCTCGCTCCACTACAAACCTCACCCACAACCCACCTCACCCCACTACCCTACTCAACCAACTACCCACCTCACTCCACTACCAACAACCCACTTCGTCCTACTATCCACCTCACTCCACTATCCACCTCGCTCCACTATCCACCTCGCTCCACTACCCACCTCACTCCACTACTCACCTCACCCCGCTACCCACTTCACCCCACTATCCACCTCGCTCCACTACCAACATCACCCAACAACCCACCTCAATCCACTAACCATCTCACTCCACTACTGACCTCACCCACTACCCACCTCGCTCCACTACCAACATCACCGCACTACCCACCTCACTCCACTACCAACTTCAATCTACTACCCACCTCACTCCACTACACACTCCACTACACACTCCACTACCCACCTCACTCCACTACACACTTCACCCACTACCAACCTCACCCCACTACCAACCTAACCCACTACCCACCTCACCCCCAGGGTGGTCTGCAGCAAGGTAGAGATGCCGGAGACAAAGATGACAGTTCCGATCATCTCACTGAGCCCCACTGAGTCTCCCACCAGACACAAGAACGGCGCCATCAAGATGGGATAGGAGAACGTCGCCCCGAACGCAGTCAGGAATTGCTGAAATACGAAATACAGTCATACATAAAATCTCACAAGCGGACAAACACTGAACATCAGGACAAATTGCAACTTAAAATAAGATAACTTTCAGCCCGTGAGTCGAGCCTTTTTATGAATGCCAAACACGTTTGTGTTTTTTGCGATTTTTTCATCATTTCACCAAATTTTTGCTTTAACTCATTCTTTCAAAACAAATCAATCCCAATTCATGCAGAAATGACCAATTCATTTTTAGTACTAATTTTGCATGGATGTCGGAATCACTGTCAGATATTTACTAATTTACTAATTTTGCTTTTCTTCTTGTTTTGCAGAGTATACGATGTCAGTGCGATATCACTACGAAATCATACCGATGTTGGCACGATATAGACTAGCTCCGTAGGTGTTGAATTCCGAGTTATTTACGAGTTTACTACGGACTAAACCGCAACCGGAATACGACCGAATGTTGGCGTGTTTTACTGGTGTTCGCAGCATAAACAACACAGTGCTTATCGCAGCGACACCAGCGGCTGACTGTGGATATGCAGTATGTACCACAGGTATGTGGAAGGGGTTGCGGCCACCATCTTGGTTGTCCACAGACGTAAGCGAAGGGAGGAGAGGGACCGACGCCGCGGTCAAGTCAAGTTTGGGTGAGTGAGTGAGTTGGGTTAACGCCGCTTTTAACAGTATTCCAGTTATATCACGGCGTGTCAGCTTAATGCGGGAGGAAAGCCCGAAGTGATGCAGGTCTCAGACGTTTACCACTTCGATGAAACCCACGAGCACGGGTATGCTGCTGACAAACCTAGAAACATAATCGGGGCGAACTGGGAAGATTTGGGTGATAAATTTACTTCTTCGCCGGACGCAGCATGACCTCTACGTCAGGAGCATTCGTCACCACTCGCTCCTTTCCGTAACCTGCAAGTAGACTCGTCCCCCTATCGATGAATGTTATGTACGACAAACCAATCAGAATGCGCGTATGATTTCAAGTTCTTCGTCAAAGAATCCCTCAGAAACAATTTTTGATTTTACATACGTCTTGCATCTAAAAATATACCCAAGACACAGTTTAATGTGTTCAATCATACTGCATAATTCCGCATGTCCCCATGTGCTTTAAATTGCGTCTGAAATATATATAATATATGTGGAAATATATGTGAACCATTACGCAAAGAGTTGACAATTGTTTTAGGTATGCCCGTTTGCGCTAAGACGGAACCCGGTCACAAAAATGGCCACGAGAGGGGCACGAGTCGCTATTCGGCTTGTCCCGGAATAACACGAGTCGGTCACGAATGCGTCAGGAGCTGGCACGAGAGGACAGAATAGGGCTCCAAAACATCCTTCGAGTGGGCCTGAAGTTTTCATGGAGCTTCTGGATTGGGTCGGTCCAAGGATAGACAGACAGACAGACAGAGATTTATTCAGTATTCAGGCCTCCAGCCCATAATACATGTTAACATAATGTAGATCATACATGCTTATATACTATGGCGTTATGTTAAGACAAATAGTTTTAGAATACGGTAGAACAGTGATGAGTTACGTATATTCATAACTTTAGATAGAAATAGTCCAATGTGTTTTAAAGTTCTTGTGGAGTTTGTTGACATAAGGTTTAAAAACTGTTGAAATGTGGTAAAGTTGATTTCACTTTCAGCAAAGCATTCTCTTCTTGCAGCTCGGTATCTGTCACAGATTGACAATACATGATACTCATCCTCAATTAGTGTTAAACCTTTGGAGTGGCAATACACGCACACACGTTCTTCATATGGGATTTTAGAATGTCTTCCAGTTTCAACTGCAAGTTTAAAGTTGTTACACCTGAACATACATATGAATCTTTTATAATAAGCAGAGATTTCACATGATTATAAGTATTTTTCTACGTTAAGGAGAGATTTGTACTGTGAGTAATATTTGCATTTAGATGAGAGCTCTATGGAGAGATGCCAGTTTTGAGAAAGACAGTCATACAGCCTCTGTGCAAGGATAGAGAGGCAGGTGACCTTCATCCGGGAACCATTAGGCCAGCTCTACGCCTGGCCATCATTCTCCGCAACCTTGTGACAGGCAACTCCGAAAAGACCGGGTTCAGGGTGATCAACAGCACAATCTCACGTATTGCGTTAGAAATCTGCAACGCCATCGTCGATGTTTGGAGAGGAGTTCAGGGGTGAAGGGGAAGTGTATTGCGTTCGGCTTCCTCCTCTTCCTGAGGGCCCCGGGACCTTCTTGGGAGTCCGGATGATGAACTGGGCGTGTTGTATGCGTGTAGGGGTGGGGCTCGGGGGATGGGAGAATAATGCCATCGTGCTCCTCGACCTCGTCTGGGGGCACGGGTGGCCCACTCGTCTAAGACGCCGCAATTCGTTATGCAGAGTTACGTCCCTTGGGCACGCCAGAAAACCTATCCCGGTTCACCCTGTTTTATGTTTGTCAACACCATACCCATGCTCGTAGGTTTCACCAAAGTTTTTAAACGTCGGAGACTTGCATCACTTCGGGGTTTTCACCCACATCAAGCTCACTCACTCACTCCACTTGTTTCTCCTCCTGGTCCCTATCCTCATCCTGAGAGTCTGGGGGATCGTCCTGGCTCTGTGTTGGTGTGGCTGTGGGCGATCTCTCCAAACTGGGACTGAGGGGTGGGGGCTGGTCCTGGCTATGTGTTGGTGTGGCTGTGGGTGATCTCTCCAAACTGGGACTGAGGGGTCGGGTTCGTCCTGGCTCTGTGTGGGTGTAGCTGTGGGTGATCTCTCCAAACTGGGACTGAGAGTGGGGGCTGGTCCTGGCTCTGTGTGGGTGTGGTTGTGGGCGATCTCTCTAAACTGGGACATGAAGGATGGGGGCTGGTCCTTGTTCTGTGTGGGTGTGGTTGTGGGCGATCTCTCCAAACTGGGACTGAGGGGTCGGGTTGGTCCTGGCTATGTGTGGGTGTGGTTATGGGTGATCTCTCTAAACTGGGACTGAGGGATGGGGGCTGGTCCTTGTTCTGTGTGGGTGTGGTTGTGGGCGATCTCTCCAAACTGGGACTGAGGGGTCGGGTTGGTCCTGGCTATGTGTGGGTGTGGTTGTGGGTGATCTCTCCAAACTGGGACTAAGGGGTGGGAGCTGGTCCTGGCTCTGTGTGGGTGTGGCTGTGGGTGATCTCTCCAAACTGGGACTGAGGGGTAGGGGGTGGTCCTGGCTCTGAGGGGTTGTGGCTGTGGATGATCTCTCCAAACTGGGACTGAGGGGTGGGGGTTGGTCCTGGCTTTGTGTGGGTGTGGCTGTGGGTGATCTCTCCAAGCTGGGACTGGGGGATTGTCCTGGCTATGTGTGGGTTCGGCTGTGGCTGATCCCTCCAAACTGGGACTGAGGGGTCGGGTTGGTCCTGGCTCTGTGTGGGTAGGTGTGGTTGTTGGCGATCTCTCCAAACTGTGACTTTGTGGTCAGGTTGGTCCTTGCTATGTGTGGGTGTAGCCGTGGGTGATCTCTCCAAACTTGGACTGAGGGGTGGGGGTTGGTCCTGGCTCTGAGGGGTTGTGGCTGTGGGTGATCTCTCCAAACTGGAACTGAGGGGTGGGGGGTGGTCCTGGCTCTGTGTGGGTGTGGTTGTTGGCGATCTCTCCAAACTCGAACTGACGGTGGGGGTTGATCCTGGTTATGTGTGGGTGTGGTTGTGGGTGATCTCTCCAAACTGAGACTGAGAGTGGGGGCTGGTCCTGGTTCTGTGGGTGTGGTTGTGGGCGATCTCTCCAAACGGGAACTGAGGGGTGGGTTGGTCCTGGCTATGTGTGGGTGTGGCTGTGGGTGATCTCTCCAAACTGGGACTGAGAGTGGGGGCTGGTCCTGGTTCTGTGGGTGTGGTTGTGGGCGATCTTTCCAAACTGGGACTGAGGGGTCGGGTTGGTCCTGGCTCTGTGTGGGTGTAGCTGTGGGTGATCTCTCTAAACTGGGACTGAGAGTGGGGGCTGGTTCTGGTTCTGTGTGGGTGTGGCTGTGGGTGATCTCTCCAAACTGGGACTAAGGGGTGGGAGCTGGTCCTGGCTCTGTGTTGGTGTGGATGTGGGTGATCTCTCCAAACTGGGACTGAGGGGTCGGGTTGGTCCTGGCTATGTGTGGGTGTGGGTGTGGTTGTGGGTGATCTCTCCAAACTGGGACTGAGGGGTCGGGTTGGTCCTGGCTATGTGTGGGTGTGGCTGTGGGTGATCTCTCCAAACTGGGACTGAGGGGTCGGGTTGGTCCTGGCTCTGTGTGGGTGTGGTTGTGGGTGATCTCTCCAAACTGGGACTGAGAGTGGGGGCTGGTCCTGGTTCTGTGGGTGTGTGGTTGTGGGTGATCTCTCCAAACTGGGACTAAGGGATCGGGCTGGTCCTGGCTATGTGTGGGTGTGGCTGTGGGTGATCTCTCCAAACTGGGACTGAGGGGTCGGGTTGGTCCTGGCTATGTGTGGGTGTGGCTGTGGGTGATATCTCCAAACTGGGACTGAGGGGTGGGGTTGGTCCTGGTTCTGTGTGGGTGTGGCTGTGGGTGATCTCTCCAAACTGGGACTGAGGGGTCGGGTTGGTCCTTGTTCTGTGTGGGTGTGGCTGTGGGTGATCTCTCCAAACTGGGACTGAGGGGTCGGGTTGGTCCTGGCTATGTGTGGGTGTGGCTGTGGGTGATCTCTCCAAACTGGGACTGAGGGGTCGGGTTGGTCCTTGTTCTGTGTGGGTGTGGCTGTGGGTGATCTCTCCAAACTGGGACTGAGGGGTGGGGTTGGTCCTGGCTCTGTGTGGATGTGGCTGTGGTTGATCTCCCCAAACTGGGACTGAGGGTGGGGATTGGTCCTGGTTCTGTGTGGGTGTGACAGTGTGTGATCTTTCCAAACTGGGACTGAGGGGTGGGGGCTGGTCCTGGCTATGTGTGGGTGTGGCTGTGGGTGATCTCTCTAAACTGGGACTGAGGGGTCGGGTTGATCCTGGCTCTGTGTTGGTGTGGCTGTGGGTGATCTCTCCAAACAGGGACTGAAGGGTGGGGGATGGTCCTGGCTCTGTGTGGGTGTGGCTGTGGGTAATCTCTCCAAACTGGGACTGAGGGGTGGGGGATGGTCCTGGCTCTGTGTGGGTGTGGTTGTGGGTGATCTCTCCAAACAGGGACTGAGAGTGGGGGCTGGTCCTGGCTCTGTGGGTGTGGTTGTGGGCGATCTTTCCAAACTGGGACTGAGGGGTCGGGTTGGTCCTGGCTATGTGTGGGTGTGGCTGTGGTTGATCTCTCCAAACTGGGACTGAGGGTGGGGATTGGTCCTGGTTCTGTGTGGGTGTGACAGTGTGTGATCTCTTCAAACTGGGACTGACGGGTGGGGGTTGGTCCTGGCTCTGTGTGGGTGTGGTTGTGGGTGATCTCTCCAAACAGGGACTGAGAGTGGGGGCTGGTCCTGGCTCTGTGGGTGTGGTTGTGGGCGATCTTTCCAAACTGGGACTGAGGGGTCGGGTTGGTCCTGGCTATGTGTGGGTGTGGCTGTGGTTGATCTCTCCAAACTGGGACTGAGAGTGGGGATTGGTCCTGGTTCTGTGTGGGTGTGACAGTGTGTGGTCTCTCCAAACTGGGACTGACGGGTGGGGGTTGGTCCTGGCTCTGTGTGGGTGTGGTTGTGGGTGATCTCTCTAAACTGGGACTGAGGGGTGGGGGCTGGTCCTGGCTCTGTGTGGGTGTGGTTGTGGGTGATCTTCCCAAACTGGGACTGAGGGGTGGGGGCTGGTGGTCCTGGCTATGTGTGGGTGTGGCTGTGGGTGATCTCTCCAAACTGGGACTGAGGGGTCGGGTTGGTCCTGGCTATGTGTGGGTGTGGCTGTGGGTGATCTCTCCAAACTGGGACTGAGGGGTGGGGGCTGGTCCTGGTTCTGTGTGGGTGTGGTTGTGGGTGATCTCCCCAAACTGGGACTGAGAGTGGGGGCTGGTCCTGGTTCTGTGAAGGTGTGGCTGTGGGTGATCTCTCCAAACTGGGACTGAGGGGTCGGGTTGGTCCTGGCTATGTGTGGGTGTGGTTGTGGGTGATCTCTCCAAACTGGGACTGAGGGGTCGGGTTGGTCCTGGCTATGTGTGGGTGTGGTTGTGGGTGATCTCTCCAAACTGGGACTGAGGGGTGGGGGCTGGTCCTGGCTATGTGTGGGTGTGGCTGTGGGTGATCTCTCCAAACTGGGACTGAGGGGTCGGGTTGGTCCTTGTTCTGTGTGGGTGTGGCTGTGGGTGATCTCTCCAAACTGGCACTGAGGGTGGGGGCTGGTCCTGGTTCTGTGGGTGTGGTTGTGGGCGATCTTTCCAAACTGGGACTGAGGGGTCGGGTTGGTCCTGGCTCTGTGTGGGTGTAGCTGTGGGTGATCTTTCCAAACTGGGACTGAGAGTGGGGGCTGGTCCTTGTTCTGTGTGGGCTTGGCTGTGGGTGATCTCTCCAAACTGGGACTGAGGGGTCGGGTTGGTCCTGGCTATGTGTGGGTGTGGGTGTGGTTGTGGGTGATCTCTCCAAACTGGGACTGAGGGGTCGGGTTGGTCCTGGCTATGTGTGGGTGTGGCTGTGGGTGATCTCTCCAAACTGGGACTGAGGGGTCGGGTTGGTCCTGGCTCTGTGTGGGTGTGGTTGTGGGTGATCTCTCCAAACTGGGACTGAGAGTTGGGGCTGGTCCTGGTTCTGTGGGTGTGTGGTTGTGGGTGATCTCTCCAAACTGGGACTGAGGGATCGGGTTGGTCCTGGCTCTGTGTGGGTGTAGCTGTGGGTGATCTCTCCAAACTGGGACTGAGGGTGGGGGCTGGTCCTGGCTATGTGTGGGTGTGGCTGTGGGTGATCTCTCCAAACTGGGACTGAGGGGTCGGGTTGATCCTGGCTCTGTGTGGGTGTGGCTGTGGGTGATCTCTCCAAACTGGGACTGAAGGGTGGGGGGTGGTCCTGGCTCTGTGTTGGTGTGGCTGTGGGTGATCTCTCCAAACTGGGACTGAGGGGTCGGGTTGGTCCTGGCTCTGTGTGGGTGTTGTTGTGGTTGATCTCTCCAAACTGGGACCGAGGGGTGGGGGCTGGTCCTGGCTATGTGTGGGTGTGGTTGTGGGTGATCTCCCCAAACTGGGACTGAGGGGTGGGGGCTGGTCCTGGCTATGTGTGGATGTGGCTGTGGGTGATCTCTCCAAACTGGGACTGAGGGGTCGGGTTGGTCCTGGTTCTGTGTGGGTGCGGTTGTGGGTGATCTCTCCAAACTGGGACTGAGGGGTCGGGTTGGTCCTGGCTATATGTGGGTGTGGCTGTGGGTGATCTCTCCAAACTGGGACTGAGGGTGGGGATTGGTCCTGGTTCTGTGTGGGTGTGGTTGTGGGTGATCTCTCCAAACTGGGACTGAGGGGTGGGGGTTGGTCCTGGCTTTGTGTGGGTGTGGTTGTGGGTGATGTCTCTAAACTGGGACTGAGGGGTGGGGGCTGGTCCTGGCTCTGTGTGGGTGTGGTTGTGGGTGATCTCCCCAAACTGGGACTGAGGGGTGGGGGCTGGTCCTGGCTATGTGTGGGTGTGGCTGTGGGTGATCTCTCCAAACTGGGACTGAGGGGTCGGGTTGGTCCTGGTTCTGTGTGGGTGTGGTTGTGGGTGATCTCTCCAAACTAGGACTGAGGGGTCGGGTTGGTCCTGGCTATGTGTGGGTCTGGCTGTGGGTGATCTCTCCAAACTGGGACTGAGGGGTGGGGTGGTCCTGGTTCTGTGTGGGTGTGGTTGTGGGTGATCTCTCCAAACTGGGACTGAAGGGTGGGGTTGGTCCTGGCTCTGCGTGGGTGTGGCTGTGGTTGATCTCCCCAAACTGGGACTGAGGGGTGGGGGCTGGTCCTGGTTCTGTGTGGGTGTGGTTGTGGGTGATCTCCCCAAACTGGGACTGAGAGTTGGGGCTGGTCCTTGTTCTGTGTGGGTGTGGCTGTGGGTGATCTCTCCAAACTGGGACTGAGGGTGGGGATTGGTCCTGGTTCTGTGTGTGTGTGGCACAGGGTGATCTCTCCAAACTGGGACTGAGGAGTTGGGGCTGGTCCTGGTTCTGTTTGGGTGTGGTTGTGGGTGATCTCTCCAAACTGGGACTGAGAGTGGGGGCTGGTCCTGGCCCTGTGTGGGTGTGGCTGTGGCTGTGGGTGATCTCTCCAAACTGGGACTGAGGGTGGGGATTGGTCCTGGTTCTGTGTGGGTGTTGCTGTGGGTGATCTCTCCAAACTGGGACTGACGGGTGGGGGTTGGTCCTGGTTCTGTGTGGGTGTGGCTGTGGGTGATCTCTCCAAACTGGGACTGAGGGGTGGGGTTGGTCCTGGTTCTGTGTGGGTGTGGCTGTGGTTGATCTCTCCAAACTGGGACTGACGGGTGGGGGTTGGCCCTGGCTCTGTGTGGGTGTGGTTGTGGGTGATCTCTCCAAACTGTGACTGGGGGTGGGGATTTGTCCTGGCTATATGTGGGTGTGGTTATGGGTGATCTCTCCAAACTTGGACTGACAGGTGGGGTTTGGTCCTGGCTCTGTTTGGGTGTGGTTGTGGGTGATCTCTCCAAACTGGGACTGAGGGGTCGGGTTGGTCCTGGCTATGTGTGGGTGTGGTTGTGGGTAATCTCTCCAAACTGGGACTGAGGGGTCGGGTTGGTCCTGGCCATGTGTGGGTGTGGTTGTGGGTGATCTCTCCAAACTGGGACTGAGGGGTCGGGTTGGTTCTGGCTATGTGTGGGTGTGGCTGTGGGTGATCTCTCCAAACTGGGACTGAGGGTGGGGATTGGTCCTGGTTCTGTGTGTGTGTGGCAGTGGGTGATCTCTCCAAACTGGGACTGAGGGGTGGGGATTGCTCCTTGCTATGTGTGGGTGTGGTTATGGGTGATCTCTCCAAACTGGGACTGAGGGGTAGGGCTCTGTGTGGGTGTGGCTGTGGGTGGTCTATCCAAACTCGGACACAAGCTTAACATCGTGATATATCGCGGCAAACATCGAGATAGTGAGCGGGTAGCCTCATCAGATGTTCATTAGCCCATAACAGTGAAGAAAAGGCGGTTCAGATCTTATTTTCCGCGGATCCATACTAAAAACACCCAACAGTTAGTCCGAGGTCGGTGTCTAAAGGCGTCTGTTGTGTAGCAGTGTCGGAATGTTTTCATGTCGGTGTGACATAGGGTTTGGTGTTAATCGTGTAGCATTGTTCTGTGTAGACGTATACATACCCTTACTCATTCGTTATGCTTAGTTACGTCACTAAAACGTGTCCCAAATAAACCCTTTAACCGTGGGATCGAGATTCGCCTTGAGTATTTTTCTGGGTTTGTCATCCCCATAACCGTTCTCGTGGGTTTCATCAAAGTGGTAAACGTCTGAGACCTGCATCACTTCGGGCTTTCCTCCCACATTTAGCTGACACGCTGTAATATAACTCTAATACGGTTCAAAGTTGCGTTAGAACCAACTCACTCCTCTCTCGCTCACTTACCCACTCACTCACTCATTTACCCTCACTCATTTACCTCACTCACTCATGTAACCCAGGTTAGAACTGGCCTTCAGCGACCCATGCTTCCAGTAAGAGGCGACTATGCGTGTCGTAAGAGAGGACTAACGGGATCGGGTGATCAGGCTCGCTTACTTGGTTGATGCATATCATCGTATCCTAATATGCGTAGATCGATGCTCATGATGTCAATCACTTGATTGTCTGGTCCAGACTCGGATTATTTACAGACCGCCGTCATATAGCTGGTGTATTGCTGTGCGCGGCGTAAAACAACAAACAAGCACTAACTCACTCATTTACTCTTACTTATTTTCTCTCTTTCACTCACTCGACCGCCTCAGTGGTCTAGTGGTAGAGCGTCCGCCCGGAGAGCGGAAGGTCAAGGGTTCGATCCCCGACCGCGTCATACCAAAAGACGTTAAAAGATGGAACTTGTTGTTACCCTGTCTGGCGCTCGGCATTAAGGGGCTAAAACAAGGACTGGTCGGCTCGGAGTCAGTATACTGTGTGTGAGTGGGGTATTCATGTTAAACTGCGGCATGGTATCTCAGTGAGGTAGCACTAAAAATCGGCATCAGTCCGGACGAGTACAAGCAGCCACACAAACACCACACACGTACATGCACGTCGCTATATAAGTGCAATAATCTTGGACGCGACGTTAAACCCCATTTCACCTCACATCATCTCACCTCACCTCACCTCTCACTCTCTCACTCACAGCAAGTGTCTCTCACCTGGAATCCTAGGAGAATACACAGATACCACGGCGGTACCTCCGTCACCGTGTACAGTATTTCCCTCTTCCCTCCTGTCTCTTCCTCGCCACCAGGAGGCGCTGCGGTGTTGTTCTTCTCCACATCATCAGACGCCATTACGAGTTCTCACCAACAGAAACAACCGGCTAGGTTTACTTGTCTCACTTCGCGGGATGGACCGTCGATTATTCCTGCAGGGTGGGATGTGTGTACGGGTGTAAGTGTAGTAGATCTGCTGACAATAATAGGTATCGGCTGAACGTCGTACCTGAAAGAGGTTAATTGTTGTTATAAACCCTTACCTACGGTGGCCCATGAGGGACATGGTGTTTCTTTTTCAATATTTTGATAATTCACTTACTGTTATCGTAACCTTTTGCAAATTAACACGATTTGTCATACAAATATGTGATAAATCATGTATAAAGTAGATACTGAATCGCGGAAAAGTGAAGCGAAAATTTCAAAAACTAAAATGAAAATGTCAAAAACAAAAACGAAAATGTCAAAAACAACAATGAAAATACAGATAAAGGTTACGATAAGAGTAAGTGTGAATATCAAAATATTGATAAACAGACTCCATGTCCCTTATGGGCCACCGTACTTACCGCTCAGCAGCTCTGAAGTACGACTGGTGAACATTAAAAATGCCTTCACGATTGATCAATGAGAAAAGGGTGGAGAATTAAAGGTTAAATACCAGCAAAGATTTCGACATATAGAATATATTCACAGTCCATTTCTGCTACGAGAATACCAAAGCAATGTTAAATTGAACGTGAAGCTGATCACCAGACCCTGAAGAAGCACCTACAACCCCCTCTTTGGAGCATATACCATGTCATTACTACCGTTACATGAGGTTACATGGGCGCCGACCATTTGATAATAGGGAGTGAGGGTTGTTGAACACGGAATAATTGGGGGGGGGGGGGGGGGGGGGGGCACTGCTGCTGCAATGCCGTAGGGTCACGTGTTTCCCAAACGCTCTATCTACCCGTAGGCTGTCTACCTGTGGGATGGCGATATCTTTCATGAACGTCGCTAGTTAACCGTACCCGCCATTTTGTAACACTAAAAGTCGTCGCTATAAACCATTTCCATATCCATAGGAAGGCACGCACACGCCCACGCCCACGCACGCACACACACACGGACGTTTTACTCATTGCTCTTTGAATCTCTGATTAACTGCAGCATATGCCTGTAATATTTACACATCATCCAATTGTCTGCACACACTATCACTCCGATCCGCGTGCGCTCCAAGTTTCAATTGCTTGTTCCAATCGTACGCCCCTTTAACGACAGGTGACATTCACACTCCCATCGAGCCGGCTGCTTTGAATACACCGCAACATACCTCAAATACTCCTTTGATAACATCATATGCCTTCACACTGCACCCACTGAGAGCCCCGCAGTGTAATATCTGAACTGTTGGTCCGCCCTGTGTCAAGTCAACCCAGCCACTGTGTCAGTCAACCGTCACAACGAGAGAGACTCTCGGGGACAGGTGCACACCTTTGGCAAATTTGATCATGTTTTTACAAGTGCCAGGGACCAATGATCGTGACTTCAAATCCTAAATTCGCACTCTTTTCCCCTTGGTTTGTGAGTGAGTGAGTGAGTATGGTTTTACGCCGATTTTAGCAATATTCAACAATATCACAGCGGGTGACACCAGAAATGGGCTTCACACATTGTATCCATGTCGGGATTCGAACCCGGGTCTTCGGCGTGACGAGGAAACGATTCAACCACAAGGCAACCCGACCGCACTGAGAAGTGCGGATGTCTATACGGATAAGACCGCCTCCGTGGTCTAGTGGTAGAGCGTCCGCCCGGAGAGCGGAAGGTCCGGGGTTCGATTCCCGACCGCGTCATACCAAAAGACGTTAAAAGATGGTACTTGTTGTTACCCTGTCTGGCGCTCGGCATTAAGGGGCTAAAACTAAGGACTGGTCGGCTCGGAGTCAGTATACTGTGTCTGAGTGGGGTATTCATGTTAAACTGCGGCATGGTATCTCAGTGAGCTAGCACTATAAATCGGCATCAGTCCGGACGAGTACAAGCAGCACGCACGCACGCACGCACGCCGCTATATAATTGTGATAATCTTGGACGCGACGTTAAACCCAATTTCACCTCACCTATACGGATAAGAAAAGTGATTCAGGAGTCATATTCAACAAAGATTCCATGTTTGATATTGAATGTACAAGTAATGTCACTTCATCATCAGAATCGTCCCAGAGGCTAGAAATTAAAAAACTGTTACATTTTATGTCTCAGTGACAGCAATATTATCTCTTTGTTGTTGATTCTTTTCACACTACATAATTACGTGTTTGTTTATATCATATTCAAATGTGCCACCAAAATCTGCCTTAAATTGTACAAGTGAGTGAGTTAGGTTTAACGCAGCTTTTTAACATTATTCCAGTTATATCACGGCGTGTCAGCTTAATGTGGGAGGAAAGCCCGAAGTGATGCAGGTCTCAGACGTTTAACACTTCGCTGAAACCCACGAGCACGGGTATGGTGCTGACAAACCTAGAAACATAATCGAGGTGAACCGGGATTCGAACCCACAATCATAGGTTTCTGGCGTGCCCAAGGGAGGCAACTCTGCACGACTGGGCCATCCATGCCCCCGTATACTATAAGTACAAAGACATAATAAATACGTGAAATCATATAAGTGATGTGGTTATTCAATTAGTATTAACCTATGTGCCTTATATGATCGTGTAAGAGAATATCTTTTTAGGTTTTCTGATAAATTGAAGCTGTGTAAAAATTACGTTACATTCGAATTGGCTCTTTAACCCGACCCGCCCACGGGTTTCTGTCGAGGACGAAGAGAGGGAGCAGATAGGTATGTTTGTCATTGTTAAGTTCGTACTTGTTTACCTGTGGTAGCATGTGGTATAAGGATAACGTTTTACACTTAGTATTCTTTCTTTATTTTTTTTAGTTTTAAATACAAAGTTAATACTACTAGAGCATTGTCTTCAATTGAACAAGAGTGCTCGTTGGTCAAAGTACACCAACAAAGTAACCAGGGCTATCTCTGGTATCTACGGGTGCCCAGACAATCCTCGAATGTCTTACAGAAATAACGTTGGACGGGTCAAGGCCTATTCCCCCCCAATATACATGGCCTTAAGAGGTCATGCAAACGTATATTTACATGTATGTATTTTGAGCCATGTGAACGCAAAATACTTTTGTGGAAAACTGTTTCATCATGCCTAGAAATAGCAACATGTGACAGGATCTATTTTAATGGCTCAGATCAGGCGATCATTCAAAACATGTATACAAGCCAAGCTGCTTACAAGCTGAACAGAGGTAAAATGGCTACCAGAAAATATAAAAAAGAGGTTCTTCTTGGACTGATGTAGAAACTGAGGCTCTTCTCAGCGTCTGGAGTGATGAAGACATAGAAGGCCAGTTGGACGATCCAAAACGGAACAAGGAAGCAATATATGAACATTTGTCATCTGAATTGTAGAATCGCAGCTTTGAAAAATCAAGCGCACAATGCAAGTGAGTGAGGAGTATGGTTTTACGCCGCTTTTAGCAATATTCCAGCAATATCACGGCGGACAACATTGTACCCATGTCGGGAATCGAACCCGGGTCTTCGGCGTGACGAGCGAACGCTTTAACCACTAGGCTACCCGACAACCCCGATGATGACTTGGAGACGGAGACAGAAATAGTACATACTGAAGCAGGAGAGACCGGTACAGATTTAGTAATTCAGTCCAGAGAAGACGAACAGAATGAAGGTCGCGGAAAAAATACTACGGAGGGTTGAGAAATAAAGGCAAAGGAAAACGAAAAAGGAACCTAAAACTAAATCTATAGAGAAAACTCGATTGGAAGTGGTCCTAGATTCAGTCATGAAAGTCTTTGGAGAAAGTAATGAGAAGTTCGAGATGTTCTTGGGTGTTGAAGCTAAAAAGGTTGATGCAGAGTTAAAGCGAATTGATCTGGAGCAACAGAGAATCGAATCTGAGGAGCGCCAAAACCGCGAAGAACGGGATCACCATCAGAATGATGCAGATGATTTGGGGAAGAATGACACGTCAGTCACATCAGCACCAGTCAGCTGCTCCACCTGGCCCTGGATCTCAGAACTTTGGGAATGCACCCTCCCCTACACCCAACACTGACCGACAGTTCCATCGCCAGGCCTCCACAAGGTCCAACTGCAGCGTATCATATGACTCAGGAGATTCCTTCTAAAACTTGTACCTGATTTCATTAAAGATAATATTTTGTTAAATTATGAAAGTTGTTGGGAAAGCAACTACCTTCTTTAAAGGAACCATAGACACGGTATGCAGTCTAAAGAGGAACGGCTAGTTCTGTTTTCGAAACTGACTTAAAGAGGGGTTTGTCTCTGATACTGCAATGATTTGGACGCTACTATTTGTCTAATGCTTACTTAATTTCCTTTTTTGTGTTGATGTTGTCGCTTTCAAGGCATTGCGGATCTGAGGCAACTTTTCTTGTGACTGCTATCCAATGTACTGCTGTGTCATCCCTTAGTAACCAGCCGTGCGTGCAATATGTATGATTTGAATGGTAGACTAAATATAGTGATGACATAGTTCTACATTGAATAACAGGCGCAAGTATTCATGGCATCGGTGGAGTGTCGCCTTAAACCTGTAATACCATGGGGGTTGATTATTTTCTGTTCGAAAGTAACATAAAATATCCAACTGGTAAGGAAATCACTTCGTTTTCATTTCACTACGATCTGTTGTGATATCCACATCTTTGAATAATAAACATTAAACAATATGTTGAACGATGATTTTTTGAGCATTTTCTGCTGAAATTGTGAAATAAAATTAACTTCATTTTGTCATTCTCTGGTTGATCTTCCACAGTCACATTCAAATTATATTGCTATACACAAAGTTAGGGTTTCAAATACAGAGACTGTTCACACTGAGTCAAAATATGATTCAAGGTCAGAGCGTAGTGCTGCATCACTGACGTCACGTCATCCACCCATCCCTCATACTCCTCCTGCTGCTCTTCCATATCAGCCAGCTGTTCCTCAAACCTCTCACGTCACATCTCACACAGGTTATTATAAGGGTAACGCTATTTTTCAGGGCATTATCATTTGCAGAAGTCCGAGGTCTTCCATTAACTGCCCGACGAAGGAAGCAGTTGAAAAGACCGAGGGCTTCTGCAAATGATAATGCCGTGAAAAATAGCGTTACCGTTATTATGGCTAAAATGGATGGGGGAATTCGTTATCAAATAAAAAGAAACAACTATCGGTTTTGAAACATTTACTGCAATCAACACGAATGTCACTGACCTACTTTTACAAATATGGAAACGTCATAGAACAAACCAGATGACGTCACTATTGATTGTAACGTCATTATCAAGTTACAGTGGCCCGCTCATTTCTGATAACATGCACGCGGTTTAATGATAATTCTATCCATTTTAGCTACAAGCAACAATAATTAAATTTTCGTTGTGTTCATGGAAATTTCTGCATTCTGATTAGCTGAATTGGTCACGTGTTATTGCATTCATTTCCCATTGAATGTAAAACAAAATTAGCTACGCCCACTGCAGCGCACTACTTTTATTACAGCGGAATGTCGGGGAATCCCAATATTTCAGTCGAGGGAATTCCCTTTCTGCTCATGTGTATAGTCATGCACAGGACATTTAGCGACTTTCATGCATATTCATTGTCCTAGTCCCCTTTGAAACCGAAGGCCCAGAATGAATGAAACAGCAAACGTGCCGCCTCGCTCGCCTGTTTTTTTCCCGCTCGCCTCGGTTCAACTTTCATGTCTTCGGGTTTCATTTATAACTAGCATTTCTCCAACTGTGTTTTACCGTAATCAGGGAAGTAATGTTTGAATCACGCAGTAAATGACCATGTTATTTGAAACAGCCGCCTTCTCTCGGACATATTTCTTCCGGTTCGTTACAGTCGGACTGTTGCAGTTCTTTTCGCCTCTTGCCTTAATTGACAGGTCCAATGAACATTGTTTAAATCCCACTCACCGTTGATTGGCTACTGACTGTAGGCGTGTCAAGTTATGTGCATAAATTAAACGATCACCTGAGTCATGTCACGCCACTGTATGTATTCCTACACCTGGAATGTTTATCAATGTCGTCATTTGTCTGTTTTGATATATGCAACTGTTTTGGGTTAAACTATTGTAGATTAAACATGTTTTACGTTGTCGAATTTAATTATAAGCATTGACTGTATTTTTTTCGGTTCATTGAGGTATGAATCGAAAAACCGATGTGCAAACTTTTGTAAGAATCCGCTAGGCGGATTCATACACTTTGCACATCGGTTTTTCGATTCATACCTCAATGAACCGAAAAAAATACAGTCAATCCTTAAATACACAGGTCATCACGACTGTCCACTGACACATCCAGTCTTTTCTGGAGACACAGCCATCTACCTTTCAGCCGACCAAATGCATTTTCAATAGTCATCCTGGCTCGACCGAGTCTATAGTTAAATTGCCTCTGAGTAGGAGTGAGGTTTGCCTGATTGGTGTAAGGTTTTAAAAGCCAGGGTTTAAGGGGATACGCAGCATCAGCAACCAAGCTAATTGGTATAATAATTTCCTTGTCTAGAGTAGCAAGTTTTCTTGGCCACTTGGGAAACAGGTAATTGTTTTCGCCTTTATTAAACAGTTCTGAATTTCCAAAGACACGGGCGTCATGTACTCTCCCTAGCCAGCCAATGTTGATGTCAGTGAAGATGTACTTGTTGTCACATACCGCTTGTAGGATGATTGAATAGAACCATTTCCTATTACGATAATCTCCGTGGGCATGTACTGAGCCTGTTATGGGAATGTATGTCCTGTCAACCACAGTTCGGAAATGCCCAAACCGATTCAAAGCCATCCAGCACTGCTTTCAGATCCTCCTCCTTTGGAAATTTGACATTATTTAACATCATTGTGTCAATAAGTGCTTCACAAACATCTCTCAAGCACTTCCAAACAGTTGATTTCCCAACTCCAAGAGATTTGCAACTGTCCTGGACTCTGCAGAGGATGCAAGCCTGTAGACTACTACAGCTACTTTATGGTCAATGTCCAAACGTTCCCGAACTGGCACAGACGTATTGGACAGGGATTCCTGCAGTTCCTGACAAAGGAAGTAAAATGTTTCCTGAGTCATCCGAAAATGTTCCACCTAATCTTTGTTTTAAACTTTCCTATTACGATGTCATTCCACCAGGCTCTGGACCTCTGTTTTGTCCACACTTTTCTCTCATGAATAAGATCCAGTGCTTAACCAGTGCAGAGAAATATAGGCAAATCTCGTCTTCTCTTCACAATAAGTAGGACCCGTGAAGATCCGGGGTACCGTAGAATAGGTCTTCAGCAACCCATGCCGTCAAAGGCGACTTTGCTTGTCGGAAGAGGCGACTAACGGGATCGGGTGGTCAGGCTCGCTGACTTGGTTGAAGCAAGTCATCGATCCCGATTGCGTGGATCGATGCTCATGATATTAATGACTGGATTGTCTGGTCCAGACTCAATTATTTACAGACGGCGACATATAAATGGAATATTTCTGAGTGCGGCGTAAAACAACAAAACAAACCAACCAACCACAATGAGTAGCCTGTTCATCTTGGTTTTAAGAGTGAGTGAGTGAATGAGTTGTAGAGACTGAACTACTCTGAAACTTACATCACGTATACATCAGCTGTGTTTTTTCGAAAAAAAAGTGCGCACTATACTCAAGAAAATACGGTATATTATTGCACACGGCGCACTTTCTTCATGTGAACGCAAAATGTTTTTACTTTTGCTTATATGTGCAAATTTACTCGGTATGTAAAGATACTCAAGTGTGTATATAAAATACCCCGTTCACATGCACAACATTTACTCACGTAAGTATCTGTATACGTGTGTATATGTAAATGTACTATGCGTTCATGAAAATCAACTTAGGTGTGTAAATAAAGTATGTAAATAGTGTAAGGCACATATCTTCATCAGTTTTTCCACCACTTTTAACATAAAACAGGATGTTTACCAATCAAAGTTGAATGGGCAGAGAGAGCATTGTTTGATTTAATTTGTACACAAAGTTTTGACGCCTTGAAACACAAAGAAAACACCGTCCGACCACCTCTGGATGACCACATACAGTTGGTACTGCTGTATACTGAATACTTCAGAATACAGAACTGTTGACAATTTGTTTGGTGTTGGCAGATCAACAGATATATTAATCAGATCATCCTCTTACGTTGACATAAACGTTCACATTGCAACGTATACACACAGTGCAAATTTACATTTACATTTGCACCTGCTCCAGACATGATGCAAATTTGCTCCTGGTGTAAATACACACACATGAGTAAACGCGTTCACATGGCAAATAATTTCATACTTTGAAGTTTACACTGTTTCTTTCATGCTGATTGGCTGAAGGGTAGTCACGTGATCTGATATTTGGAGTTCATACACCTTAATTAAAGGAGCACTGATCTAACGCAATTCCCCGGGACTGGTTGTTGCCTTTGTTATTGTTTTTTCCCAGTGAGTACCCGGATGTATAGCAGAAATCTAGACTAGTTCGCGACCTCTGTTGCGCCATTCGTAAGCGCATTAGTAACTTTAATGGTTGTAATAATTTTAAGGGCGTATGGTCATATTGATCAACAAAATGAAATACAGTTTTCGAGATAATAAGGAAATGTAGGTATCTTTGAGGGTAGCATAATGGTGACGAAGTTTTGATAAGTCACCTGCTTGGTAGTTTTGCGATTTTCGTTTACACTATTTTGACTTGCAACACAAAGTAAATGTTTCACCTGAGCCTTTTTTATAGTGTGTATATTTTTTTACTGTCAAAATGTGTAACATTTTCAAATTTATTAAACGCTTAAATATTCAGTTATTTTACAAAGTGACTGAAAAAACATTTCCTTCTGTATTATTATGATAACGAATTCCAAACATTTTCATGTTTAATGTCATCACCAAGAGACTGGAAATGTTACGTTGAAAGGTACATTTCTAGGTTGTTTGGCTTCTAATCCTACATAATAATCTGTTGTGATGTTTGTAGGCCCTTTTGATCGTCTTAATCAATCTGGACAGATTTTTTAGTCAAAATGACTGAAATATTTACACATTTTATAAATTGCCTGAGAGAATCACATTTTACAAATTGACGGTAATATATATATACACGTCTATCGCACATTGAAGAATTTCCCAACCAAGACGTAGAGAAACAAGAACGAATCGGTTCAATGCTACAGCAAATGAAGGAAGCAAATACCATAATTACAACCTACCAAATTTATGTGTATAAACTTTAGGCAGCTTCCTTGTTCGAGGAATGTATCCGTGAATATCCACACAAAGGCACAATATCCCACTCGTCTGCAGCTGTACAAAGAAAATTATTCGATGTCACGTGTCTCTGTAAAAATCAAATATTTTACAAGATATATATCGTTTCGGGATATTATAACCCGTGTTCGTTTCTCAACTGATCACTTGGATTGTTTCAGGTGTTTCACATAGGTGTCAAGTCTCAAGGGTCGGCTGAGAAAGCCCACGTGACAACTATTTTCATAACGTCCACGGTTCCTAAAAGTCCATTGAGTGATAGATAACAATGATCAATCAATCAACGTATTATCAGTTAACCCTTTGAACAAAGTATGTTGTTTTTACATCGGCACTTCACGCCATGATATGAGTGTATTCCCTTTGTTTAGTAAACCTAGACATGTAAACACTCACTTTTGACATATCCATTGTGCAAGATAACAGTGATTAATCAATCAACGAATTTTCTGTTAATCCTTTGATGACTAGGAACGATCCGTTGATTTACAAAAAAAAAGTAAATCAACTGATCATTCACCTCTTGCTTGTCTGCCACATGCATATTACATAACACACATTTCACCTCACTTCAAACCCGGATTTAGATTGAATAATTACCCCAGACGCAATAAATGCCAAATGGGAACCTTTGTCAGGTAATCTAAGTGGTGCTACCACTAATTGTACCTGTAATAAATTCATTAACTGAGCATCAAGTGAATGGCGACAAATACACAAGTGTAGGGTTATACGAGAAAACGTGGATGACAACAAGGGAGTAGTGATCGTATTATCGACGCAATCCGAAATCCGAAAATGCTTTCACTGTGTAGCCGGGGTAGTGGTATTTATCCGGCTCGGGCCGTTGGGAAACACAGACACAGTCAGATGGTGATAATGGATTTATTGCAAGGGGGTGGCTGCTGTTGAACTACCTAAAGAAAAGAAAATGTCCTTCCTCCTCAACAGCAGCACATGAAGTCATATATTTGCAAGTTTACAGGTATTATTTATCTTAAATATATAAGTACAAAAGCCATTGATAAACTATACTAAAACTGACTTTAATGTTAAATTACTGTTATATGTTCATGATAGGATACTTGAAAAGCACATGGGCCAAAATGGACCATGTGGTTAATTATTTTACAAGCAAGTTTTATAATATCAATATTCCATTTACTAATTTAATATTACTTTAAATGATATTATATATATTATTCAATTTCATTCAGCACCCTAATATAGATATTAATTTCTGACAGAAGCCGATGAAAACAGATTGAAATATGGCCATTCCATACCTGAAGAAAAGAAAATGTCCTTCCTTCTCAACAGCAGCACATGAAGTGATGAGGAAGTCAGGTATGGAAGGAAGCTACCTGTAGAGGACCAGGGTGGCCAATTAGAAGACAGTTTGCATTAAGCAACAAAGGAAGTGCTTAATGCAAGATATAAATAGACTGAGGGAAACCCTACAGGTGTAAAAAATGTCTGAAGATAGACAGAAGGTTGAAGGGGAAGATCTGGTGAGAGATTCCCAGAGACTGAAAATAAGGGTGTTGAGTTGTTTAAAGAGTTAGATACTGATATTCAACTGTAGACAAGACAGACATTGAACATATAGATGATTATGATGATGATGTATGAATAATGATATAACTATAGGAAGAATATAAGGTACCCTGCTACAACTGCATGGATACTTTTTTTAGTATTAAACTAATAGTATAATCATCTGGAGTATTTCCAAATGACGACATCCGATGAGCTCCGCCGTTCTTTTTGTCTGTTTGTTTAGGCTGAAGAAATTAATTAACATGCGCCATTTGTCGAAATCTTTAGAGATCGCAGTTAACAAAATAGTGTTTATGCAACAATGCGTAAAACAAATATTGCCTCCAGCCTCCAAGTTTATTTAACTGTCCTTGCAGACGGTAGCCCAGTCTCTGGTCACGCTCAGTTGCATAGCGTATCATCCGGGTACTCACGGGGAAAAAACAATAACAAAGGCAACAACCAGTCCGGGGGGTGTCTAGCCGGGAGAGCCACATTTCAGAAATGGCTATTGCCGGTAGAGCCACATTTTCAGCTGAGTGCATTTCACCTATTCTAGCAGGTAATTAATTAATCTGATCACCGATACCCTTACATGAGTGTCCCACATCTAAATTACTAAGCGTGGTGTTCTTTAGAGATACCTTTAAATGAGTGTCCCACATTTAAATTACAAAGCGTGGTGCAGAAAAAAAGGTCTGGTGATGGACTATAAGGAAGATGAGGAGGTGAAGAAGCTGGTGAGAAGAGCTGCTGCCCTCCCTCTAGTACCTCGTGACAAAGTGGATGATGTGTGGCTTGATGCCATTGCTGACTCTCCTGCTGGCCCTAAAGTGACTGCCTTCATGGACTACGTGACAACCAGTTGGGTTCAAGGAGGGGCCTTCATGCCAGAGATTTGGAACCATTTCGAAAACCAAGGCCACCGTACCAACAATCTCCTGGAAGGGTGGCACACCAGTGGCCAGAACCTTCACGAAGAAAGAAGTACAAGGCAATCGATGCAGTATTGCGTCCCTCAAGATCCAGCTCCTGAACCCACACCTGAGTGAGATGGAATATGCTGACCACGTGGGCGACCTCCTTCATCTGCAGTAATGGCATTAAATCCATTATGATATTCATATGCTATTCATATTCATCAATGTAAAGTTTTGATGAATATGTTATCCTTGTTGAATAAAAAATGAGAAAACAAGACTTGTTTTGTTAAATACGGTAACCTGTTAGAATCACAAAGCATGTTTTGACAGCATAGCCGCGAGAGCCACATTATACAATCACGCAACCATAACCATTGCCACGAGAGCCACATCAATTTGGGCTATCTATTTTCGAAATGCGGCTTTGCCGGCCTGTAACCGTCCGGGGAATTGCGTTAGAGAGAGAGAGAGAGAGAGAGAGAGAGAGAGAGAGAGAGAGAGAGAGAGAGAGAGAGAGAGAATGTGTTTATTTAAGTGTCACGTGCACATTATATGATAAAATACAAAATGTACATTCATAGAATTTTAAAAAGCACCCGGCCATATGGCCTATGAGACACTATAATCTAAAATATCACAGAACAACAATAAGTTAAGAAAGCACAAATGACAAACAGTCCCTACATTCAATATATAATTAAAACATGAATTATACCAAAACCTGTATGAGAACAATCATACAGATCTATCAACAACATAGATTCTCGCACAGACATGCATTCCGCCGAACGCATACACACATGTACATACACACACGCATACACACACATACATACACAGACACACACACACACCTACACCTACACACAGCCACACACACACACACACACACACACACACACACACACACACACACACACTTACTTACAAACATTACAGAAATTACGTTAACTAAGTAAATCATAAAAGAGCATTCCTTCTTCTGACCATGAGATGAATCTTAGAAGCAAGTAGGAGTTGGCAATTAGGATTTTGCATTAAAAACACGTATTTTTCTGTTGGGTTTTTATGCATAAATTCATCGTCTACATTCAGGGCATGCTTGAAGACGTCGTACATTATATCTGAGTACAGTGGGCAGGTGATGGTGAAATGGGCTTCATCCTCGATATCTAGGGGGCAGAGAGGACAGATTCTGTCATGAAGTGGAATAGGCGGCTTAGAATATCTGCCTGTCTCCACACACAGAGGCAGACTGCAGGCTCTCAGTCGTATGAAGGACTTGCGGTGGTGTCTAGACCTTGTATTGGTTACATAGGCTTCTGGGTACAGGTCTTTCTTAAACATGCGATATGTCCTAAGTTTATTTCCGTTTGTTAAATTTCCTTTATCGTCCCATATGTCAGTAAACCACTTCTGTTCATCCTGAATGTTCAGCTGCTTGCGAATAAGTGGTACAGTGGATTTAAAAGTCCCAAGGCTTTACTCAGCTTCTGCACTCGGTGTTCCCAGGATCTCCTCCGGTTGAGTGACCGCTTATGTATCTTGTGTGGTAGTCTGGATTCGTGCATAAGTCCCACTCTCATCCACAATCTGAAGACCTCAAGACGTTGTTTGGTTACACAAGAGGTCCAACCCATATCTCCTCTCGTAGCGATGTTCGAAGTTTAAAGACTGGCTCCAAGGAAGAAGCGACACGCTCTGTTTTGGATTGTGTTAAGGCATTTGTGTTCATAGAGTCCCCAAATACCTGCCCCATACGTTAGAATAGGCTGGATCAAAGAATTATAGAGGGCAGTAAATACTTCATAGGCCATTCCACCTGCATCACAAAACTTGGTGAAAAGTGCACTCAGAGCTCTGCCTGCTGAGATCAGTGCCCCTTTAGCCAGCGCTTTTAAATCGTTCACACATCAATGAACCCGTCCAAACTGACGTTCATTTCTTAAGTATACTCACGTATGTATATCTACACATGTATGCACATATAGATACATATGTATAAATCGCATGTGAACGGATATAAGACTGGGAATACTAGATAAGCAATGTTATAACGGGCAAGGTGTGGACAACAGCTACCTTACAATGCATGAATGAATGCAACTGCTCTGCTCTGAAGAATGCGGTCGGTAAGTCATCTCTGAAAGTGTATGTGAAAGTTCCTACCTGTCTCCAGTCCAGTCCAGGCAGTATCTAATACGGTTTCAGGGTCAGTATATTCATTCCCACAACACTGTGTCAGATAAAGACTTAAATCCGTAGGCACGGGTCGCGTACTGTGTCGATCCGCTACGGTGGCTTACTATGTGATGAAATTACAGTCGGCCAGGACAAAAGACTCACCTCGCTCCCACATATCGTTAACATAGAATGGCCTTACCTCCAACACCTGTCTATATATAGACCTTATGGTTGTCTCGGTGAAGCCGGGACTATGCTCTGACATGTCTTATCATATTGTGTCAACAAGTAATCGTATTGACAAAGGTAAAACAAGTGTAGTTTTTTTTGTGCAGCTCTCAATGTGCACTATCTATACCAGATTGAAATAATCAATACTCTACTCTTAAATTATATGTCCAATTTTTGACCAGGTCATATGCAGAGCCCATGTCTCCCCTGGGCGGTCACTCACACAGACGATGGGAGACAAAGGGCAGGGGTGAAGCTTTAGGCGACAACAGCCAGGTGTGTTGTTGCGGGTAGAAATATATAGGTCACATGGTATGGTGCAAAATCTGCAAGTAAAGCTCTCGGACAAATATACAAATACAAATATTTTGGGTGGTATCCCGTTCAACTCTTTTACAAAACTTTATGACAGCATGGTATGATCGACATTAAACTACAGAGCGGCCATACGGGGAACTTCAGATCTATGTTCTATCAATGCGGTACAGAAAGGAGCAATCAGGTACTTCTTGGGATTGGGAAAGTATGCAGCTTACGCAGCAGTGAATGGTGAGACGGGATGGGTGCCTTTCATTGTACGGCAGTCGAGGGCCATTACAAAACAATGGTGTAGATTCAAGATGATCAGAATCATATTTGAGTCGGCAGAACGTTAGGCTGTTGTAGAGATGAAGAAGATGGTGAGGTGAAATGAGGTTTAACGTCGCGTCCAAGATTATTGCACTTATATAGCGACGTGCATGTACGTGTTTGTGTGGCTGCTTGTACGAGTCCGGACTGATACCGATTTATAGTGCTAGCTCACTGAGATACCATGTCGCAGTTTAACATGAATACCCTACTCAGACGTAGTATACTGACTCCGAGCCGACCAGTCCTTGTTTTAGCCCCTTAATGCCGAGCGCCAGACAGGGTAACAACAAGTACCATCTTTTAACGTCTTTTGGTATGACGCGGTCGGGGATCGAACCCCGGACCTTCCGCTCTCCGGGCGGACGCTCTACCACTAGACCACGGAGGCGGTCGAGATGAAGAAGAACTGGAGCAAGAGAATGATGGATAAACTGTCAGAGCTAAACCTACAGAACCCAACTATAACAGTCCATACTGTCAAGAAGTATTTGTGTAGTGAGTGAGTTAGTGAGTCGGGTTTAACGCCGCTTTTAACAGTATTCCAGTTATATCACGGCGTGTCAGCTTAATGTGGGAGGAAAGCCCGAAGTGATGCAGGTCTAAGACGTTTACCACATCGGTGAAACCCACGAGCACGGGTATGGTGCTGACAAACCTAGAAACATAATCGGGGCGAACCGGGATTCGAACCCACAATCATAGGTTTCCGGCGTGCCCAAGGGACGCAACTCTGCACAGCGAATCGCGGCGCCTTAGACGACTGGGCCACCCGTGCCCCCTTTGTGTAGTGAAGTGCTACGATGTGTAATGAAGAAATATCTCCAGGAATGGACTGAAAGTATACAGAAGGAAAATGGAAGACCAAGGAAAAATAAACAAAGAACATACATGCGTTTTAAGACAGAACATGAAACTGAAAATTATCTACTACGACATATGCCTAAGACACACCGTTCACCTTAAGCCAAGTTTAAACGTGGTGGAGCGCCGTTAAAAATAGAAACTGGGCGGTGTGAAAATATTTAAGAAGAAAATAGAGTATGTTTTAATTGCCCATGCAAAATAGAAAAATGAAGCCCATACCCCCATTGAATTGAAAAAGGAAATTTATTTTCAATCATATTAACATGTACATCATTTGGTAAAATACAATATTTACAAATTATCAGTGGTTGTGTTTTACAAACAAAGGGGGCATCTCAGTTCACGTCCATGCAGCTTAATGAGGTGAACGACCCATGAAGGTCCGAGGTAGTATGGGTCTTCAGCAACCCATGCTTGCCGTAAAAGGTGACTATGCTTGTCGGAAGTGGCGACCAACGGGATCGGGTGGTCAGGCTCGCTGACTTGGTTGATGCATGTCATTGTATCCCAATGGCGTGGATCGATGCTCGTGATGTCAATCACTGGATTGTGTGGTCCCTTTCCAAGGAAGATGACTGTACCTTTGAGTATCATTGCATTGACAGGTTCGGTGAGTCGATTGATGCATGTCATCGTATCCCAATTGCGTGTCAATCACCGGACTGTCTGGTCCATACTCGATTATTTACAGACCGCCGTCATATAGCTGGAATAGTGCGGCGTTAAACAACAAACAAACAAACAAACAAACAAACACCATCTTATTGGACTGCAGTGAGTTGTTTTTTTTGCATATGTGCTTGATTTATGATGTATGGTATAATTCTATTGATGTTAAATGTATATGATACGTCTATAAGATTACAAAACGCTATAGATACATCTCATATAATAGACAAATGTCTATATGACAATTGATACAAAGAAGATATGTCCAAATGTAAAATTATATGATACGTTTGTAAGATGTACAAAACACTATCTAATATAAGATACAAATGTCTATATGACAACTGATATAAAAATGATATGTCTAAATGTGCAATGCGACTTAAAGGTTTGAGATGACCCCCGCCACCTTCTATTGTCCTAATATCCAACCAGTACGCCTGACAGCACTCCCTATTCCAAACAATAGGTGGTGGCAAATTGAGACCACGCATGTAGGACATCAGTCGGCGATTCGGAGCCGACGTCCCGCCTAGCCTGTTGGTGATCCGGGCCGGTCTCCTTTATTCACCATGTCGGACTGGTATTGTAGGGAGACTGACAGGCTCGCTGACTTGGTTGATGCATGTCATCGGTCCGAATTGCGTGGATCGATGCTCATGCGTGGATTGTCTGGTCCATACTCGATTATTTACAGACCGCCGTCATACAGCTGGAGTATTGCTGAGTGCGGCGTTAAACAACAAACCAAACCAAACCGTTGTAAAAAAAAACAACCTTAGCGCTACCACTGTCGTAAGTCTATGTTAATGTGTGGGAGTTACGATTACCTTAGCGCGAAGATCGCTCCATGCAATGGCATCCTGAACACAAGCAACAATGACATGGAGACGAGTCTAGACGTCAAGCTTGTCAGCTAAAACTCGTGTGAACTTAGTTCACCATTGCTGACTGAGCTCACTTGCCTGTGAGATGGCCCCTATAACCCCATCTTCCCGAGGGAAGGGAGGTAACTGACGATTAAATTCAAGTCTCTACCTTTACTGCAATTTCGTGGTTCAATCGTAGTGCCACCAGCGGCTGTTACGAGTTATGTCCCTCCTATTGACCAATAAGATTCCACCTTTCATATCAGTTGCATTTGATTTGAACAAAATGGCAGCGCCCTGTCAAGAAGATCTGATCGATCATCAAGATTTTGATTTGTAATAAAACGGGTCTTACCTCTCGAAGTGCATAAAATCACTTGAGCACCTTGATTAAGAACATGAAAAGATTTGGAAAACATATGTCGACGCCCATTTGACGGTACACATTCTTTGCAAATCCTGCAAACGACCGAAATCTGCACGACAGTCGCCATGTTGTTTATGAACCGAATGTCGATTTCGTTCCGCGATTTTGATCAGACCCCATATTCACCTGGCACCAACAGTGGTCAAGCTGCCAAAATAGGCCTGGCTGGGATATCCAAGTTGAAATAGTGATCGTCACACAACTGCTGCCACTTGTCTGGATGTAATGTGAGATGAGAGAGTCACGCTCTTGCCCCCTTATTTTGCTTATATCTCTACTAGAATGTTCTACGGCATGCTGGATTAATCTATCTGTTCTAGAAGATTCCAGATTACACTTGACTCCAAAACTAAACATAGTAACTCCCACACCACTGCTTAAATTAGATAGAAAAATACATTCTTTACAACTCACCATTGTCAAAACACAATGCTATGAACGTCTACTGAAACTTAACAGAAACACTTTAATACAATTAAAACATTGTTTAACAATAAATTACATATGCATGCATCACTAAAATACCGCTTCAGTCATTCATACCACTATCAATAAATACATGCATACTTCTAGAGAGATATGTACAAAGTCTAGAAAGACACCAGATTTACTAGATAATAGCAAATATGCATAAAATACCAAAATACACAAAATACCAAATTACCAATGCATTGAAATATAGAAAGATATGTATAGATAAGCAATACTCATTAGTCCGACCCTAATCTCATCACACACACCCCATTCACTTAACCTTCCATTTGTTTCTGTTTTACAAGTCATTTAAAACCTATCTTACTACTTATGTACTCGATTTAAATTATTGATTAAAAGCATAATGTTTAGATTGATATAGATTAATTATGATTACTAACTTTGATTACTTGATCTTTAATCTATTGTGCATTGCTGTGCAGCACAGGTGTGTTTGCAGCATAAGATTAGCACTGGCAGGTGAGAAAGGGATTTGAATTTAAAGGTATACTAATTGGCTAACAACAGGTAAAATTAATGATGAGCAAACAACAGAACAAAACACCCTTAGAAGTAACATAGACTGGACCATTGACCTTTGACCCAGTAGAAGCTTATCAGTAGCAAATACTGATAAGGACACAACTAATAATATATAGGAAACCAGGAAATGACACAGACCTCTGTTGAATCAAACAAGCTGACCTAGAATAAAAGTGATACCTTATCTACACTAAAAATACTTACATATTTACAAGCTGCAGAATTAACACCTACTACAGTTACGAGGTGACCTTGATCGACACAAGGTGCCTGAGCAAATTCACATTTTGCCTGTGATAGTCTCTCAAAGAAGGCACGGATCCTCTCCAAATGATCGCTCCACTATACTGAATGGCTTACAATGTCATGAATTTGTACCTTCCATGGTGAACTTGTACCCTCCATGGTGAACTTGTACCCTCCATGGTGAACTTGTACCCTCCATGGTGAACCTGTACCATGCTGGTGAACTTGCACCCTCCATCGTGACCTTGTACCTTATGGTGAATGTGTACCCTCTATGGTGAACTTGTACCCTACAAGGTGAACGTGTACACTAATTAGTGAACTTGTACCCTGCATAGTGAACTTGTACCCTGCATAGTGAACTTTTAGCCTCCTTGGTGAACTTGTACATTACATTTTGAACTTGTACTCTCCATGGTGAACTTGTACCTTGCTGGTGAACCTGTACCTTCGTTCTGAACTTGGACTCTCCATGGCGAACTTGTACCCTCATTGGTGAGCTTGTACTATCAATGTTGAACTTGTACCCTCCATAGTAAACTTGTACCTTCCATGTTGAACTTGTAACCTCGTTCTGAACGTGAATCTTCCATGGTGAACTTGTACTCTCCATGGTGAACTTGTACCTTCCATGTTGAACTTGTACTCTCCATGGTGAACTTGTTCCTTCCATAATAAACTTGTACCCTCCATAGTAAACTTGTACCTTCCATGTTGAGCTTGTACCCTCCATGGTGAACTTGTACTATCAATGGTGAACTTATAATATCAATGGTGAACTTGTACCCTGCATGGTGAACATGTACCCTCCATTATGAACATGTACCCTCCATTATGAATTTGTACCCTCCATTATGAACTTGTACCCTCCATTATGAACATGTACCCTCCATGGTGAACTTGTACCCTCCATTATGAACATGTACCCTCCATTATGAACTTGTACCCTCCATTATGAACATGTACCCTCCATTATGAACTTGTACCCCCCATTGTGAACATGTACCCTCCATTATGAACTTGTACCCTCCATTATGAACTTGTACCCTCCATTATGAACTTGTACCCTCCATTATGAACTTGTACCCTCCATTATGAACATGTACCCTCCATTATGAACTTGTACCCTCCATTATGAACTTGTACCCTCCATTATGAACTTGTACCCTCCATTATGAACATGTACCCTCCATTATGAACTTGTACCCTCCATTATGAACATGTACCCTCCATTATGAACTTGTACCCTCCATTATGAACTTGTACCCTCCATTATGAACATGTACCCTCCATTATGAACATGTACCCTCCATGGTGAACTTGTACCCTCCATTATGAACATGTACCCTCCATGGTGAACTTGTACCCTCCATTATGAACTTGTACCCTCCATGGTGAACTTGTACCCTCCATTATGAACCTGTACCCTCCATGGTGAACTTGTTCCCTGCATGGTGAACTTGTACCTTTCATGGTGAACTTGTACCCTCCATGGTGAACTTGTACCCTGCATGGTGAACTTGTGCCCTCCATGGTGAACTTGTACCCTCCATTATGAACTTGTACCATCCATGGTGAACTTGTACCCTCCATGGTGAACTTGTACCCTCCATGGTGAACTTGTACCCTCCATTATGAACTTGTACCCTCCATGGTGAACTTGTACCCTCCATGGTGAACTTGTGCCATCCATTATGAACTCGTACCCTCCATAGTGAACTTGTTCCCTCCATGGTGAATTTGTACTATCATTGGTGAACTTGTACTATCAATGTAGTACTTGTAACCTGCATGGTGAACTTGTACTCTCCATGGTAAACTTGTACCCTCCATGGTAAACTTGTACCTTTCATGGTGAACTTGTACCATTCATGATGAACTTGTACCCTCCACGGTGAACTTGTACCCTCCATAGTGAACTTGTTCCCTCCATGGTGAACTTGTACCCTCCATGGTGAACTTGTACCCTCCATTATGAACTTGTACCCTCCATGGTGAACTTGTACCCTCCATGGTGAACTTGTGCCATCCATTATGAACTCGTACCCTCCATAGTGAACTTGTTCCCTCCATGGTGAATTTGTACTATCATTGGTGAACTTGTACTATCAATGTAGTACTTGTAACCTGCATGGTGAACTTGTACTCTCCATGGTGAACTTGTACCCTCCATGGTAAAATTGTACCCTCCATGGTAAACTTGTACCTTCCATGATAAACTTGTACCTTCCTTGGTGAGTTTGTACCTTTCATGGTGAACTTGTACCCTCTATAGTGAACTTGTTCCCTCCATGGTGAATTTGTACTATCATTGGTGAACTTGAACTATTGATGTTGAACTTGTAACCTGCATGGTGAACTTGTACTCTCCATGGTGAACTTGTACCCTCCATAGTGAAATTGTTCCCTCCATGGTGAATTTGTACTATCATTGGTGAACTTGAACTATCGATGTTGAACTTGTAACCTGCATGGTGAACTTGTACCTTCCATGGTGAGTTTGTACCTTTCATGGTGAACTTGTACCATCCATAGTGAACTTGTACCCTCCACGGTGAACTTGTACCCTTCATAGTGAACTTGTTCCCTCCATGTTGAATTTGTACTATCATTGGTGAACTTGTACAATCAATGCAGTACTTGTAACCTGCATGGTGAACGTGTACCCTCCATGGTGAACCTGTACCGTGCTGTGAACTTGTACCCTCCTGGTTATATTTGTTGCATAGAATGGGCTCTTCGTTCGATGTTGCCTGCATGTCAAAGCGCACGTAAAATATGTATGTTTAGTTTACTGGCTGCCGTGTGATTAACAGAATTGCGCCCCTTACATGTATACGCAACCAAGCTCTATCACGACGCGGGACAACTTCGTTATCCATCATAGTATGGAGAGTTCAACTAATTGGCTATCGCTGTGAGGAGCTTGTAACCGCACCTGCGCGCTAACAACTTCCTGTTTTTTCGTCGAGGTGACTTTACCTCACCGAACGAAGCAGGACCAAATGATATCACCGTAATTTATCGTGAAGAAGATTCATTTGAAGATCACCAATCATGGCATTTCGTTACCAGAAATTAATTCTGAATTTTCGACCAGGATGCAGCAGATTCAGGCTGTTGTTAGACACCGGTAAAGCGCAATCCGCAGTCGGCGCTGGCGCAGTTCAAGTTGCAAACTTGACGTCTTCTCAAAGTCATGGAAACGAAATTCAGCGAGCGAAGCCGTGGCCATACGAAACCAGGCGTTATAATCAGTACTGGCAGTTTATTGATCATACCAGAAAGCGATTTAATGACAATTCGAAGGTGATCCTTGTTGATGGAAATGTCGCGACTGGCAAGTCGGAGTTCGCAGAAAAACTTGCAACAGAATTCGACATGAAATATTTCCCAGATCCCCTCGACAGTATGATATATTTGTCCGATTCTGGGATAGATTACCGAGACCTGAACGAACGGCTGCCACCCGGGGCCCGGAGTCTGGACATAGCAACCTTCCACATGCAGGACGTGCACCCAACTACATTGAAAACTATTGGCAGAACCCAGCTGGCTATCTACAGACATCGATTTCTCAACTATGTCAATGCACTTGAGCACTTGCTCAACACTGGTAAATAATTAGGCTCAGACGTCTCCATGTCCACTTCAGTTTACAAGACACACTAATTATGATTCTAATTAATTGTGTAGGACACTGTGTCTCACTTAGTCTATATATCACCATACATGATATAGCCGGGTTATAGCTAAAACCGCACCTCAGCAAAACGTCACCTGGCGAAAAAGGCACTGATTGGCGAAAACATCACCTCGCCTCAAGCGAAAACGGCTACTATTGCCTGGTGAAAACGGCACCCTATTTCTTTTTACCTTGGTAAAATAAATGAAATTATACTCACAGGGTCTCTTACAAACACCAATAATTGTGAAAAGTTAAAACAAGTTTACATTAGAAATTAACCCACTGAGTCAGCTACTATCACAATGCTCGATGGTACATGGGCCGATATTGTAAACTGTGATGAAGATGAAAACTGAAGAACTGTATATATGTGAATGTATGTAGTTATCTGTGAACAACTGGAAAACAGGAAATAACTTGTAAATACATCAAATGATATGTTACAAATAACATAAATCAGATATACTACTACATAAATCATTCTTATCGTTATTAGAAATAGAGGCGCCATTTTTGCCCGTCATATAGTAGCCGTTTTCACCAAATGCGGTGCAGTTTTAGCCTGCACCCATATAGCCTACTGGGGTAGGTTACCCCCAACACTATCCATAGCCTAAGAATCCCGTCCCCTATCAAGCATCACTTGACAATGATTTTAGCATCAGGTACTCGTAGAGATTCCAGGTTAGAATTGGTCCCTGGCAACTTTTGCTGGCCATAAAGAGGCCACTAAAGTGACCAGTCATTTATTATGGGAAGGAATCGGGGAGGGTCACAAAAAATGCAACAGTCTCTAGTGGAGGGTCATTTTAATAATACACATTTTTGGGGGGGATCATGAAAACAATGTGTAGGGTAATTATTTCCAGTATCACACGTTTTCAAGTCTAGCCTCTTTTCCAGCCGCTAAACGATACCTGACCAAGCACTCAATGACGTAATCAAAGTAGATACTTCACCAAAGACGTCAAAGTGTTCGCCACTTGCCGCTGAAGTTATGTTGCAAATGAAGCTACATGTGTAAAGATATTCAATAAGTAATGAAAACAAACGTCCAAACTTTTTTTTTCACTAATGCACATTTTAATCAAACTTGATCTGATGATAATTTTGCATCAGAACAATCGTATGCACTGACGATGTATCCGCTGCTGTTTGTAAACTTCCTGTCTGTAATGTCATGTGACTGGCCACAGTACAGTAATAGGATAGCGCCTGATTGACAGTTTCACTCGGCGAGGCATTAATTTAAACAACAAACAAACAAGCCTGGATCAGCCTGATTCTGTAGCATGATCAGCTTCACAGATTACCAGCTGATCCCAAGCACTGACTGCTTCTTGTTCCTATTGGCATAACACATCCGTGCCAGCAGTTAGTATTTACTGGTGAACACTGGAGGTTCCTGTCTGCATCTTGTATGACATCCTCAATTATCCACTGTAGTATACCTCTATGTTATTATGATATACCCATTCACTACCCCAGCTTCATTCTAAGCCCGGGGGCACGGGTGGCCCAGTCGTCTAAGGCGCCGCGATTCGCTGTGCAGAGTTGCGTCCCTTGGGCATGCCAGAAACCTATGATTGTGGGTTCGAATCCCAGTTCGCCCCGATTATGTTTCTAGGTTTGTCAGCACCATACCCGTGCTCGTGGGTTTCACTTGAAGTTGTAAACGTCTGAGACCTGCATCACTTCGGGCTTTCCTCCCACATTAAGCTGACACGCCCTGATATAACTGGAATACTGTTAAACGCAACTCACTCACTCATTCTAAGCCCAATTTCAATAACAGGAAAGTAAAAATAGCCATCCAGTCAAATAACACTCTGTGCTGTTAGTGATTTTTCTAATGGAAGCTTTGATGTAAAATGGATCCTTGTTATTTAACAGAATGGACATGATGGAGGAATCATACTCTGGATAAGTGAGGATGCTGTTATCATTGTGTATGAAAGGAACAATGAAAGTTTCAAGGAGTAGTTTCTGTTGTTCCAGGACAAGGGGTGGTGATCGAGAGGGGACCGTGGAGTGACCTTGCGTTCGCAGACACGTTGAGGAAACTTGGCTACATGACAGGAAATGGTAAAGGAGACATTGTGAACAATGTGTCATTTTTTTATTCATTGAACTTTGGGGTTATTTTTGTCATTTTACTCAGGAATGCAACATTAGATATAGCATTTTATACTCAAAGTAGTGTTTTGCCCAAACTATTGGCATGATTTGGTTGCTTTGGTGGTCCAAATTAATCATGTTAATATCTTACCATATTATTGTTCTGACAATTATTATCTCATAGTAAACATGGTAACTACTAGGCATGTCACGATAAATCAAATTATAAATATATCATGTATATTGCTATTGGTAAGCAATTATCATCGATTGTTAAATTAGTTTCCGATCAATAGTATCAATTTCAGTTAGGAATATCAATAGTTTCGATTGTATTTACCATATCAAAAAAATACATGCAATGCTCTTCATATTGGTGTTTCTTTTGATCATGAGTGGTAGTAATTTATACATGGTAATGTGGAAGTTTCTTTTTCTTAAATTATGAGGGTAATGAAAAAACAAATCAGTCATATCTCAAACTTTACTTTTTATTTGTTGTTATCATGATTATGGTTATCACATTCAAAGGAAATTTCAATTCCAAGGTTTAATTCAACTCTAAAATCTTTCTAAAATGATACACTGAAAACTATCAATATTTATCATAATAGTTGCTTGCCATGCTTGCAATATCAATTGTTATTTCAATAGTTGCTTTCAATATCAATAGTTTTTACAATAGTAATTTCCATACCAATCATGCCAATAGTCACCCCTAGTTATTCCTTAAAAGACAAAGTGTATAGTTTCTATTTTTATCGTGTTTAATGCTGGAAAGCTTTAACATAGTTTTGCAGTGTTTTGCCTGATATGATATATGACGGTTATTCCGTGATAAAGCTTTGTCATTTATGTAAATTTTGTAGAGACTTTTCTGTTTCAAACATGCACATGATGTATGATGGATTTGTATCGTCGATTCACGGGATGGTATACACTACATTCCTCATCACTTGTGATTACAAACAACCACTATGAGGTGGATTTGTCTTATGTAAGTTAGTTTAGTTTAGTTCAATTCAGATGAGCTCTACTCGGTTCATAGTTGCTGTATGGCTGAAATAAATGCTGATGTGACTTTAAATTTTTACTCACTCACTTCATGAGCTTTGTGAGAACCCAGGGATTTATCTAGGATTCCCAACTAACTTCCCTTGACAGGCAAATTGGACAAAGTCATTAGTTTGTGCTTAATTGGGATTATTTTAAAGTTTATATTTTCCTAAATTGAGATGTATTAACTGTATATTGGCCCTGTTATCTGTGAAGACAACAAGACACAAGACACCACAACAAAACCAAAACAGCATTTGGGCTTAATTGTTGAATTCTAATTTGGGATTTTTTTACTGACATTATCTTGCCGAGGCAAGAGAGTTAACTGACTTTAAAAGTCCACTTTCCACCCTTGCCGAACTAGGCGGGAATTACTGGGCTCGATCATTGCGCCAGCAGTGGCTATTACCAATTATGTCCCTTCTAAGCCTCTCCTATGGACCAATCAGATTCCACCTCTCGTATAACTTCCGTTTGCTTCACACAAAATGGTGGCGCCCAGTCAGGACGATCTGATCGATAATCAAGATCTATGTTGTGATAAACGAGTCTTACATTGCGAAATGCATCAAATCACGTGAGCACCTTGATTAAAAACATTTGGAAAATATCTGCTGACGAGTTCGCAGTGCACATGCTTTGCATATCCTGCAATCAACCGAAATCTGCACGACAGTTTTCAATGTCATTGCATGATTTTGATTTGACTATGCATAGACTCGTTAGTCCAGCCAAAATGTAACTCCATAATACCAGCCTAGTTCGGCAAGGGTGGAAACTGGACTTCATAGTCAGTTAAATCTCTTGCCTTGGGAAGATGACTGACATTTGCTCCGGACTTTGAGCTAAATATCAGCCTCCTGGCAGGTCTAAATGAATCAGTGGAACCCTACCACTAATCCCAGTACTATTGCCGGATTCTGGAACAATGTGTATGGTAAACAAATGTCAGATGGCTATGACTCTTACCAGAAGAAATATTGCTGATGTAATCTGAGCATTCATTGGTCTGAGCACTCACTGGTACAGGCCTTGATTCGTTGGTTAAACAAGTGACTACACAAAGCAGCCGTAGGGTTGTCATGAAGGAATGTGTGTGTGTGTGTGCAATGACGACCTGTGAAGTATTGACAATGATGGAGTCATCAGATGATCAGCATACATCCGAGAAGGATATGTCAGGTGTTGTACGTATGTTTGCAGGTTACAGATACTACCAGCAGTGGCGAGACAACACAATATGTGAGTTGTGGAAACCTCATCTGGTGCTCTACCTGGACGCTCCAGTTAGTGATGTCCGACAACGCATCAACACACGCGGGCGGGTATGTACACTATATGCTGTCCACAAAGGTGGGGAACGGTTTACTGTGCAGAGTTATGTCCCTTTGTCCATCAAGATCCTGCTGGTCGCGGGTTCAAATCCCAGATTGGCTCTGATTATGATGCTTGGTCGTTCAGGACAAAGTAAACATCTTCAACCCTGACAACCAGGGGCCCCGTTCCACAAAGCAATTGTAGCCCAACGGCAGTCGTAAGTCAATGTTATTGTATGGGAGTTCTATATGAGATCACCAAGATGCCGTGGTGTCTATGTGGAATGGACCACAGGGCCTATCCTTCTATGTTAAGCACTGTTTCTGTTCAAGGAATATTTGGGTCTTGTGTTACCATGGTTTCAGTGTTATTCTCAAGGGCTGTGCACGGTGGAAGGTTTTTTACTCTATACTGGACTTATCGATCAACTCCCAAGATGTCATGTGTATGTTCTGTGTTAAGATGGGTCTTGTTAATGTAAAACTAATATATATTATATTTATGAAGTAGTGTTTTACATCTCTCATTTGCTTATCCAATGCGATTGCCTTCATGGTGTAGTGGTAATGCATCTGCCAGGAGAGCGGAAGGTTGTAGGTTCAATCCCCGGCCGCGTCATACCAAAAGATGTTGAAATATGGTACTTGTTGTTACCCTGCCTGGTGCTCTACTTTTAGGGTCTAAAACAAGGACTGGTCGACTCAGAGTCAGTATACTGTGTCTATGTGGGGTATTCATGTTAAACTGTGGCATGGTATCTCAGTGAGCTAGCACTATAAATTTGGTATTGGTCCGGACAAGCACAAGCAGACAGACACATACACACAGACATGCAAACATGTGCATGCCTGTCGCCGTATAAGTGCAAAAATCTTGAACACAACGTTAATACCCATTTCCCTAGCCATGATATTGCTGATTAGTGCGAAACGTGATGCTCACTCACCTTAGAAGTAAATTGGTCCAAGCCCACTATCGGTCTAATGTTTTGTGATTGGCTGACATTAGGGTGAGAAGGGCTTGTGTTGCATTATCGCGCTGAACAATGTCTTTGATATCGTTTTTGTTGTGTAAATGGTTAATTCAAGCATGAATTTTGAAAATAAGAGGTATCGAATAACAATAAACCCTCTCTGATTGAAACAGCCGATTTGACTGCCTCATAACCATGGAATCTAATATTTTTAGAATAGTACTTCTTTTACAGTTATTATCAGTAGGAATAGATTTATATAATTATATTAACAAATTATTGGCTTCAAAATTTAAAGTTGCAGTTACTACAATATTCAAAGGATGTGGGCAATACATTTCATGAATAAAACACGAGAGAAATCTGCAAAGAGAATATATTTCCAGTTTTGAGGACATCGGAGAGCTTGCTGTTTGGCGCTTTTCTTTATACGACTATGACATCGTTGATGATTGCACGTTCGGTTCCAAATTCATTTTAGCATGGTTAAATCTACAGATAGCCCAGCTCTACATTGTATGTAATACTATGTATATCTCCTAAGTAGGCAGTCTGTGAAATTACTGTTGTTGACTTGTGTATTTATAAGAATTGGCTTCCATATGTTGTTTTCATTTATCTTGTTTATGGAAGTATAAAAGTAAAACTGTGTGTCCACTTCACGTAAATCCACTGTAGAGTTGGATTTATACAGTATGTACAGCTATTTGCACGTTTAAACCTCAATAAATGGGAAAAAAATGTATTGATATCAATTCTTAGATATACCAAAGTACAACTGTGTCCAGTTGTCATGGCTATGTTGATAACATGTTGGCGACTTTGTCATCACAGCCATCAGAGGTGAAGGGGAAGGTCGTGACGGATAAGTACCTGCAGACTGTTGAGGACGCCTACAAGAAGATGGTCCTCCCTAACTACAGGTGAGCTCAACTTCCCCCCCCCCCCCCCACACACACACACTGCCTTGACTACAGGTAAAACCTTCCTCACTACAGGTACGGTAAACCTCCCTCACTACAGGTACGGTAAACCTCCCTCACTACAGGTAAATCTCCCTCACTACAGGTAAGCCTCCCTCACGACAGGTACACCTCCTTCACGACAGGTAACAACAAGGACTGGTATCTCAGTGGGCTACTACTTTTAAATCAGCATTTGTCTGCATAGGCGGGCATGCACACACAAACACAAACACACACTGGCACACACACACACACACACACACACGATTTAGCTTGGCATAGGAAGGGAGGAAGAATATAATGCTAAAGATTAGTTTAAGTAAAACCACTGGGTTGGCATCTGACAGTCTTTATGGGCATTGCTCAAGTTTAGTTCATGGGGCCCATGGGGTCACGGTCAGCTGTAGGGAGATGGAGCTGTCATTTGTTGGAGATTATCCAATTCAAAACTTGATGAACTACATATGTATTCTGCTTCCTCTTTACAGCAAGTATTCCATGGTCCTGAAATACGATGTTGCAGACCTGCCCGACTGGGAGATAGTGAGTAGACAATACTAGAGACGGAATATAAGGCCCGACTGGGAGGTAGTGAGTAGACAATACTAGACATGGAATATAAGGCCCGACTGGGAGGTAGTGAGTAGACAATACTAGACATGGAATATAAGGCCCGACTGGGAGGTAGTGAGTAGACAATACTAGACATGGAATATAAGGCCCGACTGGGAGGTAGTGAGTAGACAATACTAGACATGGAATATAAGGCCGGACTGGGAGAGAGTGGGTAGACGATGCTAGACATGGAATATAAGGCCCGACTGGGAGGTAGTGAGTAGACAATACTAGACATGGAATATGATGCTTGACTTGGAGATAGTGAGTAGACAATACTAGACATGGAATATAAGGCCAGACTGGGAGAGAGTGGGTAGACGATGCTAGACATGGAATATAAGGCCCAACTGGGAGGTAGTGAGTAGACAATACTAGACATGGAATATAAGGCCGGACTGGGAGAGAGTGGGTAGACGATGCTAGACATGGAATATAAGGCCCGACTGGGAGGTAGTGAGTAGACAATACTAGACATGGAATATAAGGCCCGACTGGGAGGTAGTGAGTAGACAATACTAGACATGGAATATAAGGCCGGACTGGGAAAGACTGGGTTGACGATGCTAGACATGGAATATAAGGCCCGACCGGGAGGTAGTGAGTAGACAGTACTAGACATGGAATATAAGGCCTGACTGGGAGATAGTGAGTAGACAATACTAGACATGGAATATATGCCCGACTGGGAGATAGTGTGTAGACGATACTAGACATGGAATATAAGGCCTGACTGGGAGATAGTGAGTAGGTAATACTAGACATGAATAACAGGCCAAACTAGGAGATAGTGAGTAGACATGGAATATAATGTTAGTTTCATTTAGATACGAACTTCAACATAATATTACATCATATGAATATGAGAAGGAAAGTAACACATTAAAAGCATGTATGAAATTCCTTTTGTATTTACTTATATTTTGACAAAAAGATGTTTGATTTTGTTTGAACAAATGACTTTGACCTTGCAGATTGTGGAGGAACTTGAGAGCCTTGACCTTGACACACAAACTCTTGAGAACGAAGAACGGTTTCAGGATTGGATGAAGACACGAGAGGATGATTGGAACCATTACCGATGCCTGTAAGTCCCTAGCTGCCGTTTCCATGCCATCTTGCCATGTTGTTTTTGTTACATGGCCGTGTATGTATTGTAATGAGAGATGTCACTTGTTATCATTTGTCATGTTGCGGGTTTCACTGCCACGTTGTCTCAGGTGTCAGCATTGTCATGTTGCGGGTTTCACTGCCACGTTGTCTCAGGTGTCAGCATTGTCACTTTGCGGGTTTCACTGCCCCGTTGTCTCAGGTCTCATCATTGTCATGTTGCGTGTTTCACTGTCATATTGTCTCAGGTGTCAGCATTGTCATGTTGCGGGTTTCACTGCCACGGTGTCTCAGGTCTCATCATTGTTATGTTGCAGGTTTCACTGCCACGTTGTCTCAGTTGTCAATATTGGGTTTCACTGTCACATTGTCTCAGGTCTCATCATTGTCATGTTATGGGTTTAAATGTCACGTTGTCTCAGGTCTCATCATTGTCATGTTGCGGGTTTCACTGTCACGTTGTCTCAGGTCTCATCATTGTCATGTTACGGGTTTCACTGTCACATTGTCTCAGGTCTCATCATTGTCATGTTACGGGTTTCACTGCCACATTGTCTCAGTTATCATCATTGTCATGTTGCAGGTGTCATTGCCACATTGTCTCATTTGTCATCATTGTGATGTTATGGGCTTCACTGTCACATTGTCTCAGTTGTCATCATTGGTCTTGTGGGTTTCACTGCCACATTGTCTCAGGTGTCATCATTGTCTTGTTGCGGGATTCACTGTCACATTGTCTCAGTTGTCATCATTGGTCTCGTGGGTTTCATTGCCACATTGTCTCAGTTGTCATCATTATCATGTCATGGGTTTCATTGCCACATTGACTGTTGTCATCATTGGTCTGTAATACTGTTCAGAGATGTTAAGACAAACATTTCCACCGACTCCCTCACCCGACATGTTAGTGGCTTCAATGTGAAGTATATGACAACAACTCCTTTGCTCCAGGATGTCCTCCAAGTGGCAGATAGAGAACCTGTTCCAGATGCCCGCGCCATGGGATGCGCCCGAGATGATGGTCAGCGGCGAAGACCTGAAGGAGTTCATCCTGCTGGTTGATAGTGTATGTATATCACACTGTATTTACACGGGGACTGGTCCCTGAGTAGCATTTGGATGAAGATTGATAGCTTAGCTTGTGACCTCCAAGAAAAAGAGTGAGTGAGTGATTGAGTATGGTTCTACGCCGCTTTTAGCAATATTCCAGCAATATCACGGCGGGGGACACCAGAAATGGGCTTCACACATTGTGTCCATGTCGGGAATCGAACTCGGGTCTTCGGCGTGACGAGCGAATGCTTTGCCACTCGGCAACCCGACCGCCTCGCAAAGTAAAAGATAAAAGAAGCTATTACAAAATAAAATGAAGGCACCTTATTGTCAAAACAAGCATTTTATCAATAGAACGCATCATTTAAAAAATCTTAGTGAAATAAAAGTTTGGTTCAAACGTAAAACAGAACAAAGACCTGCTGTGGCTTCTATTACATCCCACTAATATGGAAAGAAGTAACATTCGTCACTGTTTTTCATTCTATATTTGCAGATTCCTGATTTGAAATTTGCCGCAGGATACAACCCAGAGAAAGCAAACGTCCTATTGAAGTTCTGATCACTATATTTCTAGCTGTTTATTCATGTATATTGAGAACAGTGCTCCTCTTTAAGTCATGGTTATTAGCACAACACTGAAACATGGTTGGCTTTCTGGCAAAGAAGTGAAGAACTTTTGAAAATGAAGATGATTGTGTCTGTGGAGTCTGAAGATCTACTCACGAGTAGTCTGAAGAAGCAAACAGATTGGGAATCATTATGGATGAGGTTCAGATTGTTGTTTTGTTGTCAAGCTAATCCTGACATTATCATAGTGCTGTGTGCTGAAAGGTGGAATTAAAGTATTTGAGAGGTTAATTGCTGTATGGAGTTTCCTGTTTTCATCAGTTAACGCAGGAACTTGTGACGGATGGCTCAGTCGTCAAGTCACAGATTTGCATCCCATGGTCATGATAGTTATGAGTTGAATCCAAGATTCACATTATGAATCTTAGTGGGCACCATACCCATGCTATAACATGGGATAAAGTCAAGGAACTGCCCCCTTTGGGCTTTCATCCCAGGTTAAGCAGTCATATGGTTCAGATTGAGTGAGTATGATTTTATGCAGCTTTTAACAATATTCCAGCAATATTACGGCGAAATGGGCTTTTATTCCCCATGTGAGGAATCAAACCCGGGTCTTCAGCTTGAAAAGCGAATGCTTTAACCACCAGGCTACTCCACCGCCCCTGGTTCAGATAAAGCTAAAAACCAAACTCACGGACTGAAACTGTCGATCTTTGTGAAACTACTCACACTTGTTCACAGGTTCGAAATCCCAGATGCACCTAATATTATCATACACGTAATGGTACAACTGTAATACTCCAAAATCAAGTTAACCCTCGGTGATGCAACTGAAATACTCCCACATCAAACTGACACACTGTGATACAACTGAAATACTCCCACATCAAGCTGACACACCATGATATAACTGAAATACTCCCACATCAAGCTAACACTCCGTGATACAACTGAAATACTCCCCAAATCAAGCTGACACACCGTGATATAACTGAAATACACCCACATCAAGCTAACCCTCCGTGATATAACTGAAATACTCCCACATCAAGCTAAAACTCCGTGATACAACTGAAATACTCCCACATCAAGCTGACATACCATGATATAACTGAAATACTCCCACATCAAGCTGACACTCCGTGATACAACTGAAATACTCCCACATCAAGCTGACACACCATGATATAACTGAAATAGTCCCACTTCAAGTTGACACGCCATAACTGAAATACTCCCACATCAAGCTAACACTCCGTGATGCAACTGAAATACTCCCACATCAAGCTAAAACTCCGTGATACAACTGAAATACTCCCACATCAAGCTGTCACACCATGATATAACTGAAATTCTCCCACATCAAGCTAAAACTCCGTGATACAACTGAAATACTCCCACATCAAGCTGACACACCATGATATAACTGAAATACTCCCACATCAAGCTGACACACCATGATATAACTGAAATACTCCCACATCAAGCTGACACACCGTGATATAACTGAAATACTCCCACATCAAGCAGACACCCTGTGATATAACTGAAATAGTCCCACATCAAGCTGACACTCCGTGATACAACTGAAATACTCCCACATCAAGCTGACACACCATGATATAACTGAAATACTCCCACATCAAGCTGACACACCATGATAAAACTGAAATACTCCCACATCAAGCTGACACACCATGATATAACTGAAATTCTCCCGCATCAAGCTAAAACTCCGTGATACAAATGAAATACTCCCACATCAAGCTGACACACCATGATATAACTGAAATACTCCCACATCAAGTTAACCCCCCGTGATATAACTGAAATACTCCCACATCAAGCTAAAACTCCGTGATACAAATGAAATACTCCCACATCAAGCTAACACCCTGTGATATAAATGAAATACTCCCACATCAAGCTGACACTCCCTGATACAACTGAAATACTTCCACATCAAGCTGACACTCCGCGATACAACTGAATTACTCCCACATCAAGCTGACACACCATGATATAACTGAAATACTCTCACATCAAGCTGACACACCATGATAAAACTGAAATACTCCCACATCAAGCTGACACACCGTGATATAACTGAAATACTCCCACATCAAGCTGACACTCCGTGATACAACTGAAATACTCCCACATCAAGCTAACACTCCGTGATGCAACTGAAATACTCCCACATCAAGCTGACACTCCGTGATACAACTGAAATACTCCCACATCAAGCTGACACTCCGTGATACAACTGAAATACTCCCACATCAAGCTAACAATCCCTGATACAACTGAAATACTCCCTCATCAAGCTGACACTCCGTGATACAACTGAAATACTCCCACATCAAGCTAACACTCCCTGATACAACTGAAATACTCCCACATCAAGCTGACACACCGTGATATCACTGAAATACTCCCACATCAAACTGACACCCTGTTATATACCTGAAAAACCCCCACATCAAGCTGACACACCATGATATAACTGAAATACTCCCACTTCAAGTTGACACGCCATGATATAACTGAAATACTCCCACATCAAGCTAACACTCCGTGATACAACTGAAATACTCCCACATCAAGCTGACACACTGTGATACAACTGAAATACTCCCACATCAAGCTAACACTCCGTGATACAACTGAAATACTCCCACATCAAGCTGACACACCATGATATAACTGAAATACTCCCACATCAAGCTAACACTCCCTGATACAACTGAAATACTTCCACATCAAGCTGACACCCTGTGATATAACTGAAATACTCCCACACCAAGCTGACACGCCATGATATAACTGAAATAGTCCCACTTCAAGTTGACACGCCATAACTGAAATACTCCCACATCAAGCTGACACGCCATGATATAACTGAAATACTCCCACATCAAGCTGACACACCATGATATAACTGAAATACTCCCACATCAAGCTGACACGCCATGATATAACTGAAATACTCCCACATCAAGCGGACACACCATGATATAACTGAAATACTCCCACATCAAGCTGACACGCCATGATATAACTGAAATACTCCCACATCAAGCTGGCACTCCGTGATTTAACTGAAATACTCCCACATCAAGCCGACACGCCATGATATAACTGAAACACTCCCACATCAAGCTAACACGCCATGATATAACTGAAATACTCCCACAATAAGCTGACACGCCATGATATAACTGAAATACTCCCACATCAAGCTGACACGCCATGATATAACTGAAATACTCCCACATCAACCTGACACGCGATGATATAACTGAAATACTCCCACATCAAGCTGACACGCCATGATATAACTGAAATGCTCCCACACTAATCTGGAATGCCGTGATATAACTGAACTACTGCCTAGAACCCACTCCCTGATGATTGATTGTGAGCCTATGGAAGTTAAAGTTACTGAAAAAATCAGAAATGAATGTTGTTAAAACTCCGCAGTCAGAAATATTCCAGCTATACAGCAGCGGCCTGTAAATGTCGTCCCGGCAAACCAATCGTTGACATTTAACTTCAGTAAACTACGTTCATGAAGAACACGCTTATAACGAAGTGTTTTTTTTAGTCCGGGCCAATTGCTGTATATATGTGCTAAAAACGAACTACGGTTATAACAAAATAAAATTAGTGGTCTCCATGTGTTCGTTATAACCGTAGTTTACTGTTCGGCACATGCCGTGGAGATACAGGGCCAGGCAGTCGACCATAACACATTGCAACAAGCAAGAGTCACATTTAGAGGGCTGTGTCGTGACACGTATCGTTCAAAGGCACCCTAACTCTCTTTGATGAAACGTGGCTATAACTCAAGTAGAAATACCACTGTCTGTCTGTCGCCACGATGACATCTTATATTGTCAGTTAATAGTATGGAGAAGGCCAGCTTCCCGAGGCAAGGGCGTTAACTGACTAAAACTGGACTTTTATAGTCAGTTAACTCCGTTGTCTCGGGAAGATGGGTTTGGTTTGTTTCTTGTTAAAGGCCGCAATTAGCAATATTTTAGCTATATGACGGCGGTCTGTAAATAATCGAGTCTGGACCAGGTGACCCAGATTAATATCATGAGCATCGATCCACGCAATTGGGATCGATGACATGCATCGACCAAGTCAGCGAGCCTGACCACCCGATCCGGTTAGTTGGGGAACAGGGAGAAGTATATGACTGTAATTTGAAGTGGAGTCGATCTCACACTGCTCTTATGATGACAAATACCCTGAAACAAGAAGCACCACATGTTTAAAAACCCAGGACCTGTCCTTGACCCGTATTTATGGATTCCAAACTTGCGAGACCAGCAGTATTATAAATGTCTTTTTTTTTGCAAATGTTTGGGAGGAACATTGATATGATCTGCCGATGCGGACCATGTAAGGAGTGGTGTACGTTATTGTAGATTTCTCCTGTCGCCACCTGATTCAGAAATTGAGCAGTGTTTGCGTGGATTCACGTGTTACGCAGTGTTTTTCGAACTGACTTTATTTTCACAAAGCCTTCGGTATACATTGTCAATTTCATTGCCCCACGGGGGCGGTCGGGTAGCCTAGTGGTTAAAGTGTTCGCTCGTCACGCCGAAGACCCGGGTTCTATTCCCGACATGGGTACAATGTGTGAAGCCCATTTCTGGTGTCCCCCGCCGTGAAATTGCTGGAATATTGCTAAAAGCGGCGTAAAACCATACTCACTCACTCACTCAAAATGCAGTGAAGAAGACATCTTGAGATTTAAGAGGGAGCAAAAACAGTAAATTTATTGCGAGCAGGATGGCATCAACGTCCAGCTGGTTGCGTTTAAATGTTATGTACAGAGTTATTGGCAGTCTGTGATATAAAGGGACAGTAAAACATTTATTTGTTCGAAACATATTGACCATGTTATTTTCAATTTGTATTTCCGTTTACAAGCAGTGCTGATCTGGACAATGTGTGTAGTGCTGGCACCATTGGTTGAGATTTGATTCCTCTCCCAGAATCACTTGCAGATTTGGACGAAGTTTGCCGCCCTTACCCCATAGGTTGAGATTTGATTCTTCTCCCAGGATCACCAGCTAATATGGACAATGTAAGCAGTGCTGGCCCCATGTGGACTTCGCTTTCACCATTGAAAAATTAATCATGACAACAATACATTTATGTTTTATTAATACAGAATATCCATGTACTAATTCTGCCTTTAAACAAACTGACATGCATATGCTGGCTGCATGAAGAATCAAAGATAGCCATAAAAACAATTAAATGTGTCATTTGATTCATTATAATTTCAAATACCTGTAATTAATTCACAATGTATGAGTTAATTACACCAAACAGTGAGTGAGTGAGTATGGTTTTACGCCGATTTTAGCAATATTCCAGCAATATCACGGCGGGGGACACCAGAAATGGGCTTCACACATTGTACCTATGTCGGGAATCGAACCCGAGTCTTCGGCGTGATGAGCGAACGCTAAACCAAACAAGATTTCAGATATTTTGTTGGCTGTTGCGCCATACATACAGTTCAAACTCAAACGTACGATTTAATTTATATATCCGATGTTCAATACATGCTTGTCTTTTCACGAAGACCTGGTGTCTTCACTAATATTCAGTGATCCATTTTTTAATTTTTATAGCCACTTTACCCAATCTGATTTGTCGGATAATTGAATTCTGGTTATACTCTGGTGTTGTCGTTTTATATTTACGATATATCTTTATTGAACCGCAAAATAACATCATTTCATGAAAATACATGAAAGTCTCCCATTGAAATATCAATTTAAAAGAAGACGGAGAAGTCTCCGTTGTCATTCGAGACAATTTAATGGCAGTTAGTTTATCATCATAGGCAAGGCATGGCAGTTTGTCAACACGCGCACGGACAGCACGTGGTTACATAAAAAATATGAATCGGGTGCATACAAATGTCGAACCGGAACGGAATGGCAGACAAACGAAATCACACCCCACGACATGTTCACAGCATCAGCAAAAGGCGAACAGCCTTACTATAAGTCTTACTATTATTGAACAGCATTCATTCATTACTTTATGACATCAATGCTTGGGAAGGTGTCTCGTTTTTACACTAGTCTGTATCCAAATTTAATGTAAACCGCCAAAAAGTGACACAAATATGGAACATGATTGGTCGCAAAACGCAGCTTAACAAACAACCACGGAACAAAGTTCCGAATGCTTTCCATTAAAATCAAAATTCACTTGCGTTTCTTTGTGCCCTCTCTGATAAACGACACCTATATAAGTGGATCCAACATTCTTGTGCCGATACTAGTGCCATGCCAAGACTTAGATAAACCAGACTTTAGGACAGCTGCATGCTGGTCAGACAGCACGAATTGTTGCCAGGGATTTAATTGATAATAACCACGTGAGAACCACCTACAGAGTACAGTAACGATACCAGGTTACCAACAGCATGCCACTTTCCTAAAGGCGTTAAAAACGAGGCGCCTCTACAAACTGCATTGGTATATCAATGGGAAACTTTCATGAAGCGATTCAGTATAGATACAATCTCATTCAAATCAGATCTCAGTTCTCGCTATCGCTAAACAAAGATCTGAGGACATCCCATTACGGGTCACGTCAGAACGACCTTTCATCCGACCAATCAAAGCGTCGCTTACCAGATCCTGAAAGTGACAATCGGAATGTGTTGTCTAATCATGCAACCTCGAAAACGTTTACACGGGGTATTCCGAACGACAGTTACGACCCGTACGACTGATTCCGTCAAAATTATCGTCTACCTCTCACTTCCGTGGGATAAACATTTGAACGGAAGAGGCGTTGCACAGTACGTGGGAAGCACTGCCATACAATCTCAACCATATATTAGACATTCCGGACATTTTCGTTTGTTCAGTTTTCAAACTTTTAATCGAGAACTATGTCAACATATTTTTCAAGCGTTGTCTGAAATGGAAGTCGCCAGGTTGAAACGAGTGACGTAAAGCTCGAGAAAGCTGCTTTCTCATTGGCTGATGTCGACTTCTTGTTAGTCATTTCAGTGGTCGGTCAAAGTTCGCGAAAGGTTGTTCTGACGTGACACCTGATGGGATGTCCTCAGATCTTTGTTTACCGGCAGCGAGACCTAATTTCAATGAGATTGAGTATAGTTATGAAAAACTGTACATATCTGAAAACGTAAAATTGGCTCATCACTCGAGTGAAATAACATCTTATGCCGAACATCTTTCAGTCTGTCTCAGTGACCAGTGGTTTTCAGATAATTTCAACATTACAACTCGTTAAAAAAAATAGATCACACAGAAACAACGGATGCATATCGTTTTCTACTCATACCTCAATGAACCAACATATGTTGTTTGTTTGTTTGTTGTTTAACGCCGCACTCAGCAATATTCCAGCTATTTGACGGCGGTCTGTAAATAATCGAGTCTGGACCAGACAATCCAGTGATTGATATCATGAGGATCGATCTACGCAACTGGGATATGATGACATGCATCAACCAAGTCAGCGAGTCTGAGTACCCGATCCCGTTAGTCGCCTCTTACGACAAGCATCGTTGCCACTTACGGTAAGCATCGGTTGCTGAAGACCCGGAACCCGAATCTTCACGGGTCTCCAACATATGTCCCCAAAGGCAAGCGTTACTGCGACCCTATGAATTAATTGATAACTGAAAATAATAATAATTATGGATATATATGAACTGTCATGAGTTCTTGTACTGGACGCTTCTGGAATATTGTTTGTTTCTTCTTTAACGCGGCATATTCCATCTCTCAGCCTCTACATAGTCCGGACCAGACACATCAGTGATTGATATTACAATCAACGATCAACGATCAACGCTTTAAGGGCACAAGGACGCCCAATCGCCCAAGTGACCAAGTCTGACCACCCATCCATTAACTTTTCTTACAAGAATATGTTCCTAGAAATCAGTTTTTACCCGGAATTCCCAAGCGTTCTTCTAAAAAAGCACAATATGATAAACCTTTGAATATACTTACATATATTAATCAAAGAAAATATTCATATACTCTTCTGTTGAACCTTATTAACACTGGCCGTGTATTTGTTTGAATGAAGCAGCTGATGACGCTCTGTTTTCATTGTTCATAAGCTTGACATCCATATTGGTGACCCAGTCGTAAGGAACAACAATGTCGTAGAGTTGCCTGTCTTAGTTGTAACAGAATCCTATGATCGCGGGTTTGAATCCCAAATTCGCGCTGATATTAACGTTTAAGACCTGTATCATTTCGGGCTTTCCTCCCACATCAAGGTAACATACCTTTTAATATTATCAGTATGTCGGTGTAAATCAGGGCGCGTACAGGTCACACAGGTCATTTAACACGTGAAATGCACGAGCACGAGTAAGATGCTAATGAGTGAGTGAGTGAGAATGGCTTTACGCCGCTTTTAGCAACATCACGGCGGGGAACACCAGAACATTGTATCCATGTTGGTAATCGAACTCGGGCCTCCAGCGTGACGAGTGAAGGCTTTAACCACTAGGCTACCCGATCGCCCCAGTAAGATGCTGAAGGATCATAATCCGAAGCTAAGATTCGAAATGCTGGAAATAACAGCGTCATTGTCACATTTTACTCAAAAGCAAACTGAATGTTTACGCGGGTTGACGTACAGGTGCGTCCGTCGGGTATCCATCGGGATGTCCACGATGTTCTGTGAAAGGACATGTTTAACCATCTCCGCATGTCCCCCAATACAGGCCACGTGAAATATATTGTTACTATCATCATCCACAAGTGTTGCATCAGCATTCTTACTGACAAGCAGGTCGAACACATCTCTGTGTCCCTTCTCTGCAGCAAACATCACCGGAGTTCGTCCGTGCTGCCCCGTGCTGTTGATATCCACAATGTCCTGGGAGAGGACGTACTGCACCATCTGCACTTGTCCTCCAATACAGGCCATGTGGAGTATGTTGTTCCCGTCGTCGTCGATAACCGACACATCGTCTCCTTTACTCACGAGCAAGTCGAACACGTCTCTGTGACCTTTCTCTGCTGCCAACAACACCGGCGTCCTTCCGTACTGTCCGCTACTTTTGATGTCCAGAGGGCCATGCGAGAGGACATAGTTCACCATCTCCACATGTCCCCCAATACAGGCTACGTGAAGTATGTTGTTACCGTCGTCATCTGCTAGAGACACATCACCCCCTTTCTTTACAAGAAGATCAAACACTATTCTATGTCCCTTTTCTGCTGCAATCATTAGAGGTGTCCTTCCGAACTGACCTCTACTGTTGGTGTCCACAATGTCCTGTGAGAGGATATAATTGACCATCTCCACCTGGCCTCCAATACAGGCTAAATGAAGGATGTTGTTCCCGTCATCGTCCACAACCGACACATCCCCTCCTTTCGGAACAAGTAAATCAAACACCTTTCTATGGCCCCGCCATGCTGCCGACATCATAGGTGTTCGGCCATATTGTCCTCTAACGTTGATGTCCACGACGTCCAGTGAGAGGACATACTTCACCATGTCGATATGTCCCCCGATACAGGCCAGGTGGAGGATGCTGTTACTGCTGCTGTCCACGAGGGACACATCCCCACCGTTGCTTACCAGCAAATCAAATACGTCTCTGCGCCCTTTACCTACCGCAGACATCAATGGCGTCCTTCCGTATTGCCCCCCGCCGTTGATGTCCACAATGTCCTGAGAGAGCACGTAGTTCACCATGTCCACACTCCCACCGATACAAGCAACATGGAGGATGCTGTTTCCGCTGCCATCCACACGCGACACATCACCACCTTGACTCACAAGAATCTCCAACACTTCCCCATGACCTTTCTCCGCTGCAAACATCACGGGTGTCCGGCCGTACTGGCCTCGGCTGTTGATGTCCACAACGTCTTGTGAAAGGACATACTGAACAATGTCCACATCTCCACCCAAGCACGCCATGTGAAGGATGTTATTGCCGTTATCGTCGCCGAGCGTCAAGTCACCTCCTTTGCTCACAATGAAATCAAACATCTCTCTCAGCCCCCTCCGTGCTGCCACCATCACTGCTGTCCTGCCGTACAGTCCCCGACTATTGACGTCCCCCTCCATCAACACCTGCCGGACGCTATCCAGGTCCCCCGCTCTGCAGGCAATATGGAGGGCAGTGTCTGACCTCTCTACATCCTCTGGACTAGGTCTGTCTGGTGACGCATCTGGCAAAATAATTAACTAAAATTATTGTTTGTTTAATTGTTGTTTAACGCCGCACTCAGCAATATTCCAGCTCTATGGCGGCGGTCTGTAAATAATCGAGTCTGGACCAGACAATCCAGTGACTGACATAATGAGCATCGAACTACGCAATTGGGATACGATGACAACCAATGAAGCAAGTCTGCCGATCTATTTAGTCGCCTCGTACGACATTAGGTTACTGCAGACCCATATTCGTACCAGGAATCCCGATATGTGATTACAATTATTGACGGTGATGGGTGTTACAGGACTGGGCGGGGGTACGGGTGGCCCAGTCGTCTAACACACCGCTATTCGCTATGCAGAGTTGCGTCCCTTGGACACACCAGAAACCTATGATTGTGGGTTCGAATCCCGGTTCGCTCCGATTATGTTTCTAGGTTTGTCAGGACCATACCCGTGCTCGTGGGTTTCACTGAAGTGGTAAAACGTCTGAGACCAGCATCACTTCGGGCTTTCCTTCCACATTAAGCTGACACGCCGTGATATAACTGTAATACTGTTAATAGCGGCGTTAAACCCAACTCACTCACTCAGTACAGGACTGTGCTCAGACAAACTTGCAGTATCAGCAAGAACGATTGAAGTTGTAAAATCTATCTGAAATGTTATCATGTGTAACGATATGACAGATAATGATCACTGCATAGTTTCATAGATGGCAACATCTGAACCTAGACTGGATATGGACTGTGGAGCAGAGTTCCCCTTTAAGGATGTCTGGTGGTCTGTCTGAAGAACATTGAACTATTCCTTATATATCTTTTCTCAAATCTGGACGATTAAATCTAACTGTCAAAATTATAAAAGAAAGTGATTAGTGTGCAGTTTCTTGCGATGGATGTGCTGGGTATGGAGTTGCTTGTATCCATGGTGACGCTCCTTGTTCACCGGAAGGTGACTTAAGTCGCACCACGGACATGCGCATGGGTCTTTGTTGCGTGGTACCACGCATGTGAAGATAATTAGATAAACAATAGCCCAACATAAGAAAACAAGGACGCTATGAATCTGTCTCTCGTAACTTCCCCAGCGTTAACATCCTGGGTATGTAATAAATAACATATATCTTTTACATTTTGTTTGTTGTTTAACGCAACAATCGGCAATAGTCCATCTATATTACGGCGTTCTGTAAATAATCGAGTCTGGACCAGACAACCCAGTGATTGATATCATGAGCATTGATTCACACAATTGGGATCGATGACATGCATCAACCAAGTCAGCGAGCCTGACCACCCGATCATGTTAGTCGCCTCTTACGACAAGCATGGGCTGCTGAAGACCTATTCTAACCCGAATGTTCACGTGAGAGTGTAATAGTACAATCATCACGGGGTAGCTGATAGTGTCATCTGGGACATCAGTGACAGTGATGGGCTCCCCCACAGACAAGTAGGCGATGGTCACATAGTGTGTACATAGTTTGGATGTCGACCAGCTGAAGATTGATCTACATATGTTATGTGAACACCTATCGGTTAACACTGGTACATTCTGCTCACACAAACAAACAACAAGTCGGCCTAAATACATCTGTATCTAAGGTACGACGCCAGGACAGCGGCCCACCTCATTCGTGACCAACTCGTGTTATTCCGGGACAAGCCGAATAGCGACTCGTGTCCCTCACATGGCCCATTCGTGACCAACTCGTGTTATTCCGGGACAAGCCGAATAGCGACTCGTGCCTCTCTCGTGGCCATTTTTGCGACCGGGTTCCGTCTTAGCGCAAACGGGCATACATAAAACAATTGTCAACTTGTTACATAATGGGTCACATATATTTCTCCATATATTATATATATTTCAGATGCAATTTAAAGCACATCGGAACATGCGGAATTATACAGTGTATATTTTTAGATGCAAGACATTTAAAATCAAAAATTATTTCTGAGGAATTCTTTGACGAAGAACTTGAAATCATACGCGCATTTTGATTGGTTTGTCGTATTTTCGCACATATCATTCATCGATAGGGGGACGAGTCTTCTTGCAGGTTACGGAAAGGGGCGAGTGGTGACGAATGTCTCATGGCCATTTTTGCGACAGGTTTCCGTCTTAGCGCAAGCAAACAGGCATACTTAAAACAATGGTCAACTCGTTGCGTAATGGTTCACATATATTTCCCCATATATAATACATATTTCAGATACAAAATAAAGCACATCTGGACATGCGGAATTATACAGTATGATTGAACACATTTAACTGTGTCTTGGGTATATTTTTAGATGCAAGACATATGAAAAATAAAAAAATATATCTGAGGGATTCTTTGACGAAGAACTTGAAATCATACGCGCATTTTGATTGGTTTGTCGTATGCTCGCACATAACATTCATCGAGAGGGGGACGAGTCTTCTTGCAGGTTACGGAAAGGGGCGAGTGGTGACGAATGCGGCCCACCTCTGTTTTCGAACCATTGAAGTTAATAGTTGAAGTCTTAATGTAAGAACGGTTGCTATCGAAAGGTTTTGTTTGTTTATTTGTTGTTTAACGCCGCACTCAGCAATAGTCCATTTATTTGACGGCGGTCTGTAAATATTCGAGTCTGGACCAGACAATCCAGCGATTGGCATAATGAGCATCGTTCCATGCAATTGGGATGCGATGACATGCGTCAACCAAGTCAGTGAGTGTGACCACCCGATCCCGTTAGTCGCCTCTTCCTGAATTGTCTGGTCTAGGCGGAATATGGCGTAATATACAACACATAAACAAACAAGTGTTCCGGTACCTACCGTGTATATCTTGTCCCCCCTGCTGGAGTCCAAGGTTAAATTGGCGGAGCTGTAAGAAAAATATCATGACGTCATACGAATACTATAGACAGAGACAACATGTCACGCTCCAAAATCAAGGAGGAAGATTATAGTTCTTTATCTTTCAAGAAATGAGTGATTGAATATTGTGTTTTGTTTTGTTTGGTTTTGTTTTGTTTTGTCGTTGTCAGCACCGTATCACAGTAGCCTGGGAAAACAAGTCTAGGCTTGGGTAGCGAGTAGGGCGACGAACCACGCCGTCAGGGGATGACGGCACACATGCGACTAAGCCGCACCATTTCTTAATCAGTCCGTATGAACACTGCACTCATCAATATTCCAGCTATATGACGGCGGTCTGTAAATAATCTGGGTGTGACTGTCCAGTGACTGACATCATAAGCATCGACACGTGCAATTGGGATACGATGACATCAGCCTGACCACTCGACCCCGTTAGTCGCCTATTGCAAGCATGGCTGTTGAAGACAAATTCTAACCTGGATCTTCACGGGCAGAGCCAATATGACAAACATGGGGTACAGGGGCCTTTTTCCCAGATCCACAATAGATTCTTTATTAATGGGGGCGGTCGGGTAGCCTAGTGGTTAAAGCGTTCGCTCGTCACGCCGAAGACCCCGGTTTGATTTCCGACATGAGTACAATGTGTGAAGCCCATTTCTGGTGTCCCCCGCCGTGATATTGCTGGAATATTGCTAAAACCGGCGTAAAACCCTACTCACTCACTCTTTATTAATGTATTGGAATATACTTTCATTTGTGCGAGTGAGTAAAATTATCTGGTCACTGTTAGTTTCATTCACATAGACATTTTGTAGTCGACCTCAGCGACTATCTAATCATCTTGTACAGGTTGGGATTTATTTAAATATCCACTTTGTAAAGTACTACAAGAAACACCTGTACTTGCCTGCATGATCTGATCTCCATCCATTGTGTCCCCTGCAAGGAGCACCAGCTGACGTCACATCATATGGACTAGAAAGCGCACAGGGCACACGCAATGCCAGGAGTTTTCACGAAACAATTCCAGTACTCCCTATACAGAATCGGCTTTGTCTACATGTTCCAGCTTGGAGAGAACAAAGTGATGACGACTTTCACAAAATATCTGAAACATTTCAAAGAAAATACGCAGATACAGGATCAGTGAGAAAAGTGTTTGATGAAGGTCAGTGATGACAAAACTAAAGACTAGACGGAAAGAGTGAGTGAGTAAGTTGGGTTTAACGCCGCTTTTAACATTATTCCAGTTATATCGCGGCGTGTCAGATTAATGTGGGAGGAAAGCCCGAAGTGATGCAGGTTTCGGACGTTTACCACTTCGGTGAAACCCACGAGCACGGGTATGGTCCTGACAAACCTAGAAACATAATCGGGGCGATCCGGGATTCGAACCCACAATCATAGGTTTCTGGCGTGCCCAAGGGACGCAACTCTGCACAGCGAATCGCGGTGCCTTAGGCGACTGGGCCACCCCTGACCCCTGGTCGGAAAGAAGCCAAAGGTCATGGAGGTCTTAGACTAGCCGGGAGCCGCGATGGGGTCCTACAGTCAAGACATGACCCTACGTCCCGTGATGTGTCTTGACTGTAGGACCTCATCGCGGCTAGTCTTTGACGTTCACCACCATCATGGGAATGGTGTCAGGCAAGGATAATGATCAGAGCGGACCTTGGATTTAAACCCAGGACCAGCTTAATCGTGAATTGTGCGCAGCCTCATTTTCTTCTTCACCTCACACACTTTGTTCACCTTATTCCATAATACGGGGCAGTGAAGTTGCCTAGTGGTTAAAGCGTTCGTTCGTCACGCCGATGTGTGAAGCCCATTTTTGTGTCCCCCGACGTGAAATTGCTGGAATATTCTTAAAAGTGGCGTTAAACCACACTCCGTCACTCAATATACCAGGGACATGCATCAGCTGTATCACGGCGGATTGTAAATAATCGAGACTGGACCAGACAATCCAGTGATTGACAGCATAAGGAAAGATCCACGTCAACAGGACAAGATGGCACCCAATCAACCAAGTGAGCGCGCCTGACAGCCTGATCCATTAGTCGCCTCTTATCAGCATCATGGATATTCTTAGTCATATTCCGTGGGGACGGGGGGTGGGGGGGGAGGGGGGGTGGGTATTTACACAGAATTTTTTAAAAATAGCCTGGCCTTCATATGTGTGTTTCAAGGACTAATCCTTTATCGTACTTTTTACCTGATAAAAGTGCACTGTGCACTGTGTGATCACGTGTACAGTATCTGCTGCAACGTTGTCGTAGGGGGATAGGTTGACGTTCCGGGGTTGGTGGCGGTGTTTGTGGGGCGTGTCCAACCCATTGCTACATGTCACTCCCTACAAACACAGATACACATGGCTATGTAGAATGTATATCGGGAATATCCTCACGTCAAAGTCACTGCAGTACAATTTCCATATTTAATCTGACCCGTCTATCAAGTGCATGATCTCCACCCTGTATTCAATAAAAATACAATCATTTTAGTATCACCCGAAACGACGAACAGAAATGTACATATTTGCGCACGAGTTGAGTTTTACAGCATTCCAGTTATATCACGGTGTCAGCTTAATGTGGGAGGAAATCCCGAAGTGATTCAAATTTTTCACTCTTCCAGTTCTAGGAAACCTACGAGCACGATATGGTGTAAACAAACAAATAAGCACGGGTATGGTGCCGACAAACCAAGAATCATGATAAGCCCGAATCTGGGATTCGAACCCACGATCAAAGGGTTCGGGAGGTAACTCTGCACAGGGAATGGCGACGACTGACTTACCCACCATAATGGTCCCTAAATCATAACACTGTCAGCAAAACGTCAAAGAAACCATAAAAAATGCGCATGATTGTTTAGTAATATCTGTCCGACGTACACTGAAAACTAAATCGGGAGCAGTTATAGCGTTCAGGGCATGTCTGAACTCTAAACTCTACAGCGGCACCGATACGAATGATCCAGTAATTCAGTATGCTTACACGTTTGTGATATCACCGAACCCAAGTCAAGGCCAGGGCGAAACTACCATTGTAGCGGAAAAGCTATTGTTTCACCTAAAAAAGCACAATTTATTTTACACCAAAACAAGCACAAGTAAACCTCAATTTACTATCTACGCAGTAAGTTATTCATTTAAACTCTACACGGTCGGACGTGATATTTATTGTCTCACTTGAAAATCGAAAGCTTTACTACGCAATTTAGGATTTTAGTGGTATAACAACGCGTGTCGGTCTGACGTTGATTAATGAACAATTTGCATACTCGTATATGCAAGGGACCGACGTATGGTTCTCAGTAGGAAGTGACAACTTGGAGACGATGGCTTGCGGCACATACAGTTTTACTTTATACATGTAGATATATATATACAAAAGACACTATGTGCCAGGTCAGCACATAGTGGTAGTGGTTGTTGTCTTGGTGCCCCGGAGCACCCAGCCTAACCCTAGCTAGGCTAAGGGTAAGACGTTTCTTTTCTCCTCCTTTCTGGACCAAGGCTTATATAGCCAAGGTCACCTGACATTTAGTAATTAATAAATATAAATGTAAACAGTAAGTCATCAGTGACATACTTGCACATCTTGTTCAGGATGGCAGACGGTCGATGTACACAAAAATGGGGATTAACAAATAGGATTAGCATCTTATAAATATCAGCAATTAAGTGTTTCAGGCATAAAGATGTCATGGCTCCAGGGTAATGACCCTTTGCAATTAAATGCTCTTTAGACAATGGGTGTCGTAAATCAGTCGCTATGACAACTTCCCTCCGTTACGTGAAGCTAGGACCCCAAGCTTACATGAGTCCAAATTGATATGTGTGAACTTTTTCACCAACGAAAACAACCTTGCAAATGTGAACAAAATCAGTTACATGAAATCCTTATGCAACAAATATATCTATGCAATGACAGTATGAAAGTGATCATCTAGCCATTTTTATTTTGTGCCAGTTTGAAAACTAACGAGGTGATCTTTGTAATGTGCAATTTCACTACAAGGTAATTACTGCTTTGCACAGATTCAATAAATATATCACTGAAGTAGCTTTGAATTCAGGAGTCTAGTTTGGCAGTGCGACTCAGTACCGAATAATGATAATGAGTAATGTCATAAAAAGTACAAATTAAACATCTCAGCAAATATTTCGCATAAAGAAATTTGAAACCAGGAGTCTAGCTTTACCGCGTGACTCAAACGGTACTTGTGGGTACTATTGCCCTTTTAAGTACAATGGGTGCTCTTCCCGTGTCTTTGACGGAGCTTGCCCAGATATTGTGGGTGCGATGCCCAAGAAAAAAATCCTTAATTCCGACATCAAAACTCTGAAATGCTGAATACTGCTTTGCTGTTAATTACTTAATACTGACATACAATAAACATATGTGTGGGGGTGGCTCACCCAAGAATATCCCTAATCTGAATGCAAAGTCCTAGACAATACATTCAATTTTGTACCAAACTGTGCACATTAATAACTTGTAACAAATGACAAATTTTGTCGTTTAGATTTTTGAAATTACGAGTCGAGCTTTAAGGTGTGACTCGATAACCCTACAGCTTAGGTTTGTCCGGGCCCTAGCTGTATCTATATGTCTGGCATGGCCTGGAGACATTTCAAAGATTCCCTACACAATAACTTCAAAGATCTAGCTTGACTAAAGATGTAATTTGGAGTATATTGCACACATACAAAACTGAATTTTGGAAAGACACATTTTGGCATTAATATACTGGCTTTGATTAAACATACCTGCTTGGACTATTCAACAGTCACACAATATATATCCTTGATTGAGTCCATATAAGTAAACACAAATTAGTAAGTCCCAATGAGATATCTTGTACACAGTGTCCATCTTGTAGGTGCCTGTAAGGCGGTTTCTGTATTGAGCAGGGTCTGCATGAAGATGGCTGTGGTCGGATCTCTGTGGAGTACGCGTGTATACTTCTTTTCTTAGGTCATGTGCAGGAACGACATCTTGAAGGGGAAGACTTAGCAGTGTTGCTAAAATATTCTAGCAGGGAAGGTTTCGGATCGGAGAACTTGTTCTTGATCAGAGAGGTTCTTGTTCTTCTTCAATCTTGTTTCAGGCCGTTTCTTCGTTCTTGGTGATTGGCCTTTAGGAAGGTAGTATATCCTTTTAATAAAAGACTGTCACTTCCTACAGTTTTGTGAACCATATGCCATGCTGCAAAGAGGTACAGGAAAGGACAGACTAAGAAGTCTGTCATACCCGATAGCTCCACCAAATTAACAACGCGTGTCGGCCTGACGTTGATTAATGAACAATTTGCATACTCGTATATGCAAGGGACCGACGTATGGTTCTCAGTAGGAAGTGACAACTTGGAGACGATGGCTTGCGGCACATACAGTTTTACTTTATACATGTAGATATATATATACAAAAGACACTTTGTGCCAGGTCAGGTTGTCTTGGTGCCCCGGAGCACCCAGCCTAACCCTAGCTAGGCTAAGGGTAAGACCTTTCTTTTCTCCTCCTTTCCGGACCAAAGCTTATATAGCCAAGGTCACCTGATATTTAGTAAGTAATAAATATAAATGTAAACAGTAAGTCATCAGTGACATACTTGCACATCTTGTTCAGGATGGCAGACGGTCGATGTACACAAAAATGGGGATTAACAAATAGGATTAGCATCTTATAAATAACAGTAATTAAGTGTTTCAAGGCATAAAGATGTCATGGCTCCAGGGTAATGAGACTTTGCAATTAAATGTTCTTCAGACAATGGGTGTCGTAAATCAGTCGCTATGACAGGTAGATAAATGGTGACGTAAAATCGCCCTCACAAAGTTATTTTAATTATAATGATAGGTTGGCTCACATACATTATCTATTCGTTTTAATGTTCACATTTCATTTGTCATCATAGATGTTTTTTGGAGTAAAGTCGAAAATGTGTTGGTGAAACATGTATATATAATACTAAAAACATAATATAAAATTACCAATATTTGTTCAAAATAAAATGTAACATACACCCCAACATGCAGGAAATAGCCTTTAAGAGCATCTAATTTTTAAAATATTTGGGTAAGCGTGCCCCAAAACCCTACTAGAGGGCCCTCAAAAAATTGGTTTTGTTTAAACAATCAATTAGCCTAGTTGCCCCTGAAGGCATTTGTAGGCTGGCTTACCATGAAACGTCGCCATTGATTCCATGTGCACCTTGATCCCAATACACATACCACACATGGATATTTTCATACGAATGTGTGCAGCATGTGCATTCCATGCGATGTGTGATTTTAGGCCGCGCCGTTAATGACATAAGGCTGAACTCATGACGATGCATTATCGGGGCAGCTTATGTCGGATAATGTTTTGTCACGAGTCTGTTATCTATATCAGCGTGAATGTGTACAATCTTGGAGTGGTATGACGAATAATGATTACCTACCTCCAACGAGTATTCGTGAACACATTAAATAGACCTTTGCATGGACAGACATATCCCTGATAAAGTCGGCCATTATCCCGAAAGGCTTACCTTCGTGGGCGCGTCCAGCAGGTCGCTTACATGTCGCCTGGAGTAAATATCCCGAACAACGACAAACACATACAGTAAAGTACGGTTATAACGAACTCGATGGGACCACTTATTTTAGTTCGTAATAACCGTAGTTCGTTATAAGCATATAAACAGCATTTATACAACAAATGGCCGGGACTAAAAATAAGTTCGTTATATCGGTCAGTTCGTTATAAGCGTGTTCGGTATAACCGTGGCTTACTGTAGTGTCATATTGACAGAGCTCCGTCGCGTATTTTGGACAACAGGTCTCCCTGCTTCTATTCCTTGTACTTCATAGCTACTAAATATACTTCTCAACAATTGCTAAGGACCCACCTTTGACGTAAGATGGCTATATTGTTCCTTACCAAATGTCGAGTAGCACAATTCAACCCTCAGATCTCACATTGCGGTTATCTGTGAGAATAGTCTCGGAAACTCTACATCTTAGTCAATTTGATTCAAGTTGTTCAATCTTTATCTGTTTACTAAGTTTTATTTCGTATCCATACCATGCACGTGTGCAATAATTATTCGGCCATGAATTCGGAAAACAGTCGATTCTGATTGGTCAATCAGAGCTTTTAAATCACAATAACCAGCTCTGATTGAAACAGTTGCTTTGAAGGTCGAGTCATCGCATGATATGTGCGTTTGATACCAAATGCAACTTGGCGCGTTTAAATCTACAGCTAAGGGCTTAGTCACACATTCAGGATTTTTACTGCCGTCCTTGATGGGACAGTTCCCGATTAAAATTTGTCAAAAGTCTGATCAAGATCCTGTGATTCGTGGCGGTAAATTCACAAACAATCAGATATTTGCTATGGAAGTGTCCCGAATCAGCCGTTTCCAGCCAAATTCGTCGCGATTCTCCCGTTCTCAATTCGAATCTGATCCGATTTGCATCTTCCGCATGGTGAAAAACGACCAAATCTGTCCCGACAGCGTCCCGATTCTCCCGAAGGCGATCCGACAGAGATCAGACAGTGACCGGACAGTGAACCGACAAAGATGGTTCGCATTCGGCAAGATCTGGACGCAATCTGGACTCGATCGACAAGAAACGGCAATGAACAATTCATGCCCGTTCATCATGACAGCGTCCCGATCCACAGGACACCGTCCGGACTACAAAGGACATTGTTACGATTTTGATCCGATACGGCAGAATCTGTCACGACATAGTCACGATTGTAATCCGACTAGACAAAATCGGCTGAGCTTCCCGAATGTTACAGGACGCACCATACTGTCGGGAGTGCTTTTTCGACCTCTCTGGACCTTTCCCGATCCGCAGGACTCTGTTACGAACGTATACGACTGCGTTCAGTCAATGATAGGACATTCCAGATCATTGAGGATAGCACCGTCTGATCTCAGACGGAAGCCATAATCTACGGAAACCTTTTAGGGCCATTTGTTTTTTTAAAATGTTTCGATACTATCTTGAAATTTCAAGAAACTAAGTTGAAATTTCAAGATATAGAAGTTGAATTTCAAGATACTATCTTGAAATTTCAACTTAGTTTCTTGAAATTTCAACTTAGTATCTTGAAATTTCAACTTAGTATCTTGAAATTTCAAGATAGTATCGAAAAAAATTAAAAAACCAAATGGCCCTAAAAGGCTTCTGAATAATCGGCACTGCGTGAACCCGGCCTAACCTACCTCTACTTCAGAAATTAAGTTTGTTTTTACCCGATGTGCAGTGTATTAAAGTACAGTTTTTCCCGAAACTATTAATAGTTAAATCACAAGGAGACTTTGACATTCCACACATGGGTGGAGAGCAAACATTTCATCTGAAAGTCGCGGCGCCTTATTGAAAATCCTCGAACAGGGCGAACTGATGGGCTGTTCCACTTAATCGCCTGCACCCTTGCGTTAAGAGACGATATACATTTCAAACATAATAAAATAACACTAAAATGGGTAATTTAGGGTTTAAAACGTCACATTATATCATAAACACCAGCCAGAAATCGCATAGTTCCCTCGATCTAATGATAATTTGGAAAATCCAATAATTCTGACAAATTTCTCAAAATCAACACGTAAAAATCTCAGGCGCCGAACTCCGTCACTTGCATTATGCTGAACAGATTAAAAAAATACGTCCATATTACACGAAAGTTAAAAAACGACTGACTGTATCGTCAGGGACGACAACTATGTGTGCAATGACAACGTCACAAACTGCAACATGTGGTGATAATTCTACTCCGATTCGACTCCGGAGAAACACGAACCTCGACTCGACAGAATTAGACACTTAAGAAGTGAGTGAGTTGGGTTAAACGCCGCTTTTAACAGTATTCCAGTTATATGTAAGCTTAATGTGGGAGGAAAGCCCGAAGTGATGCAGGTCTCAGACGTTTACCACTTCGGTGAAACACGAACCTCGACCCGACAGAATTAGACACTTAAGAAGTGAGTGAGTTGGGTTTAACGCCGCTGTTAACAGTATTCCAGTTATATCACGGCGTGTAAGCTTAATGTGGGAGGAAAGCCCGAAGTGATGCAGGTCTCAGACGTTTACCACTTCGGTGAAACCCACGAGCACGGGTATGGTGCTGACAAACCTAGAAACATAATCGGGGCGAACCGGGATTCGAACCCACAATCATAGGTTTCTGGCGTGACCAAGGGACGCAAATCTGCACAGCGAATCGCGGCGCCTTAGACGACTGGGCCACCCGTGCCCCCCACTTAAGAAGTATTTTAGTAGTAAACACAACTGATGTTTCCGCACCTGAAGGCTATTGATGTAATGCACGTGTTGTTTGGTAGTCTAGACCTTCAATAAGATTGTCCTGTGTAACTAAAGCTCACCTGACTTGTGACACCCCCTACATGCTTGTTCGTAGAAAGGATCTATGAGTGAGTGCGTATTGTTTTACGCCGCATTTAGCAAGATTCCAGCAATATCAGGGCGGGGGATACCAGAAATAGGCTTTACACATTGTACCCATGTGGGGAATCGAACCCGGGTCTACGGCGTGACGAGTGAACACTTTAACCACTAGGCTACCCCACCGTTCCCGGATCTATGAGCAGCTGGCAGGCGGTTACGCCATGAATTAACTGCACTCGCAGGCTCCTCACAGCGATAGCCCGTTCGCGGAGCTTTCTATATTATCGCTGCCACCGACATAAACAAAAGTATAAACGTTAATACATTTGGGGTTAGAGGGCAAATTTCAACAATCTTGTAATGGCCGCGCCCACACTGGTGGCAGCGATGTTACCGAGAGTGTAACGAAGGTGTCACGCGCTGGGAAGGAGCTTGCTACACTCGTCGACACCATGGTACCTACAGACAGACAGACAGACATCTCACCGCTGTACATATAACAATGTCAGTAACATAAGAGTGAATACACGAAAAATAGTTCAGCGCCCCGTATATAAAGTTATGAAAGACGACACAAAACTAAATGATATATACATATATTGCACATGAAGCAGATCAGTAAAACTTTTAATTGTTTGACAGGCATTACTTGGAAGTTGACGGGTGACAAGATAGACACAATTTTATGGATAACAACTGCTTTAATACTGTAAAAAAGCGACGTTTCGGTATATATATATACTGACTGAGTTTTCTATAGTTGAGAAAAGTGATATTTTCATTTCAGTGAATTGTTTCCCTTTATCGTAAGTGTCTGGCCCCAACACAAACTGTTGACTTCCTTTTTACGTTAGTTCTGCATTGACAAGGCGAAATAATGACAGGTGGCCATTTATAGAGATAAGATCGCTTCTTGTCGTTTGTTATTCAATTGAAAATGTTACGTTATAAACTGTACATTTCCAACAGCGGTCTCGTAGCTTTCAAGAATATTTTGATTTTGTATATAATCATATCTTAATGTATGGTGAAGAATGTTAGTGACCTCAAATTATTTTGTAATACTTTTGTTTATACATGTATTTTTTTAAGATTTTGCAGTCGGAACTACTTTTTAAGTCGCAATTACAAGGGGTGATGAAATGTCAGGTAGGTAGGATTTACGTTTCAAGGTTTTACATTTGTAATGAACAGAAAACAATTTTACCGTAGACAGATTCACAAAAAGGCACTCGATGTGGGAAGCATGATATTTCACTTAACACATGACATCTCCCCTATATATTAAAATCTACCGTCATGTTTGGCCAGAATGTAGGTTAACAGTGAAGACGAATTTTCAGCGAACTTCAGGACAAGATCACTGTTGAAGGAGACATCAGAAAAAATACTTAAATAATAAGAAAGAGGATAAACTCCAATAACATCGTACCAATACCGTTTCTACTATATCGATATCTAAATGAAAATAGATCTGAGGGTTGAACCTCACTCGAAAGTCTTTTAAATATCTGAGGCCCGTTCCACAAAGCAATCTCTGTTCTATGACTATGGTAAACCCCATACTAGCATATACTAGCGACTGTCGTAACACTAAGATTGCTTTGTTGAACGGGGCCCAACAAACGCCGGTGTCATCACTGAAAGGTCGAGGTAAAGTTCATGATAAGATTAGCGGTGTGGTCAGAGGTGATGTTTTCCGGACTGTGTACCCACTTCATCTATCAGCCATACCAGTTGACAACCCATCCGATATTACCCCCATCACGCGACGCCACCGTGTGACGTCATAGTTATAACCCAGGAGAGACAAAAATACGATGTGGTTCATTTTTGTGTTTCAGCAAATTGTCTACGATGTACATTCGACACAAGTTTCATTTCTGTCGCTAAAGGCAATATTCGGTACCAACTTTAGTACTTTCCAACCTGACCCGTGAAGATCCGGGTTAGAATAGGTCTTCAGCAACCCATGCTTAGTTGATGCATGTCACCGTATCCCAATTGGGTAGATCGATGCTAATGAAATCAATCACTCGATTGTCTGGTCCAGACCTGTTTATTTTCAGACCGCCGTCATATAACTGGAATATTGCTGCGTGCGACGTTAAACAAAAAAAACAAACAAACTTTCGAACCTACAAGTAATAAGTTGTTTTACACTGACATCACGTCAGACAAATACAAAATACAGATTGCGGTTCAGAGTTTGAATCTTATAAAGTGGGTTTTGTTTGAGTAATATACTTAGGTTTATTTGCGTCCTACTGAGACATGGCAAAGTGTTTGTTTGTTGTTTAACGCCACACACAGCATCATTCGATAAATAATCGAGTCTGAACCAGACAATCCAGTGATAGACATCATGAGCATCGATCCACGCAATATGGGATACAATGACATGCATCAACGAAGTCAGCGAGACTGTCCACCGGATCCCGCTAGTCGCCTCTTACGACAAGCATAGTCGCCTTTAACGGCAAGCATTTGTTGCTGAAGACCTATTCTACGCCGCACGGCAAAGTGTACAATATGGCGCATGGAATTTGGAGACACTCATTATTTTGTTTAAAGAACATAGAGATCAACGATAATCAACATTAATCCAAGTTCGTAATACAAACAAACCATATTGTTTTACAAAGATGCTTAAATAGTAAAAATCGGAACAAAAGATTGTATGCCGAATACATGTTGTATAACGCAAATTAAACAGCCAGCGCGTGATGAGACGATATACATAGAAACACAGTCATAGAACAGCACGTGGTGGCGGAAACATGGACGCCAAACATGCATCCAGGGAGTTTATAAAGTTCTTATAAACGAAACTTCCTGCTTCAACCAGCCCTCTCTATACGGCGCTGATTCTACAACGAAGAGTGAAGCCATTAGGAACTAGCCACGTACATTTGGGAGGATACATACGGACAAAATTCGATATTTTTTTAAAAACTTCATCTGTACGGAAATGGTGCGACTACGTGACCCCAAACCTTAAATAACACGACGCAATAATTTAGCTATTATTTGATCATATTTGGCTTACCTTTGTCATCTCGTGTAGCAGATCAGTTTGGTCGTATCTCCATGTAATAGTGATGTTATCAAGACGTGGAACCATAATTTATACAGGCGCTCGGCATTTAGGAATCTACAGCACCAGTTGAATAAACAATGGCTATAAATACCAGGCCAACTCACACATTGTATCGTGATTAGTCTCCAGTGATGTAATACCAGCTAATAAAACATTTCAATTGCAGAACAGTTTGTCATAGCATACCGCTGTGATGCTCGTCACAAGGAGATTCATTTCACAAAAACAGTTTTTTCTGCAGATAATAAACACCCATGGCCTGGTTCTGGTGCACACGTCTCTTGTGCACGTCTGCAAATGTGAAGGTGTCGCTTGGAGGATCGAGTCACTGACGAACGATTTGTTCCGCTTCACGCAACAACGTATTTGGAGTCCGTTATACTTTGATCAAAGAATGGAGCCAGTGAGTCATTCACCGTAAACACCTAAGGATTCTTTCAATTGTTAAGTTAAGAGAGACGGATTCCAGTTCTGTCTGCGCAGGGTGTTACGCAATAAGCTCCACACAGTGATATGTAAGCTCCTCACCGCGATATTCTTAGTCAGATCCGCTATCTATCGCAGATATCATAAAGCCAAGAGATGCAATAGCCTAGGCAAAACTAACTCTATTTCTGATGATGGATGAGTATGGCTTTACGCCGCTTTTAGCAATATTCTAGCAATATCACGGCGGGGGACACCAGAAATGGGCATTGTACCCATGTCGGGAATAGAACCCGGGTCTTCGGCGTGACGAGCGAACGCTTTAACCACTAGGCTACCCGACCGCCCCCTATTTCTGAGAAATGGACAGATACTCCAACGAAAAAAAACAGAGCAAAATGAAATTATATCAATATACGGAAATATTTATATCAATACAAAGCAGAAATTGTATGAATACCAAAACTCGCAATAGATATGGATATCCAATCAAACACAAAGTCCAAAAGAGGGACAGGTCATCCGAAATTGAAATTCAAGAAGGCGACCTCTTAAACACTTAAAACAACAACATCAACAACAACAACTATTCTTAGGACTGGTTTAACTGTGTCACCTGGCTTCATTATTGTCAGACAGTTTGCACTGTAAGGGAGTATGCATGCTGTTTCATCTCAAATAAAGGAGCGTGTCTTGAGTTTCAGTGTATTTCCATCCCCTACCAAATGTTTCCCATCTGAATACATGCAAATCTCATCCTTGGTCACGAGAGTGCGGCACAGAATAAACACAGTTGCTATGCGTCACACACTACGCTGCAGGGCACAGGAAAGTATAAACTTGAAATTTTGATGTAACGACACATTGTACGCTATCGAAACGCTTCCCGGTTGAAAACAGTCGCCGAAAATTGCAAACTTAAGGTCAAAAACACAACTGTGATGCCCGTATGAAATCCGTCATCATCGAATAGCCATTTCTTGGGGGTTTATTTTTCATTTTAGGTACCATCAAACAGGGGGTATACTTTCTTTTGCACAACAGTTGAGTAAACTTGAACATTTCTCTTAAAAAGTCGTGAAAGGAAGGGCGTTAACAAGACGTCGGGGGCAAACACATTTCCCGTTTCGGTTTTTTTAAACATCCTGATAATGTTTGTACCTCAACAGTCATATTCTTACAGCATGGTATTACCTCAACAGCCATATTCTTACAGCATGGTATTACCTCAACAGCCATATTCTTACAGCATGGTATTACCTCAACAGTCATATTCTTATAGCATGGTATTACCCCAACAGTCATATTCTTACAGCATCGTATTACCTCAACAGCCATATTCTTACAGCATGGTATTACCCCAACAGTCATATTCTTACAGCAAGGTATTACCCCAACAGTCATATTCTTATAGCATGGTATTACCTCAACAACCATATTCTTACAGCATGGTATTACCTCAACAGCCATATTCTTACAGCATGGTATTACCCCAACAGTCATATTCTTACAGCATGGTATTACCCCAACAGCCACATTCTTAAAGCATGGTATTACCTCAACAGCCATATTCTTACAGCATGGTATTACCCCAACAGTCATATTCTTATAGCATGGTATTACCTCAACAGTCATATTCTTACAGCATGGTATTACCTCAACAGCCATATTCTTACAGCATGGTATTACCTCAACAGCCATATTCTTACAGCATGGTATTACCCCAACAGTCATATTCTTACAGCATGGTATTACCTCAACAGCCATATTCTTACAGCATGGTATTACCCCAACAGTCATATTCTTATAGCATGGTATTACCTCAACAGTCATATTCTTACAGCATGGTATTACCCCAACAGTCATATTCTTACAGCATGGTATTACCTCAACAGCCATATTCTTACAGCATGGTATTACCCCAACAGTCATATTCTTACAGCATGGTATTACCTCAACAGTCATATTCTTACAGCATGGTATTACCTCAACAGCCATATTCTTACAGCATGGTATTACCTCAACAGTCATATTCTTACAGCATGGTATTACCTCAACAGTCATATTCTTACAGCATGGTTTTACCCCAACACTCATATTCTTACAGCATGGTATTACCCCAACAGTCATATTCTTATAGCATGGTATTACCCCAACAGTCATATTCTTATAGCATGGTATTACCTCAACAGCCATATTCATACAGCATGGTATTACCCCAACAGCCATCTTCATACAGCATGGTATTACCCCAACAGTCATATTCTTATAGCATGGTATTACCTCAACACTCATATTCTTACAGCATGGTATTACCCCAACAGTCATATTCTTATAGCATGGTATTACCCCAAAAGCCATATTCTTACAGCATGGTATTACCTCAACAGCCATATTCTTACAGCATGGTATTACCCCAACCATTATATTCGTATAGCATGGTGTTACCTCAACAGTCATATTCTTATAGCATGGTATTACCCCAACAGCCATATTCATACAATCGAGCCTGCTCTTTCTACCAGTATTTCAAAGAACGTCATACGATTCTTGCTCAGAGGCTTGATCAAGGCTACAACATCTGGGGCCTCAGTGAGGCGCTCAAAAGGTTTTATAGTCGACATGTGGATTACATTTCCAAATGTGACGTATCAGTGACAAAATGATGTTTGATGCTATTCCCTAATTTGACTTGTACCATATGTTCCCGTGTTTTTTTCAGGCGAACAATTGACTTGCCCTTGCATGTGTTTGTGACGAGTGCCACTGGTGGGGCAGGATACGCTGACCTTTTCGCGAACATCTGGTATCATCAGTGTTTCAAAGGGATTCATAAACACATGCTCATGATATGGTCGGAATCGTACAATCGACTGCTTTTGGCAGACATTTCTTATGAATAAGGAAAGGGGTTTGTCGCTTTTATTTCTTAAGTTGGACGGTATCATTCAACAATTAATAGTGTTTTACAAAGCCGCGCAACGCGCATACGTGTTGCAAGTATATTTACTATTTACCTTTCGCGTCTCTAGAAGACTATAAAGAAATATGCAGACAAATACATCTGCACAAATGATTGAACTATGTATTACTTCTGTACTAGACTGGACATCTGTTTTATACAAAGTCGTACCTACAAACTAGGGCTAGGACGAGTCCAAATTTACTACGCGGATACCCACCTTCCTGTCACCCGACCCTACCCGGGTACCCACTGAAGGTCTCAGGAATTGTCTCGAAATGTCCGATTTGGAACAATTTTAGCATAGCCCTGGCTAAACGTATATAGATACATGTATTAAACAATCTGGTCATTCATACACTGAAGTTGAATTAAGTTATATCTTTATTCAACCATATGAAAAATCACACATGGTGCATAGTCAGAAAGAAATGCGAACATTAGTGACATGTAGTGTTACCATAGAGTTCTAGATAATTTTTAACAATATATCACGTGACTTACCACGGGTCCGGGTAGTCCTGTGGGTACCCGGGTCCTACTCAGCACCCACCCGTCCCGGGTACCCGCGTTACTCGTCCCAGCCCTACTACAAACTGATTTTCGTGTTGAATTCCGGACTCACTCGACATATCTTATTCTGATATGAGACAAAGTCAGATAGGTATAACAAGCTACTTACTTTGTCACTACACAGACAACCCTCAGACTTGCGTTGGTTAGCCGTGCAATAATCCAATGATCCTGGGTTCGAATCCCAGATACACCCTGATTGTGATCCTTCGTTTGCCGGCAGCTCACCCGTTACAGAGGGTGGGAATTTATATTAACGTTGTCAAACCGTTATTTCAGTCTATACTCCCACACGTCACACTATGACTGGAATACTCTCCCGTCAGGGTAACACCTCGTGATATGGCAGAAATACTGGGTTAACCCGATCCACTCAACATTCGTTATAACACAATATGATCCTGGACAATGGGTCCAGGGTGTATATCATAAAGAAATCTGAATGCATATATTCTCCGCTTGGTAATCAAGGACGACATAAAATAGACCCACTCACACACACACTAGATCCCGCGAACCGACAATAATACACCCACAGTGCAGTGGCTTGAGAATCGCCCGCATTCCGGTGAGCCTGTACCAATCCTCCCACGCAGATGCGCGTGCGTGTGTACAAAGTACACACGTTACACCCATACATAGAACCAGTTCTACAGCCGTGTATTGTCCGTTTTTTTTGTCTGAAAACACCAGGTGGTTAAAATGTCGTCAAAGGTTTTTCAAGGATTTGAAAATGAAGTTTTAACGAGTGACATGACTAATGCTAAACGCATGTCGTCCTTTGTGAATAGCGTAGTATCGGATATTATTATTGGACTCCTTGATATTCTGGGTTGAAAACTAATCTGTTTTCATTGTGACAAGTCTGCACTGACAGCACTGCACTGAATGAGTGTGTCGCTGAATACTCGTGGCACAGGTCAGTGCTGTTTTGAAACGACAAAGGCATTGATCAAAGATGTGATCAAGCCTATTCCTTCCCACGCCATTCATTTTCTGTTTTTGTTTGTTTGTTTGTTGTTTAACGTCGCACTCAGCAATATTCCAGCTACATGGCGGAGGTCTGAAAATAATCGAGTCTGGACCAGACTATCCAGTGATTGACATCATGAGCATCGATCCACCCAATTGGGATACGATGACATGCATCAACCAAGTCAGCGAGCCTGACCACCCGATCCCGTTAATCGCCTCTTACGACAAGCATAGTTGCCTTTGACGGCAAGCATGGGTTGCTGAAGACCTATTCTACCCCGGATCTTCACGGGTCGGTACCATTCAGTGTCACTTAGTGAGTGATGTTGTTTAACGCCGCGTTGGGCACTATTCCAGTTATGTCACGACGGCCGGTAAATAACCGAGTCAGAACCAGACAAACATGTGATGGATAACGTAAGCAATGATCCACAGGTCGTGACACAATGACGCACAATCAACCAAGTCAGTGAGCCTGACCACCCGATCACGTTAGTCGCCTCTTACGACAAGCAAAGTCGCCTTTTACGGCAAGCATGGGTTGCTTAAGACCCATTCTAACCTGGATCTTCACGGGACCGAAATTTATGTACGGTCGAGTAGTGGGACGCAGCATACCAATCAATAGATTTATTCTTATCGTTTTCAAACACGGAAGGGTTATTTGAGCGTTATTTCTTTGCTAATCTAGCAGGCACACTTGACGGTTCTGGCGATACAGAGCACGTTTCTGAATCGGTTGATCTTTATATGCTACTTAAAAAACATTGAATGGACAGGGTATTGATAAGATTTTATGACGATTGGAAATCTTTATATCGCATGCGAACAGCACAACACATCGTTATGTATCGCGTGTGACTATGCTTGACAACACAGCGTTTGTGAGGCGACACAGTATCTCCCTGATCCGGGGCAGTGGGGGTCAAAGGTCAATGCTCAAAACATTCATCAGACCCTTCCCGCGTGAATACACCCACGTGGACAATAGGCTCAATAGTTTATTTATCAATAACTGTGTCTGTGAATAGTTGTGCTGGCAAAATTCCATTTTTGATAAGCAATGAAATTAAAACGTGTACCTTCAATGTCATTCATGTGTATGTTGCTGTCCGTGCCCTATGGGGCCTCACGTCTCACGGTGTCATGCATACCCTCCCCACGATGCACAGAATTGCCTCAATTAAGACCCCACCCTTGTCAATTTCTGTTTTCTTATTTATTATAGGCTGTGAAACCAAGGAAGACTGGTTTGGTGCTGACAAACCTGAAAACATTATCGGGGAGCATTTGGGATTCGAACCCACGATTATAGGTTCCTGGCACGCCTTAGGGACGAAACAACGAAAGGTCAAACAACAGTCCGTCCCCGCCCATGTATGCATTACATCATCACTGTGCACGTGTCTCCACTACGTCACCAGTGTCTGTATTACGTCATCAATGTTGCACGTGTCTCCAAGAAGTAAACAGTGTCTGTATTACGTTATCAGTGCTGCACGTGCCTCTAAGACGTCAACAATGTTTGTATTACGTCAACAATGCTGCACGTGTCTCTAGGACGTCAACGGTGTCTGTTTTACGTTACCAGTGCTGCGCGTGTCTCCACGACGTCAACAGCGTCTGTATAATGTCATCAATGCTGCACGTGTCTCCTCGACGTCAACAGTGCCTGTATTACGTCATCAGTGTTGCACGTGTCTCCACGTCAACAGTGTCTGTTTTACGTCACCAGTGCTGCACGTGTCTCCACGACGTCAACAGTGAGTGTATTACGTCATCAATGCTGCACTTGCCTCCGCGACGTCAACAGCGTCTGTATAATGTCATCAATGCTGCACGTGTCTCCACGACGTCAACAGTGTCTGTATTACGTCATCAGTGTTGCACGTGTCTCCACGTCAACAGTGTATGTTTTACGTCACCAGTCCTGCACGTCTCTCCACGACGTCAACAGTGTCTGTAATACGTCATCAGTCCTGCACGTCTCTCCACGACGTCAACAGTGTCTGTATAACGCTATACGTGCTGCACGTGTCTCCACGTCAACAGTGTTTGTGTTACGTCATCAACACATGTGTTGCGTGGATATTAATACTCTCTGTATATAACTTTGAGCCTTTAATCCGAGAATCTGGTAATCCGGACATTTCACATTGATTTGTACCGGATTAGTGAGGTTTTGTTGTAATCTGCATTGGCAGCATTAACCTTCCTCTTTCGTAAGAAAAAAACAAGTTTCTGTCGCCCAGGCTTCCTTGATTTCAAGGATCGCATGCATAATGCATATAATCATGGAGGATGCATAAACTGGAGCTTTTCTCGACAAATGTTTACAAAACTTAAACCAGGAGTTTGGACCCTTACAAGTTCACTGAATACATTATGTATATTTGACTGTGATATGAGTGATACTATTTGCTTTGCCTGTAGGAAGTGTGACGTACCGCCCTTCCTACACAGTTTCAGTGTGGCTGGATTCGCGTGGGTTCTCCGCAAACATGCACACCTCGCCGTGTCTATATATACACCAAATATATCCGTGTTTTAACGGGATTACTCATTTAACCGGAATAAGATATTAATCGTTTGATGGCGCTGATACATGTGATGCACTTTTGGGTGCAGACTCACTGTTTAATTTGAACTCCGCGCAGCTGTGATAAAATGGGCAATCATCCCACTTGAGAGTTCACCGCCCCGGGGTAATAAGGCGTGCTAAAAATATATACATATATGACACCAAGAATCCATGTCCCGAGGGGTGGGTTGGGTTGGATGGTTGGAGAGTGTATATGTGTGCCGTGGAAGGAGGGGGTCATTTGAGGGCGATATATGTGGATAGGTGTGAGTTTGTTATTATTTCTGTGTGTGGTGTAACAGATCTATTAACAAGTGTGTATGCGCCATAGTTATATCGAATGGGCCTCTTGATCAAACCAAAGACGTATATAGATTTACGTCTTTGATCAAATCACAACACCTCTGACCACACAACACACCCCACACCCCACACCCCACACCCCACACACCCCTACCCCTCCCCTGCCACCCACCCCGTACCCACCCGTCAGTGTTATTACTCTGAAGGTGTGAAGGTGCATACAGAGATTACGACAAACGTGGATCATACCACTACATACGCGCAGGTTCATGATTCTAACCACATAGGTTACACAGTAGATACACGACACGTTTAATACTCTGGTCCACTAGCACACACGCCTTCATAATGCACACTCACCTTACACGAGGTCCATAGCCGCAAGGTAATGGTCCACTCGCTCTCCACTGACCACACTCTTGACGACCACTTGACTCTGATCAACACACTGAATGCTGACCACACGCGGTGTGAGTCGGACAGTGGGTGTGTCACAGTCCAGCGACTTGGCTTATCCCGGATGTTATTCGAGAAGGTCCGTACACAATGTACAGCCGCCGTCAGATCTAAATTGGGGCTGACGCTATGTCACCCTCGTATGTACAGAATGCGGGGAATTCCTGTTGGTAGGCATACCCGTATTGTCCGCGTCACTCGTTGTATGCTAACAAGGCAGTGACGGGTACTTGACATCAGAGACAGCGACAGAATCTCCGTACACGTCACCAGCCACACTCAAGTGCAGTGTACCATGATAGTGTGGCAGTGAGTGGGTGGATAGGTGTGAGAGAGTGGTGGGTGGATGGGTGTGTGGTGGGTGGATGGTGGGGAGAGTGAGTGGTGGGTGGATGGTGGGGAGAGTGAGTGGTGGAAGGATGGTGGGGAGAGTGAGTGGTGGGTGTGTGGTGGGTGGATGGTGGGGAGAGTGAGTGGTGGGTGGATGGGTGTGTGGTGGGTGGATGGGTGTATGGTGGGTGGATGGTGGGGAGAGTGAGTGGTGGGTGGATGGGTGTGTGGTGGGTGGATGGGTGTGTGGTGGGTGGATGGTGGGGAGAGTGAGTGGTGGGTGGATGGTGGGGAGAGTGAGTGGTGGGTGGATGGGGGTGAGGGTGTGTGGTGGGTGGATGGGTGGGAGGGAGCGGTGGATGGGTGAGAGAGAGTGGTGGGTGGATGGGTGGGAGAGTGAGTGGTGGGTGGATGGGTGGGAGTGGGAGTCACTCGGTGTATGCTAACAAGGCAGTGACGGGTACTTGACATCAGAGACAGCGACAGAATCTCCGTACACGTCACCAGCCACACTCAAGTGCAGTGTACCATGATAGTGTGGCAGTGAGTGGGTGGATAGGTGTGAGAGAGTGGTGGGTGGATGGGTGTGTGGTGGGTGGATGGTGGGGAGAGTGAGTGGTGGGTGGATGGTGGGGAGAGTGAGTGGTGGGTGGATGGGTGTGTGGTGGGTGGATGGTGGGGAGAGTGAGTGGTGGGTGGATGGGTGTGTGGTGGGTGGATGGGTGTGTGGTGGGTGGATAGTGGGGAGAGTGAGTGGTGGGTGGATGGTGGGGAGAGTGAGTGGTGGGTGGATGGGGGTGAGGGTGTGTGGTGGGTGGATGGGTGGGAGGGAGCGGTGGATGGGTGAGAGAGAGTGGTGGGTGGATGGGTGAGAGAGAGTGGTGGGTGGATGGGTGAGAGTGAGTGGTGGGTAGATGGTGGGGAGAGTGAGTGGTGGGTTGATGGGTGGGAGAGTGAGTGGTGGGTGGATGGGTGTGAGAGTGAGTGGTGGGTGGATGGGTGGGAGAGTGAGTGGTGGGTGGATGGGTGTGTGGTGGGTGGATGGGTGGGAGAGTGAGTGGTGGGTTGATGGGTGGGAGAGTGAGTGGTGGGTGGATGGGTGGGAGAGTGAGTGGTGAGTGGTGGGTTGATGGGTGGGAGAGTGAGTGGTGGGTGGATGGGTGGGAGAGTGAGTGGTGGATGGGTGGGAGAGTGAGTGGTGGGTTGATGGGTGGGAGAGTGAGTGGTGGGTTGATGGGTGGGAGAGTGAGTGGTGGGTTGATGGGTGGGAGAGTGAGTGGTGGGTGGATTGGTGGGAGAGTGAGTGGTGGGTTGATGGGTGGGAGAGTGAGTGGTGGGTGGATTGGTGGGAGAGAGCGGTGGATGGGTGGCAGAGTGAGCGGTGGATGGGTGGGAGAGTGAGTGGTGGGTGGATGGGTGGCAGAGTGAGTGGTGGGTTGATGGGTGTGTGGTGGGTGGATGGGTGGGAGAGAGTGGTGGGTTGATGGGTGGGAGAGTGAGTGGTGGGTGGATGGGTGGGAGAGAGTGGTTGGTGGATGGGTGTGTGGTGGGTGGATGGGTGGGAGAGTGAGTGGTGGATGGGTGGGAGAGTGAGCGGTGGATGGGTGGGAGAGTGAGTGGTGGGTGGATGGGTGGGAGAGTGAGCGGTGGATGGGTGGGAGAGTGAGTGGTGGGTTGATGGGTGGGAGAGTGAGTGGTGGGTGGATGGGTGTGAGAGTGAGTGACAGGGTGGATGGGTGGGGGAATGAGTGAGTAGGTGGATGGGTGGGAGAGTGAGTGTTGGGTGGATGGGTGGGAGAGTGAGTGAGTGGCAGAGTGAGTGAGTGGGTGAATGGGGGGGAGAGTGAGTGACAGGGTGGATGGGTGGGGGAATGAGTGAGTGGGTGGATGGGTGGGAGAGTGAGTGAGTAGGTGGATGGGTGGGAGAGTGAGTGAGTAGGTGGATGGGTGGGAGAGTGAGTGAGAAATGGTCTTCAGAGGGTGTGAATTAATGAGTGAGCAAGCCAACAGGCGAGTGAGTGAGTGAGTGAGTGAGTGAGCGAGCGAGTAAGCTTGTGAGCGAGTGAGTGAGTGCGTGAGTGACCGTGTTAGCTTGGCAGAGAGGAAGGAGTGTGTGTGTAACGTGGGGTGTATGTGGGGGGGGCGCTGCCTCATTCGTAGCAGTATTTTCAGCTATAAATATCAGCCTTTTGTGAAGTGACTGACTTCTGGGTCACTCACTAAAATGGGTGTGCTGCTGATAAAACGATGTAAAAATCTTAATTCCTGAATCTTGGGGTGTGTTGTGTGGAGGTGGTGTTTGAGGAGTGTGGTGTGGTGTGTGGTAGGGTGTGATGTCGTAGGGTGTGGTGTTTGGTGGGGCGGGATGGGGCTGGGTGATAGGGTGTGCTGGGTGTGTCGTGATGTTGGGTGTATGGTTGGGTCTGGTGTGTGTTGTTGTTGGGTGTGGTGGGTGTGTGGTAGGGTGTGGTCTGTGGTGGGGTGGGCGTGGGTTGTGTGGTGGGGTGAGGTGAGGTGTGTGCGTGTGTGTGTGTGGGGGGGGGGGTGGGAGAGTGAGTGAGTGGGTGGGAGAGTGAGTGTTGGGTGGATGGGTGGGAGAGTGAGTGAGTGGGTGGATGGGTGGGTGAGTGAGTGTTGGGTGGATGGGTGGGAGAGTGAGTGAGTGGGTGGATGGGTGGGAGAGTGAGTGTTGGGTGGATGGGTGGGAGAGTGAGTGTTGGGTGGATGGGTGGGAGAGTGAGTGTTGGGTGGATGGGTGGGAGAGTGAGTGTTGGGTGGATGGGTGGGAGAGTTAGTGAGTGGGTGGATGGGTGGGTGAGTGAGTGAGTGGGTGGATGGGTGGGAGAGTGAGTGAGTGGGTGGATGGGTGGGAGAGTGAGTGTTGGGTGGATGGGTGGGAGAGTGAGTGAGGTGAGGTGTGTGTGTGTGGGGGGGGGGGGGGGGGGGGGGGGTTGGCGGGGGCGATTTTGGTAAGGAGCGATGGGAGTAACTGGCATAGGGGTAATTTAGGATGTCATCAGATTCACAAGCTGTACGGTTGGGTGGGGTAGGTGGGCCGAGAGTGAAGGGGTATGTCTCAAAACGTCAGTAATCAATATTAAATAATACGTATTTATTTGACATCGACGTTTTGAGTTTCTCCCTCACATCTCACTTCTCGATGTCCAAGGACCCCACGAGCAGAAGATGAGTAATTCTTACAACTACTTTCTTTTTTTCAAAAATCACGTATTTTCTGAAACTGAATATGGAATCGAACGCGTAGCTTGTGCTTTTATACAATCCTGGGTCAGAGTAAGCTGAAGGACTGCACGTTATGACGTATGAATGATAATGGCCTTCCTTGGTCTGTTGGAAATGTCAAGTTTTAAAGTGGAGTAAACTTTTGAAATAATAGCATGAAGTTATCAGACATGTTCTTATAACGGACAACTAGAGATTTGTTTCATTTCTACCACGAACACGTCCTCTGCCCTTTTTCACAAAGCGATCTCAGCGCTACGACTGTCTTACGTCTATGGTATAGTATAGTGACGATCGTATTAGTGCTAAGATCGCTTTGTGCTACATCACATTAGAACGTCGAAAATCATTTGAAAAGGGTGATTTTAGGAACTTCAAGAAAACATCTAACATCCTTGATCCAAGATGAATTTTTCAACCGTTTATATTTCCAGCCTTTTTGGAGATTTTAGCCTTAATTATAACGTTGTTGTCTGGATAAATATAGTTGTTATGTATAACATATTGTAACATGTTTAACAAACTATGTCTCTATGTTCTACTGTAGAACCATAACAAAGCTATCCTCAACACCAGGTAGGAACATAACTTGTTCTGGGCACCGCCTCCGTGGTCTAGTGGTAGAGCGGAAGGTCCGGGTTCGATCCCCGACCGCGTCATACCAAAAGACCTTACCAGATGGCACTTGTTGTTACCCTGTCTGGCGCTCGGCATTGAGGGGCGAAAACAAGGACTGGTCGGCTCGTAAAGTATACTGTGTCAGAGTGGGATATCCATGTTAAACTGCGGCATGGTCTCTCGGTGAGTTATAAGGCTAGACTAGTACAATCAGCCACACACACACACACACACACACACACACACACACACACACACACACACACGTGCTATATAAGTGCAAAAATATTGGACGCGACGTTAAAACAAAACTTCATCTCACCTCACCTTGTTCTGAGTTCGATCCTGGTTTTCTAAGGTGTCAACAAATGTAAGTTGAATGTCTGGTGTAACACAAGACGCTATGTAGGTGAGTGGCAAGTCACCAGCTGTGAAACTGCAGCCGCCATGTTGCTACATCCACATATATTTACAACATGTGTCCGAGTTGACTCAATAACCTTCACCTTGAAATCCTTGTCAGCTGTCTTCCTTGCTGCAAGATGTTTGAACAAGAAATGTCGATGTTATATTCACGAGCGTGTTGCATTATGTTGTGGCGTTAATGTAAATTTAATGAGCCATTAAAGGTAATTTCAAGGTGATAAACAGGCACAGCTATAAACTTTAAACCATAGATACCTTACAGCCATAGTGGGTAAATCAATATACAGTTTCATTGCTAAGTTGTACGTCGAATAATAAAGGGAGTCGGGAACACTGCCAAAGCTGTTGTACTGGGAACATGGCAATGAAACATGCAGAGCTTATATGCCGCTTGAGAAGCTGAAGTGAGTGAGTGATCTTGGGTTTACTGTCGCTTTGAACAGGTCTGGGAGAGAGGCGTTTAACGTGTGGCAGGTCCAACATGTTTCCGACGAACTAGGATTGTTAAGGGAAGGATGATCTGGGATTCGTCAAGGATGATCTGGGACCGCTATTGTTTAGCGGTAGCGAGAACTAAGGTCTGATTTTGATGGGAACTAAGGTCTGATTTTAATGAGATTGGGGATTCGCATAAGTGAGCGAGTGAGCGAGTTGGGTTTAACGCCGCTTTGAACAGTACTGTAGTTATATCACGGTGTGTCAGTGTAAGTCTGTGAGGTAGTTGTGCAGGTCTTAGATTGGACGGGCGGTCGGGTAGTCTGGTGGTTAAAGCGTTCGCTCGTCACGCCGATGACGCGGGTTCGATTCCCGACATGGGTACAATGTGTGAAGCCCATTTCTGGTGTCTCCCGCCGAGATATTGCTGGAATATTGCTAAAAGCGGCGTTAAACCATACTCACTCACTCACTCACTTAGATTGGAACCGCATTTGGTGACGCACACAAGCACTTGTGTGGTGTCGGCAAACCTAGAAACATAATTAGGGTGTATCTGAGATTCGAACCCAAGGGACGCAACTCTTCAAGTGAGTTCCGGCGCCTCAGACGACTCGAACACCCCTTCCCCTACTTGGATTCGAACAAATAACGGGCGTGACACTGACCAAGGCGGAAGTGGAGAAACTGAAATTAAAACACATCTGTGACGTCATTCTATTGTTTGAACGTTCCATGATTTTTCAGGAATGGAGAGTTGTTTGCCAACGATACATTATCTTGAACCAACATTTGAATTAATTTCCACTTGGAACAGACGGAACTATTTTTTACATTTATTAAAAAGTGAATTATTTCAAAAAATTTCCGACGCTACGGCGGTATATGAAGGTATGGTGTGAAATTAACTATTAAATATTTTCATAATTTTGCATAATGCTTAAAATCTAAATTAATATGTATTTATTTTGTTATATCTATAACAATGAGATAAACCTTTGACGAGAAAAAACAAAGCAGGTAATATATATATATATATATATATATATATATATATATATATATATGTATATATCCTTGTTCGAGGCTCTATATTTCCTATTATTAAATACTTAAGTCTGAATGACTGTGTTTTCCAAAGTTGAGAAAAGTGATGTTTTCACTGCAGTGCAAAATAACACTATTGTCATACAAGAGTGACCTCCCCTCAAATGTCTCCCTTCATCGGGAGTGTCTATCCCCTACACAAACTGTTGACTTCCTTTTTACGTTAGTTCCACATTGACAAAGCAAAGTAATGACAGATGGCAATTCATGGAGTCAATATCGCTTCAGGCTGTTTGTTATTCTCTTGAAAATGTTTCGTTATACACCGTAAATTTCTCACTTAACTCGTCAATCGAGACTGTTCGTTTCGCAAATCACCATTTTTGTTGCTTGAGCGGCGTGTATTCTTTCTCTTCCAACAGCGGCAAGATACTTTCAAATATGTTTTTTGTTAAAAGTTGATTTTGTATATAATCATATCTATATGTGTGATACAGAATTTTGGTGCTCCCTAAATAATTTTTGTGACTTTCGTTTATATTTTTTTAAGATTTTGCAAACACGAAACTACTTTTTTAGTCGCGAATACAAGGGGTGGTGAACCGTCCGTGTGTGTAGGTAGGGAGAATTGACGTTTCGAGATTTTACATTTGTAATGAAATAATAAAAGTTTCGGTAGACAACTACACAAAAAGTATTTATCATTTAACTAAAGCATTTATCCATGACATAAGCTTATGACATAAAAACATGTATGTCATACCCCAATGACATAAGTATGCAAATTAGATATGCAAATTAGATAACCGGAAGTGGGACTTTTTTCGCCGGTGCATGTGAGTAGGTGTTTACAAACAACATGGATACCTTTGATGTTGGAGACAATGTTTTAATAGATCAAAGGGGAAGTGCTACAGTGATATCCGTGTTGACAAATGGATATTACAGGTTACAGGTTGATGGTACTTTTTTTCTCAGCGAAGGAGAAAGGCTCGGCAAATACCGATTAACTAAGACTCGGTTGATATTTCCCATATCAAAAAACACTCGTGATGAATCCTCTATATAATAAAAAGGATATTTCGTGTGTCGAGTGAAATATCATGTTTCTACGCCACTCTTGAAAATATCTCCTTTCCCCCGTCACTCGATGAGAGAAAAATGATATATCACTCGACACATGAGATATCCTCATGTCAATGTCAGCTCGCGACGGAGCTTGGTGCACGTGCAACAGCGGCAGAGAACGTATTCCTCGTGCATCACGCAAGGGCGACTCACGCACTATAAATGCAGTCTACGTATGGGTGATACCACGAGGATCCAGTGTCAAATCGTTGAAATTGTTAGTAAAACCACGAGGCGCGCAGCCTAGCTGTATATTCTGAAGACCTATTCTGTCCCATCTTCCCGCGGTCAAGGTGTTGACTTACTTTATGAAGCCATTTAACACCCTTGCCGCGGGAAGATGATTCTACCCCGGATCTTCACGGGTCGCGCAGAGTGAGTGAGTGAGGTTTTACGCCGCTTTTAGCGATATTCCAGCAATATCACGGCGGGGGACACCAGAAATGAGCTTCACACATTGTACCCATGTCGGGAATCGCATACGGGACTTCGGCGTGACGACCGCCCGGGACGCGTGGTATTTGCACCACGAGAACATATAGTGTTGGCTGTGATGTAATTAGACAATGGAGTGACACTATCACAAGGCTCAGGAGGATATCAAAAGAAATCTAAGCAACTACAGTAGTGGAGGTGTAAGTTTCGTTCTTAACGCTGCTTTTTACAATATTTCAGTCATATTATGGTGTCAGCGGTGAAGGAGAGAGTGAGTATGGTTTTACGCCGCTTTTAGCAATATTCCAGCAATATCACGGCGGGGGACACAAGAAATGGGCTTCACGCATTGTACCCATGTCCGGAATCGAACCCGAGTCTTCGGCGTGACGAGCGAACACTTTAACCACTTGGCTACCCGGTGTCAGGGTTGAGAGGAATGCCAGAAGATTCGTGTGGCTTACACGTTTGCCACTCTGGTGAAACTCACGAACACGGCTATGGTGCTGACAAACGTGGCCAGAATAACAAGAAGACGTGGTCATCAATATCCTCAATATCTCGGCATATTTATCCCTGAATGATGTCGACACTGGTATGTTCCCAGCCTTCTACAAGGTCCCTGGAGAGTAAAGAACAAGGCCTTAATGAGTCGGCCTCAAATCAAACTTACCCGTGAAGATCCGTGGTAGAATAGGTCTTCAGCAACCAATGCTTGCCGTAAAGTGCGACTTTGCTTGTCGTAAGAGACGACTCACGGGATCGGGTGGTCAGGCGCGCTGACTTGGTTGATGTTTGTCATCGATCCCCAATTGCGTGGGTCGATGCTCATGATGTCAATCACTGGATTGTCTGGTCCAGACTCGATTACTTTCAGACCGCTGTCATATACCTGGAATATTGCTGAGTGCGGCGTTAAACAACACACAAACAAAATCCCATCAAACTTCTACTCGCCTGAGAACAATATTCTGACCTTTTCAATATAGTTCCAAGGCCACCTTATTAAGAAAAAGCGTTGGACTGCCGACTTGGACACAACTGAATGACCAAGCATGTTCTTGTAAGCGGACACAAAGTCTGACGTTCACACTTTAATATCTCAACATCCGTTCAAATATCAGACGTGTAAATTTCCAGATATATGCATGGATGCATTTCACATTTGTGGCAGAGTAATATTTTGTACATACAAGTTAGGTTTTAATTCTATTTTAGTTATAGTTTTATACACATTCTATTTCATATTTGAATTAAGTACATAGTTTATTTACTATGTCTTATTTTTGCCATATAATTGTATTTCAACTTAAACATTAATACCACAGCTTAACTGTTTCATTCAGTCTATTATTTATCCAGCCTTGACTAACCATACCACTGTATGCTTTTCACCCACAGCACTTAGTATTCCATCCCGCGCATAGAGTACTCTATTGTTCTCTGTGGTCACTCACAGCTGACCACAGGTATACCTTTGTTTTCTAGTGATCTGGGGCAGGTGCCAGATTACACTTGACGTATGTATTTCATAGTCATTTTGTATATATTTTGAATGGATCTTGTCTTGTATTCATGGATCCAATGGATGTGATTATTTCATGGATTTGAAGGTTAGTCGTAGTGTATTTCTTGTGTGATACTTTATATGTATTTGTGTATTTCTAATTCTTAAAGTTAGAAATAAGTTGTGCTTGGTTTATTGCTAATCAGGTTGTGTATTGAATCCACAGTTCAGTGTATTCTGGTTACGATTATTTTATATGATAAAGTGTTATAAAGCAGTTTCTTTAATTGATAAATAGCTAATTTATCCTAGGCTATTATCATCTTAACTTGAACATTAACTAAATAAAACTAAACCCTAAATAAACTGTAGTAATTCTATACCTCATATCACATTAAGGTAATTGTGTTAATTGTGTATAAAAATGTATGCGTATGTGTGAAAGTGCATTATTTAAGTAATTGATCAATCCTTATTTTAAATACCTATTTTACTTAGGTGTTGTGTATAATTATAGTGTAAATAGTATCTGCATTAGTTTATACTTTGTCAATGCAGATGTAACTGGTACAATCTCGGAAGCCTTGGTGACACGGCACATGTTTCACCAATCTGGTATGTATTTTTTATGTGTTATTCATGAATGTATAAATGTATGTATGTATATATATGCTGACGTCGTATATCTTTGTAATTATCATGTAGTATTGTACTTGTCTAGTGTTATGACAGTAGACATGGTTTATGTTTAGTTTAAACTGATTATAGGGTCATAAGCATATATAATATATATATCATTGTGTAGGGTACTTCCTACATGAGTAACATAGGTTTCTCGCTATTTTAAGTTCATATAACTGAATGTACATTAGATTTAAGGCCATTATGTATATTATAACAATGTCAATGTTCTATGTCTTGTATGCAGTATGTCTTATTATTTATACATTGTTGCAGGCCGTATTTATTCACCTTTCTCTTCTGAGAGAATAAACAGCCATCAGCTCACACCCTGTAGCCCGTTTGTTGTGTGTTAACCACCCCGACAACTAGGTGCTACTTCACATTGAATAGAATTTAAATTAGTATCTACTTATTTAAATTTTGGTATTTTGAAAAGGAAAACTGCAACTGGTGGCTGAAATCTTAATGGTACACATGGTTTGTGTTGCTTTGGATGACGTGCACATTCGTGAAGAGTTCCATATTTTTGCAGCTTTTGTACCCCTTGCCTTTACCCCTTTTAATGCTGTTACTGTTCCATGTTACGTCTGTTTTAAATTTGTAATTGTATTCGTTTCATCCCCTGTGTGTTTTATGATTTTGACGGGAATTTAGAAGTGACACACACACGTAAGGATGAGAATTTATGGACGCCAACTACTATATTTTCAAGAACCTGATGAAGGAGTAAGTATATACATGTACTCCGAAACGTTGTGTTCCTCAATAAAGAAGTTGGCATCCATAAATCCTCTTCCTTTTGTATATATTATGGTTTGTGTAACATGTATGGTGTTCTGGTGTAAAAAGAATTCCCTTACGGGCAATAAGGCATCATCTTATTATCTCATCTTATCCTTTTTTTACAGTATGGAAGATAATGTAGTGATATTCCAAGGCTACACTGACTGGCCTTGAAACATAGCTTCTCTATTAGGGGAGGGACACTTCTGTTCTAGGAGGTAATCCCTGTCGCACATACTTCAGTTCAATAGGACTCTGCCAGCACGGGCAGGAATCCATATTGGAACTATTTTTGCTCACGTAACTATCACATGGCACAACACAACCTGAAGGCAGTTGTGACTCCTATATAACTGTCTAAAGTACCAGCGTCTGTTCTTCTCTTCAAGCGAAAGTGTATACATAATTTCTGTTAAACACAGATTAACCTGGTTTCAAAACGGCGTCAGTGATATATATACGAACTTTATTTCACGGAATGAGGCCTGAAGCGGTCTACTGTGAATTTACTACTTCATGACTGCCAGGGTATTATGTACGGAATAAGCCGAGAGGACCCGAGTGGACCCGAGTGGAACCGAGTGGAACCAATATGATTACAAGAACGGTGAACAGTACTGCATCCGGCTGATCTACAACTGTCGCAAAGGTACTTGCGCACCAAAGTCGGGGTCAAGGTACTGACCACTGGCCTTACACAAGTACACCTTGTAGCCAAGGTGGACCACGGCATACGTCACTAAGAATCCGGCCAGGGACGCTGCCCCTATTATCACCCTTAATGTCCACTTCCTCATATCTGCCTCGACGACCATGAGCTGCATTGGAGCTTCCGCTATGACGTCATCAAAGGACAACCGGCATATGTAACGACCCCGGTGATTGGTCGACATTTTGTATAGCACGAGCGAGTTATTAGGTGTTATAAATACTCCACTTCGGTATGATGAGGTATCGTTCATCATTGAGATAGTCACATGATTGGGTACTTGCCACGTTGTGGTAGCCATGGTGATGGAGGATTCTCCCGAACATAAGAACTCGTGGGTTTCTCCTTCAAGTCCCACAAACAACAGGGGTGGTCGATCCGAGAACGTGAGGTTCCATTTCCGTTTCGGTTCGACCACATCCTTCATGCTTTCAGTGGTGGCGAGTTGCTCCGTCACAGGGGTTGTCCTCATTCTGGCGCATGGACATGGAAGAGTTATCTCCCCTTGAATCATCAAAATGGCGAAAGATAGGACGAGGTATATAGTCCTAAGTCCCATTTCCAACTTGAAATGCTGTAATACGATTACAGGGAACATTATATAATACCATGCCATTGCACATTGTTCATATAAAACGTCACTTATATAAGTGAGTGAATGAGTAGGGTTTAACGCCGCTTTTAACATTATTCCAGTTATATCGCGGTGTGTCAGCTTAATGTGGGAGGAAAGCCCAAGAGATTCAGGTCTTAGACGTTTACCACTTCGTTGAAACCCACGAGCACGGGTATGGTGCTGACAAACCTAGAAACATAATCGGGGCGAACCGAGATTCGAACCCACAATCATAGGTTTCGGGCGTGCCCAAGGGACGCAACTCTGCACAGCGAATCGCGGCACCTTATACGACTGGGCCACCCGTGCCCCCGTCACTTATATAAGGAATGAGTGAATAAATATTGCTTTACGTCGCATCAGAGATATCACAGCTATTCGCCGCGAGTACTTATCAAAGTACACTGTGTTAAAGGTAATACAATGTATATCAAATATATCATACCGAGTTACAGGTTATACAACGGATATCAAATAAATCATACTGAGTTTAAGGTTATACAACGGATATCAAATAAGTCATACTGCGTTATATTATGATTAGGTATGTTTCCCTTATGCATAAAATACACTTGTTATTGGAAATACAAGATGTTTTTATAAAGGTACCTACCTACCTGTCTCTGTCTACCCCCTTGTCTCTGGTAAACTCACAAAGTCAAGTATATATAATGAACACAATGCTCGATGTCATCGCGAAGTGCTGTCCTGATGCCGTATAACTAACACACTGCCCTACGGGGAGTTTGGAATGTAACACGTGTAATCGCATATGTATTATGTATTTGAACGTGACGAGAATAGTGTACGGCAGTTTGACGTCATCTCAGGAATACTACTCACATAAGATGTGCAGGATGAACATTCTGACAATTGGATCATTATAATAGATGCCCACATTGTTGCATTTTTTAATCCTTTAGAAAGTCGAGAAATGTAAGGAGTGTTTCAGGGTGAAAATAAATGTGGAACAGTGAGTATTGTTTGAATTTAGCAATATAAATGAACAAGCTGACTGGATACTTATTGAAATAGTGGAACAATCTCATTGGATAAAAATTGATTAGATCATCATAAGCAGACGGGATATAATACCCCCTCAGTTAATCAGACTGATAGTCTACTGTTAATCCTCCACCTACTACATGTATATATATTCTGTACCATGTTCATCCTTAGGCTTGATGACAACGGTATAAGGATCTACACAGAAACGTCGCCTTGTTGTTATCCATAAATGTGTCTACTTTGACGTCGGCCAGCTTCAAAGTAATGCCTATCAAACAATTCATCCATCTACATGGAGACGTGGTTCTCAACACCATCAACAGCCTCACCCGACTAGAGAAGAAACACATTCAAACCATCAAACACCTCACCTTCCTTATGAGATGCTGACATCAATGCAATTGTTGTTACTGTTAATCCTCCACCTACTTTATATATTCTGTACCATGTTCATCATTCATTCATGCTTGATAACGATATAAGGATCTAGCCCGAAACGTCGCCTTCACAGAAAATTAGTCCATAAATTGTCATCTGAGATCTGATTTCATAGAATCTGATCCTGTATTGTTTTGACATGTTCAGCCATCTTTGGAATATAATATTAAATATGCCTCTTTTATTGCAATGGAGAATTCTCTAGATACAATTAGCATATTACCTGGCTCGTTGATTCAGTATACATGTATATGCTGTTATGATATTATGTGACTGCTGGTTAAAAGGTTCTACGCATAAAAAACAAAACCAACAATTGTGAAAGTGTTTTCAATTTTACTTTAGATTGTGAGCAGAGGCATTGTCATGAAATAGTAGAACTCCTGCAGTCGTCATTCCTCATAGCTTTTCTTTGATAGAATCTTTCAGGTGATGAAGCAAAGCAGCAAAGTAGGCATCGGTAATCGTCTTTGACTTTTAAGTAATCAGCGAGGATCACACCCTTTGCATCCCAGAAAGCAGTGGCCATAGCTTTCTTCACTGATCTTGAAGACTTGAATTTCTTTGGTGCTGGAGAAGTGGAATGGTACTATTCCATGGAGTGACGTTTTGACAGGGGATCATTGTGGTGGACCCGTTACTGATCTCTTTTTCAATTTGACAAAATCCTCCTCAATTAGCTCTACATTGTCTCTGGCAATGCCAGTTCTTTTTTCCTTAAGATCTGAAAATGTTGGCAACCAACGAGCAGATATCTTATTCATCTGTAAATGTTCATGTATAATATGTTCAATGCATCCATGGCTTTGACTTGTGCCTTCCTCAAGTTCAGCAATGGTAATACGGTTATCTGACTGTGAAGATTGTTCTATCTCCTTGCTTGAATCTTCATTGATGGAATTTGAGGGAGGTTCAGACCTAGGGTCATCATCAAGGCTTGTTCTCCCAGCCTTAAACATAACTGCCCAACGTTTAACAGTGGAAAAGCAAGGGCACTTATCCCCATACACTTGTGGCATGCGTCATGAATTTCTTGAGGAGTACTTTTCTCAAAAGCCAAAAACTTGATGACTGCTCGGATTCATTTCTATGTCCATTTTGACCCCAATCACTTTCAACTGGCCGTCACTAATATACAAACGGCCTCAACTGACCAAATGCACTTAGTACTACAAAGTACTACATTGACTAGTTCTCTTTGTTATGGCCCATAGTTGAAAGTTAGTCAGGCTTAGAACTTTTTGACCAGTCCTCGTATACTTAAATGTACCCTCACTAAAGAAGTAGCAGTGTATGTTTGGCATGTCCACAACACCATGCGTTGGCTACTGCAGTCATTCAATTTTCGGAAGCACCAACAGTTTCATCAAAGTTGTTCAATTATTAGAACGTGCTGCAGAATGTGGACTTGGCAGCTCATGATGTAACGTTCTCACCCTACTGGTCTGTATTGACAATAACACCTTAGAAAGTTATTCAAATATGGACCAAAATATCGTGAGTAGGCTCCAACTGATTGGGATCACAACTTTAAAACATCATTATGGATGCTGTCTGAGGACATAACAAAAAGGCCTGTGAAGGTCCGGGTTAGAATAGGTCTTCAGCAACCCATGCTTGCCGTAAAAGGCGACTATGCTAGTCGTAAGAGGCGACTAACAGGATCGGGTGGTCAGGCTCACTGACTTGGTTGATGCATGTCATCGTATCCCGATTGCATGGATCGATGCTCATGATATCAATCACTTGATTGTCTGGTCCAGACTCGATTATGTACAAACCGCCGTCATATACCTGGAATATTGCTGAGTGGGCGTTAAACAACAAACAAACCAACATACAGAAAATGAACCAAAAGAGAAGAGGAACCTGTTGATAGTGAGTTAAGTCAGTGTGTCATGTTGTCTTTGGTCGAACACACTAATGGACCCATTCAAATTGTTCCAGCCAGTCTGGGTGCCCTACTTGACAAAGGATTGAATAACATCACCATGATATCTACGCATCACTACATTAATTGTTTGACCACAGAATTTGGTGTGAGTGACATATGAAAAAATTACACATGTAAGGCCAGTATTTTAACTGAGGAAGAAATCTGGCAAAACCATGCATGAACTTTTGTCATGACTCTAAAACTCTTTTGTACTGGATTTCAAAGCTCCCTACAAATCCACACAAAGAGAGACATATTGTTGAGTCCAACTAATGTACCACAACATTCCTGTCTCAAACTTTTACCATAATCCTCAATACAATCAAGGAAGGACTTTCCATAGAAAGTATGGAACTAATACCATGTGGATTCTTAAAAGCTCCAAGGATTTGCCGGTATTTTTTGCAATCTCAGAAAAGGACCAAGTTCAATAATGTCAAAACATTCGATTTTTTGACATAGTACATGACTATCCCACGCAACAAAATTCATTCCTTGAGCCATGCGGCATTTTTCACTCAACATGGTTACCCTTAATAGCCAGTACTTAGCTACTCATAGTCTTCAGAGGTTCAATTGTCAAAAATGAAATTAAATGTTTTCTGAAGTTTACTGAGAAAACAACATGTGAAATGCTTGACATTGAAAAGATCTTTGTTAAACTTTAGAAAAAATACATTTAGGCTAGAAGTAGGCATCCCATGGGCACAAATTGCGCTCCTCTTTTGTTGATCTGTTTTTTTTATGCATATGAATCAGAATTTCTTCTCAGATTGGCAAATCAAAACAAGGCAAATTGGCCAAGACGTTTCACTTAAGCTTCAGGTATATTGATGATCTGATATATACTCAGTAACAAAAGTTTAGCAGAACCCAAATCTTGAGCATTATTTGAAAATGAGAAAATATCAGAAACGGACTAATGCACTGACTTCACGAAGAGAACATATCGCACCAACACACCAAGTTACGCTGATTTTTAGTGACATCTAATTTACACGTGCATTTCACGTGATTTTATTCACATACATATTTATACATCGGGACTCCCGTGAATCTCGTCTCATTAATCGCTATAAAACCTCGATGAAACGTTAGAGGCACTCATTGTTGAAAGGAAAACACTGGACTCTACACTATTTAAATCAAGGGTCGATGCAGAGGAATGCTTGAAAATGCCAGACATGAAGCCATTCCCATGTTAAGGGCAGGGATGAGCTGAGACAAGTTGGGAGACACTTTAATGTGCTTTACAGCACAATTTCCCGTCTACAGACACGTGGTGCACAGACTGGGACCGTGAAAGATCGAGCTCGCAGCCGTAGACCCCGTAAAACCACAGCAAGGGAAGATCGCTACATAGTGACGTCATCACGGCGTAATTGACTAAACAGTGCACCAGAACTTGCTCAAGCACTTCATCGCGCAACTTGAACACGTTTACATCCACAGCTTATCCGTAATCGCCTACATTCAGCAGGTTTGCGGGCTCGACGTCCACTTCGACGCCTCCCCTTAACGCCACGTCACATCCAAGACCGAGTCGCCTGGACACGGATCCATCAAAGATGGCGCCATGCACAATGGAGACAAGTGTTATTCACAGATGAATCCCGCTTCTGCCTTCGGTTTACGGATGGAAGAGCCCGCGTATTGCGACGACGTAGAGAGAGATTTGACCCTAATAACGTCATTCAACATGACCGATATGGTGGAGGAAGTGTAACGGTTTGGGGAGGAATACACTCATTGTGCTGAACAACACTCCGACTGCCCAACGGTACTGCGATCAGGTGATAACGCCAGTGGTTCTACCGTTCATGAAAGCTCACCCTGGACACATCTTCCAACAAGACAATGCGCGCCCCCACACAGCTCGACTGACTCAGAATCTGCTGCAACAACATCGTTGATGTCCTCGATTGGCCGGCTAGATCTCCAGATCTTGCTCCCATTGAACACGCCTGGGATATCCTTGGGAGACGTTTCAGAAGGAACCATCCTAACGTCAACAACATTCAGGACCTTGGCCTTGCCCTCCAACAAGCATGGGTGGGCGTCACACTCGTTACTGAGGGATAGTAACAGTCATGTGTGAAAATGGTCAACAAACCCCCATGTCCTTTGAGTGACTTTTCCTAATCTCTCCTATTGCTGTCACAAATGTGTCGAACATTCATGAATGTCACATTGAATAACACAATGGTCAAGATAATAAAAAAAAACATTTCTCTTTTGAGTTTTTTTATTTTGTGTATTTAAATATGGTGTTGCTAAACTTTTGTTACTGAGTATATAGTTCAATAACAGTCAAATAGCCATTTCCCTTCCACTGTTTAACCCACTTGAACTAGAAATAAAAGAGACCAATGAAAATGCCTCATCTGTTTCATATTTATGTGTGCATAAAGATTCAGAGTGACAAAAATCTGTCTGCGTGACAAAAAGGATGACGTCAACATTTCAGGTCGAGCAATATTTCAGCAGCTACAGCCTTTGGTGCCTTTGTCATCCATTCAACTAAAAAACAAGAGGAGAAGTGAAGGTTTCTTATTCATTTACTTCGGTAACATGGCAAACAGCTCAACAATCAATATGAACATAATATAACAATGGTGTGTTGAAATAATCCATAGGTGATTAGCGCAACATATTTAATTGATAGAGATGCAAACAACTCACTGGGTTCATCCAAGTTGGTTCATTCCTCTGCAGTTACACTGTTGAGGTTACATGATACATGAAGACGTTGGGATCCATAAAGTCTCTTCATTATGTGTATCACTTCTAAATACCTTTCAAACACTTAATCATTGTATAGTTCCAAAATTTCTAAAATAATTGGATGACAAGAAAGAAAATACACGCTTCAAACTCATCAGGTGAAGAAATTGACATCCATAAATTCTCTTCCTAATGTGTATCACTTCTAAATACCTTTCAAAGACTTAATCATTTATAGTTTCTAAATCTCTAAAATAATTGGATGCGTTAGAGATACGCTATTCAGTGCCTGAGGACAAGAAAGAAAATACATGCTTCAAACTCATCGGGTGAAGATGTTGGCATACATAAATTCTCTTCCTTATGTGTATCACTTCTAAATACTTTTCAAAGACTTAATCATTGTATAGTTCCAAAATCTATAAACTAATTGGATGAGTCGGAGATACATTATTCAGTGCCTGAAGACAAGAAAGAGAATAAAATAAGATGATATACTGTTTACATGCAGACAGTCTTTGCATATATACCAAGGTTGTAAGAATAGCATTGACCTCAGCAGTGAAAATAGAGCTATTGTCTGGTACTCTAGTTCTAGAAGATATATTTTTTGATCCAACAACAGTGACTGCTACATTGCTACCGTATTTGGATCCTTTAGTAAAGATTGAATGGTGAGTATCGTATTTATTTCTCAGTTGTTCATATTCCTATTGACATACTAGTTGGTTTGTGTCAGGTTTTATAGAACATGTCAGGGAAAAGTCTAAAAACTGCCAGGGAGGAGTAGATAAATGCCGGGAAGGAGAGATGATATCCGGATCTAGATTGGCAGCAATAATATGAGATTTGATCCAAATTTCAAGTGGATGAACCAGCTTTGGTTTCTTCTGAAAGAGTTCTTCATAGAGGGGATTAAAGACGGAGTCATAAGCAGGATTGGAGGGATGGGAACGTAATTCAGTAATATATTGAAGAGACAATTTAGTACTGCATTGTTTTAAAGAAGGTTTATTAACCTCCACATAGAGGCTGTCAATAGATGTTCAAAAGGCACCAAGACAGTCTTAGTCCATGGTGATGGATTGAATCGAGTTTGTTTTTTTAAATTATTCTTGCAGGCTCCAGCATACACAATTGAGCCATATTCCAATTTAGAACATATTTGTAATCTATATAGGGGAAGGAGGATTGACTGATCCCCTCCCTACTGTGAATTTGAGTCGATTTTCATCTAATCTAGGGCCTTCAGGCATTTTGTCTTCAGATATTTAATATGTGGCAAAAACGTCAAATGATGGTCGAAAGGTAATCCCCAAAACTTGGCTTCTTTTACAATCTTAATTGGAGTGTCATCTAAAAATAGTTCGGGTCTTTATGAGGTTTATATTTTCGACAGAAATGTGTACAATTGGTCTTAAAATGTAAAACTATTGTCAAGTGACCACATGAATTTTATAAAGACACAAATAATTGTCTTTCAATATTATGTATATTTTTAACTCTTGAATTATTAAAATCGTCCAGAAACAATGACCCATCAATTGAGTCATTTAACACTTTTGATAGACTTTTGATTTTTATACTAAACAATGTGACAGACAAACAACTGCCTTGTGTATATTTACCTTGATCCTGATTCTAATGATCAGACATGGTTGATCCAACACGAATTTGAAATTGCCTGCCTGTTAAAAACTGTGATATAAAATGAGGCAAACAGCCATGTTGTATCATAAGCTTTTTCTAGGTAAAAAAGATTGATAGTGAATGCTGGTTATTGACAAGGAAATTTTTAATGAATGACTCTTAACAAACCAAATAGTCAGTTGTACTTCAATTTTGTTGAAACCACATTGAATATTGGTAATAAGATCACTGGTTTCTGTAAACCATACTTGTCGATTTTTGACCATGTGTTCCATGTGTTTTACAAACACAGCTAGTTAACGAAATAGGTCGATAGTGAGATGGATCTGTATGATTCTGACCTGGTTTTGATATGGGAACACAATGGGATTATGCCAAGAAGGACGAAAGTCTCCTGTTGTCCAAATATCATCAAAATATTGAGAAGCATTTCAATAAATAAAAGTGACAGACCCCTTTCCATATTCACAAGAAATCACTGTCACAATCCGAGTCGATTGTACTATTATGACTATATTATGAGCATGTGTGTTTATGAATCAGTGTAAAAAAAGGTGAGCCTATCCTGCCCCGACTGTGGCACCCATCACAAACACAAGCAAAGGCAAGTGTAACACTATCCAGTGGCCAGGGAGGGGGGCAGGTACGTTTTTTTCAGACTAGGTATGTAAAAAGCACATGCATTCAGGCTTGTAACGCTGGATTTGAAGGTGCTGAATAAAGGCACAAATTGATCCGGATATAAGCGATTTAAAAACTGTGAGCAAATCCAACGTCTTGGTTATGATAATATCTATTAGTAACTGTCCACTTCAAAGAGAAGAATTTCTACAGAATGGGGTAATGGTTGAGGAACGTCCTTGACTAAATATGGGACACTGCCTATTGCGTATGGGCTTCCCTTGTTGAAAAATAAGAATGAAATTCAAATACGTAGTCCTTGTGACATCCAGATGTTACAAATGCAAGGGGTCCTTAGATTCCATTACCATGGCAACCCCATGGATCCCCCTTCTTCGTTTTCCATTTCCGATATTTATAAGTGCCCGGAACACTTATCATGGTAAATATGGTATAGACAAAAAACAGCAGTGGCAATGAGTCTTGCATTACTAGACAGATTATCCAGTTTGGACCAGATCACAGAAACTTTTCTTCAACCTGTGACGAGAAACCATTGGCTTTTACCTCTATTGTCATATCAGCGCTCTGTTTCCTCTTTTTCAGGAACGTGCGAGCGTAGATGAGAAGTATGAGGAACATGAGGAGACATGCAATACTTTCTGCCGTGAGGAGATACGCATACCACATGAGACTGTGTTCATCCATAAGATACCCCAGAATTATGGGGTTAACAGTCGTCCCCAAAGATGAAGCTATCAAAATAGCGGATGCAACTCTACCAGACATATTTAACAACTCTTCCTCCGTCCAAGTCAACCCTGTTGGGAAGAAAACAGACATTGACAGTCCAATTGTGACCGAACTGATCCAAATGCCTACAGGTTTATCGTACTGCGCACAAACAAGAAAAGTGATTAGCGATGCTATTAAAGAAGTGCAGCATATAAATAGCAACTTGACTGGAGCGAGAAATTTTACGAAGAAGATACCTAGAAATCTTCCCCCAGCAAAGGATGCCCAATATACTGATGTTAATTCCGTTCCTCTAGACTTGCTCCAGTGTAGATGTTTGACGACAAATGTCATCAGGTACGCTGCAAAGCTGTCCTCGACAGCACAGTACAGCATGTAGGTTACACATATCATTCCTATCGTAAAGATGAACACAGCACATGACACGTTTGGGGGCCCCGGAGTGGCCTCCCCTGCAGTTTGCGTCTGAGATTTTTCATGACAATAAGTTATCAAAAATGGAAAAGCAAAGAACGTCGTCAATACAGCAGAAAATAAATAAGCATAAAATACTATTGTTGCTTGTTTCTCTTCAGTTGGGGTCAAAGTTGAATTGGAGGATATATAAGCTGAGGTGACTGTGATATTCATCCCGCTGAACCCAACATTGGGTGGAGCTGTTGTAGCGTTGATCACATCTGGTAATGGCGACAGGAAGGGCTTGGTCATAAGAGGGGAGATAACTCCACCAAAGGCAAATGCAAAATGAGCTGTTTGCATGGCCGAGCGTCCATTGCTTCCCCATGTACGAACCAGTTCTGCATTCCCGCCTGAAACACGTCAGCTGACTTGAGAGATGGCATCAATGATACTATGTATAACATGGTATTACAACAATACAACATACTGTCAAACCAAGCAAAACATCACACCCCATCAGCTCTGAAAACCTGTCTTACGAGACGAGTATTTTTAGGAACGTCTTCATATTAATTAAAGGACAAGATTCGTTATTCGTTTTTCAGACAGGAGAGGGTTGACAAAATACATAAATATCAGAATCACCCGATCAGGAAAAGGTTTCAATTTACACTACCATTTGTTGAGTAGAAGTATTACTTCTTACTAATTTTCTTATTAAAAGCATGTCACTATAAGAAGTGGAGCACAATTAGTGTCCATGGCAACATGGCAATATATTAACACATAAGACCAGTGAGACCGCCTCATTTTATATTTAGATTGATGCATAGAGATTTAGAGTGACAAAAAACTCTCCACAACACTGTCTGTCAAGAGGGATTACTTCAACTTTCCAATAGTAAACATCCCCTGCATGTCGAGCAATATTCCTGTTGCCCCAGCCCTTGGAGTTTACATTTCACAGCCTTCGAGATACAATCCAGCATCCTCCTTCTACCAAGATGTCAAAGAGAGACTTGCTCACAAGTTACAACATTCAAGGCCTCAGTAAAGCTTTCAAAATGTTTTATGGTACACATATGGAGGACATTTTTCTCGTAGTTTTTCGGTGAACAATTGACTCGCCTGTGCATGTGTTTGTGACTTTTGTCACTGGTGAGGCAGAATATGCCCCTTTTCACTGTTGATAGTGCTCATGGCTTAGTTTTTAGCAGAGATTTATTATCAATATGGAAAGGGTTTTGTCACTTTTATTTATAAGTATATTTAGACAAAAATGTTTGAAAACATCCAAACTCCTAATATCCTAATTCCTATGGGCTTATGATTGTATCATACTGGCAACCAAGGATGATCCCTGAAGATTTCAACTCACATGTGTCGACTCCGCCCATGAATACCCCTGTGATGAGATGGATGGCCACCATTAAGCCATAGAGTGAACAGAACGGCAGAATCCCTGTGCTGATGCCCAAGCCGAGCCCAAAGAAGAACATCGTGAGCACCTTGTTGAACTTGTCGTACACGAAGCCACTGACGAGAGACCCTACCAGATAGCCGGCGGATCCCGCAGTGAAGAACGCAGATCCCCGCTCCACGTCCGTGTCGGTGATTATCTGAAGGTCAAGGAAGGAGGGTCCTCTCTGTCCGATACACACACCCTGGTGGGTACAAAACATACTAATATCGGACTCATAGTTTATCATTAGACGGTTGATCCTTGGAGAATATTACAGAGTGAAACCGCTTTAAGCTTTTGAAGCTGTGGGTGAGTGAATGCTGTTTTGCAGCACACCACTGTCCGAGCTATATCTTGGCAGCATGTAAACGATCTCATTAAAATCACATCTCTCTGCATTAAGATCTCGGGAGACCTCCATAGGAGGTCGCGTCCTGTTCCTTAAAAGGGAACTAAAAGGACAAGATCTGGATGAGGATAAAAACATAATTGTAGATATTTCGCCATAGCATTTCCACCGAATGACTATGTGTCCTGTGTAGATTTTCATTTGTGAAAGTTCCGAATGGAGGAGGTAGTAAAATATAGGTGAATCATTGCTGGCGTCTGACTGGATCAAGAACCCATGCATCATACATTTAGATTGGGCGGCCAAAATTTGTTCAGGGTTTGTACTATTTGATGGTTGTTGTTGTGACTGTAACTTGTTGTGTGTGTTTCTGACAATATTTGATTCACATTTGATAAAATCATCCAAATTAGAATTCAAAATGGCTGTCAGACAGCCATCTCTCATCTTCCCAAAGGCAAGGGCGTCAACTGACCATAAAAATCCAGTTTCCACCCTTGCCGAACTAGTCTGGAATTTCCAGCCTCGATCTTAGCGCCACCAGTGGCCTTCTACGTCCCTCCAACTGACCGATCAGATTCTACCTCTCGTATCACCTGCATTTGCTTTAAACAAAATGGCTGCGCCCTGTCAAGACGAACTGTTCGATAATCAAGATCTATATTGTAATAAAACAGGTCTTACCTCTAGTAGTGCATCAAACCACTTGAGCACCTTAATTATAAACATGAAAAGATTTGCCCTGTTGGTGGGACACATGCTTTCCAAATCCTGCAGTCGACCGAAATCTACACGTTGAAATCCATGTTGTTGCGAACCGGATGTTGAGTTCGTCGCGCGGTTTTGATGGACAATGCATAGACTCGTTAGTCCAGCCAAAATGTAACTCAGGAATTCCAGCCTAGTTCGGCAAGGGTGGAAACTAGACTTTCATAGTAAGTTAAACGCCCTTGCCTCGGGAAGATGGCAATCTCTTGACAATCCAGAATATGTTCTCATAAGCTAAAAGCCTATGGGGCTTAATGTGTGTGGGTGAGATAGTTCATGCCAGTCGTTTAGTTAAATACCAAAACAAATCATGTCCGGTTTACTTACCAACATTCCGAACGCTATGGCCAGGTAGACGGTGTAGATGAACTTGTTCCTGTAAATTTTGTCTCTCCAGCTTGTGCAAATAGTTTCTTCCTGGTCCTCTGTTTCGTTCGCTCTTTGCTTGGCAACATCCTGTCCTATTCCAATCATTGGTATCTGTTCTGGAGCCATCTTGTAGAAATATGAGAGACCTTTCTCTGTCGACCACTGAAATAATAATACCCACAATACAACAATGTGCAGACGTGGATGTGTGTGGAAGTGGATGTGAGTTGTGTATATTGTAACTTTGTTTCTGGTGATTGTTGTGAGAGGTAATTCAGGCGTTCATATAGTGTTGTGGCAGTGGCCTTGATTTAGAGTGACCTCCCTAGTGGTTGTTTGTTAGTCCAAGGACCGCCTCAGTGGTCTAGTGGTAGAGCGTCCGCTCGGAGAGCAGAAGGTCCGGGGTTCGATTCCCGGCCGCGTCATACCAAAAGACGTTAAAAGATGGTACTTGTGGTTACGCTGTCTGGCGCTCGGTATTAAGGGACCAAAACAAGGACTGGTCGGCTCGGAGTCAGTATACTGTGTCTGAGTGGGGTATTCATGTTAAACTGCGGCATGGTATCTCAGTGAGCTAGCACTAAATCGGCATCAGTCCGGACTAGTACAAGCAGCCACACAAACACATACACGTACATGCACGTCGCTATATAAGTGCAATAATCTTGGACGCGACGTTAAACCCAATTTCACCTCACCTTGTTAGTCCAAAGTCCGTCGCAGCGCTTGACACCTACGTTACTCTCCCTGTATAGAGAGATCCGCTGTGAGGAGCTTGTCTTGTTTACAGTTATCAACTTTCGGCAGACTTTACATTATCCTCGGCGCTTCCAGTGAGTAGACGAATGTCCAGAACTTGTCACAGTCGAAGGTCTTGACTGATGCATGGGAACGGTTCTTGAATCCTGGAAACAGTGTTTGAAGCAAGCAGAACAGTATATGATTTCACGATTTCGTCCGCATTGGGCAGTACATAACACGCAGGTCTGATCGTGGAAAGGGTCCATGGCACGCTCTTATATAGGTACAACCTTCTAGAAACGGCTACCTCACGGATGCGACCTGAACAATGTCGTCATCCTCCGGAAGTGAATGGAGCTGTCTTGGCCGGGAGGGCAATGCTGGTGTCAGGCCCTGGAACGGAACGTTGATTGTAAGCACTGAGAGAGGTATCTCCATTTTACGAGTTGCCGTTGGAGTATCACCCGAACATTTTATGAGCGCCTATTTTGTCTGCGACTAACAATCTAGTGAGTGAGTTAGTATGGTTTTACGCCGCTTTTAGCAATATTCCAGCAATATCACGGCGGGGGACACCAGAAATGGGCTTCACACATTGTACCCATGTCGGGAATCGAATCCGGGTCTTCGGCGTGATGAGCGAACGCTTTAACCACTAGGCTACCCGACCGCCCCTAACAATCTAGTTGTAGTAGTTGTAGTCGTGGTAGTAGTAGTAGTAGTAGTAGTAGTAGTAGTAGTAGTAGTAGTAGTAGTGGTAATCCAGTGATTAATATCATGAGCATCGATCCACGCAATTGGGATCGATGACATGCATCAACCAAGTCAGCGAGCCTGACCACCCGATCCCGTTAGTCGCCTCTTACGACAAGCATAGTCACCTTTTACGGTAAGTATGGGTTCCTGAGGACCTATTCTACCCCGGATCTTCACGGGTCCGGTAGTAGTGGTAGTAGTAGTAGTGGTACTAGTAGTAGTAGTTGTAGTAGTAGTAGTAGTAGTGACAGTAGTAGTGGTAGTAGTAGTAGTAGTAGCAGTAGTAGAAGTAGTAGTAGTGGTAGTAGTAGTAGTGGTAGTAGTAGTAGTAGTAGTAGTAGTAGTAGTAGTAGAAGTAGTAGTAGTAGTAGTAGTAGTAGTAGTGGTAGTAGTAGTAGTAGTAGTAGTAGTAGTAGTAGTAGTAGTAGTAGTGGTAGTAGTAGTAGTAGAAGTAGTAGTGGTAGTAGTCGTCGTGGTGGTAGTAGTAGCAGCAGTAGCAGTAGCAGGAGGAGGAGGAGGAGGAAGAGGAGTAGTTCACTTATAACAGGACCAAAAAAGAGGAAAAGTATGTAAGGCTAAACAAGTCTCCCTAAAAACAATTATTCTTATTTCTCTAGGTAACCTCCATTCTTATTATGGCTGACAACATATATAATACAGATAACTCCTCGCCTTGACGGATTCGGAACTGTCACCAATATATGTGAATAAATACACAAAGTAAAAAGTTAAGCACACCCTATTATATTTCATTATTGTTTGGTCCCAACATTTGTAACAGTCATGAAAGATACAATGACGGGAAGAAATATGTTTTCTCGAGATGATGTAATCAGTCATGCGTGACGAACGCTCACGTGCCATGCATGGTATGCCCGTGCAGCTTGCTACCCTCGAGTATCTCTAAAAGCAGTATATCCAAACGTTAAAATTGCTTTCTTAAGCTCGGTTAAACAGTTATTCCATGACATTGTGTGACCATGGCACGAAGGCGATTATCAAACGCCACAAGATAGCAAATAATCGGATGCAGGAATGTCTTGTAATGCCATTGGTCGGAATTTGGGGTATCATCACACTGTTAAGCCGTTTAGTCGAGAAACATGCTCAGACCGGTGATGTACAGGACCGTCACAGATCCGGAAGACCTTCTGTGACGACACATCGCGCAGACAGGGACCTTATTCGTCTCATACGCCGAGATCCTTTTTTAACAAGTACTCGTCTGAAACAGCTGTGGTTGCCCAATCGTCGTTTCAGCACCAGAACCGCCAGGAACCGTCTGAAAGCAGCAGGACAGAGGGCTAGACGAGTTATAAAGCGTCCCTTGTTGAGAGATCACCACAAAGCTGCTCGTTTAGTATGGTGTATTGCGCGAGAGAACTGTAATCTGAGAACTTGGAGACGGATCCATTGGTCAGACGAAAGTCGCATTCTGCTCCACGTCACTGATAGAAGAACGAGAGTTTGGAGGCACCGGAACACGTCCTACACCCCCAGGAACATTAAACCGACTGTTGTAATAACGACTCTACCCTGGTCAGCAATGAGCCCAGATTTGAACCCCCTTGAACATGTTTGGGATATTCTGGGGCGGCGCATACAGGCACGAGATCCGCCTGTACAAGATTTACGCCAATTGGAAGCAGCATTGCATCAGGAGTGGTTGTTGTTGACCCATCAACAGATCCAACGTCTGACTAGAGGCATGAGACGTAGGGTGGAATGCGTCATCCGGGCACGTGGCGGTTATATACCCGCTACTGATCTGTTTCACGTGTCATATCAATTAGAGACTTTAAGGAACATTTTCACATGAAACATCAAACGTAACTTGTTTACTTAATCTTGTAGCTCCATACTTTTTTAGGTATTGTCTAAGGTCAAAAACAGTACCTGTGTTACCATGATGTTTTTGTCAGTAAATTTCAATCACAACTCACCAATATCTTCTTTATTTGTTGTCAAATGTTTGTTCTATCCGATGACATTGGTATCGCCCAGCTCCTGTGGTCAGTCATCCCATGCCATGATGCCCAAAAAGGGGTGTGCTTAACTTTTTTCTTTGTGTGTATTAACACCTATGTTTTTTGCAGGTATAACTCGAGGAAGGATTAAGTAATTAAATTAAGTAATGTTTTCAGAACTAATTATGTCTGGTACCTCATGTTTCATACTTTTCAAGAGCTTTGCACAGAACTATCGTCAATGGGGCGCTAAGCACAGATAAGCAATGGACATTTGAAAGAAACATTGACAGCCATCTTCGATTTTCGGCGACAGCGAGTGAGTTAAAATTTAACGTCGCATCGGCATTATTTCAGCCACATAGCGACGATTTTCGGTAACAAAAGATTCTTTACTTGATCATTACAAGCTATGGACATGTGCCTGTACTGATTATATGGACGACTTTAGCTGTTATCTTCTTTTAATTAAAAAATATCACTGTAGAAATTCATTCAGTGTGGGGTTTTTTTCATGACCATCGACCCGAAGCATAAATGCGGGTATTAAGCTGGGTATTAATATAAATGGTGAATAATAAAATTTTCACACAATCTGATGTAGAGTGTGATGTTTATTTGCAAAGAGGCCCCCGGCCCATATACTAGTATAAGGTCAATGATAGACATGTTGATACTCGTATAATTTTAACACAATATATATATACATGTTGATACTCGTATAATTTTAATACAATATATTTATATAGGAGGGGGAGGGGGAGATTTTTATATATTTGATATTTGATATCCACAAAAAAAGACTCAATCCTCTGAAAAACCCATACTTCGGAACCAAAGCGAAAGCTTTGTAATATTTGTGAATCAAAAAGTTGAAAATATAGGCTTAGGTGGCACGGTTCTAATTGAGTGAGTGAGTGAGTGAGTGAGTGAGTATTCCGAGTATTCACCCGAAGTGATGCAGGTTTCAGACGTGAAACCCACGAGCACGGGTATGATGCTGACAAACTTAGAAACAGGATTCGAACCAACAATCATAGGTTTCTGGCACAGCGAATCGCGGCGCCTTAGACGACTGGGCCACCCGTTCCCCCAGTTCAAATTGGGGAAACATTTACAGTTATCCAAGTAGTGTTTTTCTACCCTTTACAACTGAATTTGAATTAATTTATTCCAGGTTTAATGTATGACTAACATTAACTCCGAGGTATGTATATTCATTTGATATATTAACAGATGTCAACGGATCCGAAGTGCAGATGAGAAAGTTTCGGATACTATATCCATTAAAATCAGATCTAGGTTCTTGCTGCCGCTAAACAAAGATCTGAGGACATCCCATTACGGGTCTCGTCAGAACGACCTTTCGCGAACTTTGACCGACCACTGAAATGAATAACAAGAAGTCGATATCAGCCAATGACAAAGTAGCTTTCTCGAGCTTTACGGCACTTGTTTCAACCTGGCGACCTCCATTTCAGACAGTTCTCGAATTAAATTTTGAAAACTAAACAAAAGAACAATCCGGAATATCTAAAATATGGTTACAATTGCATGTGCAACGCCTCGTCCGTTCAAATGTTCATCCTACGGAAGTGAGACGATAATTTTGACGGAATCAGTCGAATACGCCGTTTTAACGTTTTCGAGGTTGCAATGTTTACAAAACACATTCCGACTGTCACTTTCATGATCTGGTAAGCGACGCTTTGATTGGTCGGATGAAAGGTCGTTCTGACGTGACCCGTAATGTGATGTCCTCAGATCTTTGTTTAACGATAGCGAGAACTAAGATCTGATTTTACTAAGATTGGGACGTCTAAGGTTTCAGTTTCTGTTTCAGTGACAAAATCACAACTGGGAGTATTAATAACTTCGTAAATATCTCTTATCCCAGTTTTCATAGAACCAGTTATATTTTTACACAACAATACCCAGCCACTTATTAATGCTCAGAAACTTTTGCAGGAATGAGTGATGGTTAAATAGACATGATCAAATATAACAACAGTTCCTTCAATTTTCAATTATATAACAAATAAACTTGGTATACTTTTTTTTGCCTCTCAGTTTATGGAGAATCAACAATAAATACTGAAAGTTATAAAAACCCATATTTTCGTGAGACGTTGCAAGGCGTAATGATGTAGAACGTAATATCACTTGAACAATTGAAGGGTTTTTTTTAAGGATGAAGAAATATTTCTATCTGTAGGGCAGGACATGCTTACCCTTCTCGCGAGCACCTGGTGTCAACACTGATTTTCAGAGGTCGATTCATATTATTTTCGCAACTGTTTGCCCTTCATGCAAAATGGAATCTGGGGGATTATCAAAACTGGTTATTCTCTTGCACTGGTGTTTTATATTTATATTGAGGAACATTCTTGTATAGAATGTCAGTTCAATATGCCAACATAAGCAATACTGCCGCGAATAAAATCTGAATCAATCCGATTTTGTTTAATTCATAAATGTTGTATATAGAAAAGCGCTACTTTGTGCAACGTTCGACAAACTTTAGAATAAACTTCATACATTGATCCATGACGCATTTATTGTTAAACGTGGTTGTTGGAATAGGACTTGCGACTCCTCACGCGTACCCCAGTGTATACATAGACGGGCGTCTACTGGTCATTGGGCGTTAGCATCTGTGGCCATTCATTCCCTCTTCATAATGTTCAGGGGCGGTCGGGTAGCCAAGAGGTTAAGGCGTTCGCTCGTCACGCCGAAGGCCCGGGTTCGATTCCCGACATGGGTATATATGCATTGTATGGCGTGGTTAATCATAACTGTCATCACTGTCAACAGTGGCATCAGTGTATTTCTGAATCCATTTATCTTATCAATTACAGCAAAGTAAAATCATTGTTACAAACTGAAAGATTTTTAACTTGTTTAAATGATAAAAGTTTAATAAGAGCCCGTTCAAATTGAGATAGCTTTGACAGTAATCCAAGAAGTGCTTTTCTACCTTTTACAACTGAATTTGAATTCATTTATTCCAGATTTAATGTATGACTAACATTAACTCCCAGGTATGTATACTCATTTGATATATTAGTGAGTGAATGAGTAAGGGTTTACGCCGCTTTTAGCAATATTTCAGCAATATCATGGCGGGGGACACCAGAAATGGGCTTCACACATTGTACCCATGTCGGGAATCGAACCCGGGTCTTCGGCGTGACGAGCGAACGCTTTAACCACTAGGCTACCCGACCGCCCCTCATCTGATATATATTAACATATGTCAACGGATCCGAAGTGCAGATGAGAAAGTTTCGGATACTTTATTATTTGCTAAAGGCATGGACCTCCTCAATCTCATTAAATTCAGATCTAAGTTCTTGCTACCGCTAAACAAAGATCTGAGGACATGAAACTGAAAGATTTTTAACTTGTTTAAATGATAAAAGTTTAATAAGAGCTTATTGTAAACTTAGAATTCCATTGCACAATTTAAATGTAAAATGTAAATGTATCAGTTAATGATAAATCTGCTCAACTCTGAAAATCCCGATATGATCCATGCTGTTTCTTAAAACATGTCTTTAAAATGAGGAGTGTGTAACTTAGTTTAAAATCAAATCATGTACATCACGTGACAAATGTTAATATCCAATCTGCATTGTACTATGGGCCTTGATGCCTTAATCACTGAATAAACTGTCTGTCTGTCTGTTAATCATAACATGTAGTTTACAATTCTTACGCACGTGTAACAGTATATTAGCAGTAAAGGAAGCAACGACACCTACCAGCTGTGAACTTATACTGCCCGTATCCAGTTCTGTCTCTCCGTGCTCGCGGCACTGCGCAGGTCGCTGCCTTTATACTGTTACCCATCAGTTACAATTTGTCACATGACCAGCCCGGGTGAGCTTACCCAACACTGCACACGAATACGTCATAAGTCCACCGGACATAACAGAGAAAACACGTAGCGTCATACTGGTGACAGGTTGGAGAAGAAATCCGTTTTCTATGACAACGACATTGGGCCTTAATCCCATGTACGGATCTCTACGAAGAAGAGTATTTTACTTTATTGAAATAAAAAATATCATCTAAAATTGAATAACTACAACTGTTTACTAATGTTCGGTAAATACATACATGTATACAGCTATCGTGTTGACTTGAGTTCAGCCACGGACCGATATAACCTAAACAAGTTCGTGGTTCAGCTAACACAAGTTTCTTTCCTCCGCTTTTATTCGGCCGTTTAATTTTAGCAGTTGTTATCGCATTGTTAATTCTTGCTAATGTATTATGCACGGTAACTATTTACTTCCGGCCTATCCTTTTCACTTCCCTAACTTAACAGTTTAAGCCAGAGTGATAGCAGAATGATACCAGCGAATTTCCATGCTAAGTAGGTGATGTAATATTATGTTGGTCTGGCTCTGCCCCCTGTGTAAGGAAGCCTTTTAGGGCCATTTGTTTTTGTTTTGTTTTTCTTGAAATTTCAAGGAACTAACTTGTGAATTGAAATTTCAAGATGTTATGTTAAATATTTAAGAAAATAAGTTTAAATTTCAAGATAAATACTGAATTGAAATATCAAGATAATCATATTGAAATTTCAATATAACTTGAAATTTCAACTTGGTGTCTTGATATTTTAAGATAGTATCGAAAAAAATTTAAAAACAAATGTCCCTAAAAGGCTTCCGTACCTATGGACCCCCTGAGGGCATTTTGGAGGGTTTTGGGGAGGACAATGGAGTCTAAAAATAACAATAGATCAAAGGGACCTCGGAAATGTGATACTACAATATAATACAATACAATTCAAAGTGGTGCATTTGTGTCTCACCATTTGTACATAAAGAAAATAAAAGTCAACGGAGCATGATACATTAAAACACCTAAACGGGTTATGACAGAGAGTTATATCAAGAAAAAATCTTGATATAAACATTATTATTACATACACATAAGGTATAAAAAAATAATAGTATATATACACAATTTAGCGTTATATACACCATAGAGAAGGAACAAATAAAGGAAATATAATAAATAAATACATTTAAAAAAAATGAAATATATAAATTATGAATGTTGGAATAGTTTCTGCGGGTGAACATATTAAAGAACATTGAAATAGAAAAGGGAATTTATTCTTCAACAGCATCTGAACGAAAAATACAAACACGTTGGTTTGCTGGGACTGGGTGGTTACTGTACTGTATCTCCAACTTGAGGGAGCCACATCTCAAGGTGAGTGAGTGAGTGAGTTGGGTTTAACGCCGCTTTTAACAGTATTCCAGTTATATCACGGCGTGTCAGCTTAATGTGGGAGGAAAGCCGGAAGTGATGCAGGTCTCAGATGTTTACTGTGAAATCCACGAGCACGGTATGGTTTGACAAACCTAGAAACATAATCTGGGTGAACTGGCATCCGAACCCACAATCAGAAGTTTCTGGTGTGCCCAAGGGACGCAACTCTGCACAGCGAATCGCGGCACCTTAGACGACTGGTCCATCCGTGCCCTCCACATCTCAAGGGAGCAAGGACGGATCTCTTATGGCGCGGTAGTTGAGTATTGTTGGGTAAGGGTTCAGCGTATAATTCTTAAACAGTTTATAAGTTCTGAGTTTAGGCATTACCTGAATACCTTGCAACCCGTTACGTTTATCAATGCCGATAAATTAGGATACAATATTGTTCAAAACCCAGGAATATGATCTGCAGGTAGTAGTTAAAACATCAATCAATCCAAAATCAGTAAAAACACGTTTCTACTCCCAGGACTAGCCCCGTGCGAGCGACCACTTGTGAAACTTATACACAATTCTATCTACAGGCATGCGCTGGAGTCTACACCACAGACGGGCAGTGACCATGTACAGTTTCAACCGAGGTTCCAGCCATCCCATGCCCCACACGTACACTCTTCAAAAAAAGAAACGCACAGGAAGTACGCAGTTCATTGAGCCCGACTACACAAAACATCCGGTATATAAATTGGATGTACACTCTTCAAAAAAAGAAACGCACAGGTAGTATGTAGTTCATTGAACCCGACTACACAAAAATCCGGTATATAAATTGGATATACACTCTTCAAAAAAAGAAACGCACATGTAGAATGTAGTTTATTGAACAAGGCTACATAAAAATCCGGTATATAAATTGGATATATGTTATTGGAAAATGTTCGTGGCCTGATATTCGACAAACGGTGCGTCAAAACGCAGCCATTGTCGATTTGCAAAGTCTTAAACGGCATTGTTTTCACACTTGTTCAAAAATGTCGTGGAGGAAAACAGTAAAGCAAAATGCACGTGCAAGTTATGGCATTCGTAACTCGTGGAGTGGCTATAAAAAGACAAGCATAAGCCAATAATCTGTCATTCAATTGTCAACATTCTTCAAGTTCGAAAATGCCGAGACTCAGCGCAGCCGTTCGCAACATCGCCATAGGACGTATCCAAAGAGGGGAATCGCAGTCTTCTGTTGCACGCCCCTTTAACGTCCACCACAATACCGTTTGCCGCCTTTGGGACACACAGTTTAATTCCACTGCAGACCGTCCGAGAACCGGCCGAACAAGAGTTACCGCAAATGCACAGGATCGCAACATTCGACTGTTCCACCTACGTCATCACAATGCCACAGCCACGGAGACTGAAGGACGCAACCCTGGTTTGAGGAGGATATCAGACTAAACTGTCAGGAGCCATCTTCGCGAGGATGGAATCCGACCCAGAAGACCAGTTATAGTCACTGTTTTGCAACAGATCCATCGACAGCGAAGCTTGCGTTGGTGCCATACCTTACAGCCTTGGAATTTGAGAAACTGAAAACGTGTGTGGTTTAGCAATGAATCACGATTTCTTCTTCACCGGCCAGATGGAAGACAACGTGTTTATCATCGTCGAAATGAGCGTTTTGCCCCACACGAAAATTCGACAATTTCGGTGGCGGTAGTGTCATGGTGTGGGGGGCTGTACCCTACACCACGAGATCAGATTTGGTTGCGGTTAGGGGAAATTTGACGGCAAATCGCTATATGAATCAAATTCTTCAACCTCACCTCCTTCCAATCATTGACGTCCAGAGGGTGCTGTTTCAACAGGACAACGCTCCACTGCACACAGCTCGTGTCACGGTAGGCTACCTTCATAATGCCAACATCAACGTCTTGCCCTGGCCGTCGAGATCTCCAGATCTCAAACCAATCGAACACCTCTGGGATTAACTCGATCGACGTGTACGTCAACGTCAGAACACGCCGCAGACACTCTCACAACTTGTCAACGCGTTTCAAGCAGAATTCTGCAGGACAAAGTTGGAAAACTTATCCAGTCAGTTCCGAGGAGCTGCAGAGCCGTGATTGCTGCCCGGAGAGGTCACACGAGATACTGAGTTCAGCGCAACCTTTTTGCCTTAGGTGACAAGACAATGACAAGCTTAATGTGGGAGGAAAGCTCGAAGTGATGCAGGTCTCAAACGTTTACAACTTCGGTGAAACCAACGAGCACTGGTATGGTGCTGACAAACCTAGAAACATAATCCGGGCGAACCGGGATTCGAACCCACAATCATAGGTTTCTGGCATGCCCAAGTGACGCAACTCTGCACAGCGAATCGCGGCGCCTTACACGACTGGGCCACCCGTGCTCCCCTCAAAAGAAGGAACAGTTTGACAAAGAGCAGGCAGGCCATTGATATAAGCTTAAAATCTAAATCTCATTGTACCAAAATATTGAGAACATGTACAGCTTGTTTTCATTCCATCGCTAATCATTATTAGTGTTTGAATAACCACAGGGACTAGAAAACAACGCTGGCTTTGTTAAATTAATTATAAGTGTAGATATGTGGTAGACACTAATTAGATAAATGTCCCGGTAACGACACAGGGAGCTGCGGTGACCTACAGAAAACAACGCTGGTTTTGTTAAGTTAATTATAAGTGTAGATATGTGTTAAACACTAATTGATAAATGTCAATGTAACGATACAGGGAGCTGCGCATTTTCCCGAGGCAAGAGAGTTAACTGACTTTAAAAGTCCAGTTTCCACCCTTGCCGAACTAGGCTGGAATTACTGGGCTAGATCGTTGGCCACCAGTGGCTATTACCAATCATGTCCCTTCTAAGCCTCTCCTATGGACCAATCAGATTCCACCTCTCGTATCACTTGCGTTTGCTTCACACAAAATGGTGGTGCCCAGTCAGGACGATTTGATCGATAATCAAGATCTATAGTGAGATAAAACGGGTCTTACATCGCGAAATGCATCAAATCACGTGAGCACCTTGATTAAAAACATGAAAAGATGTTGAAAATATCTGATGACAAAGAATTGGCGATGCAAATGCTTTGCAAATCCTGCAATCGATCGAAATCTGGACGACAGTTTCCGAACCGGATTTTGATTTCGGTGCGCGATTTTGATTGGACTATGCATAGACTCGTTACTCCAGACAAAACGTAACTCCATAATACCAGCCTAGTTCGGCAAAGGTGGAAACTGGACTTTCATAGTCAGTTATAACTCCTTTGCCTCGGGAAGATGGTGAGTGAGTTGGATTTAACGCCGCTTTTAACAGTATCGGGAAGATGGGAGCTGCGGTGACTAATACAAAACAAGGCTGGTTTTGTTAAGTTAATTATAAGAGTAGATATGCGTTAAAACACTAATTAGATAAAGATCCATGTGACGACACAGGGAGCTGTGATGACTAATATTTAAGTATTTTCTGACCTTATCGCGAACATCTGCTAATGTAGCGGCCATAAAATTTCCGAGTCCCGTGATGGGATTCGAACCAAGGACTTTCTGATCAGAGGTCAGATGCCTTGTCCACGTGATCAAAGAGGATAACCCCGTCAGCAAGCTGACATCGCCCTGCGAAAAGTGATTCATAAACATGTACTCGTGATATAGTTGGAATCGCATGATAGACTGCTTTTAGCAGAGTTTTTTTATGATTATAGATACTTTAATTTCATAACCTCAAACATACGATTTAAGTCATAAAATTGAATAAGAAATCTTAATTTAACTCACGGATGTTCTCGATTAAGTGAGTGAGTGAGTATAGTTTTACGCCGCTTTTAGCAATATTCCAGCAATATCACGGCGAAGGACACCAGAAATGGGCTTCACACATTGTACCCATGTCGTGAATCAAACCCGGGTCTTCGGCGTGACGAGTCAGCGCTTTAACCACTAGGCTACCCGACCACCCCATTCTCGACTAAGCAACTAGTGGTGTTTCTTTTATTAAAATTAATAAACTAATGTAATCACAATGTGGATACATAACTCAGACTGTACTTATCCTTTTTGGGGTTCAACTAAAGCTCTTCTACGAGAACTATTATGTTTTTCCATCGGTAACCTACTGCTTTAGGTATACGCAAACAGGTTCAATCATAAAGTGCCTACAAAATTTATTGTAGGCACATGGGGATCTCGGTTTCATCCCTATTCATGTAAATGGACTGAACCGCTATTGTTTGACTTCTTTTTCCTGATAGATAAGCGTCAGGATGAATATTCACATAATGCAAATCGTTCTTCGTATGTTATGCCCCGTTCACATGCGCCTCTATGCATATGTGTGTATATGTGCATACGTGTGTAGGAATACATACGAAAGTATACTTGTCATGTGAACGCGTTTACTCATGTGTGTATATTTATACCAGGGGCAAATCTGGTGCAGGTGCAAATGTAAATGTAAATTTGCACTGTGTGTATATGTTGCAATGTGAACGTTTATGTCAACGTAAGAGGATGACCTGATTAATATCTGTTCTTTTGCCAACACCAAACACATTGTCAACACTTGCCAACTTTTAAACCGTGGTTTCAAGGAGTCAAGGAGTACAAATGAAATCAAACACATGTTGCTTCACGCCAACATTTTCGGTGGAACACTCTTCTCATTCAACTTTGATTGGAGGTGAGGTGAGGTGAAATGGGGTTTAACGTCGCGTCCAAAATCATTGCACTTATATAGCGACGTGCATGTACGTTTGTGTGTTAGTGTGGCTGCTTGTACTAGTCCGGACTGATGCCGATTTATTGTGCTAGCTCCCTGATATAACATGAATACCCTACTCAGACACATTATACTGACACCCAGCAGACCAGTCCTTGTTTTAGCCCCTTAATGCCGAGCACCAGACAGGGTAACAACAAGTACCATCTTTTAACGTCTTTTGGTATGACGCGGTTGGGGATCGAACCCCGCTCCGGGCGGACGCTCTACCACTAGACCACGGAGGCGGTCCAAACTTTGATTGGAAAACAACCTGTTTTGTGTTGAATGTCGTGAGCAGACTGACGAATATGTGTGCCTTACACAATTTACATACTTTATGTACACACCTAAGATGCTTTTCATGTGAACGCATAGTAAATTTACATATACACACATATGTATAGTCACAAATGTGTAAAATTACTTACGTTAGTAAATGTTGTGCATGTGAACGGGGTATTAGTCAATCTCCCTGACTGCAATGTCAGGATCTGGTTTCAGCAAAACAAAGGACGAAGAATGATAGGGTGTACACGACACAAATACCCGGAACTACAGAGTAGCGGGAGGCCGAGTCATTCAAGGTGTCGCAGTTCGCTGTGAAGAACACTCCTCAGGAATTCGAATTCCCGAGTCGCCCAAGTGATATTTCTAGATTTGTCAGCATCCAAACTGTTCAACGTCTCAGACCTGCATCACTTTCGGCCTTCCTCCTATATCAAGCCGACACACACGATATAACCGAAATACAGTTCAAATCGACGAAACGAAACTCACCCACTCACTATAGTATGAAAGCTACTACTCGCCATTTCAGCCACGCCCCCACATCTGCTTGATTTTAAGTAGTGTGTCTTCACAGTTTCATGCTAACGCTGGTCACTACATACGGGTCTCTTTCATGTTAAAGGGGCACTGATCTAACGCAATTCCCCGGACTGGTTGTTGCTTTTGTTATTGTTTTTTCCCCCGTGAGTACCCGGATGATACGTAACGCAACTGAGCGTGACCGGAGACTGGGCTACCGTCTGCAAGGACAGTTTGATAAACTTGGAGGCTGGAGGCAATATTTGTTTTACGCATTTTTGCATAAACACTGATTGGTTAACTGTGATCATAAAGATTTCGACAAAGGGTGCATGTTAATTAATTTCTTCAGCCTAAACAAACAGACAAAAAGAACGGCGGAGCTCATCGGATGTCGTCATTTGGAAATACCCCAGATGGTTATAGTTTAATACTAAAAAAAGTATCTATGCAGTGAAAGCATTTTCGGATTTCGGATTGCGTCGATAATACGATTACTACTTCCTTGTTGTCATCCACGTTTTCTCGTATAACCCTACACTTGCGTATTTGTCGTCATTCACTTGATGCTCAGTTAATGAATTTATTACAGGTACAATTAGTGGAAGCACGACTTAGATTACCTGACAAAGGTTCCCATTTGGCATGTATTGTCTGGGGTAATTATTCAATCTAAACCCAGGTTTGAAGTGAGGTGAAATGTGTGTTATGTAAAATGCACGTGGCAGACCAGCAAGAGGTGAATGATCAGTTGATTTACTTTTTTTGTAAATCAACGGATCGTTCCTATAGTCATCAAAGGATTAACAGAAAATACGTTGATTGATTAATCACTGTTATCTTGCAGAGTTGCTATGTCAAAAGTGAGTGTTTACATGTCTAGGTTTACTAAAACAAAGGGAATACACTCATATCATGGCGTGAAGTGCCGATGTAAAAACAACATACTTTGTTCAAAGGGTTAACTGATAATACGTTGATTGGTTGATCATTGTTATCTATCACTCAATGGATTTTTTAGGAACCGTGGACGTTATGAAAATAGTTGTCACGTGGGCTTTCTCCGCCGATCTTTGAGACTTGACACTTATGTGAAACACCTGAAACAATCCAAGTGATCAGTTGAGAAACGAACACGGGTTATAATATCCCGAAACGATATATATCTTTTAAAATATTTGATTTTTACAGAGTCACGTGACATCGAATAAGTTTCTTTGTACAGCTGCAGACGAGTGGGATATTGTTCCTTTGAGTGGATATTCACGGATACATTCCTCGAACAAGGAAGCTGCCTATAATTTATACACATAAATACATAAATTTGGTAGGTTGTAATTATAGTATTTTGCATTTTGTTTTCCTTCTTTTGAACCGATTCGTTCTTGTTTCTCTACGTCTTGGTTGGGAAATTCTTCAATGCACGATAGACGTTGTTTTCACAGGTCTTTTCCTTTGTAAGCGTGTATATATTACTGTCAATATGTAAAATGTGATTCTCTCAAGCAATTTATAAAATGTGTAAATATTTCAGCTATTTTGACTAAAAGAATCTGTCCAGATTGATTAAGACGATCAAAAGGGCCTACAAACATCACAACAGATTATTATGTAGGATTAGAAGCCAAAAAACATAGAAATGTACTTTTCAACGTAACATTTTCAGTCTCTTGGTGATGATATTAAACATCAAAATGTTTGGAGTTCGTTATTATAATAATACAGATGGAAATGTTTTTCAGTCACTTTGTAAAATAACTGAATATTTAGACGTTTAATAAATTTGAAAATGTTACACATTTTGACAGTAAAAAAATAAACACTATAAAAAAAACAATGCTCAGGTGAAATATTTACTTTGTGTTGCAAGTCAAAATAGTGTAAACAAAAATCGCAAAATTGCCAAGCAAGTGACTTATCAAAACTTCGTCACCATTACCAATGCTACCCAGATAGCTACATTTCCTTATTATCTCGAAAACTGTATTTCATTTTGTTGATCAATGTGACCATACGCCCTTATTACTACCTATAAAAGTGACTAATGCGCTTACGAATGGCGCAGCAGAGGTCGCGAACTAGTCTAGATTTCTGCTACACATCCGGGTACTCACTTGGGAAAAACAATAACAAAGGCAACAACCAGTCCGGGGAATTGCGTTAGATCAGTGTCCCTTTAACCCATGCGTTAGTCAAGCTTCCTGATTGGCTGAATGGTAATAGTGACCAGGAAGGTTATGTAACTGCGTCATAGATAACGTTCAATCGTTTCTATTGAGCAGGGTTATCAGGATTCGTGACCAACTCGTGTTATTCCGGGACAAGCCGAATAGCGACTCGTGCCTCTCTCGTGGCCATTTTTACTACCGGGTTCCGTCTTAGCGCAAACAGGCATGCACGCGTATTTTGATTGGTTTGTCGTATTTTCGCACATAACATTCATCGATAGGGGAACGAGTCTTCTTGCAGGTTACGGAAAGGGGCGAGTAGTGACGAATGGGTTATCAGGAGAGAGTTTGTGTGTATTTTGGCGTGTGAATTCAGATGTTCACATATGAATGTACAGTAAAATACGTTTTATAATGATACAATCCAAACTGATGGACATAACGAGCTGGCTTGTTTTTTTTAGCCCAGCCATATGCTGTATATTTTATCAAAATAAAATTGATGGTTATAACGAACTAAAATTTTAGACCGTTATCATTGTAGTTTACTGTATATTTATATCAATATCGCAAAAAATAAGCACAAAAAAATAGAAAACAAACCAAAACACCCATACGTATTTCAGTGATGGCAGGAAAATTATATCCGGCAAGTACCAATGGTGGATCGTACTGTTCACACATCCTTGCTCAATAGAAGAGAACTCATACATGATAATGCCTGGATCGGAAAACAAGAATCTGATTTTTTTATTAAAATAATGAGATAATGATTATTTCCTTCTGCAAATATCAATACACCATGAACGCAATGCCCTTCCTCCAGATGTCACGCATCCCCCCTTATATGGTGTCGAAGTTCAATGAACAAATCCACTTAGTCGGCAGTTATAAGATCCCACGGCCTCGGTATGAGCTTGACTTGCATTCACTGCATGCTCCACACCTGTAGAGGGCACAGGTGGCCCAGTCGTCTAAGGCGCCGCGATTCGCTGTGCAGAGTTGCGTCCCTTGGTCACGCCAGAAACCTGTGATTGTGGGTTCGAATCCCGGTTCTCCCCAATTATGTTTCTAGGTTTGTCAGCACCATACCCGTGGTCGTGGGTTTCACCGAAGTGGAAAACGTCTGAGACCTGCATGTCTTCGGGCTTTCCTCCCACATTAAGCTGACACGCCGTGATAATACTGTTAAAAGCGGCGTTAAACTCAACTCACTCACTCACTCCATACCTGTAGGTCCTAATTGTACGCTGTTTTGCGCGATAATCCTACTTGTTCTGTCTGCCCAAGGACTCCATGGCGTGATGACGTCACAAATAAAACGGTAATTCGCAGGTCTGACCTCCCTGATATAGATGTAAGTCTTGAAATGTTTATTGTGGTCAGGGCGAACGAGGTATGAACTGGGGATAATTTAAACTTTATCCACCTCAGCGGAATGAGATCACTTTGGTTCACAACAATTCTTAAACAAAAATGCCGAAACCCCTTTGAAAAGTCAGAAGAAACCTCTGATACAAGTTCATTGTACGATTCCGACTTTGTTATTACCATGTGTAACTTGGAGGTGAGGTGAGGTGAAATGGGTTTAGTGAGTGAGTGAGTTAAAATGTAAAGTCACATCGGCAGTATTTCAGCCATATCAGTATTGTACATAGTAAATACATTGCAACTATAAAAACCTGTCAACAAAGGACAGTAAAACAACTAGAACATCACAGATTTATATTATATATTTCAGTGTGACAGACTGAGTTTTCCGAAGTTGCGAAAAGTGATATTTCCTTACATTGAACATAACGTTCATGGAACTATTGTCATGTCATGTGTGCGTTAGTGTGTGCGTGCATGCGTGCGTGCGTGCGTGCGTGCGTGCGTGCGTGGGTGGGTTGGTGGGTGCGTGCGTGCGTGCGTGCGTGCGGACTGATGCCCACTCAGATACCATGCCGCAGTTTAACATGAATATCCCACTCAGCCACATTATACGAGCCGACCAGTCGTAGTTTTAGACCCTTAATGCCGAGCGCCAGACGGTACCATCTACTCTACCACTAAACCACGGAGGCGGCCGTATCTCAAGTTGTCACTACCGCCATATGTATATGGTTACACCCAGAGAAAACCTACACCCTTCTTGTTTTCCCGGCGTTACAGAGTGTAAAAGTCTCAGAAGATAGATAAACTGTTCCATGTAATCATCCTCGACTACCCAGGGTATTATATCTCCATTCGATTATAATACATACCCGGCGCCATTCGTCACCATAGCTTGGTTTCCATGACGTCACCATTTCAAGTTATCTCGCTCATGAGGGAAATTTGAGTTGTCGGCTACTTTTAGTGTCATGTGGGGCACTGGTGCCCCAGTCGTCTAAGGCGCCGCGATTCGCTGTGCAGAGTTGCGTCCCTTGGGCACGCCAGAAACCTATGGTTGTGGGTTCGAATCCCGGTTCGCCCCGATTATGTGTCTAGGTTCATCAGCACTATACCCGTGCTCGTGGGTTTCACCGAAGCAGTAAACGTCTCAGACCTGCATCAATTGGGCTTTCCTCCCACATTAAGCTGACACGCCGCGATATAACTGGAATACTGTTAAAAGCGGCCTTAAAACCAACTCACTCACTCACTCTAGTGTCATGTAATTTGAATCCGGCGACTGGATCTAGGATATTTCATGATAAAATGGATATATGTATACATATAACCCTGACCTTTCGAGTAATGTGGAAACTCTCCTCCTGACAACCTTCTTGCGTGGTGCCGAAGAACAGATAATAATTATATCACTGAAAAAACAGCTAGAATAAAAAGAATGTCAATAATGACCCCGCCATCTACTGCCAACACAAACATATATTTTTACAATTATATTTTTATTTCAGTAAATAGATTTCATTTATAACAAAAGAAAAATACGTTGTATATAAGCTTGTAATATATATGTATGTGTTTTGGGGATTTGCTCATACAAATAATTTTCATGCATATCTTTAGGATTATTTGTTTATTTGTAGTTTGAATATAGGCGTGGAAAAATAGTTCTGCCCTGCAATATACAACATGCTATGATATGTAAATTCCGGTCATGTATGTCAAGGTTTAGATGCAGTGTACACTGGCTGGAAATAGAAACTGGTAGAAAATTTAATATCCCTCGCGAAGAAAGATTTTGCAAACTACATGTATGTCAAGTTGGCCTAATAGAAAACGAGTTTCATTTCCTGCTAGTGTGCCCTGCATATACTCACAAATGTCCATCAGTTTAATATTCTTTTATCTACAACCAACACAAAGCTGATTATTAATATCGCTAAATATCTGTATCACAGTAAAGAAGAGAGAACAAGTATTTTATCAGTGTGACTGTTGCCATAAATATGCCATACATTTTGTACAAAGGGCCTGTGGCCTGTACTGTACTGAATAAAGAATTCGATACAATGCAATATAATACTATACAGGTACGTGTTAGCAAATAAAAACATACAGTTTGACATACATACATACATACATACAGACAGACAGACAGACAGACAGACAGACATACAGACATACATACAGGGTAATATCAAACAACTATCACTATAAAATATTTTGTACTAATGATGAACTATCACAATAAAACTAAACAATATAACTACGAATCACAATAAAATATTTTTTTCACAAATGATCGTGAATTTAGAAGTGCTTAAAGACGTTTTAATTCTATTAAACCAACGCTGAGGAAGACGGCGTGTGTGATGGAGGGGCAGCTTATACTGAGACCATCGTGAATCGTTGATCTCTCTTACACCACATTGTTTTGGGACATATCAAACGATATCTACGATAATAGTACATACATCTCTTGAGGGGCGGTCGGGTAGCCTAGTGGTTCAAGCGTTAGCTCGTCACGCGGAAGACCCGGGTTCGATTCCCGACATGGGTACAATGTGTGAAGCCATTCCTGGTGTCCCCCGCCGTTATATTGCTGGAATATTGCTAAAAGCGGCGTAAAACCATACCCACTCACTCACATCACTTGAAAAATAAACATTCCAGACGTAATTACATTCCATGAAATAATCAGAAAGTGGCAAGATCACAGATAATTTTGGTTATATTAATTAGATGCTAGTAATTTAGATAGAGGCATTATGGTGTGGCTCTACGTAAAACGTGGGGGTACAGAGGCATTGATGTGTGTATGTATGTATTGCCGCTGTTAGTATGTGTGTGTACAACAAACGGACATCGAATTGTTTTGTAACGTATTGACACGTAGCTGGCCGGTCATCCTTATTTTGAATTGAGGAGGAAAGAGTTACCTCCGATACCACGTAAGATCAGTGTCTCCGATACTTCGCAAGGAGAGAAATACCCCCGATACCATGTAAGATCAGTGTCTCCGATACTTCGCAAGGAGAGAAGTATCTCCGATACCTCGTAAGATCAGTGTCTCCGATACTTTGTAAGAAGTTAAGTACCTCCGATACCACGTAAGATCAGTGTCTCCGATACTTCGCAAGGGGAGAAATACCCCGATACCACGTAAAATCAGTGTCTCCAATACTACGCAAGGAGAGAAGTATCTCCGATACCTCGTAAGATCAGTGTCTCCAATACTTCGTAAGAAGTTAAGTACCTCCGATACCGTGTAAGATCAGTGTCTCCGATACTTCGCAAGGAGAGAGATACCCCCGATACCACGTAAGATCAGTGTCTCCGATACTTTGCAAGGAGAGAAGTACCTCCGATACCACGTAAGATCAGTGATCTCCGTTACTTCGTGAGGAGAGAAGTATCTCCGATACCATGTAAGATCAGTGTCTTCGATACTACGCAAAGAGAGAAGTATCTCCGATACCACGTAAGATCAGTGTCTCCGATACTTCGCAAGGAGAGCAGTATCTCTGATACCACGTAAGATCAGTGTCTCCGATACTTCCTAAGAAGTTAAGTACCTCCAATACCACGTAAGATCAGTGTCTCCGATACTTCGCAAGGAGAGAAATACCCCGATACCACGTAGGATCAGTGTCTCCGATACTACGCAAGGAGAGAAGTACCTCCGATACCACTTAAGATCAGTGATCTCCGTTACTTCGTGAGGAGAGAAGTATCTCCGATACCATGTAAGATCAGTGTCTTCGATACTACGCAAAGAGAGAAGTATCTCCGATACCACGTAAGATCAGTGTCTCCGATACTTCGCAAGGAGAGCAGTATCTCTGATACCACGTAAGATCAGTGTCTCCGATACTTCGCAAGGAGAGAAGTATCTCCGATACCTCGTAAGATCAGTGTCTCCGATACTTTGTAAGAAGTTAAGTACCTCCGATACCACGTAAGATCAGTGTCTCCGATACTTCGCAAGGAGAGAAATACCCCGATACCACGTAGGATCAGTGTCTCCGATACTACGCAAGGAGAGAAGTATCTCCGATACCTCGTAAGATCAGTGTCTCCGATACTTCGTAAGAAGTTAAATACCTCCGATACCATGTAAGATCAGTGTCTCCGATACTTTGCAAGGAGAGAGATACCCCCGATACCACGTAAGATCAGTGTCTCCGATACTTTGCAAGGAGAGAAGTACCTCCAATACCACGTAAGATCAGGCGATCTCCGTTACTTCGTGAGGAGAGAAGTATCTCCGATACCATGTAAGATCAGTGTCTCCGATACTTCGCAAGGAGAGAAGTATCTTCGATACAACGTAAGATCAGTGTCTCCGATACTTCGCAAGGAGAGAAGTGTGTCCGATACTTCGCAAGGAGAGAAGTGTCTCCGATACTTCGCAAGGAGAGAAGTACCTCCGATACCACGTAAGATCAGTGTCTCCGATACTTCGTAAGAAGTGAAGTACCCCCAATACCACGTAAGATCAATGTCTCCGATACTTCGCAAGGAGAGAAGTACCTCCACTACCACGTAAGATCAGTGACCCCGATACTTCGTGAGGAGAGAAGTACCCCCACTACCACGTAAGATCAGTGATCTCCGTTACTTCGTGAGGAGAGAAGTGTCTCCGATACCACGTAAGATCAGTGTCTCCGATACTTCGCAAGGAGAGAAATACCCCAGATATCACGTAAGATCAGTGTCTCCGATACTTTGCTAGGAGAGCAGTATCTCTGATACCACGTAAGATCAGTGTCTCCGATACTTCCTAAGAAGTGAAGTACCCCCACTACCACGTAAAATCAGTGTCTCCAATACTTCGTGAGGAGAGAAGTACCTCCACTACCCCGTAAGATCAGTGATCTCCGTTACTTCGTGAGGAGAGAAGTATCTCCGATACCACGTAAGATCAGTGTCTCCGATACTTCGCAAGGAGAGAAGTGTCTCCGATACTTCGCAAGGAGAGAAGTGTCTCCGATACTTCGCAAGATCAGTGTCTCTGATACTTCTCAAGGAGAGAAGTGTCTCCGATACTTCGCAAGGAGAGAAGTGTCTTCGATACTTCGCAAGGAGAGAAGTGTCTCCTATACTTCGCAAGGAGAGAAGTACCTCCGATACCACGTAAGATCAGTGTCTCTGATACTTCTCAAGGAGAGAAGTATCTCCGATACAACGTAAGATCAGTGTCTCCGATACTTCGCAAGGAGAGAAGTACCTCCGATACCACGTAAGATCAGTGTCTCCGATACTTCGCAAGGAGAGAAGTACCTCATTGGCAGTGCGTAACGTGGGATAAACGCAGAGAATCAGTAGTAATATCACAGTAGTAGTAGTAGTAGTAGTAGTAGTAGTAGTAGTAGTAGTAGTAGTAGTATTGTTAGTCGTAGGATACTAGTAATAGTAGAAGTGGGCTATAGGAATGTATGTTAAGCTAGTTGAGTTAGTCAGTTTAGTTAGTAGTATTAGTCATTCAGAATAAGTTTAGATTTAAGTGTAGTTTGAGAGAGTGAATAAGTTTTTAAAACTTAAACCTTATTCTATGTTGTGGCTACTTCAGTACGTGGCGGAAAGAATGTGCACATTAGATAATTGGAGTAAATATAACAAGAGTGCTCTGAGAGCACAACATCCCTGCATGAATTTTTTTAACGAGTTTATATTTTTTTTGTATTTTATCAAATAACAACTGTAGATGGCACTGCATTTGAAACAAATTGTGCTGAACATTTTGTTGGGAGTAATCCAGTCTGAATGCTAATGCATAAGGATGTAGCTCACCCACAAAAGCCTTATACAGGGAAACTAACTATAGTTATAGTTATAGTTAGATATTGTGATATTCTCTGTAAACTGGAGGAGGAGTAGATTTCATTAAGCTAAAACAGGGGCAGAAACTCTGTCAAAATAAGTCAAAATGAAACGGGACTGCGATATACGTATCATCAACATGTCGACATCTTGAGTGTAGAGTGTCAGGGAAATTCTCTAAAAGCTGGAGGAGGAGTTGATTTCACAAGCTTAGTACCTCTCTCACAATTAGGCAAAAGAAGCTCCGTAAAACAGGGGCAGTAACTCTGTCAAAATTAGTCGAAATGAAACGGGACTGCGATATGCGTATCATCAACATGTCGACATCTTGTGTGTAGAGTGTCAGGGATATTCTCTAAAAGCTGGAGGAGGAGTTGATTTCACAAGCTTAGTACCTCTCTCACAATTAGGCAAAAGAAGCTCCGTAAAACAGGGGCAGTAACTCTGTCAAAATTAGTCGAAATGAAACGGGACTGCGATATGCGTATCATCAACATGTCGACATCTTGTGTGTAGAGTGTCAGGGATATTCTCTGGAAACTGTAGGAGAAGTTGATTTCACAAGCTTAATAACCTCTGTGGGACGGACAGACGGACGGACGGACTGCGCCACGACATAATCCCCCTTCGGCCATTCTGGCCAGGCGGGGGATAAAAACTGACACACAGTTAAAACAAAACTTGGAAACATCAGGGTGCCGTTGTACAAAACGTTCTGAGCGCTACGACTGTCGTAAATCTATGTTAAGGAATGGGAGTTACGATCACCTTAGACCCAAGATCGCTTTGTACAACGGCATCCTGGAATATACCATTAAATAACTAAAGCGTTTTGATTGTCTTAAACCAACGCAGAGGAGGAAGGCGTGTGTGATGGAGGGGCAGCTGATACTGAAGCCACCGTTACTATACTGACGGAGAAAAATAAGAGAACACGTAGTATCGCAACATGGGCTGCTGTGTCTCTAAAGATGGTAGTTGTGGTATTGCTAAACAATCTTCTACCATATAATGTCCTCGGCTAGTAAATGTATCTGGTGCAAGCTGACAAGAGGGTCGGGTGGCCACAATGTCTGACCTTGCTGATAGTGTGTCATCATAACCAGATGGTCACTCATGCTATCAAATCCTGGCCCAGATTCGACCCTCTATGCTCTATGCTCTACCCTCTATAAACTATCCGCTATCCGCCGTGATATAAGTTTGAATAGTGCTGACTGAGGTATAAAGAAAGTTGATAATAGCCGAGGTGTATATTGGATTCTGTTACATGTGTTCCCTTATTTTTATCCGTCAGTATATACAGATAAAATACGTTAAATAGTTACAATTATTTTGAAGTACATACATGTAAATACATTATAATTATTTCATATTCAAGCCATTTTAATAGTTCATGCATAATTAGTGTATAAGTTTACATCACACATCCTACTCCTTATTCAATGCTACAGTAACTGGAATCAACATGAATACAATGTCTGGTATATGTCATACAGATCAGAATCAATCATCATAATTCAATTTAACCCATTATGTTTCAGTCAGTTCGCATTCTAAAATCATTATCACCAATCATGGTTACCCTCGTAATCCTCGTGAATATGATGGCCAGCTCGTGACCCGGATGTTCTGGTCTGCCTGGCCGCCATGACACCTCGTTACTCCAGAAGGTCCAGGAAGGACGAGACGACCCCGGTTATCCAGCCGAAAAAGGAGTACCCCTTCTTGACTGTGTCCATAACGCCGGATGTAATGGTAATGTCTTGGGAAGACTTGGTCTTCTCGGAGTTGGCTGTCATAAGGAGATGTAATTATTGTACTTATTTTATTCAGGCTTTAACAGTTAAAGGGGGACTCGGCGGGGCTAACTGTCCCTCCGAGCAAATGGGATTCACGGAGCTCAGATAACAGTTTCCTGATCTACTAGTTAAAGTTTCATAATCAAGTAAGCAGTGATTGATAACGCTAATTACACAGACAATGGATTAAGTTTTACACAACTATTTAATCCCAATGCCTAGACCTAAGCAAACAGTGGATACCAGACTGCAGAGCAGAGACAGCATTTATTTATTATTATTATTGTTTAACGCCGCACTCAGCAATATTCCAGCTATATGACGGCGGTCTGTAAGTAATCGAGTCTGGACCAGACAACCCAGCGATTGACAACATGAGCATCGATCCACGCAATTGGGATCGATGACATGGTTTAACCAAGTGAGCGAGCCTGACCACCCGATCCCGTTAGTCGCCTCTTACGATAAGCATAGTCGCCTTTTACGGCAAGCATGGGTTGTGAAGATCGTTTCTACCCCGGATCTTCCCGTGCCAGCAATTACAGCAAGTTGAATTCTTTGAGAACTCCGCTGTCTGCTAGATGGAATTTACTACACGCCTAGACCCAGAGGGGAAACGTGTAGCCGTATCGTCAAGGATCGGCTATTCGCTGTACAGAGTGCCCTCCCTTTTGCCTATGATCGTGGGTTCCAAACCCAGATTGGCCTTATATTCCTAGGTTTATCTTCATTGGTATTTTTTTCAACCACTCATACTCACAACTGAAATAAGTTACCTTACCCATTGTTTTCTTCAGCCTCCGGTTCGTGGAGCCTGACCTGGTTCCGTCTTTCCTCTTCTCTCCAGAGACACGTCTCCGTGGGTCGTGCAGTTCCAACATCAGACGACCCTGATTCTCGTCCGTGGCACGAGCATTCTCTACGGCTGACAGGATATGCAGGTCATCCTTCACTACTTCCGGTAAAAAGCGGAAGTCCTGTGAGTGACGGAAACACGGAGCCTCCCAGGGGGCCTCGAGGTGAAGTCCATCGTCTCCATGGTCGACATAGAGGTAGCGGTTGTTGCCATTCTCCCATCGCAGTGCCTGTGGAAATCAGACCGGGGTTAACTACGAAGCACATTCTGGAAACAATGGTTCCGTTTCAGATCTAATTTCATAGTAAGCGCGGTTTCTGTGTATGATATCGCCATACTATCTACTATACTATAGTATATAATTCGACCCATTGGACCTAGCTCCTACCCAGAGTTCCATGCGACCAGCATAGTACCTCTGCCACAGGCCAGGGCCATTTGACGATTCGTAACATCTTACACGGTCCATTCAAGATATTTCATATGTTTTTCATCTGTTTCATTTTTGACAAGTCTACATATCTAGATAAACAGATGTCACAGAATGGTTAACTTTCATAGATAAAATATCCTAAATCGTGAAAAACTATTTCCATTTGTGTTGTTATCCTATGTTTACATTGGTTGTACGGCTCCACGTGCTGTCATCGAAGCCCTACGGGGAGATAGCAATACTTTGATTTGTACGTGTGTATTGTCATACAACACACTGTCGCAGTTGTAGTAGCAACAATATCAATAAACAATATCTAAAGCTCCCCCAAATACTTGAATTAGTCCGTTCTATTCTGATTTCTGAAAAAGCACGTTTGTTTACAAACAAGAAAAACGTCCGGTCGCGTGATATGCAAATTAGCATGTGGCAGTGGTGTTACGCTAAGTCACCACTGGGCCGGAGTGTTCCATTGGATGCCATAGCTTTGTACCGGAAATGACGTCACAGCCTCAATCGTTCCAATGTCATACTAAGCACAAAATTTCGTTCGTTCATGAGAGTAATTTAATTGGACGGTTTTAACTAGCGCCTTGCCATTCAAACGAAGCAATGGTAGTGACCTGATCCAGGATAGGAATTTAAATAATATCCTGGATAATCGAGGATTTATAGTTAGTTATCCTCGCTACATCGAAAGTGAACGTTGGAGTAGGATTCCTGGTTAAAATTAATCATAAAAAGTTTCCTGGGGACGCTATTTTTCCTTTCAGAACCGCTTCCAATTTTCTGTCATAAAATGGACACAGACTGCGTCCTCTTTGAAAAGTACCAGTCAAAGAAAGCAGCCGCACTCCGCAATATTCCAGCTATATGACGCAGATCTGTAAATAATCGTGTCTGGACCAGACAGTCTAGTAATTGACATCATGAGCATTGATCTACGCAAATTGGATACGATGATATGCATCAACCGAGTCAGCGAGCCTGACAGCCGCCTCTTACGACAAGCATGGGTTGCTGTATGCTTCATTTAAGGTATATATACTGAATACCCCTTACTGAAATAAAATATCACTACTCGTGTTCCTCTATTTACTACACACACTTGAGGCAGGATGTAGTTTCCCCTCTCTATCATCAAGTTACTCCGTAGTCCAATGTGAACTCTACGAAATGCGTATTCGAGGGGACATCATGAAGGCATTCGTGACCAACTCGTGTTATTCCGGGACAAGCCGAATAGCGACTCGTGCCTCTATCGTGGCCATTTTTGCGACCAGGTTCCGTCTTAGCGCAAACGGGCATACATAAAACAATTGTCAACTTGTTACATAATGGGTCACATATATTGCTCCATATATTATATATATTTCAGATGCAATTTAAAGCACATCGGAACATGCGGAATTATACAGTATGATAGAACACAATTAACTGTGTCTTGTGTATATTTTTAGATGCAAGACATATGTAAAATCAAAAATTATTTATGAGGGATTCTTTGACGAAGAACTTGAAATCATACGCGTATTTTGATTGGTTTGTCGTATTTTCGCACATATCATTCATCGAATGGGGGAAGAGTCTTCTTGCAGGTTATGGAAAGGGGCGAGTGGTGGCGAATGGGCATACCTCTGCTGGTTGTAAAATTATAACTAAGTCAGTTCAACAAAAATAACAATTTATTGACTGATTTGGGGCTGATAAATGCAAATTAAGTGCCGATGTATGTGCTGGCTTTTTTTTAATTGCAAATTAGTACAGCGAATTGTGACGCCTTTCATGACAGTAACGTCCATACCCCATGTTGACTATAAAAGGGGAGGGAATATTTGGATACGGAAACAGGTAGATACCCCTTCATCCGTCGCAGGGGGCACGGGCACGGGTAGCCCACGGGTAGCCCAGTCGTCTAAGGCGCCGCGATTCGCTGTGCAGAGTTGCGTCCATTGGGCACGCCAGAAACCTATTATTGTGGGTTCGAACCCCGGTTCGCCAAGATTATGTTTCTAGGTTTGTCAGCACCATACCCGTGCCCGTGGGTTTCACCGAAGTGGTAAACGACTGAGACCTGCATCACTTCGGGCTTTCCCCCCACATTAAGCTGACACGCCGTGATATAACTGGAATACTGTTAAAAGCGGCGTTAAACCAAACTCACTCACTCACTCGTCTCAGTTTTGTAGAGTAATAGTTATCCTCGCGTTCTGCATGGCGCGAGCTCTGAAGTCAGTGGTTTCATTGTGTCATGTGAGACTACTAACGGACAACTGTTTATTATATCGTAAGGTCACACATCGACATCCACCCCTCTGGAAAATGGTAATATTTTTTCATCTGTGTTTATTTACAAGTGTAGTGATTTAGTGGTGAGGACAGACTTCAAAATTGGAATGTGAGTATGGTTTTTCACCGTTTGTTGCGATGTTCCAGCAATATTGCGGCGGGAGACACCAGGAATGCGCTTCAAGTGTTTGGATTTGAACTCGGGCCTCCGGTCATAATAAAAGAAAACAAAGGGAATCAATTCTACGTTTAAACATACAAGTAAAAAAACAAGCTTTGTCCACCGGTTCCTTTATTTTGCCAAACACTGTGTGTAACACGTCGGAGAGGGGTTTAATTAGGTCATTGCCAAAAAAAAGAGCCTAACTTGTATCGCGACGTTTTTTCGAGTGATGTTATTAACAAAACACACATCTCACAGTAGATAACGCTTCCTCCGAGTATTGCTGCGTTTATCGACTTGCTTTGATGCATTTCAGACAATAATCGGTGAGATTCTATTAATACTTTGCACTTATTCGTCACTGAAGGATCTTTAATATTAAATCGTCACTTCCGGAACATTCATACTATACTAATTTGATATTTTCTGTTCTGTAATAATTATTTGAAATTGGCACAGAGCCTATTTTCCTCTGCAAATGAAGTAATCAATCATAGTTAAACGTGTGATTGCTTGAAATAACGTGTGTATTTGTAACTTAGTTGGGCAAAGGGACCCGTTGCACAAAGCTATCGCAGCGCTCAGTTTGATCGTAACTCTCATACTTTAACATATAGGCAAACGACGGTCGTAGCGCTCATGTCGCTTGTGCATCCAGGCCCAGATAAACTGATTACAATTTGTCATTTCAATATTGACTCACCCTTCCCGACCGGGCGTCAGTGACAACCCATTTCCATTCGTATCGGTGGACCTTCTCCAGGATGAGGTTAGCCGTCCATCTGCCCGACCCTGGGGGGAACGCCTCGCGAGCTATAACGCCCTTTTGTGGGTCCCAGCTCCCCAGGGAGGGTGCCGCACCAGAGATGACCAAGCGTTGACCGGCATGACAGTGGTAGCCTACGGACAATGTGACGTCACATGTGTCGGACCGGAAGGCCTGAGCGGGACGACCCCACGCTGTATGAATGGTTCCTCCTATGCTGCCGATGGCTGTGCTCCTTCTGCATGGATCCCAGAGAAGGACCTTGGTCTTCTTGTTGTTTGTAGTGATCCAGTTCCATTCAAAGGTTGATCCCACGGGTATCAAAACCCGTGCCTCCCATTTGGAGAAATTTTCCGAAGGCACGGCATTCACGCTGTGTTCGAGATCCCAGCTTCCCAGCTGTGGGATAGAACCCAAGATGCAGACATGGGAGAAGCAAATTCCCCCGATACCCTCCCGAACACGCGCGTTGTCTGGGGGACAGTGCATCCTGAACACAGCGTAGACGTACTCGCCAGGCATCGTCGGCGTCTGCGACAGCATTCGCAGCGAGACACCATACACGACTGACGGCAAACTTGTTGCTAACTCAGTTTTGGAAAGTCTGTGACGTGATGTCATTATGACGTCACAATAACGCGGACGTCATCTACTGGCTCACAGATGAGGGTATTTCTTAACGATAAGCGTTAACTGGGCTGCTGTCCACCTAAGCTATTCGCGAGAGTGGAACCAGTTTATGATGAGCGCTTGTATAAGCAGATAAAAATAAACTAACAGGAAAACCATGACACGAGGAATCAACACTGCGCCAAAACTCAGAAAACCCGAAAATATTCAGGATATTCAGGGTTTTGTATTCAGTATATGTTATTGGAAGCATTTAAACAAAATTCAGTTCCTGAAAGTTAACTACCCATTGATGCAAGAAATGCATGTAATAACGAAGAACTAATTTCGATGACATTATTTGCATTGATGTTACACTTAAATGTATGTACACTTTTGCCAACAATGTTGGAGGGATTTTATCCCAGTTTCGTAGAAGCCTTTCTCTTGGCTGTCCAAAACATTCTCCACGACGGGTATGACGTCATCGTTCGAGTCAAAATGGGTTCTGGCTCGAGCGTTCTTCATGTTTGGGAGTCCGACAGAGCCAGATGGGGGGAGTAAGGCGTGTGCTGAGGGAGTATAAACCACACTCGTGGATTGTCTCCATGGCAATCACTGATTTGTGCACCGGCGCATTGTCCTGGTTGAATATATAGCACACCTTTCAAGGCTCAGCTTCCCATGTCTCGCAGTCTTAATTTCATCCCGTAATTGCACCGAAGTGCAGCAAAATATGATCCCTTTATTGTTTGGTCTTTTGGTATACTCATTATGATGGCACATCGGCATCCCAGAACACGGAGGCGGTGGGATAGCCTAGTGGTTAAAGCGTTCGAAGGTCACGCCGAAGACCCGGGTTCGATTCCCCACATGGATACAATGTGTGAAGCCCATTGTCCGGTGTCCCCGCCTTGACATTGCTGGAGTACTGCTAAAGACGTCGTAAAACCATACTCATTCACTCATTACTCACTCACTCACTCACTCACTCACTCTCTTTACGGTGACATAGGAAGGAGCATCGTACTCTCTTGGCGTTAACGCCTTTTTCTGTACGGTTCGCCCCGATTATGTTTCTAGGTTTCACCGAAGTGGTAAACGTCTAAAACCTGCATCATTTTGGGCTTTCCTCCAACATTAAGCTGACACGCCGCATTATAACTGGAATACTGTTAAAAGCGGCGTTAAACCCAACTTACTCACTCTCAGATTTCCAGTTATATCATGGCGTGTCAGCTTTATGTGGGAGGAAAGCCCGATGTGATGCAGGTCTCAGACGTTTACCACTTCCGTGAAACCCACGAACTCGGGTATGGTGCTGACAAACCTAGAAACATAATCGGGGCGAACCGGGATTCGAACCCACAATCATAGATTTCTTACTCTCGGTAAGTATAGAGAGCTCAGCGACCGGACTATCACTGTGGGGAGCTTTGTGACCAGGATTTTACTGGGAGTGTAAAGAATATGTCACGCGCTGGGAAGGAGCTGGTCCTGGAAACAACAAGGGCAGATAACTCTAATTGTAGCTGGGAAAGAGCTTGGTAAATGACCATGGCAGGTTTGATCGATCCAGGGGTAGTTTGATGGGACAATTTGTAGAAGCCTTTCTGTACGTATAAGAGAGCAACAAGAGAGTGAGTCGTGGTCTTGTTTCCAATTTACTTATGGTTTTGAGGTCTATTTGGAAACACCAAGGCTACATGACACTTTACATCCTCTCTTGGTACATCCCCTTGTAGGAACTTTGCAGGAATTTCACGCTGGGCGTGTCTCTGCATCTCTTTAAGACAAAAGGATTTTACACTGCTCATTTCAAACACAAAGAACAATCACATTGACAAATACATTTATTCTGAGGTACAAAAGTAATGTCACGTGACTTGTTGACTGGAACTGTCTGATGAGTCTGTTACTTCTCTGAGTGATGGAGAATTGTGGGAGCCTGTGGAGATGATCGTAGCTTCTTTGTCAGGATCTGCAGATGCAGCTAAAGGTTTCACAAACTTCCCCTGAACAAATATACGAGGAACACATATTCCCTCTTTCCTGTTGACTGTCTCTCGCTTGACATACTCATTCTTGCTGACTGTAAAACCAGCGGAAGTCATCACATTCTCAAGGTTTTCTGAAAATAAACCAAAATAATTTTTAGAATCAAGGAGGCTATTCTACGTTGTGTTTGCAACTGAATATAGTATACAACGTTTATAATGAACACGCTCATTACAAACTGACGGATATAACGAACTTACTTTTTTGTCCCGACTATTTCCTGTAGTTATGCTGTATATATGTTTATAACGAACTACGGTTATAACAAACTAAATTTAGTGGTCCCTTTGAGTTCGGTATAACCGTAGTTTACTGTATTAATCAAAATCACATTAAATATGTCATTCAACCTCAGCAATCTCCACAGATGTCCTGAAGTTGTCTAGAGTCGGTTTAAATGACCTCCATGATGATTCCAGGTTAGAAGAGGTCATAATAATATCTCACCTATAGAAAAGTAATATGCCCGAGTTCCATCCTGCCTCACGTAGAAGTTGTCGGACAGTTTATGTCCAGGTGCAAATCTCAGCATTGCATAGTCATACAATCCATAGTCTCGGAATAAGATGCACCCCCCAGGCCGGATCACCTGTTGCCATGGTGATAAAATACATACCAGATTAATATTTAAAAAAACTGTACATGCTGTAAGCAAAATTAACAGGATATGTTTGATTCATGTATCTACAATTATATCACTTTGTGTGGAGTCTACTACTAATTGCACACAGTGGACTGTCTAACTGGCATCATGTGGTACTGGAAAGAAATGCTTGTTTGAGCAGAGAATGCTGATCGTGGATGAGAATAATGTCACTATATAGATTACCCTAACTGTGACACTCATCACTCATCAGCAATTTATACTGAAATAAACTTCTAATCCATGTTTAGATATGTATCGATACCAGGCTTCTGTGTGTTTATTTAGTGGACATGCTTATGCCTAATTAATAGAGTTTTCTACCATGAATATTGATAGGTAAATCAGAGCTTTCAAATCACCACAAACCCCCTGGGATTGAAAGTCGATTTGACTGCTGCATCACCGGGGAAGCTAATATTTTTAGAATGGTACTTCTGTTACAGTCAATGTCGGTAGGCATATTTATATAATTATACGTACAATTATGGGCTACAAAATGCAAAGTAGCGATATGATGTCATAATAGTGACATGCGGGGTAGAACGAAACCTTTGCAAGGCTTGCTTAGTTTTCTTTAGGGGTGCCCACCTTATATTAGCTGACGAAGTTGTCGTGCTACATGCTTTCAGAGCCTGTCATGAGTTCGAGTATTACGGTGCAAACAAACTGCTTGAGCATATAGAGTGCCATATTTTGTTGAAAGGCTGTTGTCCATGATTCCATAAACTCTCATGGACAACCCACTCAAAACACTGGACTCAACCATGCTGCTTCACTCAATGTATTTGCTAAACCCAAAGGTTTCGCGTTTTATTTATCATGGTAGAATGCCGTTTGGTTCCAAATTCAATTTAGCAAGGTTAAATCTACAGGTGACCTTGCTCTACACTGAAAACACAATATGTTTACCTCCTGATTTGTTTCCGGCTTACAACTGAGTGATTGGTCGGTGCGGGGTTATGGAGAGGCATTTTTTATGTAAATTGATAATTTCAACTAAAAACAGTACCAGAATCCAGGATAGACAGTGGCTGCAATACACAGAGATTAATAAATGACATTAGTGTAAGAGCCTCCATTTTACCTTAAAGACATTGTGAAGAGCAGCAAGCATCTTGTCTGGGTGTATAGCTGACAACACAAAGATCATGGACACGGCATCTACAGTGTCTGGGGGCACGTTGTCGAGGAGGTCATCGACTGTCAGATCACACTGGAAGGCGTTGCAGCGGGCAGCATCGTACAGGGGATTAGACTGCAACAAGATGATATTCACTAGAAATACATAGACGACTGAGTGACAGAGAGTGAATTGGGTTTTTTAGCAAGTTTTTGCAGTATTCCAGCAACATGACGGAGGATGACACCAGAAATGGTGTACCTAAGTGGGAATCGAACCCAGACCTGTGGTGTGATGAGCAAACGCTTTAGCCACTAAGCAATGCCACAACAGCACTATCCCAATACACACACTAAGCTGAAGAACACAAAATGTCATTGGTGAGAGAAGGTTTTCTGGTTAGGAAGATATCTGCTGGATTGTTAGCACTCACCCAGTCATAATATTTAGTGACTGAGTGAGTGAGTTGGGTTTAACGCCGCTTTTAACATTATTCCAGTAATATCGCGGCCTGTCAGCTTAAGGTTGGAGGAAAGCCTCAAGTGATGCAGGTCTCAGACGTTTACCATTCCAGTGAAAGCCACGAGCACGGGTATGGTGCTGACAAACCTAGAAACATAATCAGGGCGAACCAGGATTTGAACCCACAACCATAGGTTTCTGGCATGCCCAAGGGATGCAACTCTGCACAGCGAATCGCGGCACCTTAGATGACTGGGCCACCGGTGCCCCCTCATAATATTTAAGCTAAGTTACAATGACAACCATGTGGTATAGTAACTGCCTGATACCTGGTTTTGTCTTTTTTCTTGATTTGGGGGTTGGGGATTCATCACAGAACTTACTTTGACAAATTCCACAGCTCTCTTGGAGAAATCACATGCATGAAAGTACAAGTTTTTGTCCTCCTCCAGTAGAGGGAAAATAAAGTTGCCGACACCACAACCAACTTCCAGTATCGTCTTTACATCGGAATCCTGAAACACGCCTTAATCATATGATGCATGTTACAACCTGTTGGATACAAGACGCCTGTAGGGAAATGGTTTTAGCTGTGCAACCAGGATAATGAGTATCATTTCATTGAAAACAGGACAAAAAAATAAAACAAGGTTTTAAGTCGTAGTCTTCACATAAAAGCAGTCAATTCAATAATAAAGTACCCCTTGTTAAAAATTCCCGGTTAGTGAAATCATAACACTTTATCACGATTTGCCTTGGCCTTGTCCCTTGCCTTGAAGTCTTGGATAAATCTCTGTACATTGTTTGTTATTGTTCCAATCCATCTGTTAAATTTGATTGGAAGTTAGTAAGCATGGTCCTTGAGACACCCCTGATGGGTTGGTTGGTTTTTTGTTTAACGCCGCACTCAGCAATATTCCAGCTATATGACGGCGGTCTGTAAAATAATCAAGTCTGGACCAGACAATCCAGTGATTGACATCATGAGCATCGATCCACATAATTGGGATCGATGACATGCATCAACCAAGTCAGCGAGCCTGACCACTCGATCCCGTTAGTCGCCTTTTACGACAAGCATAGTCACCTTTTACGGCAAGCATGGGTTGCTGAAGACCTATTCTACCCAGGATCTTCACGGGTACACCCCTGATTGGATTATGTATAGCCTTCACTGAGTGGAGAATAAAAATTGAGTACATATTGTTCCCATGACTGGGGTAATAATAATCTAGCACCATGAGCCAAGATGTGGAAGATGATTTTTTCCGTGGACTACAGTTTAAAAAACATGATTTTCCGCGTTTCCGCAGAGATTTCACATCCCTTTTATATATATATATATATGATTTGGGGGGTATTTTGATGTTACTTCCATGATATGGCATTTGGCTTTCACATTCTCTGGTTATCTAGTTTTTTGCATTATTGACCTCCTCTGAAACTACTTTAGACTACAGTTCAGGTGAGCTACAAATGATTTCACACCTGGCTGATACCTTCAACATTGGACAGACTGCTTCAAGTAAATGGCTAAAAGTATTTTCTACACAAGTACTTGTCACCGTCAGATTACCTTTCCTTTTAACATGTTTAATAACACCATTGTATATAATAAGCTCACATACATAAAGATTCAGCTTCAGAACTTCATTGATTCAGAGCACAGGAGTCCGTATCTAAAAATAGACGCCCTCATGCATATTCATTACCATCTCCACACGCGAGCCCGTTCACAAGTTAGAAAAGCAATCGGTAACTGTAGTGTCAGTGTGGGTATATTTTTCTCGTTCGTAATAATTTGTTGAAAAATCTCGTGTGGAGATGGTCATGAATATGCATGAGGGCGTCTATTTTTAGATACAGACTCCTGTGTTCAGAGATACTCCATGAACCATGACATGCAAATGTAAAATACTGCTCTTCTTTTTAAGATGGCCTTAACTGATGTGACTTGAAATGATCTTGATTATCAAACTTATGGAAGCAGGATGACAAAACTATTAATGAAATAATGAAAGGTTAAAATAATGTCCAGGCCTAATTCAGACATGAAAATGTAAAATACTGCTCTTCTATTTAAGATGGCCTTAACTGATGTGACTTGAAATGATCTTGATTATCAAACCTATGGAAGCAGGATGACAAAACTATTAATGAAATAATGAAAGGTTAAAATAATGTCCAGGCCTAATTCAGACATGCAAATGTAAAATACTGCTCTTCTATTTAAGATGGCCTTAACTGATGTGACTTGAAATGATCTTGATTATCAAACTTATGGAAGCAGGATGACAAGACTATTAATGAAAAAATGAAAGGTTAAAATAATGTCCATGCCTGATTCAGAGAGACAGGTCAAAAAGAAGGGGCGGTATATTTCAGCAATAGAGATAGGCCAATTTAAAAGAACTGAAAACATTGTCAAAATTCTCATTTGATTCAAAGAAATACTTTGATCATAATTTTTTTTTGTAAACCCAACCTGTTTTTCACTGATTAGTTCTGAAAACTCTCTTTTTGTCCAGTGTCGGTCCTTAAAGAATTTGGTAGTGTTCCGTTTATAAAACAAATCCCAATTCTTTTGTGCTTCCAGTTCAAACTTCCTTTGCTTATATTCAGAAATGAGTGTCTTGTCCTTATCAAGCTTTGCTGTTTCTTCAGGTGTGAGAGTTCTTGCTTGGTGACCAATTATTTCCTCAAGTCCATTTTGAGAACCATCCCCATGTTTAGCAGCAGCTTCTCCTTTCATGTCTTTGTCCATGCAGCCTTATCTGAAATGAGAAAGGGTTAACACTGCAGTTATCTGATTGGCTGATCAGTCACTGGTTGACTGTTACATATTCATGACGTCATCCAGTGAGTTTAACATGATGTCACTTGCCTGTCCCATCACATTTGAATGACTGTTTGCAATTTGAGTGAGTGAGAATGGTTTTACACCGAGTTTAGCAATATTCCAGCAATATCATGGCGGGGACATCAGCAATGGACTTCTCACATTGTACCCATGTTGGGAATCGAACCCAGGTCTTTGGTGTGACAAGCGAGCGCTTTAACCACAAGGCTACCCAACCGCCCCTCGCACTTTCAGTTACCTCACAGAGAGTATGCAAGCAGGGGGGAAGTAGTGCAATTTAAAGGCAGCCTTTTTGGGATTTCAATGCGTGTCGCAGGGAGGAGCGAACTCACATTGCCAGTTTGAAGCCTACCTATGCTAGAGATAATCTAATTAGCCTACACGTTACCATTCATTTACTAAGTGATCAGCAAATGCTGTTTACCTTCATGCACATGCACATTTAAAAACTGATAATAATTGAACAGATTTTCCATAAAATTACATTGGATTCATTAATTTGGTAAAAAAAAAAGATAGCTAACCCATACCCTTACTCACAACTAACCCTAAAAATCGTAAAGGTGCATTTTATTGGAAAGGAGTGCCTAATTCCAATGATCGTAAAGGGGATCCAAGTTCTTAGGCAAGGGCTAAGGATAGAGTTGGGGTAGTCTCTCAGACAAACCCTGAAACAAATATATCCAATACAGCCCATGCAAGTCTATAATAATGGGCAAGTCTAGATTACTGCAGTATCAGGAAATCTGAAAATGATGAAAGTCTCTTGGCTTCTTTTTATTATATCTTATAAGAATAATTTAACAACATTTCAGTAACTTGTGAAATCAAATCAAATCTATCAGCGGAAAACGATCAACAGCTTGTTTGGGACCAAATGTAAGTAACGTATTTCTCAAAGCCTACCAATGGTGAGGGCTCTTGTAACTGTCGAAAAGATCAAAGTAGACACAATGTATGGATAAAGACGCTGATCAGTACAAATGTTAACAGACGATATTGGACAACGTTCATGTTGCAATATTTACAAAGGGAGGTAACTCTCTAATACATGACAAGTCATTTAATAGATGAATTACATGCAATAAAACAATAAAAGCGAAATGGACGAAGCATAGACATCAACCTTAATTTAACTGTAAGTATTAATATTCATGGGGCAATGGTTTTACTTCAGACATGACTGCGTGACTGCGCGATAGAGTTTAATGAAATCAAGAGGATATACATTAATGATGTATCCCCATCTTAAAATCGGGAGCATCAACACTGCATAAACCGAACCAGACCAGGGGTGGGGGCGCGGTGTGTTAATGGATAAACTGGCAATTTCATAATAAAACATAAAGCTTCTGCATTTTGTCTTTTCAGGAAGGGTCATGAAAAACATGTTCAATGAGTTGGGGAAGGTTATCTAATAATATGACAAGTATTAGGGGAGGGTTATTATTTTCATTACATCAGTGCATCAAAACCCTACACCTGTAATAAATGACCGATCCTTTATGAACGGTAACCAAAATACCAACAATGTATTAACGTGGACGAATAGGCATGATCCTATCAAATGTCTTTTTAACAGAACAGCAACGGTAGCTGTGGTCATTTAAACACGAGAAAGCGCCGTGTGCATTTACATTATTGCAAACTAATACATTTACTGATATTCGTATATGTGTCTTTAACAGAATACAACAGTAATATTTAGTGTGAAATGTATTACATTCAATACATCTTGGGGAAGCTTATTTTTATGCATGTGCATACACAAGTGTAACTAATAAATATAGGGGGCGGTCGGGTAGCCTTGTGGGCAAAGCGTTTGCCCGTCACGCTGAAGACTCGGGTTCGATTCCCGACATGGGTACAATGTGTGAAGCCCATTTCTGGTGTCCCCCGCCGTGGTATTGCTGGAATATTGCTAAAAGAGGCGTAAAAACAAACTCACTCACTCAATAATAAATATAGTCTGTTTGAAAGCGTTGATTACACAATGCATTTCTCTCCTCTAAACAATAATATTTAAAAATGTAAAGCTGATTTCATAGAGCTGGATATACTTGTTTGTTTTATTAATATAGATTGGTTTTGGTTTCTTAAAAGATATGTGACAGGCTCAAGTATTTCAAATATGTACATAACGTTTCATTAAGATTAGTTAGTTAGTAAGTTAGTAGTAAAGTTGTCATCCTCTATATCTCCATTGCTCGCGTTTCGATGCACCTACTACAAGTGTAGGTTCGCCGAAATGTTAGCCCTGAAGACAAAGATGATGTAAGGTTGCATCAGCTTGTTGCCATTTAATTATTTAATTAAATACCTTTGAAACTTACTTTAAACAACAATAATAATATCATTTTTGTTATATGATATGCTTTAGTATTTTATACCATAAACATTCATTACATAGCTCTGTTATATTAAATAAGCTTTCTCTCACTTTAACCTCCACTAATTGTCTAACTGCATGCTTTTGACCTACATCGTTCTTGCGCGCACCGGCCCAGACAACCGTCTCGCTGATAGGCCAAGATGGCCACAGATTGTATGCATTATAAAAATCCATTACTACTTTACTTATCAAGGAAGGACATATCTCTTACTCGTAAAATTATTGCCGATCTTGAGTAACAGTTTCGATAAGACTTCCGCCCGTATCCTCACTCAAAAATGTATATAATTAACAGGATTGAGCGGCAATGCATAGATATACAACTTTTGGAGGAGGAAACGGGCGGAAGTCTTTCGGTATGATGTTGGATATATGGGTGATATTTAGTTATTGTGATTAGAAATAGGATGTACTGTGTGGTGCACTTCTGATTTGATTTATAAGAAATATAATGTATCTCGTATATATTTACAGCTGTCGATGAACTCCCATTTCTGTGAGTTATTGTGATATAATTATATCAACTAAATATCTTATGTTATAGTCTATATGTACAGTAATGACAAGTACACGTGATTGCGCTCAGCAATATTCCAGCTATATGACGACGATCTGTAAATTATCGAGTCTGGACCAGTCATTCCAGTGATTGACATCATGAACATCGATCCACGCAATTGGGATACGATGACATGCATCAACCAAGTCAGCGAGCCCGACTACCCGATCTCGTTAATCGCCTCTTATGACAAGCATTGTCACCTTTTACGACAAGCATGTGTTCCTGTAGACCTATTCTAACCCGGATCTTCTCGGGTAGGCAAGTACATGTGAATGTATGTCACTATGTTTGATAGGAGTGATTGATGTATCTCGGTTAATGCAGGCGTATTGGCTTTGTAGCTTTGATATGAAGGCTAGAGTACCTTATAGTTTGACACTCTATTGTACCTTATCATATCACTGTATATAAACATAGTTTTCTGCAACGTTTGCCGAGTGTGTGTGTACCATAGTACATCACCGGTGTTACCAGCACGGGTTTGACGTGCATACATATAGTGTCATCAGCCTACCGTATTCGACATAATAAGCGCCCAGGGCGCTCTCAAAGTTAGAAATAGGGGGCTCTTATTAGAATATTATTTTGAGTTGAAAGATCGTTAATTTCGTGGTTTATGCTGACAGCCTGAAATGTTTATATACGACAGATATATTTTTCCAGGATTTAATTGCCCATAATTATTATACACAAATAAATAAGTCTGTGTACGTAAACCAATTGGAAGGGGTGCTAATTGAGATTGTTCACTAGCCAATATATTGGCAAATATCGCCGTGGGCGCTTATTAGAGCAGGGCACTTATTACGTCGAATACGGTTACACCAAACTGCTGTATGTGATCATTTGGGACGCTACCCCTATCGGCCCACACTTAGTGCTGTTATAGATTTATACGTGTAATCCAGTCATAGCGCAGGACTAGGGTTACGTTGATCTGTTTTTGGTGATGGTCTTGCTGCTGAGGTTGACAACTGTGTTGGTGTACTGTTGGTTGACTAAACATGGGCCACGGTTTTTGGTCTTGGGTTTTTTGTTGTTCTGGAGTTGATGTAGTTTGTTAAGGTGGATGGATTTCGTCTTAGACTCCAATTTGTTGTTGGCCTGGTTCTGGGCACTATGCAGGATGTTGTAGATGTTTGTTTGTTTGTTTGGTGTTTAACGCCGCTCTCCGCAATATTCCAGCTATATGACGGCGATCTGTATATAATCGAGTCTGGACCAAACAATACACCGATTGACATCATGAGCATCGAACCACGCAGTCGCATACGTTCGTAACAGAGTCCTACGGATCGGGAAAGGCCCAGAGAGGTCGGCCAAGGACTCCCGACAGTATGGTGCGTCCCGTAACAATCGTGACTATGTCGTGACAGAATCTGCTGTTTCTGATCAAAATCGTAACATTGTCCTGTGTTGCATGTCTGGACAGTGTCCTGTGGATCGGGACGCTGTCGCGATGAACGGGCATGAATTGTTCATTGCCGTTTCTTGTCGATTGAGTCCATATTGTGTCCAGATCTTCCCAAATGCGAACCGTCTTTGTCGGTTTACTGGCCGGTCACTGTCGGATCTCTGTCGGATCGCATTCGGGAGAATCGGGACAGATTCGGTCGTTTTTCACCATGCGGAAGATACAAATCGGATCAGATTCGGATTAAGAACGATAGAATCGGGACGATGTCGGCTGGAAACGGCTGATTCGGGACGCTTCCTAAACAACATCTGATTGTTTGTGAATTTCCCGCCACGAATCACAGCATCTTGATCAGACTTTTGACAAATTTTAATCGGGAATGGTCCTATCAAGGACGGCAGTAAAAATCCTGAATGTGTAACTGAGCCCTAATGTCTTCCATTTTTCGTGATACAAGTGAAAATGGTTACTCACTATAATGCAAGATGGCTGTTAATGTTCTTTTTCAAATGTCCTTTGCTTACCTATCACTTTAACTACACAAACTTTACTTTTTTATGTTTGTATATATATAATTGCTGCCATGTTGAGAATAGTTCATATACTGTGAAATGCCCTTAAATGTTATGGAAAAAGGAGGAATCAGACATATCTATGTCAAAATCACTTAATTTTATACAAAGATAAAAATGGCTTTAAATTTCTTCGTCAAAACTATACATGTACGTGCACCACGACTGAGGTAGACAATAAATAATGTATTAATATATTCAAAAATATATGCTGCCACATGCAGCATCGATGATAATTGCTAACACGTCAAGGCTGGGAGCGGTCGTTATTAATCATAAAATAAAATGACGTTATCGCGAGACACGCGGATGGTAAAATAAAAACATTGTATTTTAGTCAAGTCAAGATTAAAAGCATTAAATCCTCATTTTTTAAGTCCTGTTATCTGTGAACTACTAGTACTACTAGTACTACTAGTACTACTACTACTACTACTGACCCGTGAAGATAGAATAGGTCTTCAGCAACCCATGCTTGCCGTAAAAGGTGACAATGCTTGTCGTAAAAGGCGACTAACGGGATCGGGTGGTCAAGGTCGCTGACTCGGTTGATGCATGTCATCGTATCCCAATTGCGTGGATCGATGCTCATGGTGTCAATCACTGGATTGTCTGGTCCAGACTCGATTATTTACAGAACGCCGTCAAATACCTGGAATATTGCTGAGTGCAATCACATGTACTTGTCTTTACTGTACATATAGATTATAACATAAGATATTTAGTTCATATATATCACAATAACTCACTGAAATGGGAGTTCATCGACAGCTGTAAATATATACAAGGTACATTATATTTCTTATAAATCAAATCAGAAGTGCACCACACAGTACATCCTATTTCTAATCACAATAACTAAATATCACCCATATATACAACATCGTACCGAAAGTCTTCCGTCCGTTTCCCCCTCCAAAAGTTGTATATCTATGCATTGCCGCTCAATCCTTTTAATTATATATATTTTTAAGTTGGGATACGGGCGGAAGTCTTATCAAAACTGTAACTCGAGATCGGCAATAAATTTACGATTAAGAGATATGTCCTTCCTTGATAAGTAAAGTAGTAATGGATTTTTATAATGCATACAATCTGAACATTGAGGTTTTAAGCTATGGCCAGCTTGGTATATCAGCAAGACGGTTGTCTGGGCCGGTGCGCGCAAGAACGATGTAGGTCAAAAGTATGCAGTTAGACAATTCGTGGAGGTTAAAATGAGAGAAAGCTTATTTTATGTAACAGAGCTATGTAATGAATGTTTAGGGTATAAAATACTAAAGTATATCATATAACAAAAATGATATTATTATTGTTGTTTAAAGTAAGTATCAAAGGTATTTAATTAAATAACTAAATAGCAACAAGCTGATGTATCCTAACAACATCTTTGTCTTCAGGGCTAACTTTTCGGCGAACTACACTTGTAGTAGGTTATCGACATGCGAGCCCTGGCGATAAAGAGGATGACAACTTTACTACTAACTTACTAACTAATCCTAATGAAACGTTAAATGAAACATATTTGAAATACTTGAGCCTGTCACATATCTTTTAAGAAACCAAGACCAATCTACCCCGTATAACATAAGATATTTAGTTGATATATATCACAATAACACACTGAATTATTTTTCTTATAACTCAAATCAGAGTGTGGCGTTAAACAACAAACAAACAAACAATTATAGCATCCCTTCAACTGATTTACCCACCTTAACTAGAAATAAAAGAGACCACGGATACAACCTCATTTGTTTCATATTTAGATATATGCAAGATTCAGACTAACAAAATTATCCCTAAGACTGACTAACGGGATCGCTGGTCAGGCTTGGTTGGTGCATGTCATCGTATCCCATGCACCGTATCATCACGATGTCAATCACTTGATTGTCTGGTTCAAACTCGATTATTTAGAGACCGAAGTCATATAGCTGGAATATTGCTGAGTGGGCCTTAAATACCAAACAAACAAACAAACAAAACAAAACAAAAACAAAAAACAACAACAAACAAACCAAACCACTACCACCACCGGTGACAACTATACAAAATGTCTTCTCAATAACCAGTTTCGGTGTCCGAAATCTAAAGTTAAACATACAAATCGCCAAATTGGAAAATATCAGAAAAAGTAGGCAAAACAGATGTATATAACAACTTCTTTATTTTACTGCTGCCGTGATAGCAGATGTTATCCTCATTTTTTGTCTGCTTTGTCATTCGTCAACTTTTATGAAATGCATTTCAAACAATTCATTATCCGAGAAACAAATAATGCATTCGTAGTGGGCAAGTGGTGTTTATCTGGTACCTGTGGCACGTGACTATACATGCCGAAATACACAGGGTCATTAGCATACGTAAGTCAATCTCTCTTAACGTTCTCGTCCCAATTTAAACCTTGAACAATTTTTGCTAACATGGAGAATATTTCGTTTAGGATGATAATTGAATCCAACTTTTGGAGAAAACAGTTGACCACGAAATATAAGCTACTGAATCTATGCGAGTCTTTTTTCGCCGAGGTGAGGTTGATAATTCGCAAACTTGGCTTCTGTCATTTCGACATTCCATTCTCCAAACGTTTCGTGATGCGACACATATGTCCATGTTCTTTTCACAGAAGGACGAGTAACGTGATGCGCTAATCTTAGGAATGACAACATAAGGGTTATTGTTTGCGCGTGCTCTTTACTTCATAGAACACCTTCATATACAGAAGACGGTTCCCAGTCTTTGCCACGCGGGTCACGAAATGTGACAGGTGTCATAGAATGTACGTCCCAGTGACCCAGATAACCCCGTTCTTGGATATATTTGTGTGACTTTACCCGATCTCTTTACCTACGAACAGAGCGCATCAGGGTATGTTCCAAGATTTAGAAAAAGACGTTATCGCTGGAAAACCAGTATGCGTCTTGGTTTTCTTTAAAAGTCGAAATAAGGTTTACACAAACGAACTTTTTATTAGTACAACCAGGGAGTTTTTATGTGTCTATATATACCGGTGTGTATATATACTCATATATGAGTATAGACTTGTGTAAGTCTCTTGTATAAGATTCCCAGGAATAATTATCATTTATTTAGTAAAAGTAATGTGTTTGAATATGCCAAACGTTTGAAGATGAAGTATTTTCTTTCAAGACCATTGATGTTTCATTCTTGCTACAGATTATTGAAGTTTATGAAATATTCATATGCATGCACTTGTCCATATTTAATACCCGGGTACCGGACACCCTATTACCCAGCCCTGCCTGGGCACCCGTTATGGGTCTGAAGAATTGGGTACAAAATGTACGAATCGTAATTGTTTAACCGCAACATAAAATGATCTGATATCGCATACACTGAAGTTGATAGATGCTTTATCCTTACTTGAACATATAAAATTCAGAAAGAATGCTTGCATAGTCTGAAGGAAATGTGAACATTAGCTATGCTTGTAGTTTAACCATGGAGTTTTATTGTCGTTAAAAAATATACCACGTGACTAACCTCATGTTCGGTAGTTGTGTGGGTCGGGTGGGTACTGAGTAGGACAAGAGTACCCAAAGGATGACCTTGACCCATGGTTAGTCACGTGATATATTGTTTAATGGCAAATATTTACTAGAAATCTATGGTTACACTATAAGTGACAAATGTTCGTACATTGTATTTCTTTCTGACTATGCACACATTCCTTCTGACTTTATATGATTGAGTAAAGATAAAACTTCTGTCAACTTCTGTGTATACATGACCAGATCCTTTCATACGTTTATCTACCCAGGTAGGGTCGGGTAATAAGGGGCTGGGTACCCGGGTAGGGTCGGGTAATAGTGGGCTGCGTACCTGGGTAGGGTTAGGTAATAGGGGGCTGGGTACCTTGGTAGGGTCGGTTAGTAGGGGGCTGGGTACCCGGGTAGGGTTAGGTAATAGGGGCTGGGTACCCAGGTAGGGTCAGGGGGTAGGGGGCTGGGTACCCGGGTAGGGTCGGGTATTAGGGGGCTGGGTACCTGGGTAGGGTCGGGTAGTAGGGGGCTGGGTACCCGGGTAGGGTTAGGTAATAGGGTGCTGGGTACCCAGGTAGGGTCGGGTAATAGTGGGCTGGGTACCCGGGTAGGGTTAGGTAATAGGGGTCTGGGTACCCAGGTAAGGTCGGGGGGTAGGGGGCTGGTTACCCCGGTAGGGTCGGGGAATAGGGGGCTGGGTACCTGGGTAGGGTTGGGTAGTAGGGGGCTGGGTACCCGGGTAGGGTCAGGTAATAGGGTGCTGGGTACCCAGGTAGGGTCGGGAAATAGGGGGCTGGGTACCTGGGTAGGGTTGGGTAGTAGGGGGCTGGGTACCCGGGTAGGGTCAGGTAATAGGGTGCTGGGTACCCAGGTAGGGTCGGGTAATAGGGGTCTGGGTACCCAGGTAAGGTCGGGGGGTAGGGGGCTGGTTACCCGGGTAGGGTCGGGGAATAGGGGGCTGGGTACCTGGGTAGGGTTGGGTAGTAGAGGGCTGGGTACCCGGGTAGGGTCAGGTAATAGGGTGCTGGGTACCCAGGTAGGGTCGGGTAATAGGGGGCTGGGTATCCAGGTAGGGTCAGGTAATAGGGGGCTTGGTACCCAGGTAGGGTCGGGTAATATGGGGCTGGGTACCAGGTAGGGTCAGGGGGTAGGGGGCTTGGTACCCGGGTAGGGTCAGTAGTAGGGTGCTGGGTACCCGGGTAGGGTCGGGTAATAGGGGGCTGGGTACCCAGGTAGGGTCGGGTAATAGGGGGCTGGGTACCCAGGTAGGGTCGGGTAATAGGGGGCTGGGTACCCAGGTAGGGTCGGGTAATAGGGGGCTGGGTACCCAGGTAGGGTCGGGTAATATGGGTCTGGGTACCAGGTAGGGTCAGGGGGTAGGGGGCTTGGTACCCGGGTAGGGTCAGGTAATAGGGGGCTGGGTACCCGGGTAGGATCAGGTAATAGGGGGCTGGGTACCCAGGTAGGGTCGGGTAGTAGGGGCTTGGTACCTGGGTAGGGTCGGGTAGTAGGGGGCTTGGTACCCGGGTAGGGTCGGGTAATAGGGGCTGGGTACCCGGGTAGGGTCGGGTAGTAGGGGCTTGGTACCCGGGTAGGGTCGGGTAGTAGGGGGCTTGGTACCCGGGTAGGGTCGGGTAATAGGGGCTGGGTACCCGGGTAGGGTCTTGAAATAGGGGGCTGGGTACCCGGGTAGGGTTGGGTAATAGAGGGCTGGGTACCCAGGTAGGGTCGGGTGATAGGGTCGGGTGATAGGGGCTGGGTACCCGGGTAGGGTCGGGTAGGGTAATAGGGGCCTGAGTACTGGGGTAGGGTCAGGTAGGGTTGGGTAGGGTAATATGGGCCTGAGTACCTGGGTACCCGGGAAGGGTCAGGTAGTAGGGGTGAGTACCTGGGTAGGGTCAGGTAGTAGGGGGCTGAGTACCCGGGTAGGCTATGGTAGGGTCGGGTAATAGGGGGCTGGGTACCCGGGTAGGGTCGGGTAGTAGGGGGCTGGGTACCGGGGTAGGGTCGGACAGTAGGGGGCTGATTACCCGGGTAGGGTCAGGTAGGGTCGGGTAATAGGGGGCTGAGTACCCGGGTAGGGTATGGTAATAGGGGCTGGGTACCTGGGTAGTAAATGTGGACTCGTCCCAGCCCTTCTGTGTGTACCTGCCCGGCATTGTTTATATATATATATACAGGCCGGCTGATGTGATGAGTTGTGGTCCCTCTGACGTAGTCTCTCTCCCAGACCCAAGAGAATAAATTAAGTCTGACTCCAGTCTTGAATGATTTGGCAAGTCTAGATTGCCGCAGCTCCAGGAAATGAAGTTCTGGGCTCCATTTGAAATGTACTTTTATTCAAATAATAGATACATATATTCAAATAAGATGACTTTTTTTCTGGGACAAAATGTCCGCCTTATTCTGAAGGACACCATTCACTGTTGTATTGTGGGTATTATTATTTCAGTGGTCAGCAGAGAAAGGTCTCTCATATTTCTACAAGATGGCCCCAGAACAGATATCTGTGATTGAAACGGGACAGGATGTTGCCAAGCAAAGTGGGAACGAAACAGAGGACCAGGAAGAAACTATTTGCACAAGCTGGAGAGACAAGATTTACATGAAGAAGTTCATCTACACCATCTACCTGGCCATAGCGTTCTCCATGTTGGTGAGTAAACTGGACATGGTTTGAAACACAATGCCGTTTAGAGAATGGTCAAATGTAACAAATGTTATATTTGGGATTACACTTTCTCAGTAAAGTACAAGTTCTAGTAGATTCTAGTAGGGCTTGGACGGGTAATTTGGGTACTGAGAAGGACCCAGGTACCCATAGGACTACACGGACCCGTGGTTAGTCACGTGATAAATTGTTCAATGACAAAAATTATCTAGAACTCTATGGTAACACTACAAGTCATTAATGTTCGCATTTCTTTCTGACTATGCACCCATTCCTTCTGATTTTCATATGATTGAATAAAGATATAACTTAATTCAACTTCAGTGTATGAATGACCAGATTGTTTAATACATGTATCTACATACGTTTTGCCCCGGCTATGCTAAAAATGTCCCCAATCGGACATTTTGAGACATCTCCTGAGACCTACAGTGGGTACCCGGGTAGGGTCGGGTAAACCGGGTAGTAAATTTGGACTCGTCCCAGCCCTAGATTCTAGTACTTTTGGGGGATGAGTCCCATCCAGGATTCGAACCACACTGCCGGAGTGAGGCACCTAATCGCCAGCACACATTTGGACTCAAGCAAATTTAACACTTTCAAAAGCAGTGAAGTAGTCTGGTGGTGAAAGCATTAGATCGTGGATGACCCGGGTTCGAGTCCCCACATGGGTAAAATGTGTGAAGCCCACTTCTGGTGTCCCCCGCTGTGATATTGCTGGAATATTGCTAAAGCGGTGTAAAACAATACTCAGTCACTCTCTCACACAATTTCTGCCCGGCATTTTGGCTTTTGAAAACATATTTTGGATGATCAAAGATGGCTGCCTAACAGCCATGTAACAAAATATCCACAATATATGGCGCGGCCATGTTTTTCATCATTCTAATCTTGTTGTGTTCACTATCGAGGTACAGAAATAAGATATGTTAAATGCTTCGCTCACTTGTAGTGAGAATTTAAAGCCTCAGCACTGATTGGCACATCAGAAAGTTCACCTGTCACGACCTCCCAGAGTGAGACCTATATATATATACTATTCGCCAGCACACAATGGGACTCAACCCAACTCAACACTTTCATAAGCGGTGATGTAGCCTAGTGGTTAAAGCAATAGATCGGGGATGACCTGGGTTCAAGTCCCCACATGGGTACAATGTCTTCGTTTATAAGATCTGAATTAACTTAGATTGTTTACATGCTGCCATGATATAGCTGGAACATGGCGTAGAACAACATTCACTCACCCCTTGCTTCAAAAGCTTCAAAATTTTCACTGTTTCACTCAGTGATATTCTTCAAAGATCAACAGCCATATGGTCAAAAACACCGAACATTCAGTTCTCGCTATCGCTATTCAGATTTGAAGACATCCGATTACGGGTCACGTCAGAACGACCTTTCATCCGACCAATGAAAGCGTCGCTTACCAGATCATGAAAGTGACAGTAGGAATGTGTTTTCTAACGTTAACACGGGGTATTCCGAACGACAGTAACGGCCCGTACAACTGATTCCGTCAAAATTATCATCTTTCTCTTACTTCCGTGGGATAAACATTTGAACGGAGGAGGCGTTGCACAGTACGTGGGAAGGACTGCCATACAATCGCAACCATATATTACACATTCCGGAATGTTCGTTTCTTCAGTTTTACAAAAATTTAATCGAAAACTGACCCAATATATTTTTCAAGCGTAGTCTGAAATGGAAGTCGCCAGGTTGAAACGAGTGCCGTAAAGCTTGTGAAATCTGTTTTCTAATTGGCTGATGTCGACTTCATGTTAGTCGTTTCAGTGGTCGGTCAAAGTACGCAAAAGGTCGTTCTGACGTGACCCGTAATGGGATGTCCTCAGATCTTTATTTAGCGGCAGCGAGAACTTAGATCTAATTTTAATGAGATTGGTTAGCAACAGAATATTTTTGTCTGACACTGCTTCAATACAAAAAAGGCAAAAAGTGAGCAGGGCATTAACTATGAGTCCCATATTAGTATGTTTTGTACCCACCAGGGTGTGTGTATCGGACAGAGAGGACCCTCCTTCCTTGACCTTCAGATAATCACCGACACGGACGTGGAGCGGGGATCTGCGTTCTTCACTGCGGGTTCCGTCGGCTATCTGGTAGGGTCTCTCATCAGTGGCTTCGTGTACGACAAGTTCAACAAGGTGCTCACGATGTTCTTCTTGGGGCTCTGCATGGGCATCAGCACAGGGATTCTGCCGTTCTGTTCACTCTATGGCTTAATGGTGGCCATCCATCTCGTCACTGGGGCATTCATGGGCGGAATCGACACGTGAGTTGAAATCTTCAGGGATCAACCTTTGTTGCCAGAAGCGCTGGCTATTGATCAATTATCGATAAACTTCGAAGACGTATCTTTCATCAAATATACAAAAAGCTCAGAGACAAAACATCATATTTAGCGTCACTAGTTTCCATTTTACTCTCAGTCGACGGCACACATGCTATGCAAATCCTGCAGTCAACCGAAATCTGCACGGCAGTCGCTAAGTTGTTTATGAACTGGATGTCAATCTTGTTACGCAATTTTGATTGGACTAAGCTGGACTTTTACTGTCAGTTAACTCCCTTGCCTCAGTAAGATATCATCACAGCGCTGAGATCGCTTTGTGCAAGTGGCCCCAGGGGTGTGGTGCTGAAAAACCTAGAAACATAATTTGGGTACTTTTTAAGAAATAATTCTAGCTAATTCACACACTTCGGGGGTTGCCAGAGATTTTTATTATACCCCCGAAAAAAATACCAAGGTTCCGTCCATCCGTCTGTCCGTCCAAAAACTTTGTCAGCGCGATTTCTCTTAAACTATTCAGGGGATTCATCTCAAACTTAGTACATATAATCTGTGTCATATGGAGAGGTGCAGTCAAAAGAAATTTTTTTTTAATTACTTTTCCATTTTTTAATGAATTTTTCAAACCCTAACGTCCGTCCGAAAACTTTGTCCGCGCGATTTCTCTTAAACTATTGAATGGATTCATCTCAAACTTAGTACATATAATCTGTGTCATATGGAGGGGTGCAGACAAAAGAAAAAAAATGTTTTTATTAATATTCCATTTTTCAATGAATTTTTCAAACCCTAACCCTATCCTAGCTATTTAATTTGTAACTACTGACACACTAGGTGGGTCGGGGGTATTAGTGAGCCACGCTCACTTTTGCACTTGTTTTATTTCGCTTCATACTATGGGGCCACCAGATCAGCAGACTAGTCATTAGAAGGAATAGTGATGAAGTTGTTCTGTAATCATAACATATTCAGAAATAAATTAAGCAATATTAATTAAGCGATTAATATTGAGCAAAAATACTTAAAAAAGATTTGGTCAAATTCCTCGTATCCTATGGAAATATTCGTTTCTCACAAATACTCAGTATTTCCACTACGGCTGGGACGAGTCCAAATTTACTACCTGGGTACCTGCCCCCCTAATACCCTACCCTACCCGGGTACCCACTGTAGGTCTTAGCAGATGTCTCAATATGTCCGATTGGGAACTTTTTTAGTATAGCCCTGGCAAAATGTATTTAGATACATGTATTAAACAATCTGGTCATCCATACACTGAAGTTGACTTAGGTTATATCTTTATTCAACCATATGAAAAGTCAGAAGGAATGGGTGCATGGACAGAAAGAAAAGCGAACACTAATGATTTGTAGTGTAACCATAGAGTTCCAGATAATTTTAGTCATTAGACAATATATCACGTGACTAACCACGGGTCCGGGTAGTCCTGTGGGTACCCGGGTCCTACTCAGTACTCAGTACCCCCCCATTAACAAATCACTGATTAGGAACCTTGTCCTTATATTGATATATAGATGTTCCTAAAAATAAACGTCAGGTAAGACAGGTTTTCAGAGCTGATGGGGTCTGATGTTTTGCTTGGTTTGACAGTATGTTGTATTGTTAAAGGTCCAGTTTAATTACATGTTATACACAGTATCATTGATGCCGTCTCTCATGTCAGCTGATCTGTTTCAGGCGGGAATGCTGAGCTGGTTCGTACATGGGGAAGCAATGGACGCTCGGCCATGCAAACAGCTCATTTTGCATTTGCCTTTGGTGGAGTTATCTCCCCTCTTATGACCAAGCCCTTCCTGTCGCCATTACCAGATGTGATCAACGCTACAACAGCTCCACCCAATGTTGGGTTCAGCGGGATGAATATCACAGTCACCTCAGCATATATATCCTCCAATTCAACTTTGACCCCAATTGAAGAGAAACAAACAACAATAGTATTTTATGCTTATTTAATTTCTGCTGTATTGACAACATTCTTTGCTTTTCCATTTTTGATAACATATTGTCGTGAAAAATCTCAGATGAAGAAGCGAACTGCAGGGGAGGCCACTCCGGAGCCCCCAAACATGTCACGTGCTGTGTTCATCTTTACGATAGGAATGATATGTGTAACCTACATGCTGTACTGTGCTGTCGAGGACAGCTTCGCAGCGTACCTGATGACATTTGTCGTCAAGCATCTACACTGGAGCAAGTCTAGAGGAACGGAATTAACATCAGTATTTTGGGCATCCTTTGCTGGAGGAAGATTTCTTGGCATCTTCTTCGTAAAATTTCTCACTCCAGTCAAGTTGCTATTTATATGCTGCACTTCTTTAATAGCGTCGCTAATTGCTTTTCTTGTTTGTGCGCAGTACGATATACCTGTAGGCATTTGGATCAGTTCGGTCACAATTGGACTGTCAATGTCTGTTTTCTTCCCAACAGGGTTGACTTGGACGGAGGAGGAGTTGTTAAATATGTCCGGGAGAGTTGCATCCGCTATTTTGATAGCTTCATCGTCAGGGACCATGGCGAACCCCATAATACTGGGGTATCTTATGGATGAACACAGTCTCATGTGGTATGCGTATCTCCTCACGGCAGAAAGTATTGCATGTCTCCTCATGTTCCTCATACTTCTCATCTACGCTCGCACGTTCCTAAAAAAGAGGAAACAGAGCGCTGATATAACAATAGAGGTAAAAGCCAATGGTTTCTCATCACAGGTTGAAGAAAAGTTTCTGTGATCTGGTCAACTAAGGGATAAGAGAGGGACTATTTGATTTTCATTCATATTTTTAACATGGGAAGCCGATACTCAATAAGCAGTATTCCAAACAAAATTTCCCATATTTAGTCAAGGATGTTCATCAACCATTACCCAGTTCTGTAGAAATTCTTCTCTTTGAAGTGGACAGTTACTAATGGATATTATCATAACCAAGATTTTGTATTTGACTCGCAATAGCCTGTCAAATTTGTGCCTATAGTCGGCACTTACAAATTCAGCATTACACGTCTGAATGGATGTGTTTGGTTACATACTGTTTCACTGAAGACATGATTTGTTACATATTGTTTTCCTGAATACAGGTCTTAATACACATACAGAGAGAAATACTGTTTCCCTGATGACTTTGTTAACATTGAACTATACTGATGGAAATTAATAAGGGAACAATGAAAACTATAGGAAACAAGAAAACAGCGTTATCACTATCCCTGCCATGAGGCACATTATAAGTTAGTTTGTTCATATTGTAGTGAATAAAAACTATAAAAAAACGAGTCCCATGAAGCCTTAAGAAGAAATAGCTAATTGAGCAGCTTTCTCATCAGAAATAATGATTAAATATGAAATTAATACACACAAAAGGCCCCTTCTCTGGTAATAATGATTCAGTGTTGATAGATAAGCTAACTTATCTTCAGTGGTTTCTAAGATAACTTGTCCCCTTTACACACTCTTTACACCAAGCAAAATAACAAGGACCATAACAATAAAATGGACAGGACCAATTTTCGAACTCAGTCTTGACAAGTATCTTTTAGATAGGCATGCAAACTTTCATTCCTGTAACTTCAGTAGTTTATGAGAAAACATGTCCCCATTTCATGCAGTTTGCACTAAATTGAAAAGCACGGAGCAAGGGGCCTATCTCAAAAAATGAATTTACGACACCAATTTTCGAAGTTATTTAAGATCATGACCAGTAACATCAGTGTGTAAAATTTCATTTTTCTGACTTAAATAGTATTTGAGAAAATTTGACCCCTTGGAGAAGCAGATGGACCTAAATTAGTGGCAGGGGATAATAAGCTTTACTGTGAGGACATTTGAAATAGAGTGCTTACTAATTCAATACATGTCAGAATCAAATGTTGTTATGTGTTTGTGTGCATTGTTTGCAAAGTGTATTTGGTAGACAAGGCTGGGAACTCATGCTAGCACATCATTTTACTGTGTCTAAAACTAAATGTTCTCTCAATCATTTCCATCAGTATATTAACATGAATTATGTTAGTGTCAAATATCAATATAGATTATTGTTTTTGTTGATTTTTGTTTTACATGGTGACTAAGAAAATATTTTACTTCATGAGTCCGTTTCCACGGAAACTATTTTCAAGTGTTGTGTTTGATTGAATATTTATGAAAATGTTGATTTTCAACTAAATTGCTTTGAAGACAATTATGTTTGTATCAAATACGTTTGATAATCTCGGTGAAATTAATCCATCAAATGGTCAGCACTACCATCCCAAATCAATATACATGTTTTATATGAAATCAATTTTATGTCCAATTCTAATGAAATCCAAAATGTTGTTGTTTTTTTAAGTAACTTGATTTAAGCATCTTCCTTCCAAAGAATCACAAATGCTTTAAAAAGTACCAATTCTCAATAAGTTATTATTTTTTGTTGACAACTAGTGATGACCCAAACATCAAACTAGGTCAAGTGAGGAAGGCAAGTAGTCCTTTAACTTGTTTTCCTTCATTTCAATGTTTAGCTCACCTGACTGAAAGTAAAGTGCATTTTCATTTTTTACATTTTTTCACATTTGAATTTTATGGAGTAAGTGGATTCGTAAACCAAGTTTAATGTGATCTAATGATACTTGAGCTTTACCCCAATACGAGTAGAAAGTCAAATCCTACGTTGTTTTAACCGTTTTATTGTATGAATTTCATGTTTTTCATGCCATACCTATACACTGGCAATGCCATACACCATACTTGGTATGATATTATGTTAAATAATACAGAATCTTTTTATTTATTGTTTGTACACTGTACTGGTAATCCTATCTGATACATCTTTCCGAGGCAAGAGCGTCCACTAGACTTTTTATCAAAGTCTTGTTTCCACCCTTGCCACATCAAGACCCCTTTCCTGTGCTAAATATGATTGGACTGACGCACATATCATCCAATCAGAGAACGTTTCACAAAATCAACATCCACGACTGGTACATCTCGGTATGGAAGTGATTTACCCCTTCCTGTTTTTGTTGACACAATCTCATTAAAATCTGATCTTAGTTCTGGCTACCGCTAAACAAAGATCTGAGGGCATCCCATTACGGGTCACGTCAGACCGACCTTGCGCGAACTTTGACCGACCAATGTAATGACCAATCAGAAGGCAGCTTTCTCGTGCATTATGGCACTAATTTCAAATTGGCGACTACGCTTCAAAACATATTTTGACAAATTCTCTATTACAAATTTGAAACCTGAACCAAAAAACATTCTGGAATGGCTAATAGATGGTCTAGATTGTAAGGATTCAGTCGTTAAACCCATAACTATTGTTCGGAATACCGAGGTTGCATGACGTTTTGGAGGTTGCATGACGTTGTGGAGGTTGCATGATCAGAAATCACATTCCAACTGTCACTTTCATAATCTGGTAAGCCACGCTTTGATTGGTCGGATGAAAGGTCGTTCTGACGTGACCCCTAATGGGATGTCTTCAGATCTTTGTTTAGCGATAGCGAGAACTAAGGTCTGATTTTAATGAGATTGTTGTTGACATGAATAGGTCTTTTTCATCTTTTATACTCCCTAACAATTGCCTATGTTTTTGTGTCAGGGATGAAATCGCGAATGTTTTCGTTATCTGATCGACTAGGTCATCGCCTGTGGTAGTCGCCATCTTTGTGAAGCTATATGAGATTAGAACAGCGATCTGATTGGATATCGCGTTTTCATAACAAGTGGCACTACTCGTGCTCTACGCGAGGTGGCGCCAGGGTTGAGCAAAGACAAGTGGCCTGGATGTGGCAAGGGTAGAAACTAGGCTTTGATATAGGCTAGTGGAAGATGTATCTGATAATGAATACTACTTTCTAGATCCTAGTCAAGATGTGCCATGTTCCTCTGATGAGCTTACATACTTGTTCCCCACTGATATTTGCCTCATTAGCACAAACCAAAGTCGTCTCTTGACTTACGAACCAATCTGTCAATTTTATAACGTCAACAGAATTTTTATGATTTGTTATACCCCGACCTGTTCTTATGTGTGTGTGTTTTGACATTTTTGTGTGTGATCTATAAACAACTGAATTGATTCTTTTAAACTTGGTGAACAATTTCTATACCAATGGGAGAGGTTAGTGCGAAGTGTGATTTCAATATTTGGATTTATTTTTAAAATACAGCTTTTTTCGGGGTTTTTTACACAGAATTTATTTATTTAAACATTTGTGCAACCTATAACTTGAAAACTACTGCATGGATTCTTTTCAAATTAAGGGAATATACTTATAGAAGATGTGCAGTGCAAAGTTTGATTATGATATGTGTATTTTCTGAAACAATATGATGTTTTTATGTTTTGAACTTGAATTCTTTTTTCCTTTAACATTTGTGTGACCAATAATTTGAAAACTACTTCATGGATTTTTTTTCTATTTGGGGTTCAGTTTCTATACTAACTGGAGAGATGCCGTGCAAAGTTTGATTTTGATATGTGTGTGTCATGAAATAATATGATTTTCTCATGTTTTGAACTGAGAAATATGTTGGAGTTCAGGTTGGGGGTATTCACTTTCTGCCTTGTTTGTTTTGAAGCAGTGTCAGACAAATATATTCTATTGCTAACCAACCTCATTCAAATCAGATCTCGCTGCCGCTAAACAAAGATCTGAGGACATCCCAGATGGACATCAGAACGACCTTTCCCGATCTTTGACCAACCAACTGAAATGACAAACGTCAGCCAATTAGAAAGCAGCTTTCTTGAGCTTTACGGCACTCGTTTCAACCTGGCGACGTCCATTTCAGAATACGCTTGAAAAATATGTTGGCACAGTTCTCGATTAAAATTTTGAAAACTGAACAAACGAACATTCCGGAATGTCTAATATATGGTTGAGATTGTATGACAGTACTTCCCATGTACTGTGCAACGCCTCCTCCGTTCAAATGTTTAACCCTTGGAAGCGAGAGATAAACGATAATTTTGACAGAATCAGTCGTACGGGCCGTAACTGTCGTTCGGAGTACCTCGTGTTAACGTTTTCGAGGTTGCATGATGAGAAAACACATTCCGACTGTCACTTTCATGATCTGGTAAGCGACGCTTTGATTGGTTGGATGACGTGACCCGTAATGGGATGTCCTCAGATCTTTGTTGAGCGATAGCAAGAACTAAGATCTGATTTTAATGAGATTGGTTGCTAACAAGAATCCCACCCCCACCCAACACTTGACACTTGAGCCACAGAGCCTGACACTTTCTTCAGTTGGGGTTATTCGAGGTGAAGCGATACAGCAAGGTCACGATACAATACATATCATTATACATGGGTCAAGATAAGATGCGTATCGCGATACGCATATTTACGTCAAATCCATGGAAACTTCTTACGATAAATATTTCAGAGCAGGTTTAAAAAGAAAACCTAGCTGTAGACACATGTTCGTAGCGACAATTTTCAGTAGTGAACTTGAACAACACATTTGCGATATTTGAATGACAAAAATGCTGATGTCATTAAACGAGTAGTAAGTAATTTAATTTAGCAAGAGTAACGTCTTGTATCGATCAAAAAAAAAACTGTATCATGTATCGTATCGTATCGTATCATTGCATGTAAACACATAATGCACCGGTTCACAAATGTATCGTTTCACCTTTAGGGGTTATCCTGAAGAGCAGTGACACATTGTAGAAGTCCGACCAATTCCCCTATGTGGACACCACAAGCATACACTACCAAGGTGTTTGTGTATTCATGTTTTGCTCAGGGTACATTTCAGTGTACTTAAGAATTGACAGCAATATGTATTTGCGTTTATGGAGGTATGTAAGATAGCTAAGCCATAAATCGTGAAGAACAATGAGGAACGAAGTGTGGTTTATTTTCAAGATCTATCATGGCGTCATTTCTGGTGATTCGAATACTGTAAATCTTGAAATTAACGCGAGCGTGAATCAAATGCGAAGAATACGATTGGTCTTTGCTCTCATTATTTAACATTGCATTTATACCAACTAAGACATACACTGAAAACAAACAACTATGTATTCCACATCACTGTTTATTGAGCAGCACTTGTAACAAGTATATAAACAATGTCATTCAAACACTAATTACATCCTGTGAATTGTCACTGCTGGGGTCAAGACAAGAGTTCTATTCACTTACGTCATCACTGATCACACCTGCAAGTCCAGACAGATACCACCCAGGCAACATGGTGTCTTTGTTCTTTGCGACTGCATCAAAGGCCGACATGAGCCAGTGCGCATGTATTGTTTAAGCGGAAGTACTCTACTCAGCGCTAATAAGCGGTGCTATTTGGTGTGTTGGATTAATGTAAGGATGGATTAAGGTGAGGATTCCCCCGTAAACCTGACAGATGACATTTTCTTTAGATATAAATCCACTGATGCTTGAGAGGAGGGGCTGTCGCATTCATTTTGAGTCGCATTTTTGGCTAGGGGCCAGTGGTTGCATTTTTTAGGAGACGCATTAATTTCACGATTTACAGTATGCACAATCAACTTGATGATGTCATATATTGGACAACATTATTTTTTAGAGGGATATGTCCAGTAAGTTATTCCGCTTAGATGTTGCTGGCAGATATGGATCTCATGGATTATTCTCCCTGCAGTGTTTTATTGTATGTTAAACACCTCAACTAAACAACTATGTAAATCCGCAAAGTGTGCACTCTTGTTTTTACATCTATACCTTCATAAACGGAATACATATTGATGTTAATTCTTATAAATTATATGTCAACAATATTAACTTCACAGACTGTTTATTTAATGATTATCACATACAAAACTATAGACTAACAGTATGAAATCTGTCACATCACTCAACACATGTCCATTCCATTATCAGCCAATCAGGAAACAGTTTGCAAGTGGGTGTGACCTATTGTTCGGTTTATGGAACCATAAACGCAATTTTTTTTATTTTGTTAGCCAATCAAATGCCACAGAAATGGCTTGCAATTTATTTATAATATCATACAGAAAAACTACCCCTTCAGCATTGACTACGAAAAAGAAGTTAAAGAACACCCGATTTTTGCAATGACTATAGTTTATCTGTCAAGGCTGGTGGTTATTCTAACACCCAACCTTCTAATTGTGGGAGGGGGCCAGTCGTCTAAGGCACTGCAATTCGCTGTGCAGAGTTGCGTCCCTTGGGCACACCAGAAACCTATGATTGTGGGTTCGAATCCCGGTTCGCCACGATTATGTTACCAGGTTTGTCAGCACCATAACCGTGCTCATGGGTTTCACCTAAGTGGTTAACGTCTGAGACCTGCATCACTTCGGGCTTTCCTCTCACATTAAGCTGACACGCCGTGATATAACTGGAATACTGTTAAAAGTGGTGTTAAACCAAACTCACTCACTCATATTGGAATGATGTGTTACACATTCTAGGGCTATCTGGGTGTTTTTTTCCTGAAACCTTTGTCAATAATAAAACAAATTAAAATGTTTGTCTCCATTTGGCTTACATCATGATCCACCAGACATTGTGTTTCTGGTTGATCATGCATTCACTGTGGATACAAATATTAAACTGATAAGTCACATTTGTGTCTGTATTTTTAAAATATAGGGTTGTATGTCTTTTTGCTTTGAAATATTTTTCAATCAATAAAATATTTAATTTTTGTCTCCAATTTACTTGAGTTATCAAGGACTTCATAGCTGGGCTTTAATTAAATAAATCCTCAGTGGCACAGAGATCGAAACGGACCCAGTCACTGTTCCTTTTCTCAAGGGGTTTTCTATGAGGTTATAACAGTATCATGGTGTATTGCACTTACATCACTGCCAGGTTATAACAGTATCATGGTATATTGTACTAGATCACTGCCAGGTTATAACAGTATCATGGTGTATTGTACTTACATCATTGCCAGGTTATAACAGTATCATGGTGTATTGTACTAGATCACTGCCAGGTTATAACAGTATCATGGTGTATTGTACGAGATCACTGCCAGGTTATAACAGTATCATGGCTTATTGTACTTACATCACTGCCAGGTTATAACAGTATCATGGTGTATTCTACTTACATCACTGCCAGGTTATAACAGTATCATGGTGTATTGTACTTACATCACTGCCAGGTTATAACAGTATCATGGTGTATTGTACTTACATAACTGCCAGGTTATCACAGTATCATGGTGTATTGTACCTACATCACTGCCAGGTTATCACAGTATCATGGTGTATTCTACTTACATCACTGCCAGGTTATAACAGTATCATGGTGTATTGTACTTACATCACTGCCAGGTTATAACAGTATCATGGTGTATTCTACTTACATCACTGCCAGGTTATAACAGTATCATGGTGTATTCTACTTACATCACTGCCAGGTTATCACAGTATCATGGTGTATTGCACTTACATCACTGCCAGGTTATAACAGTATCATGGTATATTGTACGAGATCACTGCCAGGTTATAACAGTATCATGGTGTATTGTACTTACATCATTGCCAGGTTATAACAGTATCATGGTGTATTGCACTTACATCACTGCCAGGTTATAACAGTATCATGGTATATTGTACGAGATCACTGCCAGGTTACAACAGTATCATGGTGTATTGTACTTACATCACTGCCAGGTTATAACAGTATCATGGTGTATTGTACTTACATCACTGCCAGGTTATAACAGTATCATGGTGTATTGTACTTACATCACTGCCAGGTTATAACAGTATCATGGTGTATTGTACTTACATCACTGCCAGGTTATAACAGTAGCATGGTGTATTGTACTTACATCACTGCCAGGTTATAACAGTATCATGGTATATTGTACTAGATCACTGCCAGGTTATAACAGTATCATGGTGTATTGTACTTACATCACTGCCAGGTTATAACAGTATCATGGTGTATTGTACTTACATCACTGCCAGGTTATAACAGTATCATGGTGTATTGTACTTACATCACTGCCAGGTTAAAACAGTATAATGGGGTATTGTACTTACATCACTGCCAGGTTAAAACAGTATAATGGGGTATTGTACTTACATCACTGCCAGGTTATAACAGTATAATGGGGTATTGTACTTACATCACTGCCAGGTTAAAACAGTATAATGGGGTATTGTACTTACATCACTGCCAGGTTAAAACAGTATAATGGGGTATTGTACTTACATCACTGCCAGGTTATAACAGTATAATGGGGTATTGTACTTACATCACTGCCAGGTTATAACAGTATAATGGGGTATTGTACTTACATCACTGCCAGGTTATAACAGTATAATGGGGTATTGTACTTACATCACTGCCAGGTTAAAACAGTATAATGGGGTATTGTACTTACATCACTGCCAGGTTAAAACAGTATAATGGTGTATTCTAACAGTGCAAATGTAGGGATTGTGCATGTGCTGGTGATGTTCTTCATCCCGATTTGCTTCATAGACAGGGGTATATAACTTTGCAGCGGTTTTGAAGGCTTATACAGGGGGGGTCGCCTTATACGCGGAGTCACTTTATAGATGGCGTTATACGGTACTTACATCACTTCCAGGCTATAACAGCTTCAGTGGCGGCAACTTGATGGAAGCATCTCTCACAGCACTTGATATATCTTCACCGATGGGGCACCTATTCAGTAGAATATAAACTGGTTAGCAGTTCAACAACTAATTAATAGTAGAATAACATTTCTCGATATTTTGGGGGGTAGGGTAGGTCTACAGCAATCCATGCTTGCCGTAAAAGGCGATTATGCTTGTCGAAAGAAGGGACAAACGGGATCGGGTGGTCAGGCTCGCTGACTTGGTTGATGCATGTCATCGTATCCCAATTGCATGGATCGATGCTCATGATATTAATCACTGGATTGTCTGGTCCAGACTTGGTTATTAACAGAACGCTGTCATAGAGATGGAATATTGCTGAGCGCGGCGTTAAACAACAAACAAACAAACAAACAAACACATACTATATTTTCACCTGAACAATTGGAACAATCTGTTACAAACTCTTTAGACGATCATAAATTATTTCTTAGATTATCCATTTTTCCTGAAAAATGGCAAGACATTTTGTATTTCTGTCAAACAAAGGTTCAAAGTTATGTTGACATATTTTAAATTTACATCTGCAAACACTGAATGGGAGGTACGAACCACTGCCTTGGTTACTGACAACGTTCGTGGGCTAGGTGAGGTGAGGTGAGTGAGTTGGATTTAACGCCGCATACAGGCGCTATCAGTCCCACCTCCAGGCGAAGAAAAAAACTATCAAATCAGTAGATCCTGACAAGGCTAAGGGACGTAACTCTTCACATTATTTTGTATATACAGATATCACCTTACTTGGGCTGGAAATCCACTGCTTCAGGGTGAGCTGCTGAAAAATCCTGTCCACTCAGCAGTTTCTCCATTCCATTCCTACAAATACAGAGATGATATTTCAGAAGGCTCAGTCTTTCACTCTGAAGGGGCGGTCGGGTAGCCTAGTGGTTAAAAAGCGTTAGCTCGTCACGCCGAAGACCCAGGTTCGATTCCCGACATGGGTACAATGTGTGAAGGACAATTCTGGTGTCCCCCACCGTGATATTGCTGGAATATTGCTAAAAGCAGCGTAAAACCATACTCACTCACTTTCACTCTGAAGTATATAGGTAATAAATAAATAATTTTTGTTGTTTAACACCGCACTCTGCAATATTCCAGCAATATGACAGCGGTCAGTAAATAATCAAGTCTGGGCAAGTCAATCCAGTATCCTGTTAGTCACCTCTTACGACAAGCATGGTCGCCTTTTATGGCAAGCATGGGTTGCTGAAGACCTATTCTACCCCGGACCTTCATGGGTCATCTAGTCTCTGAAATGAACATATTTTACACATTAAAGCAGTTAAATCAAAAAGGAGCCCACAGACTCTCATGCAGTAATTAGACTTGCTGAATATTGTAGACTTGCATGGGCTGTATTAGATATATTTGTGTCAGGGTCTGCATGACACTAGGCATCAGTCCACAGACATAGTAGGCATACTCTTATCAAGTGTTACCATTACCTTGCATTTTCATCCAGTACCCCAATTTCACAAAGTCGGAAAAAACTTAAAGTGCAAACATCATGAAATATAAGAAAACAATTTCCTTCATTATTAGCCCCGTGAAGATCCGAGGTAGAATAGGTCTTCAACAACCCATGCTTGCCGTAAAAGGCGACTATGCTTGTCGTAAAAGGCGACTAACGGGATCGGGTGGTCAGGCCTGCTGACTTGGTTGATGCATGTCATCGATCCCAATTGCGTGGATCGATGCTCATGATAATAATCACTGGAATGTCTGGTCCAGACTCGATTATTTACAGACCGCCGTCATATAGCTGGAATATTGCTTAGTGCGGCATAAAACAACAAACTAACAAACCAACCAATTATCATGTAGCCAGTTTGATGTACAATACAATGCCCGAGAAATAAAGAATGAAAACAAAAACTTAGAGCTGTTGCTCTTGATTAAACATACATATTTTGAGGTCTACATTAACTCAAACGAATCTTAAAAGCACGAAAAAGGAGATGTGGCTTAATTAGCACATATCGGCAAGTTGGGATCAGGGTATCGCAAAAAGGAAGTACCGGTATGATCGAAGCTTCATCATTTTATACACAGAACAGTGAATATTTTAAAAACAAAAGTCTCACAATAAAATGAATGAAAGAAAAGTCACATGAACAATAAATGCCAAATAGTGAGTGAGTGAGTGAGAGAGTGAGTGAGTATGGTTTTACGCCGCTTTTAGCTATATTCCAGCAATATCACGGCGGGGGACACCAGAAAAGGGCTTCACACATTGTACCCATGTCGGGAATCGAATCCGGGTCTTCGGAATGATGAGCGAACGCTTTAACCACCAGGCTACCCGACCACCCCTGCCAAATAGTGAACTCAACTGTCATTTAAATGGCCTTCGTCACATTTTCGTTGTTGAAAGAAAGAGGAGTATAAATATTTCAATTCTTTAATCCCACTCATACGAAGGAAAGTTCAGCAGACCACAATCATGAACAGCGGCTCGATTGCTAGGCGCCAACTTGAAGGGCGGGCTTCTTGTGTGATCAAGCATGTAATTTTAGAGATAGCTTGTGTGATCAAGTGTGTCATTTTCTTTCCTCCAAAAAGATCCTCTGTACATATTTACTCTGCCTCTGCTGTATTTTTAATTTTGCCTTTGAAATTGATAGGACAAAAGTACAAATAAACCTTATTTACTTGCTGCTTTCGATGTTTTGAATATGATATTTGCAATAACGATGTGACGATCTATCCAAATCTGCAAAGTTGTATATACCCTATAACACTAATGAGTATTTTTAACCGTCAGGAGATCCTTTTGCTAAGGGAGGTAACTCTTACGCGACTAGTTCCCCAAACCACATTGTTTAGGAATCACAATAAGAAATGACTTAATCCCATATTTTGTACATCTCCTTTAGAAAACTATTTTTCAGCCATTTCATTATTATTTTGACCAATAATGCTATTATTCTAAAAAAACTCTAAAAAGGATTTTAAAAAAAGACATTGATTGTTTAATCGAGATCACAGTTGTTTTACTATCACAAACTCCACATCACACTATGACACCATTGTTTGTACATAAACAAGGTAGATGAGCTGTGAGGAGATCCAGCACCACCTACCAGGGAATCATTACACTATTGTTTGTACATAAACAAGGTAGGTGAGCTGTGAGGAGATGCAGCGCCACCTACCAGGCAATCATTACACTATTGTTTGTACATAAACAAGGTAGGTGAGCTGTGAGGAGATCCAGCACCACCTACCAGGGAATCATTACACTATTGTTTGTACATAAACAAGGTAGGTGAGCTGTGAGGAGATCCAGCACCACCTACCAGGGAATCATTACACTATTGTTTGTACATAAACAAGGTAGGTGAGCTGTGAGGAGCTCCAGCACCACTTACCAGGCAATCATTACACCATTGTCGGTACACAGACGAGGCGGTGGACAGACGAGCTGTGTGTAGTACATGTCACACACCTTCTGGAGTCCTGATCTGATGAAGTGATTGCTGCCAACCCCGCCGGACACAACCTGCAACATAAGTAGAGGATATTATATTCATTCAGACGACATCCGATGAGCTCCGTCGTTCTTTTTGTCTGTTTGTTTAGGCTGAAGAAATTAATTAACATGCACCCTTTGTCGAAATCCTTATAGATCACAGTTAACCAAAAAGTGTTTATGCAAAAATGCGTAAAACAAATATTGCCTCCAGCCTCCAAGTTTATTTAGCTCTCCTTGCAGACGGTAGCCCAGTCTCTGGTCACGCTCAGTTGCGTTGCGTATCATCCGGGTACTCACGGGGAAAAAACAATAACAAAGGCAACAACCAGTCCGGGGAATTACGTTAGATCAGTGCCCCTTTAATGTCATGCCATGTTCACGACATGAGTGTCTAAATACCACAATTTAGGCACGAGTTTGTTAACATGTTATAGCTAAAATGGATAGAATTATCATTAAACCACCCGCATGTTATCAGAAATGAGCGGGCCACTGTAACTTGATAATGCCCTCATATTGCTTGACGACGGGCCATTATGACGCCCATTGTTAGGTGATGTCATAGGGTAGGGATAGGTGACGTCACGTTTAATAGTGACGTCGTCTGGTTTGTTCTCTGACGTTTCCATATTTGTAAAAGTGGGTCAGTGACATTCGTGTTGATTGCAGTAAATGTTTCCAAACCGATATTGTTTCTTTTTATCTTACAGCAAATTCCATCAATTTTAGCTATAATGAGGGTAACACTATTTTTCAGGGCATTATCATTTACAGAAGCCCTCAGTCTTTTAAACCGCCCTGCTTCGTCGGGCAGTTAAAGGGGAAGTGTACACGCACAAATCACTTTCTTTCTTTTTCTAAACAAAACGCAATTTTAGAATTAGTTAGTATCTGTGTTTGAAAATATACACTCATTTTTTTCACAGTGAAAGTAGGAAGCTCACAATAGTGTGAAAGTGATATGCCGTTATGAGGCCTTCGTTTTACGAGCGAAATAGGCCTGAGTTATCCCCCTTAGATTATGACGTAATTGGTGCCAATTCAACTGGGTCCCTGTCTATTCTCAACGCAAAAGATATCAAGGACCAGTTTGACGTAAAACAACATGGTCTACGACACACTCCGGCGCAGTGGTGACTCAGCATAACACAATTCTGGCTGGCATCTGAGATGCTAGAATCACAAAACTGTACCTACACCACGTGAAGCGGCTCTAACAAAGCATGATGACGTCATAATGTTTATCAATTGGCACCAATGACATCATATTGCAAGGGGCATAAGCCATGGTGTTTTTGTTATGGAAATAGAACACTTGGTAAATGTGAAAAATATAAATCATTTTAGTGCAAAAAATATGTTAATTAAATATGATTTTTTCATATTTTTGTCTATGACACTTCTATGTTAACACTTTTAATGTGGAAAAAGTACAAGAAAAAATGGTTCATTTCCGTGTGAACTTGCCCTTTAATGGAAGACCTCGGGCTTAGGCAAATGATAATGCCCTGAAAAATAGCGTTACCCTTATAGTATGAAATGAACAGAAACATAATATACTATTTATTCCCGAAGAAGACATACATACAGAGACGAATTTTAGTGTATATCTACATAGACAGCAAGTTGTCACAGCAGCGTAACCACAATTTGTCGAATGACGTCACAAATCTTCAGCTATGACGTCATTTCTAGTGTGACGTCATTCTGACCTCACGTCAGAGTAAGATTCGAAGGATGTCAACAATGATGTACAGATGACGGAAACCATACACTTGTGTCTCGTGACGTGACATGCCCCAAGGGCACATAGGATTTTTATGTTTGCCCGCGTAGGTAGTAAAACAGGATAAAGAGCAGGCAATGGCAGCTTGAGTCCAGACCTGCAGGAAATGGCCTGGCACAATTTGCCATGCTGTGAAATCTGGTCCAGACTTGTGGCTGATAGCGCAGGCAATTACCTCAATGCTCAATCCTCATATATACTACTCAAAAGAAGTTAAGGATCACCCAATTCTTTCACATTGGTTAAGTTAATCTGTCATGGCATGAGAGATTAACTATTGTAATATGAAAGAATCAGGTGATCCTTAACTTCTTTTGAGTAGTTTATATGTACGCTGTTATATCAGTGCAATAACACTCACTCTATACACATATATATATATATATATATATATATATATATATATATATATTCAATCTCATTAAAATCAGATCTAAGATTTCGCTCCTCGTTGCCACTAAACAAAGATCTGAGGACATCCCATTAGGGGTCATGTCAGAACGACCTTTCGCAAACTTTGACCGACCACTGAAATGAATAACAAGAAGTCGACATCAGCCATTTAGAAAGCAGCTTTCTCGAGCTTTATGGCACTCGTTTCAACCTGGTGACTTCCATTTCAGACTACGCTTGAAAATATGTTGAAACAGTTCTCGATTAAAATTTTGAAAACTGAACAAACGAACATTCCAGAATGTCTAATATATCGTTGCGATTGAATGGCAGTGCTTCCCAAGTGCTGTGAAGCACCTCCTCCATGCAAATGTTTATCCCACGGAAGCGAGAGATAGACAATACTTTAAAATACCCTGTGTTAACGTTTTCGAGGTTGCATGATTAGAAACACATTCCGACTTGTCACTTTCATGATCTGGTAAGCGACGCTTTGATTGGTTGGATGAAAGGTCGTTCTGACATGACAACCAACCACTCACTCGTGCAACCAACCACTCACTCGTGCAACATACCACTCACCCATACAACCAAACACTCACTCACGTAGCCAACCACTTACTCATACAACCAACCACGCACCCATGCAACCAATCACTCACTCATGCAGCAATCACTCACCCATGCAGCCAACCACTCACTCATACAACCAACCACTCACTCATGCAACAAACCACTCACTCATACAACCAACCACTCACAAATGCAACCAACCCACTCACTCATGCACCCAACCATTCACTCATGCAACCAACCACTCACTCACGCACCCAACCATTCACTCATGCAACCAACCACTCACTCATGCACCCAACCATTCACTCATGCAACCAACCACTCACCCATGCAACCAACCATTCACTCATGCACCCAACCACTCACCCATGCAACCAACCACTCACTCATGCAACCAGCCAGTCACTCATACAACCAACCATTCACTCATGCAACCAACCACTTACCCATGCAACCAACCACTCACTCATGCAACCAACCACTCACTCATGCAACCAACCGCTCACTCATGCACCCAACCATTTACTCATGCAACCAACCACTCACTCATGCACCCAACCATTCACTCATGCAACCAACCACTCACTCATGCACCCAACCATTTACTCATGCAACCAACTACTCACTCATGCGTCCAACCATTCACTCATGCAACCAACCACTCACTCATGCAACCAACCACTCACTCATGCAACCAGCCAGTCACTCATACAACCAACCACTCACTCATGCAACCAACCACCCACCTATGCAACCAACCATTCACTCATGCAACCAACCACTCACTCAAACAACCAACCATTCACTCATGCAACCAACCACTCACCCATGCACCCAACCATTCACTCATAACACAAAAGACAAATGACAGCTTTTAATGACAAAATCTTTACCAGGGTCATCTTGTGTTTTGGCAGCAGACCATGCAGCTCACAGAACAGCAGCGACCTCTGAACCCGCCGTGCCAGGTGCTTCAGGACACCATATTGGAAGGAAGCGCATATGTCTGCTACATTCGGTAAAATATCCTCTCTAGAAACACCTGCACAAACACATCAGACTTTGTCAGTGGACATGACATAGGCATCCCCTTGGTCGGAAAAAACACAAGTCATGGTCTTCAAACTGATGAGGTGTTGCTGATTAAAAACAGTGTCAGGGATTGATTTAGACCTGCTTAGACCTGCTATTCGGCCCAAAATATGCAGCAAATTTTAGTAAAAATTCTCAAATGGGAAATAAAAAATTCCCAATTCATGTCAATATAGTTATAAGTAATGTGATGGCAAAGACTTCAATGAATAATTTTACATTATTGAATGTTAAGATAAAATGATAAAATACCTATTAAATTTACAAAATAAAGACAAAGCAAACGCCCAATTTTGAACAAAACAATTATTCTCAATTTGACTGTCAAGAGCACATTGTTTGAAGTCCCAGAAAAATCCATGTGTGAATATCCAGATTGACACTACTATCCAGATTCACACTACCTGGCAGTGAGATGACAGTTCCTGAACGATACTGCAGCAGATGTCTGCAGGCTATTGTCTCATGTTATCCATGTCCATTTAAATAAAGCACTTGCAAATGAACGTGTTTCAAGATTTTATAGATTAGGAATAAATTCATGACTGATTAGCTACCAGTTACTAGTCATGTATATGTTTGTCGTCCGAATGAACTCATAAGAACTTGAAATCCCATCCCAACGAATACTTAAAATGACAACAAAAATCATGTTACTTTATCAATTAGTTTCAGTCTTGCAACATCTGATTCAAGCAGTAGTACAGGTGTTCATTTCCTCATGGAGATTGTTGCAAAATCTATCAGTTAGCCACCACGATCTTTTTGTGTTCACTGTAGAAGACACCGGTGAGGATCCAGGGTAGAAAAGGTCTTCAGCAACCCATGCTTGCCATAAAGGCGACTATGCTTGTTGTAAGAGGCGACTAACGGGATCGAGTGGTCAGACTCGCTGACTTGATGGTGCATGTCAACGTATACCAATTGCGTGATGTCAATCACTGGATTGTCTGGTCCAGACTTGATTATTTACAGACCGCCGTCATATAGCAGGAATTTTGCCGAGTGCGGCGTTAAACACCAGCAAACAAACAAAACACTATACAACAAAGCTCTCCCAAATTATTTACTGAAATTAACAAGCAATCAATATACCTCTCTGAAAGAATGTTCAGCATAGATCTACATAGATCACTGCTTCGTACGACGAACCCTTGATGTATTTGATTGAATCATAAGACATGGTACATGTATATGAACTGTTAGCTTGAAAAGATGTTTTTATGAGTATAAAGAAAACATGGGATGTCATGACGCTACAAGATGGCCCATGCGAGATGGCACACAAAAGCCTAGTCGCTGGACCTTGTTTTAAACACGACAAAATAGTGTAATTTGATTGGATGGCTATTTTTAGTGTTGTGTCATGAGAACCTGGTGAATGGGATCATGATATTTGTCACAACAGATTTTTAAATTTTAAACTTGACTCGGTGTCGGTTGTAATCGTCATGACAACAAGGGGGTTGCCGTCCTTGGCCAGTCCTGTACACCAATCAGTCGTTGCAGGTCGATGAAACATCGGGTATCATCAGACACACTGGGACCAGTCGTCTTCGTAGTTTTGGCGGGAACTTCCTCAAGTAGAAGGGAATCGGAGATGACATCATCTTCTACTGAGAGTGACATGTTAGTAGATACAACCTCGGTGTGAATGGAGGTTTTAGTAATGCCCTTCGGCTTTTTCGAGGATGATGGTCCGTCCTTGATTTAGACATCTTCCCAAGGCAAGAGAGTTAACTGTCTACAAAAGTTCAGTTTCCACCCTTGCCGAACTAGGCTGGTATTATGGAGTTACATTTTGGCTGGACTAACGAGTCTATGCATAGTCCAATCAGAATCGCGCACCGAAATAGAAATCCGGTTCATAAACCGTCGTGCAGATTTCGGTCGATTGCAGGGTTTGCAAAGCATATGCACCACCAACTCGTTGTCAGCAGATATTTTCCAGATCTTTTCATGTTTTTAATAAATGTGCCCGCGTGATTTGATGCATTTCGCGATGTAAGACCCATTTTATCACAATATAGATCTTGATTATCGATCAGATCATCCTGACTGGGCGCCACCATTTTGTGTGAAGCAAACGCAAGTGATACGAATGGTGGAATCTGATTGGTCCATAGGAGAGGCTTAGAAGGGACATAGCTGGTAATAGCCACTGGTGGCGCTACGATCGAGCCCAGTAATTCAAGCCTAGTTCGGCAAGGGTGGAAACTGGAGCAACGCAAGCAGCATAAGTCACAGGAATTGCAGGATGAAAAAGTTTGTCTGCCTTGTTTACAGGCCGGGTGTTTTTCATTGTCAGTTCCCATCTTCTGCCATAGTAGTGATGGTAGTTGTAGGAGAAAGATCTCACCAAAAAACAAAAATGTATTCTCTACTGACTTACACACGTTCTCACACCATGGCAATATGAAAGAGATCTAGAACGATGTGGCAGGTTATGTCAGGTGATCAGGTCGTGTAAGGTCGCTATGCACGGAACTACAGTGTGTGACCCATACTTTTAGGTGGTGACCATGGTGATGCTGGGATGTGTTCGGGTGTAATGTTTTTTTAAGCTGGAAACTTTGTTTTAGGGTGTTTGCATATTAAGATCAAAAGAAGGGGAATGCATAGTGTGAGATGGGATAAGTCCAAAAATTGGAGATTTTATACCCTGGATAATGGAGGATGATGCTCACCCTGCCTCTCCTCTTCCCGTGCTATGAATCTCTTAGCCTGAGACTTCAGGCCAGAAAAAGAGAAGTCACAAGTACGAATCTGTGTCAGCATCAGAGGGAGGTCAAAGGCCTTGGGGTTGCCTTCACGTGCCAAGGTTTCTATGGCAACACCACCACTTACACTGCTAAATTGTTGGAGCTTTTTCAGATTCAGTTGCCGAGCAATCTGTAAAAACAAATGTAATAGTTGAACTATAACTGCTCTGACAGAGATAAGAGCATCAGTGACCTAAAATAAAGATTGAATAAGAGATATGGTACAGCACCTAATCCAGTAACATCAGAATTTGGGTGAGTGAGTGAGTTGGGTTTTAACGCCGCTTTTAACAGCATTCCAGTTATATCATGGTGTGTCAGCTTAAAATGGGAGGAAAGCCCGAAGTGATGCAGGTCTCGTACGTTTACCACTTCTGTGAAACCCATGAGCACGGGTATGGTGCTGACAAAACTAGAAACATAATTGACTCGAACCCACAATAATAGATTTCTGGCATGACCAAGGGACGCAACTCTGCACAGAAAATCACGTCTCCTTAGACGACTGGGCCACCCGTGCCCCCTATCAGAATTTGGGAATGCATTACCACCAACATATGTATATTCTTCAGCTCCCGATTTTGGAAATCAAAACAAAACCCCACTTTACAATTCAGCTTAACAACGTTTCAAACAGTTGCATCAGCATAACTTCGGAGAAAACCACACAGTGATTGTTGATGTTTACTACTTCTATGAAATAAACAAGCACAGGTTCCAGCACCAGCATCTTTAATCAGACAGAAAAGTTGTTTGTTTGTTTGTTTGTTTGTTGTTTAATGACACATTTCATCGATATTCCAGCTATAAGACGGCATTCTGTAAATAATCAAGTATGATTAATATCATGAGTATCAATCCACACAATAGGGATAGGATGACATGCATCAACCAAGTTAGCAAGCCTAACCACCCGATCCTGTTAAGTCGTCTCTTACAACAAGCGTAGTCGCCTCTAATGACAAACATGGGTTGTTGAAGACCTACTCTAACCCATTTCTTCACAGGTCATACAGAAATGTGATTTAGAGGGTGGTGGGGTAGCCTTGTGGTGAACGCATTTACTCGTCATGTCAAAGGCCAGGGTCTGATTCCCCTCACAAGTACAATGTGTGAAGCCCATGTCTTGTGTCTCCCGCCGTGAAATTGCAGGATTATTGCTGAAAAAGGCATAAAACCATACTCACTCACTGAGATTTAGAAATCACGATATGAGTCTCGTTTTATTCATCTTTGTCCTCTAACATTAGATAAGGAGGTCATAACACTAAGATCACTTTGTAGAAGTGACCAAGGTACTGGTTTGCAAATCAGCACAGATAAAGCTATGTGCACCATTAGCAGATTAAACTGTCCTTAAATCTATGCGTCTGTTGTCGTACAACACATTCAGCATATTCCAGCTATATGACAGTGTCCTGTCAATGATTGGATCAGACAAACCAGTGACTGATGTCATGAGCATTCCCCCCACGATGGCGGGACACGCAAGTCACCAAGACAGACCACCCGATCCATTTTGAGATGACAAGCAGTAGCTTGATTGAACACAGACTAAACCAGCATCCATTTTGAACTATGAAAACATGTGCAATCTTGTCATTATTGGCAACTGAAGAAATATAACTGTGGTTCTTCATCTCTGGAGAATTCTGACTGATCATGAATTCTCACTCTGATCATGAATTCTGATTCTGATCATATACTCAGACTCTGATCATGAATTCTGATCCTCATTATGAATTCTGACTCTGATCATGAATTAGAACTGTTCATCCTGACTGATTATGACTTAAACACTCATCAGAGGTAACCACCTTGTCAAACGCCTCCCCTGGTGCGTCGTCCAGACTCTCTCCCAGCAACACAAAATCCGCAACATCCTTTGCCACCGCAAGAAGACAATGGCCGCCACTGATGAGCAACACCAGGAAGGGAAAGTCTACTCTGAAACGGAGCACTGAGGTCAACTGAGGTCAAGGTCATGTTTTTAGCTTTTTCGCAAAATTAAAATTTCTTTATCAAACAAATAAACAGGTACTATCATAATTAAGCCAACAAAAGTTGATAGTGAGAATTATTGTCTGATTTTACAGAATTGACTTCAATATTTACTACGCTTATAAAACCAGTGTGCACACATTGCCTAAATCCGCTACACACAATGTGCACACAGGTTTATATATGGCAGCCAATTCTTTAATCATTAGCACAAAATAATGTACATGATATGAGGTCAGCAATAATGTAACAAAAGCCCCACCCACTCTATTATCAGCCAATCAGGAAACAGTAGTCAGCTAGTGGGCGTGACTTAATTTTTTAAGGGATATGGAAACAAACACAACAACAATTTTTTGGTTTCAAATGTCACAGAATCACTTGCAATGTGTTTATGACCTTATGAACACTTCTGTACGGATGTTTCTTCAAGGTATCAACATGAACGGAAAAGTGAATGACAAACAGTATTTTTATTATTTATTTCATCTATGAAATTGTAAACTTGTACACCCCTTATGTTCATTGCGTTACCTGTCACTCATTCTGGCCATGAGAGCATGTGCCTGCATATGATGAATCGGTATCAACGGTTTCCTGGAACAAAATGTTGGTTGCCTATAAAATACAAAACTTCAAAACTATGGAATGAAAAATAATATTTGAAGAAGTCTTTATTCTTCATGCAGAAGCTCTGAACGAATTTCAGTCATAAAAAAAGAGTGAGTGGGTATGGTTTTACGCCACTTTTAGCAATATTCCAGCAATACCATGGCATGGGGCACCAGAAACTGGCTTCACACATTGTACCCATGTCAGGAATCGAACCCGGGTCTTCGGCGTGACGAGTGAACGCTTTAACCACTAGGCTACCCCCACTGCCCTCATAAAAAAAGACATTAAATTAGAAATTATTATATTACATAAATTAGTGCATACAAGCCCATGATGTACTGATGAAGAAGCCAGTAGTTGAAAAAACATAACCCCCTCATCCGCCAAAAGTTTGTTCTTTACTTTACCTTTTTACAATTCCCTTTTCAAATCCTGATCAAAACTACAAAGGTGTTTGCATGTAAAAACCCATCAAGATATGTATCCACAACCTTTTTCAGCACCCAACTCACACTGAGTAACCTTGACCTTCAATGTAATCCAATCACAAGGAAGAACATTACTTGTTGGTGTGACACTGAGATACCATGCCGAAGTTTAACATGAATACCCCACTCAGACACAGTATACTGACTCCGAGCCGACCAGTCCTTGTTTTACCCCCTTAATGCGAATCGCCAGACAGGGTAACAACAAGTACCATCTTTTGACGTCTTTTGATATGAAGAGACCTGGGATCAAACCCCTGACCTTCCACTCTCCAGGCGAATGCTCTACCACTAGACCACGGAGGTGGTCGTGTTACAAATATTAAGTGAACCTTTCACAGGTTTGTAGTCATAATTTGATGTTCTGGTCGAATGAACATCACTGTATTTTCAAAGTAGAGCTAAGTTAAGTATAGATTGATGGCATATGGAAGTAGACGTAATGCACATCTTGAACTGACACAGGGCATACTATGACATCACAATCAAATGACATCACGTGCATTTCAGCCACTGGTTAGCTGTTGTTTGTTTGTTTTTTTGTTTGTTGTTTAACGTCGCAGTTAGCAATATTCCAGCTATATGACGGCGGTCTGTAAATAATCGAGTCTGGACCAGACAATGCAGTGATTGACATCATGAGCATTGATCCGGTTAGCTGCGTTTACTACATGTATCCACCATTAACACTAGAATCAAACATAGATCGAGTTAATACATGCAAACATCATCACCTCAACACAAATGAAACTTATTCAAAAATATTCAAACATTGATATAATATCATGAATGTAGATCTACCCCGAGTGCCTGACTAGAGATTTGGCATGGTCCAACCCGACCTTCAGGCACAGCGCCAACCCCGGCTCCACCGTCACAGCAACTGCATCCACATCCTGCCAAAACACAGAAAGCATTACAAATAGTCGTTGTCTGAACATTGTCAGACACAAAAAATGCAAGGCCTTGAACATAATGATACGGAAACCTTTGAGGGCCATTTGCTTTTTAATTATTTTCTTGAAATTTCAAGACATTATGTTGAAATTTCAAGATGCTATGTTGAAATTTTGAAGTACACATGTTGAATTTCGAGTGAAAATCTTATTTAGACTTATTATATAATGCTATTTTATATACTATTTTAATATAGTGAATACATCATATTGCATAAACGTAACTGCAAATGATTAATATTAATTACAGATTATGAACAGTTTACAAATTTTTAAACAGGTTTGGAATTTAATCAAACCATATCCAGTTATCTTAGTAAACTTGACTGGCCTAAATATCACTTCTGATTAAATGGCTGTAAAAAATATGACGACTAGGGATTTTTCTTAAATGTTTATTTCATGATTAAGGGATTGCAAAAGAAAATAAATGTTTATGTGCCATATATTTGCTATGGTCATCAATCAAATTGTTACGGTCAAAATGAAATCTGTTTCAAAGTTTGGCACGACACCACTTACATGGACTGTCATACTGGCTCGGTCCAAGGCTTCCTGTACAACTCCAGCAATGCTCTCTACATGGAGGTTACGAGCCACTGGGGGAAGTATGCCACCAGCTCTACAAGTATTAAAGTTATTGTAAAACATATATGACAGTGTGCTGCAATACTAATTCACACCCAGAAAAAAACAGGACCAATACTTAAAGCTTATAGTTGCCCTTTAACATGAATACAGATCTAGATTACATTTTTTTCTGATAATGATTAACATTATAACAGAAAATGACAGCTGTCATTTTGCCTAAAATAACTGAAAACAACAAGAACAACAATAATAATAATGTATAATAATAATAATAAAAAAATTTAAAAAGAAGTCATAAACATAAATGCAATAGAATCCTGATTCGCTGTCATTGTGTCAGTACAAATAAAAATTTGAAACACATTCCGTACTCCACATGAACTTTGACTTGGGAATTTAACGCCTCCCCAAGAACGCGACCTCTGTTATCAACAACGGCTGCACCGGTGTCATCGCAGCTTGTCTCGATGCCAAGGACAGTTTTCTTTGTATCAAAATATGTAGAAAACGCAGAGAGGACGCGTGTCTTCGATTCACTATTCCCTGATACTCTTAGACAACTCGGGATGCGTCGTTGACAACATCGGCTGACATGCCTCATGGGCGCAGACATCTTGGATTTCCCACAATGCACTCTGTCGAGAACCGACAGGATAAAATTTCCCAAATCCTCATGTTTATACTATCTTTCTGTGTCCAATATATATAATAAAAATTTACCGCAACATATATAATGTGTATATAGTATCATTTGTAGGCTTCGGAAATGATTATATCATTTTATTCGTACACTAAAACGAAACATATTCGAAAACTTTGACCCGGAAGTCCTTTAAATCTCAATGTGGAAGGCTCGAGCGTGGCAATTGTCAATTTCTGATGAAACAGTGTATTTATCTGCTAGGCCAGTGTGTGAGGTATAGTCGCTTAGCTCCCTTGACGGGATTTCACCGGATTAGCGCATGCATATCGTCCACTAGTCGACAGTATATAAAGGCCAGAGATCCTGAGTGGGGATCAAAGAGAGAAAAGGAGAAGAGAAGCTCGATATTGCGAAACCTTACGAAAATGGATCCACAGATAGAAGCCGTGTTAGCCCCATTCCGAGCATCGGTCAAGGAACAGGTAATTACTAGCATATTGCATGTTGACGTATACTTGATTCACACTGAATATTTGCTAGAAACCATACCAAGAAAGTTGGTTGTTCTTCAATACTCATTTTACATGTTTTAGGATAAAAATAACAAGATGAATAGATCTAGCAAGATGGATAGTTAACGACGAGTTAAATTTGTTTTCTGTTTTATGATGAATACAGCCAGAGAAGAATTGCCAAAATATTGCAAAATTAAATTCTCTATCTATGTTGCTATTGCAAGAGGTTATAACTTGCTATATGATCACGATAAGTGGAGTATTTTGGGACTGGGGCGAGTCCCAATTTACTACCTGGGTACCCACCCACCTTATTACCCGACCCTAACCGGATACCCGTTGTAGGTCTCATATGTCTGATTGGGAATGGTTTCACTGTAGCCCTGGCAAAATGTATTTGGAAACTTGTATAAAACGATCTGCTCATGCATACACTGAAGTTGACTGAACATGCTAAAGGTTTATCTTTATTCAAACATATAACGTCAGAAAGAATGGGTGCATAGTCAGAAGGAAATGCGAACAATAGTCACTTAAAGTGTACTTATAGTTCTAGATACTTTTTGCCATTAAACAATATATCACGTGACTAACGACAGGTCCAGGTAGTCCTGTGGGTACCCGGGTCCTACTCAGTACCCACCCGAATAACCCGTCCCAGCCCTAGAGTATTTATATATGGTTGGAATTATTTACAAAAATCCAAGGCTTATGATAATGCTCATATGTTAAACGATCATCAGATCTACTCACATTTACGAGACTGATTATAGAATTTTCATATGAGAGAGATAGAGTTTCCACTAGGTATCATACACAAAGTAGGCATGTTTACTGTGTTTGAGAATTCAGTTAACAGGTTAAGTCAGTAAACATGAAATATAGAAAGATAGAATATCGTCTAAACTGACTGATCTAACCATGCGAACAAACCAGTCGTATTTATCATGTACATCTGCTTAACCATATTAGCAGCGATAGAAACTTACAGTTTTAGCCCACTAGCTCTTAGTAATAATGATAACATAAAGCAAAAAACCCAAAACGGCAAATTTCTACTAGTCCTTAGGATACCTTAGCTATTGGGCAGTTTGGCAAGGACTATGAGACTAGTTCTAATTTCTAATGCTGATAAACCATGTACCATGTGTTAAGAAAACAAAGATTGATAAAAGCATAAACACGATAAATGGTAAAGTTTACAAGATGCTCATGATGCTGGGGAAATTATTTGACTCTAAGGATTGGAAGACAAGTAAGAAAAGAAGCATCGAAATGCATCATTTTTTATTTCCGACTTATTGTGGGTTTATTGATTAGAAATTAAAATAAAGAAGGATAAATGCTCTCTTAAAAGTAACTTCCTCGTGAAGATATCAGAGATTTTGAGATGAGGAGGACATGGTGGAAGTATGATGTGACATGCTTAGGGCCATGTGTTGAAGATTAGGAATATGCTTAAGTAAAACTAATGAGTGATGTATGAAGTTTTAGAGTCAATTTACTCATCTAAATAAGGAACCCTCCAAAAAGTTAATGTCCTTCATAATATGGACGATGTATGCTTCGAAACTTAGCAGCTTGTGGGCCTCTGTCATGGGGTCTGTGTGTATATAAATTTTACAAATGATCGGTGATGAAGTGTTCACCCTGTTTAAACTATAGATATATGTTGATGAAGATGATGAATGCTGTGTTGTTTTTAGTTCAGTTTGTATTTATCAACATTTTGTATTATTTTGATTTATTATGATTAATGAGACACTATGAATGTGCCTGGGGGACAAGTCTTAATGACTTCCTGCGTTATGACTCCTGTGTGGTTATCTCAGGCAGGGGACAGCATTATCACATCAGGCATGTTGTATTCCTTTATTTTGTTTTGTCTGCTTACCCCAAAGTTTGCAATCAAAATTGAGAATCAGTTGGTTGTTTTGTCACTTCTATCATGTGTCTATGTCTTTTAAATAATTTCATGATAATAAAAAAATCCTAAGGAGTTCATTGTGTGAAGGCAAGTTACTCTTGGACATTTAAAGAAAAACTTTGTGTAGTGTTTGTTTTTTCATTCTAAGACGTGTATGTCTTGTTTCATTTCATCCTATTGTCATAGCGACTGATTTACGACACCCATTGTCTGAAGAACATTTAATTGCAAAGGCTCATTACCCTGGAGCCATGACATCTATATGCCTTGAAACACTTAATTGCTGTTATTTATAAGATGCTAATCCTATTTGTTAATCCCCATTTTTGTGTACATCGACCGTCTGCCATCCTGAACGAGATGTGCAAGTATGTCACTGATGATTTACTGTTTACACTTTACACTATATAGGCTGGGGTGCTCCGGGGCACCTAGACAACAACCACTACCACTATGTGCTGACCTGGCACAAAGTGTCTTTTGTATGTATATATCTACATGTATAAATTAAAACTGTATATACTGCAAGCCATCGTCTCCAAGTTGTCACTTAAGACTGAGAACCATACGTCGGCCCCTTGCATATATGAGTATGGAAATTATATATTAATCAATGTTAGACCACATGCGTTGTTACTATAATTCACTTCAATATTTTTTATGCACATTAAGTGGTGGCTATAAGCATGTTGTGAGATGTGATATAAAGATAGGTATCCTCATAGTTCATGATACTTTGAAGTCTTTGAATCCATCTTCCCCATATAAATGTCAGATATCCTTTGCCGTAGCTAAGTTAGTTATTTCTGTAAATGGGCCATGATAGACTTTGCTCATCACCTGATTGTAACCTGCCCATAAACCAATCTCCTAAAATCACATCGTTCACTCCCTGGGACTTAATTGCCTGATAATTATTAAGTCTGTCAAGGCCACTCCCTCAATTGCTTTGGGCTAGTCCTCATTAACAATGTGTCAGTGAGCTAATGATTGCCGGCAAGGTTAGATTATTAAAGTTTATTAAACCAATAAACATGATGAATATCTGCCAAAATTATTTTCTTACGTTTCTTGTTTTACCATGTTTACAGATGCAGGTTCGCATGTCCTAAATTTTGCGAAACTGAAAACAAAACTATAAAAATAAGTTTTCAAGTTTAGCCTTTTTGTATGTTAAAATTTTGTATTTGTTCAACTATGAGCAGGTAAGCATGCTACTTTTCATACATGTCATATGTGATGGCTGTTTGAGAAAGGACCGCCTCCGTGGTCAAGTGGTAGAGCGTCCGCCCGGAGAGCGGAAGGTCCGGGGTTCGATCCCCGTCCGCGTCATACCAAAAGACGTTAAAAGATGGTACTTGTTGTTACCCTGTCTGGTGCTCGGCATTAAAGGGGCTAAAACAAGGACTGGTCGGCTCGAAGTCAGTATACTGTGTCTGAGTGGGGTATTCATGTTAAACTGCGGCATGGTATCTCAGTGAGCTAGCACTATAAATTGACATCAGTCCGAACTAGTACACATGGTACAAGCAGCCACACAAACACACACACGTACATGCACGTCACTGTATAAGTGCAATAATCTTGGACGCGACGTTAAACCCCATTTCACCTCACCTGTTTGAGAATGACTTCAATTCACAAGAATGTTTTAGACAGTAACCTGACACCTCACAATCACTATGTAACTGTGGTAACAATTCCCATGGTTCCTCTTAGTTATGTGTCTTTGGCCTTATGGACAAAAGGAAACTTAAGACCTTGAGTCCACTTCCTACTTGTACAGAATAATAAACAGACCCACCTACTCCGTAAGTTAAAATACTAGTAGCTTCTGATGCCCAGCTGTGCCCAGTGCCTCATACTCCATGTAAAAAACATCTTCCTGCCTTAACCTTCAAGGGTGTTGCGGATTGGTTGGGTAGCCTAAGTGTTCGCTACCCAACCCAAGACCAGGGTTCGATTCCCGAAATGGGTACAATTTGTGAAGCCCATTTCTGGTGTCCCTTCCAGTGATATTGCTGGAATTTTGCTAAAAGGGGCGCAAAATCACTCGCTCATCAGTGTTGCATTTATGGGTGTTTTGCTTTATTAATGTGAATTTTATGGAACACAATTTCATATTTTTGTCTCTGCGGTCAACTGCCAGGGCAATCTCATTAAAATCAGACCTTAGTTTTCGCTACCGCTAAACAAAGATCTGAAGACATCCAATTAGGGGTTACGTCAGAACGACCTTTCATCCGACCAATGAGAGCGTCGCGTACCAGATCATGAAAGTGACAGTTGGAATGTGATTTCTAATCATACAACCTAGAAAACTTTTACACGGGGTATTCCGAACGATAGTTACAGGTTTAACGACTGAATCCATACAATGTAGCCATTCCAGAATGTTCTTTTGTTTAGCATGTTTAGGTTTCAAATTTGTAATCGAGAATTTGTCAAAATATGTTTTTAAGCGTAGTCGCCAATTTGAAATTAGTGCCGTAAAGCATGAAAAAGCTGCCTTCTGATTTGTCATTGTCTTGGTCGGTCGAAGTTCGCGCAAGGTCGGTCTGACGTGGCTCGTAATGGGATGTCCTCAGATCTATGTTTAGCGGTAGTGAGAACTAAGGTCTGATTTTAATGAGATTGCTGCCAGTGTTAGCTATGCCGACCTATGACAAATGTATGACTGGTAGTGAATTATTAACATAAAGTGGATATGAATTTTGTAGTAAGATTGTCAACTTCACCTAACATTGCATGATTATTAACACAAATCTTGGAAAGACAGACAAACATTAGCAATCAGTTTGACATAGCCATTAAATTACATGTTATTTGTTTTCCAGGGTGATATAGTTCGGAAACTGAAGTCTGAAAAAGCTACTGACATCGATGTGCAGAGAGCTGTGGCAGAGCTAAAACACCGCAAAAGGGCTTTGGAAGAGAAGGTAGGGAGGATCTCGATTGACTGGTCTGATTGACATGTCTTATACTGCAGTCAGTGTTATGGCAGATATTTATCCCGGCCTAGAAATAATCCAATCTTTACCATGCAGACCAGTGGTTGATAAAATGAGCAATCCTAGCGCCACATCACCCATAACTCCTCTGCTTACGACAGTCATAACGCTACGATTGCTTTGTGGATTAGGCCACTTTCGCAGTAAGAGTGATCTTAACTCTATGATGATCGTAATGCCCATACTTTAACATAGACTTACGACAGTGGTAGTGCTACGATGGCGTGTGAAACGAAGCACAGCGTCCACTTGCACGAAGCAATCTAACGCTACAATGTTCGTAACTCCCAGCACTTGGTTTTGGTTTGTCAGCGCTATACACCTCCCAGATTTAACAATTCTACTGTGCAGAGTATGACTGGAATACATGAAATACAGTCACAACTAAACAGTGCCCTTAGACCATGTAGACCCTCACTGGGGCCATGAGGTAGCCCAGTGGTTAAAGCGTTCATTTGTCACACTGAAGACCCGGGTTCGATTCCCCAAGTGGGTTCAATGTGTGAAGCCCATTTTCTGGTGTCCCCCACCATGATATTGCTTGAATATTGCCTAAACTAGTAAAAGCTACTTAAAATCATAACCACTCACTCGACCCACCCACACACACACTCGACCCACCCACCCACTTACTCGACCCACCTCACTCTCTAACCTCTGTAGGGGCGGTCGGGTAGCCTAGTGGTTAAAGCGTTCGCTCGTCATGCCGAAGACCCGGGTTGATTCCCGACATGGGTACAATGTGTTAGGCCCATTTCTGGTGTCCCCTGCCGTGATATTGCTGGAATATTGCTAAAAAGGGCGTAAAACCCATCTTCCGTTAGTTAACTAACTTTTCAAGTCCAGTTTCCACCCTTGCCTAACTAAGTGTTTCGGTATTATGGTATTATGGAGTTACATTTTGGCTGAACTAACGAGTCTATGCATAGTCCAATCAAAATCGCGCAACGAAATCGAAATCCGGTTCGTAAACTGTCATGCAGATTTCGGTCGACTGCCTGATTTGCAAAGCATGAGCACTGCTAACTCGATGTCAACAGATATTTTCTAAATCTTTTCATGTTTTTAATCCAGGTGCTCACGTGATCTGATGCACTTCTCGATGTAAGACTCGATGTATCACAATATAGAACTTGATTATCGATCATATCGTCTTAACTGGGCGCCACCATTTTGTTTGAAGCAAATGCAAGAGATACAAGAGGTGGAATCTGATTTTGTCCATAGGAGAGGTATAGAAGCGACATAACTGGTAATAGCCACTGGTGGCGCTACGATCGAGCCCAGGAATTCCAGCCGAGTTCAGCAAGGGTGGAAACTGGACTTTTAATGTCAGTTAACTCTCTTGCCTCGGGAAGATGCGTAAAACCACACTCACTCACTCTAACCTAACCTAATGTTTGTATTCTCCAGGAGTTGGCACTGGCACCGAAGGATGACTTTGACCGAGGGAAAATGGAGGATTTGTTAAAACAAAGGTTCTTCTACGACCAGTCATTTGCCATATATGGAGGTTAGTGACGACCACAACCAAACGTTCATGAGATTGACGATAGAGCTTTGGTATTTGTGTATGATACTTGAGAAACCCTGAGGCTGGTTGTACATTAAATGATGGTAATGAGATTGGTTAAAGTGTTAGCCGAAGACCCGGGTTCGATTCCTGACATGGTTACAATGTGTTCCCCGCCTTGAAATTGCTGGAATATTGCTAAAAGCGGCATAAAACCAAACTCACATGGTTAAAGCGTTAAATCGTCAAGCCAAAGATCCTAGTTCGATTCCTGACATGGGTACAATGTATCCCCCGCCTTGATATTGCTGGAATATTGCTAAAAGCGGCGTAAAACCAAACTCACATGATTAAAGCATTAGTTCGTCTAGCCGAAGATCCTGGTTCCATTCCCGAATTGGGTACAATGTGATATTGCTGGAATATTGCTAAAAGCAGCGTAAAACTAAACTCACATGGTTAAAGCATTAGTTCGTCTAGCCGAAGATCCTGGTTCGATTCCCGAATTGGGTACAATGTGATATTGCTGGAATATTGCTAAAAGCGGCTTAAAACCAAACTAACTCACTCACTTGTTTTTTGGTATCATATGTGTTATCTAAATCGACTGTGCATTTGTGCAGTTTTACTATATTAATGTCTTCTTATGATTGAAGTCTCACAATTAGGGATGTCATTGTATATCATGATATGGACGTATCATTGCATTTTTAATATCCAGGATGTATCAATACACATACATTCATATATCTCAAATGTCCACAAAGTAATCCATGCATGGATGTGTCACTGCTCACCAGTTGCATGGCATCTATTGATTTCTTTCGGGACTTTCTGGTGTATTTTCTTAAAGTTCCTTCTCCGATATGTATCGATAATTGATCGATATTTATTGTCGTGTGCTGTGTGTGCTGCAGGTGTGAATGGCCTGTACGACTTCGGCCCCATGGGTTGTGCCGTGAAGGCCAACCTGCTGCAAACTTGGAGGAAGTTCTTCATTCTGGAGGAGCAGATGCTGGAAGTTGACACTGCCATGTTGACCCCTGAGGTTGTGCTCAAGTGAGTTGTCTCCCTTTGTCATTGAAGTGTTGTCTCCCAAGGGTTGTCTTCAACTGAGTTGTCTCCCTTTGATCACGGTTGTGTGTTGTCCCAAAATGGTGTTCTTAAGGGAGTTGTCTCCCTTGGTCCCCATTGATGTGTTTTCTGCCAAATTTTGACAAGTGAGTTGTCTCCCTTAGTTCATAATGCAATGTTGTCTTAAAGTGAGTTGTCTCCCTTTTTTCACAACAGAGCGTATCACCCAGATGTTGTCATCAAGTTAGTTGTCTCCCTTTGTTCCTAATGATGTGTTGTCTCAAATGTTGTCTTCAACTGAGTTGACTCCATCGGTTCACAATATCATGTTGACTTTCAAGGTCATGAGAGTCAGGGTTTTTACTGGATGCAAAATATGCATCCATATAATATGCATAATAGTCGTTAAGCTTTATTGTAGCCAGTTCATGCCTCTGTGTTTCAGAGCGTCAGGTCACGTTGACCGTTTCCAGGACTACATGGTCAAGGATTTAAAGAACGGAGAATGTTTCAGAGCTGATCATCTCATTGAAGGTGAAAAATAGTATTTTCCTTACCTCGACAGCGAATTATTTCACATGTACATGTGGTTATTTTGGATACAATTGTCATCATTCTGAGAAAACGATTTTGTGGTTTTATATGTATTCATCAGAATGACCTAGACCTGGGTTAGAACTGGTCTTCAGCAATTCGTGCTTGTCGTAAGAGGCGACTAACAGGATCGGGTGGTCAGGTTCGCTGACTTGGTTGATGCAAGGAATATTGTTGAATGCGGCGTAAAACAACAAACATTCAAAACAAGAATAACCATTTATTGTTTACTTTTAAACTTAGTATTGAGGATTGGGATATATTCTTAATTAGAATATTTGTCATACATACATATGACAAGAAATTCAGATTCAACAGCATCGTCATTGGAGATGTCCCTCATATTCCCTCTGTCAGAATTACCCAAGATGGATATTTACTCAAATGATTGCTATATCCAGAATAACTATTATTCAGGATCTTGTTGTGATGGACTCAGTATCCATGGTAACAGTATACATATGTTCTTGATTTACTTATAGCTCACCTGGAGAAACTGTTGTCTGACAAGAAAGCATCCGATGAAGTGAAGGAAGAAATCAGGAAGATCCTGCCGACAGTGAGTATTTGTAGTTATGTTTTGTTTGGTAAAAAACCCAACTATTATACACCTATAGTCAAAGCCTTTGATAACTAAACAACCTTGGTCATCATAGAATGACACATAAGATCAGCTTTGAAAGGAAGACTCTGATTGGCAGAAAATTAGGAATGCCATGCCACTTCCTGAATTTTAACATTGTTCTATATTCTGTTACCATTTCTAGACCAATCAGCAGTTTGATATTAGACACCTAGCATGTAACAGAGGAAATATTAACACTTTTTACAGTTCCTATGGGTGAACGATCGGCAGCCTTTCTAATGAATTAACATGTGGGCTATCGATGTATTCATACGCACATTTTTTGTGTGAAAAGGCTAAATATATTTAAAAGGGGTTTCCATAGCAAAAAGGAAACCTTTTTAACCAGCCAGAATCAAGCATTCTTCAATGTCATGGCAGAATGTGTTTATGAGTTTATTCCATCTGAGCATATGACATATTGAGTTTACAAACAGGTGTCAGAATTTAGTTTTTCCAAATGAAGTCAAGGGAAAGACCTGAATGGTAACAAAAGTTTCATAAAATTAGTAATATATACACAAATATGTTATGATCTGTTTGAGGGGCGGTCGGGTAGCCTAATGGTTAAAGCGTTAGTTCGTCACGCCGAAGACCTGGTTTTGATTCCCGACATGGGCACAATGTGTGAAGCCCATTTCTGGTGTCCCCCGCCGTGATATTGCTGAAATATTGCTAAAGAGGTAACTAATGTGATCGGGTGGTCTCGGTTGATACATGTCATGTGCGTGGATCAATGCTTATGATGTCATTCACTGGATTGTCTGATCCAGATTCGATTATTTACAGCCTGCTGTCATATAGCTTGAATATCGTTAAGTGCAGTGTGAAACAACAAACAAATGCACTGTGCACACCTCTCTAGCAGACACTTAACTTGCAAGCTGATCACTCAGCCAAGTCGTACTAGGTGAACACACCCTTTTTTTAAGACCTGGCTCCTCAGATTTTATGGGGGGACACGGGTGGCCCAGTCATCTAAGGCGCCGCGATTCGCTGTGCAGAGTTGCGTCTCTTGGGCACGCCAGAAACCTATGATTTGTGGGTTCGAATCCCGGTTCGCCCCAAGTATGTTTCTAGGTTTGTCAGCACCATACCCATGCTCGTTGGTTTCACCGAAGCGGTAAACGTCTTAGACCTGCATCACTTCGGGCTTTCCTCCCACATTAAGCTGACACGCCGTGATATAACTGGAATACTGTTAAAAGCGGCGTTAAACCCAACTCCCTCACTCACTCAGATTATATGGGCTTTGCTCAACTCTTGAACCACACAGACAATTAACATGTCCTTGTATTCCTAGATTGACGGTATGAGCAAGGATGACATGGGAGAATGCCTCCGCAAGTACAACATGAAGTCACCCGTCACCGGCAATGATCTGTCCGACCCCATGGAGTTCAACCTGATGTTTGCCACGTCCATCGGCCCTACTGGCCAGCTCAAGGGGTAGGTTTACCAGAAGAAGATTAAAATGGTTTCAGACAAAGAACCAATGACATTTTCTCTACACTAAAGGAACAGATATTTAATTTCGTATGGTCATTTTCATAATTATTCTGCTTCATTACCTAATGTTTCATCACTCGACAAATCCATGTATTCTTGTGCAGTATGTTACTGGCCCATCTTCCTGAGGCAAGGGAATTAACTGACTATAAAAGTCCAGTTTCCATCCTTGCGAAACTAGGCTGGAATTATGGAGTTACAGTTTGGCTGGACTAACGAGTCTATGCATAGTCCAATCAAAATCGCCAAACGAAATCAACATCCGGTTCGCAAACAATATGGATTACAACATACAGATTTCAGCCGACTGGAGGATTTGCAGAGGTTGTGTGACGTCAACTGGGCGTCGACAGATATTTTTCAAATCTTTTCATGTTTTTTAATCAACGTGCTCATTTAATTTCATGCATTTCGCGAGTTCAGACCAATTCTATTTCAATGTAGATCTTGATCATCTATCATATCGTATTGACCGGGCGCCACCATTTTGTTTGAAGCAAATGCAAGTGATATGAGAAGTGGAATCTGATTAGTCAATAGGAGACACATAGAAGGGACATAACTCATAAGAGTCACTGGTGGTGCTACCACCGAGCCTGGAAATTCTAGGCTAGTTCGGCAACGGTGGATACTGGACTTTTACAGTCGGTTAACTCCCTTGCCTCGGGAAGATGTCTACTGGCCATGTGACCATTAATATTGTGGTGGATGACCGCATTTCGGCAGCTTTGGCTCCCGAGAGTTTCCAAGGCTTTGGTCCTGCCCCACCTGAACATGCTGAAGCACATCTAACACATGTGGCGTTTCCTTGGGCAAGCGACTTTATTATTATGAATAAACCGTCAATACACAGTACACAGATATTAAGAAATGATGTGATATCCCCAGATCAGTCCCCATTGATGACCTGTTAAGATTCCGGGGTAGAATAGGTCTTCAGCAACCCATACTTGCCGTAAAAGGCGACTACCCTTGTTGTAAGAGGCGACTAATGGGATCGGGTGGTCAGACTCGCTGACTTGATTGATACATGTCATCGATCCCAATTGCGTAGATCGATGCTCATGATGTCAATCACTGGATTGTCTGGTCCAGGCTTGATTATGTTACAGACCGCCGTCATATAGCTGGAATATTGCTGAGTGTGGCGTTAAAAACAAACAAACAAAACATTGACACTCCACAAAGGGAGGTTTGAAACACATTCATTACCTAATTTCCACACTTCGAATTGTATGACTTCAAGACCACTGATGCAACATTAACTCTTAGACTGTACTTCACTTCATGATGATCTTCAAACTAATTCAGCAGTCTAAGGGTTAAACACTCACTCAACCTTTGCCTTTTGTTACAGGTTTTTGAGACCAGAAACGGCCCAGGGTATTTTTGTCAATTTCAAGAGGTTGTTGGAGTTTAATGCTGGGAAGCTGCCATTTGCTGGGGCGCAGATCGGCAACTCCTTCAGGAATGAGATCTCACCCCGATCAGGACTCATCCGAGTCAGGTAGATGTTTATTTGTCACTTAATGTCACAGGTCAGCAATATCAAATCGGCCTGGAAATAATATTGTCTTGGCCACGCAAACCAGTGGTTGATAAACGTCTCACAACCCTGTTTATCTTCATGCTGTAGAGAGTTTACGATGGCGGAGATCGAGCACTTCTGTGATCCAGACTTCAAGGATCATCCCAAGTTTGTGGACGTCGCGGACCTCGAGTTCCCACTGTACTCTGCCTGTAACCAGATGGACGGCAAGCCCCCAGAGGTCACCAAGATTGGCGTGGCAGTGAAGACAGTACGTATCAGTGAGACACAAGGTCCTGAATATCTGTTCAGTGGTTATAGGTTTGCTGGGTTTATAAATTCTGGTACGAGACCCGTGAAGATGCAGGGTAGAATAGGTCTTCAGCAACCCATGCTTGCCGTAAAAGGCGACTATGCTTGTCATAAGAGGCGACTAACGGGATCAGGTGGTCAGGCTCGCTGTCTTGGTTGATGCATGTTATCTCATCCCAATTGCATGGATCGATGCTCATGATGTCAATCACTGGATTGTCTGGTCCAGACTTGATTATTTATAGACAACCGTCATATAGCTTGAATATTGCTGAGTGCGGCGTTAAACAACAAACAAATACAAGTTCTGGTATGAGTGCATGTTTCCTATTTTCACAGAAGCTTTTGAATACAATTGTTTATTGGTACTAGAGGGGGCTTTTACTGGCAGTGATGAGAAAAAAGTCAGTGCGTCTGGTCAAGAATTATTCAAAATGTTGTCACTTTTTGTTTTGATTTTTGTAGTTGAAAAGTCCAGTCCGTTTTTTCAATGACCTACGCATTAAGTTCTCTGTGAGAATCATTCAGGGATTATTTTGCTAGTAATTTTTTCCCAGATCTGTTTAACTCATTTATGATAACAGATTTGTATTCAGATTCGTGACAGGTGTGACTTGACTCTGCCAGGGTGGTGGGTAGTTAGCGTACATCCATGTTCGTATATGATCTTGGATTATGTATCATCACTCTGTGTTTTCAGAAACTGGTAGCCAATGAGACCCTAGGCTACTTCATGGCACGGATTTTCCTGTTTTTGACCAAAGTTGGCGTTGACCCCAAGCGGTTCCGATTCCGACAGCACTTGTCCAATGAGATGGCTCACTACGCCTGTGACTGCTGGGACGCTGAGATGAAGACATCCTACGTATGTTAATATAAGTCTTACGAGGTGATGCTAAGATGAAGACATCCTACGTATGTTAATATAAGTCTTACGAGGTGATGCTGAGATGAAGACATCCTACGTATGTTAATATAAGTCTTACGAGGTGATGATGAGATGAAGACATCCTACGTATGTTAATATAAGTCTTACAAGGTGATGCTGAGATGAAGACATCCTACGTATGTTAATATAAGTCTTACGAGGTGATGCTGAGATGAAGACATCCTACGTATGTTAATATAAGTCTTACGAGGTGATGCTAAGATGAAGACATCCTACGTATGTTAATAAAAGTCTTACGAGGTGATGCTGAGATGAAGACATCCTACGTATGTTAATATAAGTGTTACGAGGTGATGCTAAGATGAAGACATCCTACGTATGTTAATATAAGTCTTACAAGGTGATGCTGAGATGAAGACATCCTACGTATGTTAATATAAGTCTTACAAGGTGATGCTGAGATGAAGACATCCTACGTATGTTAATATAAGTCTTACGAGGTGATGCTGAGATGAAGACATCCTATGTATGTTAATATAAGTGTTACGAGGTGATGCTGAGATGAAGACATCCTACGTATGTTAATATAAGTCTTACGAGGTGATGCTAAGATGAAGACATCCTACGTATGTTAATATAAGTCTTACGAGGTGATGCTGAGATGAAGACATCCTACGTATGTTAATATAAGTCTTACGAGGTGATGCTGAGATGAAGACATCCTACGTATGTTAATAAAAGTCTTACGAGGTGATGCTAAGTTGAAGACATCCTACGTATGTTAATATAAGTCTTACGAGGTGATGCTGAGATGAAGACATCCTATGTATGTTAATATAAGTCTTACGAGGTGATACTAAGATGAAGACATCCTACGTATGTTAATATAAGTCTTACGAGGTGATGCTGAGATGAAGACATCCTACGTATGTTAATATAAGTGTTACGAGGTGATACTAAGATGAAGACATCCTACGTATGTTAATATAAGTGTTACGAGGTGATGCTGAGATGAAGACATCCTACGTATGTTAATATAAGTGTTACGAGGTGATGCTGAGATGAAGACATCCTACGTATGTTAATATAAGTCTTACGAGGTGATGCTGAGATGAAGACATTCTACGTATGTTAATATAAGTCTCACGAGGTGATGCTAAGTTGAAGACATCCTACGTATGTTAATATAAGTCTTACGAGGTGATGCTGAGATGAAGACATCCTATGTATGTTAATATAAGTCTTACGAGGTGATGCTAAGATGAAGACATCCTACGTATGTTAATATAAGTCTTACGAGGTGATGCTGAGATGAAGACATCCTCGTATGTTAATATAAGTCTTACGAGGTGATGATGAGATGAAGACATCCTACGTATGTTAATATAAGTCTTACAAGGTGATGCTGAGATGAAGACATCCTACGTATGTTAATATAAGTCTTACGAGGTGATGCTGAGATGAAGACATCCTACGTATGTTAATATAAGTCTTACGAGGTGATGCTAAGATGAAGACATCCTACGTATGTTAATAAAAGTCTTACGAGGTGATGATGAGATGAAGACATCCTACGTATGTTAATATAAGTCTTACGAGGTGATGCTAAGATGAAGACATCCTACGTATGTTAATATAAGTCTTACGAGGTGATGCTGAGATGAAGACATCCTACGTATGTTAATATAAGTCTTACGAGGTGATGCTGAGATGAAGACATCCTACGTATGTTAATATAAGTCTTACGAGGTGATGCTGAGATGAAGACATCCTATGTATGTTAATATAAGTCTTACGAGGTGATGCTGAGATGAAGACATCCTACGTATGTTAATATAAGTCTTACGAGGTGATGCTAAGATGAAGACATCCTATGTATGTTAATATAAGTCTTACGAGGTGATGCTGAGATGAAGACATCCTACGTATGTTAATATAAGTCTTACGAAGTGATGCTAAGATGAAGACATCCTACGTATGTTAATATAAGTCTTACGAGGTGATGCTGAGATGAAGACATCCTACGTATGTTAATAAAAGTCTTACGAGGTGATGCTAAGTTGAAGACATCCTACGTATGTTAATATAAGTCTTACGAGGTGATGCTGAGATGAAGACATCCTATGTATGTTAATATAAGTCTTACGAGGTGATACTAAGATGAAGACATCCTACGTATGTTAATATAAGTCTTACGAGGTGATGCTGAGATGAAGACATCCTACGTATGTTAATATAAGTGTTACGAGGTGATACTAAGATGAAGACATCCTACGTATGTTAATATAAGTGTTACGAGGTGATGCTGAGATGAAGACATCCTACGTATGTTAATATAAGTGTTACGAGGTGATGCTGAGATGAAGACATCCTACGTATGTTAATATAAGTCTTACGAGGTGATGCTGAGATGAAGACATTCTACGTATGTTAATATAAGTCTTACGATGTGATGCTGAGATGACGACATCCTACGTATATAAATATAAGTCTTACGAGGTGATGCTAAGATGAAGACATCCTACGTATGTTAATATAAGTCTTACGAGGTGATGCTGAGATGAAGACATCCTACGTATGTTAATATTAATCTTATGAGGTTATTTCTAGGGCTGGGACAGGTAACTCGGGTACCTGGGTCGAGTGGGTACTGAGTAGGACCCGGGTACCCACAGGACTACCCGGACCTGTGGTTAGTCACGTGATATACTGTTTAATAACAAAAATTATCTAGGACTCTATGGTTACTATAAGTGACTAATGTTTGCATTCCTTCTGACTACAAATGTTTTTATAAAGATAAAATTTCAGTCAACTTCAGTTTATGCATTAAAAAAAGTGAAGTGCACTACTCCCCATGTCTTCATTCTTGAATCCAGAAAAGTGTTAAAAGCATATAAACAACAATTGTTACTTGTTACCATGGTTACTATGTTGACTCTTGTTTCAGGGTTGGATCGAGTGTGTGGGCTGTGCTGACCGGTCGTGCTATGACCTCACCCAACACACCAAGGCCACCAGCGTCAAGCTGGCAGCAGAGAGGAAACTGCCTGAACCAATATCCTTGTTAATCTAAGTTACACCCTGTGGGGATTCCAAGACAGACAGGTCCCTAGTACCTTATGCTTGTCTCCCTGTGGGGATTCTGGGGCGGAATAGGTCCCAAGTGTCCCATGATTGTCCCTGTGGGGATTCCGGGACGGATTAAGTCCCCAGTATCCAATGCTTGTCTCCCTGTGGGGATTCTGGGGCGGAATAGGTCCCTGGTACCTCATGCTTGTCTCCTTATTGGGATTCAAAGACAGACCAGATCCCCTGTACCTTATGCGTGTCTCCCTGTGGGGATTCTGGGGCGGAATAGGTCCCTAGTATCCCATGGCAGAATAGGTCCCCAGTGTCCCATTGCAGAATAGGTCCCCAGTGTCCCATGCTTGTCTCCCTGTGGGGATTCTGGGGCGAAATAGGTCCCCTGTGTCCCATGGCAGAAGAGGTCCCCAGTGTCCCATGCTTGTCTCCCTGTGGGGTTTCTTGGGTTGAATAGGTCCCCAGTGTCCCATGTTTGTCTCCCTGTGGGAGTTCTGGGGCGGAATAGGTCCCCAGTTTTCCATGCGTGTCTCCCTGTGGGGATTCAGAGGCAGAATGAATGGTAGCACAGTTGCAAGGTTGTCGGTTATGACATGGTAGACGACTTCCGGTTCATGTAGTATCAGTGATCAATAAGTGAATGGGATATTTGATACATTTTGTGGTGTATGTGTCCACCTTACACCATGCTAGTGACACATAGTTTGACACATAGTGAACATATTTGAGCAGTTTTACTGCTGTGGACATTTTTGTGTGGATAATCACCCTTTTTTACGATGAAATGAGCGATGCATACCTCCTGCACCTATTTTGAAACTACTGTTACTATGGTTACATGGATTATTCCCTAACGGTCCCACAAAACAATCAGCGTGTACGAGTGTGTGCCGGAGAAGGGCGGCCTGGGCAAGGCTTTCAAGAAAGATGCCAAGGCGGTGACAGCTCACTTGACTGGGATGAGTGGGGATGAGTTGTCTACCCTTGAACAGGCACTGCAGGATAAGGGGTAAGTTGATAGTGTGTATTGAACTGTATTGACTACAGTGTGCCTTTAGTCGTACAGAGTGGTGTCCCCTATGTGCCTTGGGTAATACAGAGTAGTGTTCCCTAGGTGCCTTGAGTAATACAGAGTGGTGTCCCCTTTGTGCCTTGGGTAGTACGGAGTGGTGTTCCCAAGGTGCCTTGAGTAATACAGAGTGGTGTCCCCTGGGTACCGAGGGTAGTACGGAGTGGTGCCCCCTAGATGCCTTGGGTAATACAGATTGGTGGCCCCCTTGATGCCTTGGGTAGTATAGATTGGTGCCCCCCTTGATGCCTTGGGTTGTACAGAGTTGTGTCCCCTTGATGCCTTGGGTAGTACAGAGTTGTGTCCCCTAGGTGCCTTGGGTAGTACAGAGTGGTGTCCCCTATTTCTGATCTGTGGTCTGTCAGGACCATGCCTGCACATACGATTCTTATAAACATGATAATCTCCAACTGTATGGGTAATACAGCAAGATATGAACATAGTTTATCATATTATTTATTAATTGTTTAGAGAACATTGTCTATATTTCAGTATTTCAGAATGTCCTACATGATATATTGAAGGTTTTATGTCAGGTTTAGTCGAAATGGTGGCATCTTGTGTTCGTAACTCGGCAACACAATTTACTTTTTCAGAGAAGCTGAGATTCAGGTGGATGGGCAGAAGTTTACTGTGAAAAAGGAAATGGTGACTTTCAAAAAATATGACAAAACCATTCATGGTAAGTCTTTCTAATAAACTGACAGTTGAAATCTTAAAAGGCCAGTACGTCAATGGTTCTGGTTGGTTGTCTGTCACACCTTTAGTTCATGCACGAATTCAAAACAACAGAACTCCGCACAGCAAAGCCCACAACCCAAGCTGTCGGTCATGTTTTTATGAGGCAAATTGAAGAGAGAGCTTGTGTGGTTTTTTTTACAAATTTGTTACTAAATACTAATTGCTAGCTTGATTGGATTAGAAGCCAGTGTTTATCTGCCAAGATTACAATATAAATGCCTTATCTGTATGAAGCCTATCAAGTTGCAGAAACAATGGAAGGGTATTCCTCCGTCAACTTCTAAGTAATGCCTTTCAAACAATTTATTCCTCGGAAGGAAGCACTTCCTGACCTGTTAATAAGCCTAATACCATGGTGTGGTAAATAGAGCCAGAACTTCTCTCGCGAAATAATGCTTCAGAAGGGTTGACTCACGAGCCCTTTAATCATAATACCGTATTCGACCTAATAAGCGCCCACAGTGATATTTGCTAATATATTGGCTAGTGAACAATCCCAATTGGCACCCTACCGATTGATCAATGTACACAAGTCTTATTTTTTCGTGTATAATACGCACTCGTGTGTTATATGCACCCTTAATTATGGGCAATTAAATTCTGGAAAAATATATCTGTCGTACATAAACATTTCAGGCTGTCAGTATAAAACACAAAATTTATCTTTCAACTCTAACCTATTCTAATAAGAGCCCCCTTGTTTCTAATTTTGAGAGCGCCCTGGCGCTTATTACGTCGAATACGGTATGTTCATAAGGATGTTGTGAAGAAGTCGGGGACGGTCGGGTAGCCTAGTGGTTAAAAGCGTGCGCCAAAGACCCGGTTCGATTGCTGACATGGGTACAATGTAGCTCATTACTGGTGTCAACCGCCATGACATTGCTGGGATATTGCTAAAAGCGGCGTAAAACCATACTCGCTGTACTCGCTGTGAAAAAGTCTTTTACATCAAGATACATTAAACTGTTGATGTGCCTCTGTGATGTAAGCATGTGTTCCCTCTTTCTGGGACAAACACCTGTGATTATGGGAAATATATGCCAACTGTACATTTCAGTGGAGGAGATTGTCCCATCTGTGATAGAACCCTCGTTTGGTATTGGGAGAATCATGTATTCGGTCTTTGAGCACAACTTTAAAGTCCGAGAAGGCGATGAGCAGAGAACAGTGAGTTTTTTGTTGTTGCATATTTGTCATATATTTTCACTGGCTGTTTGATACGTTTGATGATAAGTATGTGATAACAGTGTTTCACTGGGTATGTGGTTACATTTTATGATAACTATGTGATAACAGTGTTTCACTGGGTATGTGGTAACATTTTTTATTACCCACGTGGTGAAGATACAGGTGGTAAGATACTAAATCCGTACGTCACACGTGTGTCGTACAAGGTTGACCTTGTTTTATTCGTTTTGATTGGATAACCGTGACCTCTGTCACACCGGGACTACTTTTTTCATTCATAAAAAATCGCGAGACGTCATTCATTTTGCGATTACAAGGCAGAACTGAAGAAATTCATGAGAACGAGAGATATTTACAAACACTTTATTAAACCAAACAAGATAGTCACACGCATCAAATTCGGTTTGCATTCTATATAAGTTATGCATAGAGCTCCTACAGACATATAATCGAGCTAGATCTATAAATCGATTTACAATGTAAGACTGCCGATCGAGCGCGTCCCTTGAGCGTGACGCACCCGACCATTTTCGCAACTTTCAATTTGATTTAACGTAAGAGGATAAGCGTGGTGAAATGAAGTCTGTTTAAACTATCTGGACAGATATCGAGACTTACTTGGGATGATCCGGTTGTGCCATCGGTGTCCCCTTTGAAGCGTATGTTGTGGCGCTGTTTCGGGAGGTGTTGTTCATGAATGAACGAACACGACAGCACGACCAGATCACTTATAGTTCACAGTTCCGATACAAATCATTCGAAAACTCCGTGGAAGTGTGCCTGACTTCAGATTTTGTGGCCCCAAACATCCCAAATGTGAACAGTATCATTCCCTATCTCTAGCGTAAAACGCTGTGAGTGGATCGCGGTTGTCTTTTCTTATTCCGGTGGCGACCTTGCCCTTCGATCGTTCGAAGCTGTCACTGACATGCAAGCAGATTTGAGTTTGTTGATTTTCACGTCTTCAGTATATAGGGTGATACAGTTAACATGAATGTCTTTGGCGAACAGTCTGATTTCCCTCCTCCAAAATGGTACGGACATGATATAAATTCAGCTGATAGATCCATGAAACCGAACCACAGACGGGACCCCGGCAGTGTGATGCGTGTGACTGTTGGTCCGATATTCAAAGCGCGGCGCTGTTACATTTCAAATTTTCTTATCGGTGTCGTGCGTACTAACAACATGGCGCTTGAATTACGATAAGTTGAAGACTTTCTTCCAAAAGGATCTTGAGCGTCGGTGCTGGTTTGTTTGCAAACAGAACAGCAGGCGCATGTTGTTAATGTGTATGCATAAACATGTCAACAATGCCCATATTTGGTCATATATCAATATTCATGCGCAACCAGATTTTGCAACCGGTTTCAGTTTGGTCTGTCAATGAACGAAAGTTGTTATGTATTTACACTTAAATATATATTTAACGTGGGTAATAAATAAAATACCACACTCATTCTCGTTAGATACCATTTTTACGAAACTCGTGAACTTTCTATGGTATCTGACCTCGCTTTCGCTCGGTCAGATACCATAGAAAGTCCACTCGTTTCGTAAAAATGGTATCTAACGAGAATGAGTGTAGTATTCTCTATATGATAACTATGTGATAACAGTGTTTCACTGGGTATGTGGTAACATTTTATGATAACTATGTAACACGGGCAGTGTTGGTTCGAATCCCAGCTGGAACTCAACCCAAAAAGTACGAGAATCTGTACTTTACTAAGAAAGTATGACATTTGTTGCATTTGACCACTTTCTAAATGGCATTGTGTGTTCATAACTTTTAGCCATGGGAGCCGTGCCAATTTGCTCTTGTCAGAGGGGTACACTAAGTACATGATCTAGACTACCAGTTGTCGGACTTTCATTTTTGTGGGCGGCGGTCGGGTAGCCTAGTGGTTGAAGCGTTTGCTCGTAACGCTGAAGACCCGGGTTCGATTCCCGACATGGGTACAATGTGTGAAGCCCATTTCTGGTGTCGCCTGCCGTGATATTGCTGGAATATTGCTAAAAGCGGCATTAAACCATACTCACTCACCCACTCACTCATTTTTGTGGAAGCCTCAGTGGCTGAGTGGGTTAGATCGCTGACTTTGTGTGCTGGCGATTAGGTGCCTCATATTTGCTAAGTATGTGATAACAGTGTTTTACTGGGTATATGGTAACATTTTATGATATCTATGTAACACTGGCAGTGTGGCTTCGAATCCAGGATGGGACTAACCCCAAAAAGTACAAGAATCTGTTCTTTACTATGAAAGTGTTCTCCCAAATATGACATTTGTTATATGTGATACCAGTGTTTCACTGGGTGTGTGGTGACATTTGCCAGTGAGTATGTGATAGCAGTGACATGACAACATTGTATTGTGCAGTACCTGACGCTGCCGCCAATCATCGCCCCCTACAAGTGCTCCCTGCTGCCCCTCAGTAACAACCCAGACTTTGCCTCCTTCATCAAGCAGCTGTGTAAGTACATGGAATAACACTCAGAACACACCCAAGCAGGCTAGTCAACATCGTCTATATCACACAGGACATACAGTTTGTGATTTCTGATTTGTTTTAATTTTGTAAATGTAACAATCGGACCAGACAGTAGTAAGAAAAGATTTTAAAAAGGATTAAAACAAATCTTGGTTCTAAGGCACCGCCCACATCATCATAAAGTTTGACGCACAATTCGTTTTAAATTTCATTTAAAAAAAGTAAATAAATAAAATCCTGAAATATTCCAATCACAACCTTAGTCAAATATTGTATTCCAGTATTTTACTCATCAAGGAGTATTTACATCTCATAGCGGTTAAAGCTTTTGCTCGTCACGCCGAACACCCAGGTTCGATTCCACTCACTCACTCACTCACTCACTCACTCACTCACTCACTCACTCACTCACTCACTCACTCACTCACAATGAGCAGTGGGTTAGCCTGGTGGTTGAAGCAATTGCCTGGTTACACCGAAGGCTCAGGTTTGATTCCCAACATGAGTACAATGTGTGCAACCCATGTTTGGTGTGATAGTGTGGGAATATTGTTAAACAATGCACTCACTCACTATGTTTTCTTTAGCCCAACAACTGACTGAGTTAGACGTGTCACACAAAGTGGATGACAGTGGCGGCTCTATTGGACGCCGGTACGCCCGTACCGACCAGATTGCCATCCCCTACGGCATCACCATTGACTTCGACAGTCTGAAGACTCCGCACACCGCCACCCTCAGGGAGAGGGACACACTGAAGCAAGTCAGGGCACCGGTAGGTTACCATGGTTACTGGCTGCTATATTTAATTTACTAGATGATTACATAATGTTCTTTCTAAAGATTCCATTTGTCAACCGTACGTAAACTCAAACAAAATGAAACCTAAAAACTCATCTTTTCAAATTAATGTACTGTAAAATAGTACTGTCGTGTAGCGCTGTGAGCAACTTGTCCTTATACACACTGACACACGATTATTACGTCACAGAACTTGAGTATGGTATGTGACATCACTTCCAGTTGGTGCAGGGCAGTCGGGTAGCCTAGCGGTTAAAGCGTTTGCTCGTCATGCCGAAGACCCGGGTTCGATTCCTGACATGGGTACAATGTGTGAAGCCCATTTCTGGTGTCCCCCGCCGTGATATTGCTGGAATATTGCTAAAAGCGGCGTAAAACCATACTCACTCACTCACTCCAGTTGGTGCATGTTGTTTATTGTTGATAGTGTTTGGTTCACTCAACATTGTTGGGATTTATATCGGCCCACCTTTTGTTCATTGTGTTGTGGTGAAATTTAACAACTGGGAATAACGGCAATGTTCCTTTCCTCTGGTGGTGTGTTTGTAACTGGTGCCTTTTGATAGTTTGGGATTTTAAAAAAAAATATTTTTCGAGTTTCCATTGCAACGACTTTGACTTAGACTGAAAATGGCGGTAGTCCTCGTTTCCGGAGCAGATCTTGAAAACCTTACCATATGTCCTCACTAAATTTGGCACATAGATAGGTCTAGTGGTGAACTGGTGCCTTTTGATAGTTTGGGATTTTTAGCATGTTGTTTCTATCTCCAGATTGAAGAGCTACCCGAGATAGTGCGTGATTTGGCTGTGGGTCGGAGGACTTGGGAGAACGTTCTGAACAATTACCCCCTGTTTGAGCAGCAGGAGGCCAGTTCCAAGTGAACAACTACCACCCCCCGAACAATACGTGGCAGTGAAAGTTCATGAACAATTCTGAAGTGCCAAATGCCGTTTGGCACCCGCTTCTTGAGAAGCTGTGATACATAGAATGGAGGAAGGGACATGCTTTTCTATTTATGTGCATCACACAGCATGTGGGAGCCACAAAACGATCGACAGAGGTGTGTGCAGCTGTAGCAGTTGCCATGGTAACTGGAAATAGTTGCCTGGCAACATTGAACTTAAAAATGACGTCTGCCAACAAGTTCCATGACAACTTGCCATGGAAACGTTTGAAGTTCCTTAGACAACAATACCATGGCAACTTATATGGTTGTCCGGCAACAATTACCATGTCATGGATTCTGGCAGCTGTTGCCATGGTGATTTGAAATGGTTGCCTGGCAGAGGAAGGTGAAGGTAGTGAGACTCAGGAAAGATGAACAAGACAAAGGTGCTCAACGACCTCATATAGTCATCATTCCAGCAGGACTTGATGCAGGATTCACAAACTATCACGGCTCCTTTGCAGTGCAAGGAAAATTTACACACACTGAAACTTTACGAGCATGTGCAATGTTTACTGAAATTATTTTCCAAATTTATAATTTCATTCTTTATGGGAAGGGTTTCAAGGTATGTTCTGTTACATTTGTATGTAATAAACCACTCCATTTGAACCAATGTGTCCTCCTTGTTGTTATACCCCGCCCCAACGAAGTTGGCGGGGGATATAGAAATGGGTTCCGTCCGCGTGTGCGTGCATGTGCGTGTGTGCGTCCCAAAATCATTTCCAGAGCATAACTCAGAAACCGTTAAATATTTCTCTATGAAACTATGCATGTCTATCAGACTCATGCTAAACTGGAGCCTTTTGCTATTTAGGAATTTTATAAATTTATATTTTTTACGTTTCCATGGCAACAAGTTGGACTTAGGTTCTATAAGGGTGCTGTTCGTTTCTGGAGCGTAACTAAAAAAACATTAAATAATTTCTTACAAAACTTTGCATGTCTACTAGGCACATACTGAACTGGTGCCTTTTGCTATTAAGGAATTTTATAAATTTTTATTTTTTTGCGTTTCCATTGCAACAAGTTGGACTTAGGTTCTATAAGGGTGCTGTTCATTTCCGGAACGTAACTCAAAAAACGTTAAATAATTTCTTACAAAACTTTGCATGTCTACTAGGCACATACTGAACTGGTGCCTTTTGCTATTAAGGAATTTTATAAATTTATATTTTTTACGTTTCCATGGCAACAAGTTGGACTTAGGTTCTATAAGGGTGCTGTTCGTTTCTGGAGCGTAACTAAAAAAACATTAAATAATTTCTTACAAAACTTTGCATGTCTACTAGGCACATACTGAACTGGTGCCTTTTGCTATTAAGGAATTTTATAAATTTTTATTTTTTTGCGTTTCCATTGCAACAAGTTGGACTTAGGTTCTATAAGGGTGCTGTTCATTTCCGGAACGTAACTCAAAAAACATTAAATAATTTCTTACAAAACTTTGCATGTCTACTAGGCACATACTGAACTGGTGCCTTTTGCTATTAAGGAATTTTATAAATTTTTATTTTTTGCATTTCCATTGCAACAAGTTGGACTTAGGTTCTATAAGGGTGCTGTTCGTTTTTGGAGCGTAACTAAAAAAACGTTAAATAATTTCTTACAAAACTTTGCATGTCTACTAGGCACACACTGAACTGGTGCCTTTTGCTATTAAGGAATTTTATAAATTTTTATTTTTTGCGTTTCCATTGCAACAAGTTGGACTTAGGTTCTATAAGGGTGCTGTTCATTTCCGGAACGTAACTCAAAAAACGTTAAATAATTTCTTACAAAACTTTGCATGTCTACTAGGCACATACTGAACTGGTGCCTTTTGCTATTAAGGAATTTTATAAATTTTTATTTTTTGCATTTCCATTGCAACAAGTTGGACTTAGGTTCTATAAGGGTGCTGTTCATTTCCGGAACGTAACTCAAAAAACGTTAAATAATTTCTTACAAAACTTTGCATGTCTACTAGGCACATACTGAACTGGTGCCTTTTGCTATTAAGGAATTTTATAAATTTTTATTTTTTGCATTTCCATTGCAACAAGTTGGACTTAGGTTCTATAAGGGTGCTGTTCGTTTTTGGAGCGTAACTAAAAAAACATTAAATAATTTCTTACAAAACTTTGCATGTCTACTAGGCACATACTGAACTGGTGCCTTTTGCTATTAAGGAATTTTATAAATTTTTATTTTTTGCGTTTCCATTGCAACAAGTTGGACTTAGGTTCTATAAGGGTGCTGTTCATTTCCGGAACGTAACTCAAAAAACGTTAAATAATTTCTTACAAAACTTTGCATGTCTACTAGGCACATACTGAACTGGTGCCTTTTGCTATTAAGGAATTTTATAAATTTTTATTTTTTGCATTTCCATTGCAACAAGTTGGACTTAGGTTCTATAAGGGTGCTGTTCATTTCCGGAACGTAACTCAAAAAACGTTAAATAATTTCTTACAAAACTTTGCATGTTTACCAGACACATACTGAACTGGTGCCTTTTGCTATTTAGGAGTTTTATAAATTTTTATGTTTTACGTTGCCATGGCAACAAGTTGGACTTAAGTGCTATTGGGTAGTGTTTGTTTCTGGAGCATAACTCAAAACCCATTCAATACTTTCTAAAAAAACTATGCATGTTTACCAGACACATACTGAACTGCCTTTTGCTATTTAGGAATTTAAGAAATTTTTATTTTTTATGTTTCCATTGCAATAAGTTGGACTTAAGTTTTAATATAGGGTGGGTTCACTTATGGAGTATAACAACTAAACTGTTAAATATTTCCTTGCCAAACATTGCATGTCTATATATAAAGCACATACTGAACTGGTGCCATTTGATATTAAGGAGTTTTATAAATGTTTATTTTAGAATTTCCATTGCAGCTATTTTGACATGGCCTAAGAGAAATGTTGGGTCAGTTACCTGGTTTAGGACCATAACGTGTTAAAATGGGCGGGGGATATAGATGACTTCGTCGACTGTACGCTTGTTTTCCCCAAACACAGGCAGCATGATGACACTGTACACTGTCTTCTGTATGTTTGTTTGTTTGTTGTCTAACGCTGCACTCAGCAATATTCCATCTATATGGTGGCGGTGTGTAAATAATCAAGTCTGGACCAGACAATCCACTAACTGACATCATGAGCATCGATCCATGCAACCCGATCCCATTAGTAACCTCTTACAACAAGCATAGTCGCTTTTTACAGCAAAAATTGGTTGATGAAGACCTATTCTACCCCAGACCTTAAGGGTCACACTGTCTTCTGTATGTTGTTTTCAGCTGCAATGAGCATATAGCATCAGTCTCATTAAAAACAATGTCTCTGTGTGTGAACATCTCATCGCGCCGCCATCGTTCTACTTATGAAGTCCACAAGCATGGAACTTATGAAGTCCACAAGCATGGAACTTATGAAGTCCACAAGCATGGTGCTTATGAAGTCCACAAGCATGGTGCTTATGAAGTCCACAAGCATGGTACTTATGAAGTCCACAAGCATGGTGCTTATGAAGTCCACAAGCATGGTTCTTATGAAGTCCACAAGCATGGTTCTTATGAAGTCTACGAGCATGGTGCTTAAGAAGTCCACAAGCATGGAACTTAAGTCCACAAGCATGGAACTTATGAAGTCCACAAGCATGGAACTTATGAAGTCCACAAGCATGGTGCTTATGAAGTCCACGAGCATGGAACTTATGAAGTCCACGAGCATGGTGCTTATGAAGTCCACAAGCATGGAACTTATGAAGTCCACAAGCATGGTGCTTATGAAGTCCACTAGCATGGAACTTTTGAAGTCCACAAGCATGGTGCTTATGAAGTCCACAAGCATGGTCTTCATGAAGTCCACAAGCATGGAACTTATGAAGTCCACAAGCATGGTCTTCATGAAGTCAACACGATGGTGCTGACAAATCTAGAAACAAGAATCACCCAAGACCTCCAGCTTTTGCATGTTTGATCTACCACTGCCTGTCTGCTCAGAATAACAACAGATACAAAGCTGCAAGGTTTATAACCAGTTTATTCCGCTAGTGATGAAGCTCATCATAATACTGGAGGAGGAACAGGAGGACTGTATTCAACATACTGAATGCTGTAGAGACAATGGAGATGAAATTCATATTAAGTTTGTAAACTTAAAGAAACTGACACATAAATTGAGCCTAGAAACTTTTACCAAAGTTCGCATTTTCTTCTGCTTCAATAGCAGATGTCATCAGACGGTCTTTGGTTGACTACCTCTGTAAAACCTGTTCATCCTGAAGGAGAAGGTTTTCTGCCACACATAACAAGTCACCACTAGTCACAATGGTCTGGATCAAATCACTGGTTGGTAGTGCTTGTTTATGATTTAGAATCAAACCCAGACCTTGTGCTTGATGAGACGATTCCTTCAAGTCACTGACGGAGTGAGTTCATGTTGCGAGGTGTATCACAGAGATCAGACAGACCAGTGGCTGGCCACAAAATGTTATTGAGAAGTGTAGGGAGGAGCACCTACGGTGGCGCAGCACTCGATATGTGGACAACACTGACACAAGGTGGTACACTCGATACCATAATACTGGACAGGAAACATCATTCACAAATATGGATCATTAATTGTTCAGTGAGAGTGCATGGTGAATTAGTGCTTCTCAGTTGTAAAATTAAGAGAGCCCAGTTCTCAGAATTTGTACCTTGATTCCACATCAGAATCACTGTCATGTGCTATACACATCTCATTAATTTCATAAGGCCACACTTCCTTAATTTAACATTTCACGGATTTAGTCCAGCTTTTCCACACAAGGTCAAAATAAAAATAAATAGCTACCGGTATGTCAGTCATATGAAAGTCATTCTGCTGTGGCGTTAAACCTGCAGCTGGCTTCTTGAATCACTGACAGTGTTGTAGACATGGAATTTATATGTTACATTTTAATATTGTATAAGAGGGTCAATATAATAAGCAGGAGACATAATAAAAATAAATATTTTTATCTTTAATTTAATTTTCCAGCTGCTTTTCAGTAAGGGCAGCAGGCCTGTGAAACAAAAATATACAATGTGTGGCCCAACAGAATTACAGTCATGTTCTTGACACATTCTCTTAATTCCAGTGTGTTCATAACCACAACATTGTAAGTAAGAAAATAGCATTACATTTTTAAAAACATGTTCTAATAAAAAAACTTAAACTAGCTTGTAGAGAATGGCCACATCAATCACTTGAAAACGAGATTACTTTGGAATATGAGTGAGTTGAGATGTAATATCTCGCATCCAAGATGGCTGATTTCTCAAATGCTTAATATTCGTTTTACAGTAATTGTTTTGTTTTTTTGTTTAACGCCACACTCAGCAATATTGGAGTTATGTTATGGCTCTCTGAAAATAATCGAGACGTATACTTACCGCAAAAAGAAACACGAATACCATACATGTAGGTTAATATATGAAGACATACTCATATTCAAGAGATTGGTTCGATGCACAAACGAACATACTGGTATATTGTGTGAACTGATGCTCATGAACGCATCATATGTGACATCATAGATCCACGACTCGAGATGCACCATTTGTCTCGTGCAGGATTAGCATGTAAAGTTTCAAAATCATGTGCAGCATATCGTGATAAGAATAAAGTCACTCTGTGGTAACACTTGACTGATTGTTGGTTTTGTCATTAATTGGTACACATTGGAAACATCTCTTCTTAACGTACATACTTCTCTATGTGTTTCTATAGTTCGCGTTTCTTTTGGCGGTGAGTATATATAGTTTGACACATGTTAAACAGCGTATATTTCAATATTAAAGTTTCACATTTATCGACTTATCTGGATATGTATAAACTGTTCACAACTTAAGACAACTTTACTTACGTCATTTAAAGCAGGGATGAAAGCCTCATGCAAAAAACAATGACAAGACACATAAAGACTTGATACAGAGGATTCCTAACTACACTAAAAGCACCAACTTCACTTCAGGCAACAATTCACACTCGATAGTGTCAGCATCAGGACTCTAGTATAAAATATGAACTATGAATTATGCAAATATCACAAAATAGCATTTCCTACCCACTCCTCAACTTTTGAAAGGGATGTTGGTGTTGATTCTGTTACCATGGTTACCATGTTTATTTAAACTTGAAATGAAGCTGAAGATGTGTCAATTCTTTGGAAATATCGAATAGTATTTGTAAGACAGCATTTCCAAGAAATTGGTCTGTTTATATAGTACTTGAATGCAGGGACCCTAGTCTCACTTACAGACCCTGATAAATATCAAATACAGCCCATGCAAGTCTATAATGTTTGGCAAGTCTAGATTACTGCAGTATCAGGATGAAGAGAGTCTCTGGGCTCCTTTTTACTATATTTTTATTAAGATAATTTAACAACTTTTTGTTCTGTACTACATGTATATGTTCATTTCTGAGACTAGATGTTACAGACTATCCCTTTCAAAAATTGAGTAGCACTAGGGGCATGTTTAGGTTAACTTCATTGTGTCATGTTTAGTCTTTTTTTGGAGTTACACCAATTAAAATGAAAACCATATTGGGCCTCGCTGCACATTGTGATCTTAGTACTAAGACGATTACAACCCCTATACTTTAATATAGACTTACGACAATCATTGCACTAAGATTATCATAACTCTAGACTTTCACATAGACTTACGACAGTTTTAGAGCTTAGATTATCATAACCCCTATACCTTGAATTAGACTTAGGACAGTCATGGCGCCAAAATGGCATTGTGTATCCCTGGACAAAAACACCAGTATTCCAGACTGTGGATGTTTCACAATAGCGAATTACCATGGCAACACAGCATATAATATATATCATTCTATGAGATCAGATATGTGGGACTATATTGCAATATATAATTTAAGACAATACAAACATGTTGATACTAAAATTATTCTGATTCAACAAATGGCATCAAGTTGAAAACAATCATTTCCTTATTTCAATACTCTAGGAAATACAAGGAGACCTCACTCTGAACCTTAAGGTCAGGAGGCCTCAGAATGCCTACACATACAGCTTGTAAACACAATGACTGTGAACATAATATTCCAATACCCTCTACTACTGATTCAGAAACACAAACACTGTCTAAATGGGTGAAATCCCATTCTGGGCTGACACTGGCGAATGTCTTCAAACTGTACATTACTACGACTCAGATCTTATAATGATCAGATCTCTCTTCCATCAACAAATATTACCTGGTCAGCATTAGGAAGGATCATATGACTTGCTTCCATGTTCACCAATCTACTGGTAAGCCAGGATAAGTTGTGACCTGACAATTAACCCTGTATGACTGCTTTTAGCAATATTCCAGCAATATCATGGCGGGGGACACCAGAAATGGGCTTCACACATTGTACCCATGTGGGGAATCGAACCCGCGTCTTCGGTGTGACGAGCTAACGCTTGAACCACTAGGCTACCCGACTGCCCAACCATTGTGAAGAAAGGGGTAGTGGGTGGATATGTGTGTATCCTGTCTCGGCTAACAACGAGTTCTGGGGCGAATTCAATAGTAAAAGATAGTACCTGCAGATTTGAGGTACCCGATGACTGTGAAAACGGAAACAGCAAATTTGCATAGATAACAAAAATTGAGAAGTATCGTGACAATTAAAGGAATTAATTTGCGGTAAAAATGGAATACAATGTACTTTTTTAACCCCAGGGCGCAATAATGAATAGTGTCATTTCATTCATCAAATGATTGTGACGGTTGAGACCTTAGCATAGTGACAGTTGACTCAACGACATACTCCATTACTAAACCATGTGATTGTTTATGGGGTTTCAGCATACTGAAAATATATTATTGCCGGATGGATCTATATTGAGATAACTGGATACTCATACCACTAGTCTTCACATTCTGATGTGTTTTAGCATAGATAGAGGCAGACCAGTGGCAATGCTACCTTTAGACAATGCTTGAGATTTAGTTGTACATTCTTTCTCCGTGTAATTTATCACATTATAGGCCAATTCTCGAGCCTGAGAATGATTGATTTGGCCATGCTTACCTAGCTAGTACATGTCTTTTTGTTTGTAATTAACTTCTACCAAACGACTTTAAGAGAATTCTGGTATCTATTATTCTTAATAGTCTTGTGAGCAACACGTGTGTCCATGGGAGCGTAGTCAATTTCATCGTCATGACCTGCAGGTGCACAACATGCATACAACCTCTCTACCTGTAACAAACCAAATATGATGCCCAAATTCTGTGTACCTCCTACTTGTAGCAAACGCGTTTTGTGAATTGGTTTAACTTATCCTGCAGGGATAATTCTAGGGTGAGGCCTTGTGCTTTTAGGCACTAAATTTCAAAAAAGGCCCACATTTTCAAATACAATGGGGCATTTTAACATTGTGCTGTATGTACGTCTGGAATATTTGAAATTTTCACATTAAAGGGCCCATGTCAGAATATTCCTAGAGTGAACCCTGATCCTGGCTTACCAGTATATGCATGGTTTTCCAGTAAGACAATGGACAGGAATATACATAATGTACAAACATGATAAATAGGACACTGAATCAACTATTTCACAAATAACAAAACAACTCGAAATAAGACTCTTGTTTCCAGCATTTGTTGCATAAACAGAAACAGCCATTGATATAAAACCTGCTGCTGCTGCATCGACTGGAGTGAGAGTGGATTTAATGCAGCTCAGTGTTTCAGTAATATCAAGACATGTCAGCCTAATGTGGACGGTAAGCCAAAGTGATACAGTTCACAGATGACTACTGTTTTGTTAAACCCACATGCATAGGTACGGTGCTGATAAACAAAGGGAGAAATCAGATTCAAATTCATCACATGCAGATCCTGGCACCTAGGGGGCACAACTCTGCAAAGAATATTGCACTGCCTTTGGCCACACATACCCATGAATCATTAAAGGAAGCCATCAAGCGATACCCAAAGGCTGGAAGACATAATGTAACACATGACCTAAATTTGTCACAGGGGAATCCCCTTTCTCCACTAATGTCATAACTACCAGTTTCGACTCAAAAAAAACATGGAAAAACATGTTGATGCTAAAAGTAGAAGGATAATGTAAGCCTCATTTTGAGATTAAGCAGCACTTGGTATGAATGCTTGATGACTACCTCTAATGAATTCAGTGACAGTGATACTGATCCACAAGCAGTGTGATAATCTTCATGATTCTGTTCATATGTAATTCTACCATGACACTGAAAAATACTTGAATCAGGTATCTAATTCCATTTGATACCTCAAAATGAACATGCCTTTTCACCCAAAGGCTAAAGCGCTTGGTTCCAAATTAAAATATGGGGAACTGAATCTCCAATGAGACAATTTCAAATTTGAAAACTGTAACAGATCTCGCTCCCTAATGTACATCGAACATTCTTATACAATGTATGCTCCCTCTTGTAACAGCATGGCGATCATTCTGGTGATCAGCAAATGTACACACAAACATTATGAAGTATATAAACTGTTCTAAAGACTGACAGTGTTTGTTATGTGGAGTTATCACAAAAACACAGTATGTTTATCGCCTAAATAACACATACCGTATTCGTCGTAATAAGCGCCCAGGGCGCTCTCAAAATTAGAAATAGGGGGCTCTTATTAGAGTATTATTTTGGAGTTGTAAGATAAATTTCGTGGATTATGCTGACAGCCTGACATGTTTATGTACGACAGATATATTTTTCCAGAATTTAATCGCCAATGATAAAGGATGCATATAACACACGAGTGCGTAATTATACGAGAATAGGGGAAGGAAGCGGTGCGTATTATATGCGAATAGGGGTCAGAAGGGGTGCTAATTGGGATTGCTCACTAGCCAATATATCAGCAAATCTCGACGTGGGCGCTTATTACGTCGAATACGGTAATCATATATTCCACATCATAAAAACCATGGTAATCTTGAACAACACCACAAATCTCATATATGGTGTCGGGGTTCTCCAAGATAAGAGGGCGGCCAAATAACATGGAAGGCGCCATTGTAGAAATTTGTCAGCATGGGGCTCGAGATCTGTTCTGTAAGTCCCCACAGTTCGGATTCCTAAATAGTCTCTGGAGACAAAGTTAATACCCTTAGATAGCACTACCAAGACTACCAATGAGATCTCCTTGACCCTTGGGGAGCATGCAAATCCTGCAGTTGTTCTATTTGGCTGTACGAGATAAGACAGAGGACTTGTGACAGTGCAATATTATGGCCTACAAATAATGACACTGAAAAGAAATGCTCACTTTCATCTCACATTCATTTCGGAGTCTTTTCAGTGTCAAATTTGCTCACCCTGAGTGAATGAGTGAGTATGGTTTTACGCCACTTTTAGCAATATTCCAGCAATATCACGGTGGGGGACACCAGAAATGGGCTTCACACATTGTACCCATGTCGGGAATCGAACCGGGGTCTTCGGCGTGACGAGTGAACGCTTTAACCACTAGGCTACCCGACCGCCCCTTGCTCACCCTGATTCCCGAACACTTCTTACCAGATCTCAAAAGGACATGTCAGAATCCACCCTACACCGCTAAACCAAAATATACAGTACACATTCCTGGGTCATAAAAGGGGGCAATTTCAATCAAAATTACTGAAAAAAAATCGAAAAATAAAATATACATATCCTTTATGTACACCATCATTTTGTTTTAAATGATGAATCTTCTAACCAACTATGATTTCACTTGCATCCCGTATACCACAGTGTTGACTATTCTCTACATCAACCCCAGAATCGTGTGTACCAAGGGGGTTGGCAGCCTCATAGATGTTACATACTTGAGAACCTCGGGATGAAGCAGCTTCTTCAAGCATCATCCACATACCAATAACAGTTTCTCACAAACAGCTTCAGATCCTGCTGAATACAGATGATATCACAGACCTAGGATACCAGTAAATACTTAATGCTTACCCATGCTATAAAACACTAAAGAACATACATTCTAAGAACTTGGTATTAATGTAAATTATTGCTCATAAAAAATGAGAAACTACATGAAAACAATATAAGACCAGATCAAAATCTCTTGACTAGTTTCTAAAGCAGTAATGCAGGACTCTTGTTTTCTAAGAATAAACAATAGTCTCGTTATCTGAGAATAAACAATAGTCTTGGTATCTGAGAATAAACAATAGTCTTGGTATCTGAGAATAAACAATAGTCTCCTTATCTCAGAATAAAGAATAGTCTCCTTATCTCAGAATAAACAATAGTCTCACTATCTGAGAATAAACAATGGTCTCGATATTTAAGAATAAAGAATAGTCTTGTTATCTCAGAACAAAGGTTTCTAAGACCGACAATCAGTAGCAGATTTTAACAAAGTCTCCACAATGGTTAAATAAAAACACATCATTAACAGGTTTACTAAGCAACAGCTCCAATAAGATGTAGGAAATATTTCATGATATTCCAGACTTGATAAGAATACAAATGTTTTACTGGTGCATAACATATCCATAACCACTCATGTGCCATGAATGGTTACATTTGCTGCATATATACCTTCACAGTTGGCAATGGTTCCTCGTAACCAAGTGGACCTGGATATGAGCGAGCACTGAGTGTTCAGTTATACCCTGGTTTCTTCATAAACACAGCAGCCTTACTAATTATTTCAGTTCTCATTAACAAGACTGTAGGAGGTGTGACTCACTCCAGTATGCACAACCTGGATGAACCCAGGACAGTCTAGTCTGTGGTGCCCACAGTTAACCGATTGACCAACATCTCAGCTGAAATTATCTTTTTTCAGTTATTACTAACTTTCTATAGTTCTTGTCTATAGACCTTCACACCATCTTGAATGTCATGCTCTCCATCATGACGCCATCACTGTTCTCTCAGCGGTCATATTAGGGTCAGCGAGATCATCACAGGACACACTATCCACCTGGAGACATAGAACACGGCCGCAGATTGATAGACTCCCATTCTGTGTCAGCAACCAGCAGGTAATCAGGGACATACACTCCATATACTTATCGAGATGTCGCCATAATGAAGGAACTGTGGGTCCATCTGTCTAAATCATTTGAACATAAGTTCCACAGTGACATTTATTTTACCCATGTCCTCAGTCACGTGAACACGGAAGGGAGAGTACAAGCAGTATTCACAACATACTTTCTCTCCAAGTAGAGGCCTACAGCCACCATTACACTCAATCCGCAGAGTCGGCTTAGGGGAAATCAAGTTCGCTTACGACTCTTCCAAGCTCCAGATTCACCATCATTATCACACAAGTCTACATCAAATGGTTTTGACTTACTATATTTTACAAGCTCTAAATTGAGTCTAAATGGTACCCCTGTTTTGAGTCCCCTGGGTAATGCTAGATGATGGCCGCGCAAGGTTTTACCTCCAATACTTTGAAGTTGAATTTCCAAGCTACCACTGTTTTGAGTCCCCTGGGTAATGCTAGATGATGGCCGCGCAAGGTTTCATCTCCAATACTTTGAAGTTGAATTTCTAAGATACCACTGTTGTGAGTCCCCTGGGTAATGCTAGATGATGGCCGCGCAAGGTTTTATCTCCAATACTTTGAAGTTGAATTTCCAAGCTACCACTGTTTTTAGTCCCCTGGGTAATGCTAGATGATGGCCGCGCAAGGTTTTATCTCCAATACTTTGAAGTTGAATTTCCAAGCTACCACTGTTTTGAGTCCCCTGGGTAATGCTAGTTGATGGCTGAGTAGGTCCTACTTCTTGTTTTTCCATGCACCAAGTTGCGTTTTGAAGCTGCCAGTGTTCTCTGTACCTCGGGTAGAGCTGGTTGAAGGACGTGTGGAGAGTGCTGATTTGCGCCCGGATTCATCTGTAGGTTTAGCAACGACGCTGACTACGGACCTCCTCTGGTGTATGTATGGAGGAGCCGACTTGATGCGGTTGTAGCCTCCTTGAGAGTTGTGTCGCCCAGCAGACTGAGTGGTCCGCGGGCGCGAGGAGGCTCGGGAATGAATACCCATGCTTGATATGTCCAGACTGCACAAACAGACAGATAGAGAATTACATGGTGTACAGTCATAATGCAATGATGGCTAATGATAGGCCTCTGAAATTTTAGATTGATAACGAAAGATAAACTAAAATAAATGTCAACATACAGTGTTCCCTCGCTATTGCGCTCTTCAATATAGCTCTAAGTCGTTTATATCACGTGGTAAAGCATGGCTCCCAAAATTTACTAACATAAACTCAAGTTTTCCAATGACATGTTTTCTCTCATCTCAGAAAACATTATCAGGTGATCATCACCATCACTGTACTGATACCTGATACTTATATATGCTCACATTTAGTATTGCATACTAACCAAATTCTTAATACAACATCATCAAAATAATTTTAAAATATGTTTTTAGACCATTTGTGACAATCAATGGCAGCTAAATTCCAACCAACTATTAACAAAGCCTGGTTGCATTAATTTCTAACAATGAAACTAAAGCTGCAGATATTCTTACACCTCTCCAACAAACTCAACTCACCACTGACTGGGAAGCCCAACAATCTTGGCCCGTCTGAAGTCGTCTACAAATTCCTGGCTGATGCGAGGATCGTTGCCAATATTGGCCATGAGCTGTTTGTACAAGATCCCATCTCGCCGACACTTGGACAGGAGGTCGCGTGCAGCTGTCTTGTTGAAGGTCAAGTACCCCAAGGCCACAGCCACGGCATTGCGGACAAGGTCATTCTTGGACCACAGCCGTTCCACAAGGAGTTCTATGGCCCCGGTAGTTATCATGGCATCAGGAATCCCTGCACGTGTGTGTGCAAGGCTGGACAGCAGACTGGCTGCTATGACCACGGTATTATCCTCCTCGGATGTCAGTTTCTTGACCAACTGGGTTATCCCCCTTGCTGTGAGGAGGACTTGATCTTGATCGACAATGACACGAGCTAGAACCACGATCTGAATAAGGAGAGGATCTTCTGTAAGCATTTCTAAATTGGTAAAGAATCCTCTACAAAATCGATACTTTCTCAACAGTAGTCATCTCTGGAGACAAGCGGGAGGTACCAAGGACTTATTCTGCCTCAAGGAGATACAAACAGGAGGTACTAAGGACCTGTTCTGCCGTGAAGCCTCATGGAGAAACAAGCAGGAGGTACTGAGGACCTGTTCTGCCCTGAAGCCTCAAGGAGATACAAGCAGGAGGTACTAAGGACCTGTTCTGCCCTGAAGCCTCATGGAGATACAAGCAGGAGGTACTAAGGACCTGTTCTGCCGTGAAGCCTCATGGAGATACAAGCAAGAGGTACTGAGGACCTGTTCTGCTGCAAGTCCCCAAGAAGAGACAAGCATTGGGTCTTGAACTATGGAATCTCCATACAGAGACAATGTACTACCTAATCAAGGTTGGTTAACAAGCAATTAATTCTCAGCGTCTTTGGGAAGAATAATGAAGAATAACATGTACAGAACAGTTGTCATGGTTACCTGGAACGCTGCAGAACACTGAAAGTACTCATCCTCTGAGCTGATAAAAGGTTCAAACACGGAGTACTTGATGCCGCCCGCCTCCCGGATGGCAAACTGCTGTGGCGTGTTGTTGAAGGCGAATGTTGTGAGCGCCATACCTGCCTTGAGACGAGTGTCCTGTAACATGGACCAAACTTAGTTACCTCCCCTTCCCTTGCCAAGGTCTTTATCAGGGTTTCACCAGATGCAATTACTGCATTTATACACAGACAAAATGTGACCTGATGCAAATAATTCCTGGGAATGAAATTAAAACTAATACTAATTGTAGACTCCAGTTAAAAATAACTGACATTTCTATTCTGGCAACAAAAGCACTCAAAGTGTCAGGGTGTCAGTGGTAGACTTTCTAACATTGAAATCCCCATCTATATTAGACCAATGCTGCTGAGCATGTGCAATGATATGACATACTGTATTTCCTCTGTTAGATGCCTGTGGTATGTGAAGCCCACATAAAACCCACATGAAGCCCACATGAAACCTACCATGAAGCCCACATAAAACCCACATGAAGCCCACATAAATCCCACATAAAGCCCACATAAAACCCACATAAAGCCAACATGAAACCTACCATGAAGCCCACATACAACACACATGAAGCCCACATACAACCAAAATGAAGCCCACATGAAACCTACCATGAAGCCCACATAAAACCCACATGAAGCCCACATAAAACCCACATGAAGCCCACATAACAGACCAAGGATCATGACGGGTGAATTTGGGAAACTCCTTCGCACCACAGCATTTTTGGTTTCCAGCCTTAAAACTTTATTTTGGAAACTTGCCTAAAATCCAAATAGATGCTAAACAATATGATTAACCTAAAAAAGAATTCTGAATTCATTATGTTATCCAGCAATATTCCAGCTATATGACTGGGGCCTGTAAATAATCCATCCTGGACTAGACGATCCAGTGATTGATATCATGAGCAAAGTCCTATGCAGTCAACCAAGTTACTGTTTCAGATTTGAAACAAGCATGTATTATTGTGGATCAGTTCCTACCATAAATCCCCATTTTCACTGTTAGTTTCAAAATTACGAAATTTTCTCTGCGTCATAGAGGTAACTTTTAACTGCTAGACAGATTTACATGATACAGTATATTTTAGCAGACCAAAAATAAATTTTAAATGACTTTAAAACATATTTTGCTGGAGCTGCAAAAGGCGTCCCTTTGAAATCAACTTTTCTTGGTGCATACAGAGATGACTGCGACATGTATCAACTGGACTCACCTCCAAGCTAGACTTCAGCAAATCCAGAAGGATGTCAAACTTGAAACCCTGCTCCTCATGCAGCTTTTCCTGGTTGTCATGGTTACTGAGCACAATGCAAGCCAGTGAGTGGGCAACTTCCACCTGGATCTCTTCAGACGGGGGCGAAAGTAATATCTGGACCAGGATGGGGATTCCCCCTTCCTCTGCAATTTTCCGCTGTGTCAGCTTATTATTGCGATTAGCCACACCTGGGACAGAAAACAGCTGACTCAATAAACGTCGACTACGTCGAGTCATAAGAACAATATCTATAGAGGCATACATGAGCATTGTATCTTAAAATACTTGTAATATCTATTTATTATTAAAAAATTATCTCTGATTCTGAAATATAAGCCTTTCGTTGTGTCTTTTACAGTTATAAATTTATCTACCTACATAATGACATACATCAATCAACATTTATTACAACATAGGACCCAAAAAACTGTTACTGTCTGGAAAAAATTTATAATCTTTCAAACTAACATGTTGATGAATTTCATAACATGAATGAACTTATTAATAACATGTTGTGTTCCATTATGGTGTACATGCTCTACGCGCTGACCAACTAGGGCAGTGTATATAGGTCATAACACGCAGCAGTCACTTGAACATATTCCACATTGCCAGCAATCCCTGATTACACACCATCAAAGTCTGCAGCGTGCTACTCTATCTAGCTAAACTCCAAAACTGCGCACAGATCTCAAATCTGGTTCTTTGCTGCACAAGTTAGTGAATTGATATTTCTATTGTAACTGTAAGTATTTGATAAAAAGAATATGTGTTGATTATTGTCATCACACATCTTATTTTAATAAACAATGTTTAATCCTGAAATCAGCAATATTTCAGCTATATTGTGGAGGCCTTTTAATAATTCCGGGCCAGGCAAACAAGTGGCTGAAAACATGAGCACCCATCACGATGTCGGGAATGATAATAAAATCAGCCAAGTCACAGAGTCTGATCAGCAACCCCTGATCCTCTAACGTGCATGATGCTCTGGAGACCTGGAATCCCCAGGGGGCATATGAAGAAGCTGAGCGTGTGATATGGCGATATAACACTTACACAACATACTCTGTTTATCCCATACTTCCTGATAAATAAGGATAATTGACATACATGTGCACTACGCGCTCCCACCTACAGCTGCATGGTGCCATCAGCCTTGAAACGGTAAATACCTTAAACTTTACATTGAATACAAATAACAGCTGAGCCAATCTCATTAAAATCAGATCTAAGTTCTCGCTGCCGCTAAACAAAGATCTGAGGACATCCCATTACGGGTCACATCAGAATGACCTTTCGCAAACTTTGACTGACCCCTGACACGACTAACAAGAAGTCGATATCAGCCAGTTAGAGAGCAGCTTTCACGAGCTTTACGGCACACGTTTCAACCTGGTGACCATTTCAGACTATGCTTGAAAAATATGTTGATACAGTTCTCAATTAAAATTTGGAAAACTGAACAAACGAACATTCCGGAATGTCTAACAAATGGTTGCAATTGTATGGCAGTGCTTCCCACATACTGTGCAACGCCGCCTCCGTTCAAATGTTTATCCCACAGAAGCGAGAGATAGACGATAATTTTGACGGAATCAGTCGTATGGGACGTAAATGTCATTTGGAATACCCCGTGTTAACGTTTTCAAAGTTGCATGATTAAAAAACACATTCCGACTGTCACTTTCATGATCTGGTAAGCGACACTTTGATTGGTCAGATGAAAGGTCATTCTGACATGACCCGTAATGGGATGTCCTCAGATTTTTGTTTCACGAGAGCGAGAACTAAGATCTGATTTTAATGAGATTGCAGCTGAGCATACCTCTGCATATACAGAGTAGTCTACCCTGCTGCATACACAGAGTAGTCTCCCCTGCTGCATACACAGAGTAGTCTCCCCTGCTGGAAGGCCAAACCAGCCATTGCCATGAGATCTCTCACTTACACATGCTTATTGCGTAACAAAATATAGGTGTGCAGTTACCTATTATTCATGGTAAGGAAATATTACTCAGAATATGATATGCTGATTTCCTATTCGCAACTGACATTCGTTTCAATTGTGCGGTATACATGTGCAAGACAATATTACGTGATTCATTCAAAACTAAAACTAATGATGAACGATGCATGAGTTGTTAGACTAAAACTTGAATAATAGATCATGCCTTTGAGCATAAACAAAAATCTGCTATATTTAGAGCTAATTCTTTAAACTTGTCATAGCTTGACAAAACTTAAGCTCTACCCCAAATTTCCGGAGAATCCACTGAAAAAAATGATGTACATATACATGCTTTCATAGCATATAATCAGTTTATATAAAAGTCTTCACACCATAGACTTGGGAGTGAGTGTGTTAGTGAGTCAAGGGAGTTAACTAACTGTAAAAGTTTCCACCCTTGCCTAACTTAGCTTGAATTTCCCAGCTTGATCGTAGTGTCACCAGTGGCTATTACAAGTTATATCCCTTCTATTGCCCAATCAGATTCCACATCTCATATCACTTGCATTTGCTTCAAACAAAATGATGGTGCACAGTCAAGACGATCTGATTGATAATCAAGATCTTTATTGTAATAATACAGGTGTTACCTCACAAAGTGAATCAAATCACTTGAGCATGTTGATTAAATACATGAAAAGAATTGCTCTGTAAATCCTGCAATCGACCAATATCTGAACGGCAGTTGCCATATTGTTAATCAACCAGGCCCCATTCCACAAATCAATCGTAGCGCTAAGATGATCGTAACTCAAATTCTTTAACATGGGCTTACAACTGACTTAGTGCTATGATCGTTCGGTGGAACATATCCAAGAAGTCCATTTCATTATGTGATTTTGATTGGACTATGCATAGACTATGCTAGCCGAAATATAACTCCCCAATTCCAGCCTAGTTCAGCAAGGGTGGAAATAGGACTTATAGTCAGTTAACTCCCTTGCCTTGTGAAGATGGGTTTACACAGCCATTAGCAATGATCCTGGGATGTGACACCAGGACTTCAGCATGACATATGGACACATTACCCACTGGGCTACCGCACAGACCTCAAATTATGTGAGAATAAGAATTAGTTTAAATAGAGTCAAAACAATTATCAGTGTTCCCAAGTATTTGACAGAATTGTCTAAGACCTAATCTACATGTTTTGCTTCATGGAGGTGGCAAATACATAACACAGTGAAATTTCTTAAACAGAACTTATTGGCTAACATTTCAACATTTTTAAAAACATTCTGGAATAAAGTTCTGATATAGTTATATACAGTTATATACAGTTATATAGTATATAGCATAAGCTGAGACATGAGCATGCATTTGGTATATAGAAGTTGTGCTTACAATCACACAACCAATCCAACAACCAACAATCAAACATTCCACTTCCTGTGGTTGAGTGAGTAAGGTTTTACACCGCTTTTAGCAATATCCCAGTACTATTCCAGCAAAGGGGGAGGGGGTTGGGGGGGCCACAAGAAATGAGCTTCACTCATGGTGCGGAACTAAACCTGACCTAATGCTTTTACCACCAGGCTAACCCACCACCCTCCTGTGGTTGGATGAAGACACACTCTCTCAGCAGCAAACTACAGGTAGACAGGCTTGGTTGGTTTGTTGTTTAACACCGCACTCAGCAATATTTCAGCTATATGACGGCGGTCTGTAAATAATCGAGTCTGGACCAGACAATCCAGTGATTAATATCATGAGCATCGATCCAAGCAATTGGGATCGATGACATGCATCAACCAAGTCAGCGAGCCTGACCACCCGATCCTGTTAGTCGCCTTTTACGACAAGCATAGTCACCTTTTATGCTGAAGACCTATTCTACCCCAGAGTCTTCACGGGTCCCCAGAGTCAGGGAGGGCACAATAGCTGTACAGTAGGCCTCCTTTAGTATCTTTTTAGGCCATGATACAAATAGCCGAGAGCCCAAAGGGTCTGACACTGAAAACAAGATGTACGGTCATGTCTTCACCAACCGATCCCATCGCAGCACTCAGCTATGATACCCATAGCTCTAGGAATCAATATTTTAACACCCATTGCATAGAATATCTTTTCTCTAGAAAGTCTCAAATTTCAATTTAATTTCACATGAACCACAGTTGCTCAATACACAATCTGTATTAAAATGATCACAACATATTCTAGTTTCGGTACCTTTACCAAAATGCACCAAAACCAGTTGTACCAGAACGTCTGGGATATTACAGTCGTCACTAGGATCTACCATCTGGACGTCATTTCCAGTCTAGGTCTAGCACAATGTCCAGTGCCATGTGTGAAGCAGTGTTTGATGTTAACATACACAGTTAGAACATCAAGTTTATCATGACCTTTTACTTTTAGACTCCAGCAATCTGATTGGTATGTCAGCAGTGTAAAAAATATGTTAAATCATTTTGTTCATGACTGCCGCGAAAGAAGATATTTATTTTAAAGCACTTCTTTCACAAAGCCAATTAGCAGACATTTAAAATACTGATTCAAACTCTAACTCAAAACCTGTACATTTTTCAGAAATGTGCTGACAGTTTCAGTTTCGAATGTATTTACAGGTATCAAATCTACATTCAAAACGACTAAATGTCAGTTAGAAGAGTAAACTGATTCAGGTCTACTGTTATCCTCAATATTTGCCAAGTCACAAAGCCAATTTGCAGTCATTTAAAATACTGATTCAAACTCTAACTCAAAACCTGTACATTTTTCAGAAATGTGCTGACAGTTTCAGTTTCGAATGTATTTACAGGTATCAAATCTACATTCAAAACGACTAAATGTCAGTTAGAAGAGTAAACTGATTCAGGTCTACTGTTATCCTCAATATTTGCAAAGTTAAGACCATCTTTCAAAGAAATAAACAAACTTGGCAGTGCTCACCAACACAGAGCGTTCCCAGCACCTTGATCACCATCAGCAGCACCCGGTCAGATGTCTTGTTGGAACGCAGCAGGCGGACAAGTTGCTGGAAAGCATCAGCCTTCGCTAGGGCGTTCTGATTCTCCATACTCTCCCTCCCGAGAGCAATAGACGTCATACAACCTGAGGGGAATATGTCATCATACAGCTACCATCAACAGGGAACCACATACATCCTGAGGGGAATATGTCATCATACAGCTACCATCAACAGGGAATCATATACAACCTGTAGTGCAGCCTCAAAATATAACATTCTGCAGAATTGCAGAAAAATCTCGGAATTTGCCCTTTTTGATCAATCAATACACTAATTTTCATTATTTTTAAGCCTTTCTTTCAAAGTTTGCACTCAAACAATACCTAAACATTTAACATGCAATTCAAACATACAAAATATGAATCCTACAATAAGACGAAATTTGAAATAATTAATTTTCCTTTTAAACGTTCTTGTGGTATTATGACTACATAAACTATGTTTACATCTAAACATAATTTATTTTAAGTATGAAAATGAACCGTATCAATTTTTTAAAGGAAAATGGTAACGTTTTCACCGCAAAATTTTGGGATTGTATTTTGATAATTCTATCACAGAATTTGTCTGGGACTGGTAGAGATACTAGAGATAGCTGACTCTCTGTACCTACCAACATACAGCAGTTTCTCTGTGGGTTCCAGGAGCATCTGGATGATGTGCGGGATGCCCATCCGCTGTGCAATGTTTTTCTGCTGAGTCTTGGTGTGTCCGGCCAGCGCCCACAAGGCACAGGCTCCCTGTTCACGGACCTCTATGTTGATGTTCTGCAACGTAAAGCGTGACACCATGTGAAAACTCTGACTACAACCAACAAAATGAATTTAATCTGCTTGCAATATTCTCCATGTTTTGACAATTAGAAACTTATTTTATCAGTGAGCTGCTTTCCTATTTTCACCTATAAAATCCTTCCTTCTGAGGTAAATATTTATCATAGAAAACGTCCATGGCATCGGTAGTGATGTTTTCAGTCTGGAGGCTGTTTGTTTTGTTTTTGTCAGCTGTGCAATATTTCAGCTATGTGACTATGACCTTCAAATAATCAAGTAATTGGTACTAAGTATCATAATAACACCCTATCGGCCATTTCACCTTGCCTGACACCAGGTCCATTAATTAAGTCTTAGGACAAGCTTAGGTTGGTGGGGACTGAACTCAGGGCAGGTTGCTCCAGGCATTCTGTGTTTATCATGAAAGGGCACAGGTGACTCAGACTCCCTGATTATGTTTCTAGGTTTGTCAGCACCATACCCGTAATCATGTGTTTCACCAGTGGTAAATGTCTGAGACCTCTACCACTTCAGGCTTTCATCCCACATCAAGCTGACACACTGGGATGTACTGTTCAAAGCTGCATTAAACCAAACTCACTCACTCACTCATATCATAGCATCAGCCAACGGAGGTCGCTGCTTACCTTAAGCAATCTGAGCAGCGCTTTAGGAGCGTCCAGTGCAAGGAACTCACTCACTCATTCACTCACTCATATCATGATAGCATCAGCCAACGAAGGTCGCTGCTTACCTTAAGCAATCTGAGCAACGCTTTAGGAGCGTCCAGTGCGAGGAACTCACTCATTCACTCACTCATATCATGATAGCATCAGCCAACGAAGGTCGCTGCTTACCTTAAGCAATCTGAGCAGTGCTTTAGGAGCGTCCAGTGTGCGGAAATCACTCATTCACTCACTCATATCATGATAGCATCAGCCAACAAAGGTCGCTGCTTACCTTAAGCAATCTGAGCAGTGCTTTAGGAGCGTCCAGTGTGCGGAAATCACTCATTCACTCACTCATATCATGATAGCATCAGCCAACAAAGGTCGCTGCTTACCTTAAGCAATCTGAGCAATGCTTTAGGAGCATCCAGTGTGAGGAACTCACTCATTCACTCACTCATATCATGAAAGCATCAGCCAACGAAGGTCGCTGCTTACCTTAAGCAATCTGAGCAGCGCTTTAGGAGCGTCCAGTGCGAGGAACTCTCTCTGACTCTCGGTGTTGTTGTCGGCCAGAGCCTCCAGAGCACTTGCAGCCTTCACCTGGACTGTCACGTTCCGGTTGAGCTTGATCAGATCCACCAGCGGCCTGCACCAAACATCACACATGCCATAATTCATACTACCACTGAATGCGTCATTGTTGTAACAATTTAAACTCCCAGATATTTTAATAATATTTTTTAGTATTAGTATTACACGCTGTAATGTACCCACAATTTGAGGTAGTCTAACTGTTGATTAGATACCTGTTATTTTAGTTTGGAACTAAGCACTTCAGTGCCATATCTGTATGACAATCATCAATGGAGCCTTGCTGGGAACCTTTTCTAACCCAAATTTCTCAGGAGGGAAAATCTGATATTCTGATATCAAACTATGACAATGAGGACCAACAGACTTACTTAGCAGCTCGTTCAGCCATGATGGCATCCTGGTTCTCCCGATGCCCTGTTGTCATGGCAGCAATGGCTGCAGCAGTAGCAGCTTGCAGCGTCTCTACAAGGCAAAGTGTACCTCAGTTGTCACATTCTTCATTGTATGTCATTACCTACAAGGAGTGAGTGAGTGAGTCAGTGAGTCAGTCAGTCAGTGAGTCAGTCAGTCAGTGAGTCAGTGAGTCAGTCAGTCAGTCAGTCAGTCAGTCAGTCAGTCAGTCAGTCAGTCAGTCAGTCAGTCAGTCAGTCAGTCAGTCTAACCTGGGTCGTCGGTTTTATGTGTCAATGATTATCTACTAGATCACACTATTATCTACCAACACACCTTCACACTTATTGAAGGTGTCGAGGTGACATGCAAGACCAGCTTACCTGAGTCAACAGAGAGGAACTCAATAAGAGGCTCAATGCCCTCGCACTCTGCCACCGCTGTCTGGTTGGGGGGGTTTCGAACACACAGCACCCGGATAGCGTTCACAGCGTTCACCAGCACATCTTCCAACTCTGAGTCCAGGAGATTTACCAGAGGGGGAATTCCACCATTCTGTGCAATGACTTCCTGGTTGCCTTGGACACAAGCCAGGTCGGAGAGGATAATGGCAGCTCGTGATTGGATATCGTCCACCGGGGAGCTGAGAAGCTGGATGAGGATTGGTCCAGCATTTGCCGTGGTGAGAGCCAGTCGGATGTCGTTTTGTTCGGAGATGTTACACAGCACAGAAGCAGCCACCGATTGTACCTCCTCGTTGTTCAGGTTCAGCAGGTTGACAAGGGCCGGAACGCCACCTGGTGGACAAAGTAGGCATTACAAATAAGATTTTCAATTCATGCTGCTGTAAAAAAGAAACATCATAATGGAAAAACAAAGAATCCTATGATTTCATGCTTTCATAAATGAATCTGTTAATTTGCGAGTGTTGATTAAAAATCCATTTAATACAAAACATCTTCGAAATTTGCCAGCCAGCAGTAAATGGTTAGTCTGTGAAACAACATGGTTGAGACGAGGTAAACCTCCGATAAAATCGATAATACAATTTAAATTTTTCTCAGCTGGGATCATAATTGAGTGGCACCATAGCATTCTTTCGGGTAAAAACATGGCATAATATATAACAGCTACACGATGAATAGTAGAAAACAATAAAGAACCAAGCGTAGTTTATTTCTAATAAAACATTGTTCATTTCTGGAGATTAGAAGATGTCGTCTGGCGTTTCGAACATGCGCCCCTCATGGTTTATTCTCCCTGCAGTGTTTTATTGTATGATAAACAACTCCCACTCAATAAACATTGTGATGACTTTATTATTATTTATTAGGAGTTTTGTTGCTATTGAATATGCAGGAAAATTTCCAACAGTTTCAAGATAACTGGCAGACGATATCGTGATGCCGTCCTGACCTGCATACAAGATGGCCTTCCAGTGATCCTCCTTGGACGTGGACAGAACCTCCAGACACTTCACAGCACTGTCCTTCTTCATCAACGACTCAGCATTCAACATGGCTGAAACATGCAGACGGAATATACACATGACATGAATTGTAAAAGGCAGCCAGACTATACATATGATTTGATGTTTGTTTGTTTGTTGCTTAACGCCGCACTCAGCAATATTCCAGCTATATGACGCTGGTTTGTAAAAAGAATCTGGACCAGACAATCCAGTGATAGACATCATGAGCATCGATCCACGCAATTTGGATATGATGTCATGCATCAACCAAGTCAGCGAGCCTGACCACCCGATCTCTTTAGTCGCCTCTTATGACAAGCATGGCTTGCTAAAAACCTATTCTACCTATTCCAGATCTTCATGATTCACATATGATATCAATTTAACAAGCAGACGGCAAGTACATATAACATGGCCAACACAAGACAATGGAATACATGTTGTAAATATATTTGCAGTACATGTCAGTGGCAGCAAATGATTAAATCACTAGTAACAGTGTTGTCCCGGCCAGATTTGAACAGCAGCAAACAGTGTGGAGCTTTCCAGACTAGTCCTGTACTACAATTAGAGTTATCTGCCCTTGTTGTGTACATGAACGTGGCAGGCTTCCTCATTCTAGAAGTTTCTGGATAAGACAGTTTCAAATAGGCTGGCTGTATCTTTATAAGAGTGACAAGAAGCCTTTTTGACCTTACTTGTTTCGAATGCAGTTTTGATACCTACCATATTCAGTGCCCAGGGCACTCTCAAAATTAGAAATAGGGGGCTCTTATTAGAATATAATTTTGGTGAGAAAAAAAACAGAGTTGAAAGATCATTAATTTCATTGTTTATGCTAACAGCCTGAAATGATACATAAGAAAAGTCTGTGCGTATTATACACAACAGATATATTTTCCAGAATTTAAATTGCCCATAATTAAGGGTGCATATAACACACGAGTGCGTATTACACACAAATAAATAAGTCTTGTGTACATTGATCAATCTGACGGGGTGGTAATTGGGATTGTTAACTAGCCAATATATGATGAAATATCGCCGTGGGCTCTTATTACGTCGAATACGGTATTTGGAAACACTGAAATCCAGACAGCTTCCAACACTATTCCGGATTCAAAAGCTGAGAGAGAATTCTTTCTTGTCAATCAACAGTGACAATATTCCAAACATTTGTGAATGCACTAACACTTTCTGGGTTAACCTTTCATTTCAATTTGGAAATCCCCTCGTAACTCTTACCACTTGACAAAACTACTAACAATTTGACCAGTCACCTTCGAGGCTCCCGCGCACGTGATCGCAACACCTACATGTTGACATAGAATCGTCAAACTACAACAAATATGACTTTTAACGAGTCAAAGTATGGCATTTATGATATATGTGTCCATTCTGTCAACTAAAGTTCTTTCCAAGGCGTCAATAGGGGTAATCTGAGCATGAATGCTGTTAATAATGGTGAGTTGTGTGATCTTCCGATCGTTTCACACCCGTTTTGCCTAAATTAATTAAAATAATACTAAAAGGAATTTTGAATAAAATTAATGAAATAAGTTACAAACATAAGTCCAGATATACAAAGAACACTTTTTATAACCAGACAGTGTAATTACATGATTAATTTGCGTGCTTCAGTATTTGTTGACATGGTATTTCCGGTGTTACATGCTCACAGTAATATTAGTCTTTGCGTTGGGGGAAATATACCCATCAAAACTCATTATGGCCTGTACAATTCGCATCACCTCTACACAGCTGTGTTTTGGGGGAAAAAAGTCTGCACTATACTCAAGAAAATACGGTACACATGCAGAGGGAATATATATATATGGCGGATACACATAGACGACATGACTTGAGTTGACCACCTACCTACAAGGATCTCCCACACCGGCACATTAGGGTGGTTCCACTCTATCAGGTACTCAAGGATGTTGGTGTGGAACCGCAACGCCGCTAGGTTCACCATGCCGTTGTTGTCCCCGTCCGTCTTGGTGATATCGGAGCCGAGCAGGATGAGACACTGCACCGCAGACAGGGCGCCGGAACTTGCTGCCAGTAGGAGAGGGGATGACTTCATCCTGGAACAATGTCAACTAACTTCTGAGACTGCTCATTCCACCCTTCTAACATAAAACCCTAAAAGCCCTAAAAACTACTTTTTAAGATACACTACAAGGGGTGGTGAAATGTCCCTGTGTGTTAGGTAGGGAGAATATAAATTTCAAGGTTTTACATTTGTAATGAAATAATTAAATTTTACGGAAGACAACTGCACAAAAAGTGTTTATATTTTAATTTTATACCATATCACCAACTGAATGTTGTAATACACATCATATGACATTATATTAACGTCATATCACCACCTGTTTACTGTAATACACATCATACCACCACCTGAATACTGTAATACACATCATATGACATTATATTAACGTCATATCACCACCTGTTTACTGTAATACACATCATACCACCACCTGAATACTGTAATACACATCATATGACATTATATTAACGTCATATCACCACCTGTTTACTGTAATACACATCATACCACCACCTGAATGCTGTAATACACATCATATGACATTATATTAACGTCATATCACCACCTGTTTACTGTAATACACATCATACCACCACCTGAATAGTGTAATACACATCATATGACATTATATTATGTCTCAAAGTGAGATTGACCAATCAGAGAGCAGAACTACTGACCCCACATGAGCCCGTACACCGTCAGAAAAAATCCAAGATGGTTGATACTGACCTAATATGAGACTGTATACCGCCAGTAACAGCCATCTTGGATTTTCCAACACCCACCTCACATATTTCACATGGAAATGCTGGTAACGAAATTCGTTTATTTGACACTGTTTGGTGTTTTACTATCATTAATTGTGATGTGCAAGGACATTAATCTGTTTTTTAGATCACATTCGTGACTTAATTGATAAAGATTATAGTTTTTTTCAACGAGGTTTGGCCTCTAAGGTTTGAAGAGTGGTCTCCCTTTGACATAAGCAATGGCTGTCAAACGCTTTGCTAGTACATGTAGCACCGATGAGGAAATCTCTGATAAAAGACAAAATGTGCGATATGGATACCAGAAAGTGTAAACTTTTCGGCATAATAAATTCGCTATGGTGTTATGAGGCCTCGCCCAATATTTTTCTACTAACCTATTATGACACCGTATAAGGCAACTAAAGACACCATAACTAATGATACTGACATCATATCCCCGACCAGGACCCATTGGGACCAGGTGTACCATCAGAATCTCATCACAGATCCACTTACTCATTCTTCGTGGTCAGTTCGAGGAGCCCGGTGTTTTTTCGTATCATCATTTTGATGATGGATTCATGGTCAAAGAAGGCAGCATGATGAATGGGGGCCCAGCCATCTTGGTCTGTGGCCAGGATATTGGCATAGTTGGAGAGAAGACACGCGACAGCATCGAGGGCCCCACACCGCGCCGCCACATGCAGGGCTGTCGGACCTGTGTAAAGATGCTAGCTTCATACAACTATACATAAACACAACACAGTTCTCTTACCTCAATTGTGAAATTCCATTTAACTCTGTTTTCAAACAGTAGGGCTGATTAACTAACTGACATTCGTAGGATTCTTCACCAGATATTATTAAAGGTGACCAAGTATGTTATCCATGTCAGTCTTTATTTTAATGTTAACAGCTGTAGTATTTCCTGTTTCAGCAATCACTTGGATTGTGTGTATGGGATTACTGGTTAAAGATGAGTAGACAAATCTTGGGTTAACGGAAATGATATGATCTTGTGGTTAGTGACACGAGTTAAAACACTGTAAAAAAACATCCATGTCTGGCTACAATTTAAAACAATGCTAAAGACAAATTGGGCTTAAAACACAAAAATGGAAAATATTGATAAAAAAGGAAATGAAGGCCTTTGTCTGGGCTGTTAAATATTTTACAAAACATGTACAGCAATACATGGCATCATCTCAAGGAAGGGGAGATAACTGGTGACATGTTGAACTTATCATTAGCACATTGCACGACATGTACAAGGAATGCCATAAGAAATATTCTGTTATACTTTGGGTAATATCACTAACAATAGGTTAATATATTTTATTCTCTTTCAAACATTGTTCCTAATAAAATACAACCTACCTTCAGTATCATAATCATGGTTAATATTACATAAAACAATGTCATTCCAACAAGAAGCAATAAGATAAAATCAACTTGAAATTAATATGTGTTATACACTCAAGTTGTGCAGTGTTGTGCATGTGTGCAGAAGGTGCATTCCCTCATCGCATGGTGCAAGTGCCTGGCACTCCCTGGTGCAACTGTATGCATGACGTAGCCTACCAGTGCCCTATCCATGCTGTGACATCGTGCTGTGGCTAATCACATCCTTGTTATAGGTAAACATGCTATTGCAATATCAGATTGTTGTGTTGTCAGTGTTGTAAAACTTAGTTATTGAAATCCATATTTGAATTAATTAACATGTATGCATATTACATTAATTGAAACAGTTATATTATTGTTAGCTGAAAAAATATTAAGTATAGAAATGAAGAACCAAGATATCACAATTCCTATGATTAATTTCAAAACTAAACGAGACACTTTCAGAATATTGAGAAATGCCTGTCAAAAACTAAATCTTTTATAAAAATTTAAGAACCAAGTTTTCCAACAAGTTTTCCTGTTATTCCAAGAAGTGAAAATCAAACAGAATTTTGTTTCAAAGTTTTAAAATATTTTCCTATCTTCCTTGGTTCCACATATTCAACATTACATTGTACATGTCTTACCTCGTCGCTGTGTATATGAAACTATATTAAAACACGGGTGTCAGTCATCCTCATCACCATGGCAATAAGCATAATAAAGAAACAAATATCTGACATCCGATTGGTTGAAAAACTGGTAAACTGGACTCAAATCCTGTATTTTCTTCAAATGAAACCAAGTTAAATACATTTACCTTTGGAACAAACTGTGTTGTTCATGGCCGTCTAACAAAATGGCCCGCATGTGACCAATATTGGAAGTGTATGAAAATATTCTCCAAAGCCTGTCGTCTCTTCACATGATTTACACGCCACCCTATCTGACAGGTCAACAGCACGGTAAGGGCCCGTAACTCTTGACGGTGCAGCAGATTTAACATCAGGGAGAGCAATGGGGGGATGCAAGAAGTTAGGCTCAAAATCACCCAATATCAGGTATTGTTGGTGGATAATTTTGTGGGACAGACGCCTGAATTTTAAAGGTGGACTATTGTATGATATCAAATTCATACGCTTCAACTTTTGACGTGTTTGAAGTATTATTCTGTTTAACTCAATTGGATTATGCCATGGATCGTGTAGGTGTCAGCCTATTCACATTCAACAGTATAATTCTAAAAACATTATGAATGGCAAGTAATAAATAAAATACTAAACTAGCTCGTTTAGATACCACAACTATTCACGAGTTTCATAAAATTGGTTTTACACTGGAGCTAGTTTAGTATTTTATTTATTACTTGCCATTCATAATGTTTTTAGAATTATACTGTTGAATGTGAATAGGCTGACACCTACACGATCCATGGCATAATCCAATTGAGTTAAACAGAATAATACTTCAAACACGTCAAAAGTTGAAGCGTATGAATTTGATATCATACAATAGTCCACCTTTAAAATTCAGGCGTCTGTCCCACAAAATTATCGTAGCGCTAAGGCTATCGCAACTCACATACTTTAACTTAGACTACCGACTGTCCTGCGCTACAATATGATCGCCTTGTGGAACGGGGCCTTGCACCTCAAAGTTTACAATCATGTCACAATACCCAATGATTTTTGGAATTTTGTTGCAAGATCCATCTGCGAAACAATGCCATGTGACGTCAGCCTAGCAACAAGGTTGCTGGGGTCATCGAGTGTGCATAAGCTCCTCCCAGTGATCTATTATCTCCACACGCAATGTCGTTGAATAAGCCAAGGGTTGTTGAGAGCTTTCAATATTTGTTCGTTAAACGTGTTCTGAGAGTACATAAGCACGCGTTTTGGTATTACACAATGTGTAATACAGCTGTATGTTTATTAAACGGGTGATCTCTTCATGGGCAAGTAATAAAAAGATTGCAGACATACATTTTCTTCCGAGTCCATTTCCAATCTAGGCCAAGATGTCATAACCAGTGACATGTGACACGACCAGGGTACGCTTAAAGTAATCATCACATTACGAGAAAAACAATGCATAATCAATGTACAGCTATATTATCTATTATAGATTCAACCATGCTTAATAGAATTTGGAACCAAATGCTGAGCCTTTTGTCCCTAAAACTCATCTTCCCGAGGCAAGGGAGTTACCTGACTCTAAAAGTCCAGTTTCCACGCTTGCCAAAGTAGGCAGGAATTTCTGGGATCGATCGTAGCGCCACCAGTGGCAATTAGGAGTTATGTCCCTCCTATGCCCATGCTATTGACCAATCAGATTCCACCTCTCATATCACTTGCATTTGCTTCAAACAAAATGGCGGTGCCCAGTCAACACGATCTGATCGGAGATCAAGATCTATATTGTAATATAACGGGTCTTAGCTCGCGAAGTGCATCAAATCACGTGAGCACAGTGATTAAAAACATGAAAAGATTTGTAAAATATCTGTCGATGCCCATGTCGATACACATGCATTGCAAATCCTGCAGTCGACCGAAATCGACACCCGATATTTTCATAAGACTATAGATAAGTTAAGAACTCCTGATTTCTTCATATGACTATAGTTTCGTTAAAGAACACCTGATATTTTCATAAGACTATAGTTAAGTTAAAGAACGCCTGATTTCTTCATATGACTATAGTTTTGTTAATGAACACCCGATATTTTCATAAAACTATAGATAAGTTAAGAACGCCTGATTTCTTCACATGACTATAGTTTCATTAAAGAACACCTGATATTTTCATAAGACTATAGATAAGTTAAGAACGCCTGATTTCTTCATATGACTATAGTTTCGTTAAAGAACACCTGATATTTTCATAAGACTATAGTTAAGTTAAGAAAGCCTGATTTCATCATATGACTATAGTTTCATTAAAGAACACCCGATTTTTTCATATGACTGTAGTACAGTTACAGAACACCCAATTCTTTAGTTAATATATCATGGCCAAATATTACTTGTTAATATCAGAGTCACATCACTGTCCACACTATCTGTACTTGTGGTGACATTATATGACTTTATCTAAACTGCTAAACATTTCCACATGTTCCAAGTAAATTCAATTCTAATAATAGACAGAAAAAGGAGGGAATTCATAAAATAGCTGGAATCTGAAAATCTAAAATTACACAATAAAACATGTGAGAGATGTCACCACTACCACCATACACCACGGCAGCAGTGACAGCACAACAACAACATCAAAAGCCATGACAACAACATGTGCTGAAGCCAAGGAGTGATGGACATTCCGTAAAAATACCGTGGGGTGAGGCAAGGTGAAATATGCTGGCTCATCCTCACCAGTCAGGGGAATATTACTCATGCCATACTTACATCCCTCAAGCCTACACTGACCAACTATACATGCTCTACGACCCTCTGCTGGGGCTTGTGATGCCTGCGTCTATTCTGTGACTTTAGCTACAACAGGCCTACAACACTATCTTTATATACAGGTAGTTGTCATAGCGATGGAATTGTTTGCGAACTGGATGATAGCCTATACATGCAGAAAGATGCAATGAGAAGTTGTGATTTAACCACTGAGAACTACTTGTGTTTTGTCCTACATTAAATATGAATACAATTCAATTCGGTTTATTTTCGTAAGTGTAGGCCATCGGCCTATATGAATACAGACATCATGAGAGGTAGTTGTGTAAGTATAAACAGTGACCATGTATTCAAATACACATAGTCTACCCTTCAAAGGTTTTACAAGACATAAGGAAACATATTTCACCTGAATGGAATTCCTATGTTAAAATTACCCTATGGCTGATAAGAAATTTCTTTAGTTTGGATAAGATGGCGATAAGAGAGGGGCGAGAGGAAGAGATTGTGGAGGGGAGGGGCGGGGGAGAGGATTGGGGTAGGGGTAGTAGAGGGATGGGAGGAGGGGTCAGGAGGAGTAGGGGGTAGTTGGGGGGTGGGGGCGGCGGTTGGGGGGCCTGAAGGGGAGTAGGGGAGGGGCAGGAAGAGTAGGGGAGGGCCAGGAGTAGGGATGGGCAGGAGGAGGAGTAGGGGAGGGTCAGGAAGAGTAGGGGAGGGCCAGGAGTAGGGATGGCAGGAAGAGTAGGGGATGGGGCTGGAGGAGTAGGGGAGGGTCAGGAAGAGTAGGGGAGGGCCAGGAGTAGGGATGGGCAGTAGGAGGAGTAGGGATGGGCAGGAGGAGGAGTAGGGGAGGGACAATAAGAGTAGGGGAGGGCCAGGAGTAGGGATGGCAGGAAGAGTAGGGGATGGGGCTGGAGGAGTAGGGGAGGGTCAGGAAGAGTAGGGGAGGGCCAGGAGTAGGGATGGGCAGGAGGAGGAGTAGGGGAGGGTCAGGAAGAGTAGGGGAGGGCCAGGAGTAGGGATGGGCAGGAAGAGTAGGGGATGGGGCCGGAGGAGTAGGGGAGGGTCAGGAAGAGTAGGGGAGGGCCAGGAGTAGGGATGGGCAGGAGGAGGAGTAGGGGAGGGTCAGGAAGAGTAGGGGAGGGCCAGGAGTAGGATTGGGGTAGGGGTAGTAGAGGGATGGGAGGAGGGGTCAGGAGGAGTAGGGGGTAGTTGGGGGGTGGGGGCGGCGGTTGTGGGGCCTGAAGGGGAGTAGGGGAGGGTCAGGAAGAGTAGGGGAGGGCCAGGAGTAGGGATGGGCAGGAGGAGGAGTAGGGGAGGGTCAGGAAGAGTAGGGGAGGGCCAGGAGTAGGGATGGCAGGAAGAGTAGGGGATGGGGCTGGAGGAGTAGGGGAGGGTCAGGAAGAGTAGGGGAGGGCCAGGAGTAGGATTGGGGTAGGGGTAGTAGAGGGATGGCAGGAGGGGTCAGGAGGAGTAGGGGGTAGTTGGGGGGTGGGGGCGGCGGTTGTGGGGCCTGAAGGGGAGTAGGGGAGGGTCAGGAAGAGTAGGGGAGGGCCAGGAGTAGGGATGGGCAGGAGGAGGAGTAGGGGAGGGTCAGGAAGAGTAGGGGAGGGCCAGGAGTAGGGATGGCAGGAAGAGTAGGGGATGGGGCTGGAGGAGTAGGGGAGGGTCAGGAAGAGTAGGGGAGGGCCAGGAGTAGGGATGGGCAGTAGGAGGAGTAGGGATGGGCAGGAGGAGGAGTAGGGGAGGGACAATAAGAGTAGGGGAGGGCCAGGAGTAGGGATGGCAGGAAGAGTAGGGGATGGGGCTGGAGGAGTAGGGGAGGGTCAGGAAGAGTAGGGGAGGGCCAGGAGTAGGGATGGGCAGGAGGAGGAGTAGGGGAGGGTCAGGAAGAGTAGGGGAGGGCCAGGAGTAGGGATGGGCAGGAAGAGTAGGGGATGGGGCCGGAGGAGTAGGGGAGGGTCAGGAAGAGTAGGAGAGGGCCAGGAGTAGGGATGGGCAGGAGGAGGAGTAGGGGAGGGACAATAAGAGTAGGGGAGGGCCAGGAGTAGGGATGGACAGGATGAATAGGGGATGGGGCTGGAGGAGTAGGGGAGGGTCAGGAAGAGTAGGAGAGGGCCAGGAGTAGGGATGGGCAGGAGGAGGAGTAGGGGAGGGTCAGGAAGAGTAGGGGAGGGCCAGGAGTAGGGATGGGCAGGAAGAGTAGGGGATGGGGCTGGAGGAGTAGGGGAGGGTCAGGAAGAGTAGGGGAGGGCCAGGAGTAGGGATGGGCAGGAGGAGGAGTAGGGATGGGCAGGAGGAGGAGTAGGGGAGGGTCAGGAAGAGTAGGGGAGGGCCAGGAGTAGGGATGGGCAGGAGGACGAGTAGGGGAGGGTCAGGAAGAGTAGGGGAGGGCCAGGAGTAGGGATGGGCAGGAGGAGGAGTAGGGGAGGGTCAGGAAGAGTAGGGGAGGGCCAGGAGTAGGGATGGGCAGGAGGAGGAGTAGGGGAGGGTCAGGAAGAGTAGGGGAGGGCCAGGAGTAGGGATGGGCAGGAGGAGGAGTAGGGGAGGGTCAGGAAGAGTAGGGGAGGGCCAGGAGTAGGGATGGGCAGGAGGAGGAGTAGGGGAGGGACAGGAAGAGTAGGGGAGGGCCAGGAGTAGTATGGGCAGGAAGAGTAGGGGAGGGCCAGGATGAGGGATGGGCAGGAGGAGTAGGGGAGGGACAGGAAGAGTAGGGGAGGGACAGGAGTAGTATGGGCAGGAAGAGTAGGGGAGGGCCAGGATGAGGGATGGGCAGGAGGAGTAGGGGAGGGACAGGAAGAGTAGGGGAGGGACAGGAAGAGTAGGGGAGGGGCAGGAAGAGTAGGGGAGGGCCAGGAGTAGGGATGGGCAGGAGGACGAGTAGGGAAGGGCCAGGTAGAGGCAGCAACAATTGGGTGTGTCCACATGGTGATAATTACACATGTTTAGCAGCAGTGATTGTGGATAGTTGCGGTGATCAGCGTTGACCCCTTGCTGACTAGCAGCATTACCATGGTTACCTTCACTTTCTGTCTCTCCTGGTTGGCATGGCAACAAAGACAATAGGCTATAGGATATAGATTCTATGCACATCGTTTACATTGACACATCCATCTAGACCAAAGGCATTCAAACCACAGGATACATTATAAATATGACTATATCATGTGAAAGAGTAAGAGGTGCTTAACTAGTTTCCAGGAGTAGAGTATCATGCTACTTGGATTACACTCTATCACATTGCAACATTGTGTGTCGATAGGGCCCTTTCCCTCCTTCATGATCAATCCATTCTCTGTCACTCTGACCACTGAAACCTTCTTATTCCATTCAGAACTGCCCCCAGTTACCGTATTCGACATAATAAGTGCCCAGGGCGCTCTCAAAATTAGAAATTGGGGCTCTTATCAGAATAATATTTTGGTGAAAATCAACAGAGTTGAAAGATCGTAAATTTCGTGGTTTATGCCGACAGCCTGAAATGTTTATATATGACAGATATATTTTTCCAGAATTTAATTTCCCATAATTAAGAATGCATATAACCCACATATTATACACGAATATATTTAAGTCTTGTGTACATTGATCAATCGAAAGGGGTGCTAATAGCGATTGTTCACTATATTAACAAATATTGCCGTGGGCGCTTATTAGAGCAGGGCGCTTATTACGTCAAATACGGTAATTTGTCTGTATTAATAAACTTCTGGATTAAATGAATAAAGGTACAGAGCAGTGTTCGTTTGCCCATACAGTCAAGTCCCGTTAATCCGACATGGTTGGTTGCATATGATTATGTCGTATTAATGAGTATGTCGGATAAACGAAATTAAGTAGTATCAATGTTTGTGATCGAAAATCGGAGAACTACACGCTAGATAACGATACAAACACTAATTGTTAATTAATTGTTTACTGTTTAGCAGGTTTATCTCTGCAGCCGTTGTAATATACAGCTACCAGCCGACTCGTCTCACATCAAAACACGGGCTGTGTGCTTGCAGGCAGATGACCACGGAGTACGCTAACCACTGTGTCGGATTAACGAGACTGATTAATGAGTGATTTCGGTAATTCGTTGCAAATTAGGTGTGTCGGAGTAGGTGTGTGAGACTGTCGGAATAACGGGTCTAAATAGCACTGATTTAATCGGTTCCCATCATTAGTGTCGGATAAAGCCAGTTGACGGATAAACGAGTGTCGGATTAACGAGACTTGACTGTATATTGTCCAGATCATCCTGAAGTGCTGTGATGGGTGGGGGGGATGTCTGGAATAGCAGGTCCCAAACTAACGGGGTCCGGAAAAACAGACTTAAGATCGGTACAATGTCCATGACAGTGACTGATTATACTCTAAATCATCCTAAAGGTTTTATTTTAAAGTGTGATGAAACATTGTGTTGAGAACAATCACTGCTTCATGGTATGACATAATTCAGATGTACTGGGTCTAACTCCTGGACACAAATGCGAGGCACCCACCTGTAGACAGAATGTTATTCCGGCGGACATTGACATCCATGGACTGAAGGAGCAGTACAGCAATGATCTGGGGTCGGTTGTTGAGGGCGGCATGGTGGAGGAGAGACAGGCCGTGCTCGTCCTGCTTGCCCAGGCGGGATGCCGGCATTTTGCGACACAACGTCATGAACATGGCCACAAGGCCGCGCTGGGATGCAGTCTTTAGACCATTCACTGCAGACTGGAACAACAAGAGTCAGCGTTAGAAATTCCTAGTCCTGTAGTCCTTGCTATATGTTATCATTATAAGGACTAGTTGCCTGAAACTGTTAGTTTCTAGCGCTGAGAGTGAGTGAGTGAGTGCCGGGATGAGTGAGTTAGTGACAGAGTGCATGGGTGAGTGAGTGAGTGAGTAAGCGACTTTCTTTGTTTAACGAAGCGTTCAGCAAAATGACAGGTATACGATGGAGGTCTGTAAATAATAATGTCTGGACCAGACCATCCAGTGATTGACATCATGAGCATCGATCCATGCAACTGGGATATAATGACATGTATCTGTGGTCGATGCAGTTTTTGTATATATTTGTTTTAATTTCATTTTAGGTTTTTACATATATTTATTATATATAACTAGTTGTCCGTTACAGTCAGCTATAACAAAGTGTATCTGACCTGTCTTACCTACTAACTGCCCCATGGCCAGAAGCTTCATTTGCTGATTGGCCAAGCTAACACCTATTGTTAAACTGCATGCTTTGATTACACTGCAAACTCTCTCAGCACATAAACTGACAGAACTGCTAAGACCAGCAAAGGATAAAGAGACAATATTAAATCAGGTGAGTTAAATGGTTATAATCTCTATCTTGTGTTGTATTTAAATAATACAGTATGTTCAAAGTGTTATATGAAGTAAACTAAATGTATGTAATCTAACATAAATGTTGATTGTGTCTAAATATTTAAATCTGCATAAGATAAGCTAAACACCCATACTTTATCACTAAAATGTATTCTATCACTTCAATGAAATATGTGTGAAAGTGTTTTACTTCAAGAGTGTTTTAATAAGCTTTGTAATGTACAGATTCAGATGTGATACATGCAAATCATTGTAAATAAAATGTGTGTATTACTTTGTTCAATATATTTAATGTTAAATAGTGTTTTAGTCTATGTATTGTTTATTCAGAAAATCTATGGTGTTGCCATACGTGTGGCAGTTGGGACCCACACCCTTGTATCACCCACAGGGCATGCATTGTGTTATTTATATTTACAATGTAATCTAATTGTTATGACCACATTTAATGTAAGATCATATCATTAATTTCTGTCTTAAAGTATTGTATATGTTGATGCAGAATGTGTAAGCGTTATGCATTTATATTATGTATACATTATAGTCAAATGAACGTCAAGGAGTTATCTCCCTTGAATGTCAGTATTGTGGATCATGTATATTACTGTATATGTTCTAGTATAATCGTTTAAGGTTCAGTCTATCTTGTGTTCAATGGATGACTGAGATATGTAAATACTTACTTGTAATAAGCCTATGCTATGTATCTAGCATTAATAATAATGTTTTACTTATCATTTATTGTGTTATTATGTGTTTCAGGGTGTATGATATATAGATCCTTGATCACACTCAACGCATCGCAATAAAGACCTCAACCCCGTAGTATGTGTTTGTTCGCTCTAAAAAGACATTCACTAAACTGCTACATATCAACCAAGTCCCAATCACGTAAACCGCCTCTTACGACAAGCACAGTAGCCTTTTAGTGCGTGAGGTACTGTGGACAGACAAGTATGAAGTACTGTGGACAGAAAGACAAGTAGGAAGAACTGTGGACAGACAGACAAGTAGGAAGCACTGCGGACAGACAGACAAGTAGGAAGCACTGCGGACAGACAGACAAGTAGGAAGCACTGTGGACAGACAGACAAGTAGGAAGCACTGCGGACAGACAGACAAGTAGGACGCACTGCGGACAGACAGACAAGTAGGAAGTACCATGGACAGACAGACAAGTAGGAAGTACCGTGGACAGACAGACAAGTAGGAAGTACTGTGGACAGACAGACAAGTAGGATTCACTGCGGACAGACAGACAAGTAGGAAGTACCGTGGACAGACAGACAAGTAGGAAGCACTGCAGACAGACAGACAAGTAGGAAGCACTGAGGACAGACAGACAAGTAGGAAGTACCGTGGACAGACAGACAAGTAGGAAGTACCATGGACAGACAGACAAGTAGGAAGTACCGTGGACAGACAGGCAAGTAGGAAGTACCGTGGACAGACAGACAAGTAGGAAGTACCGTGGACAGACTGACAAGTAGGAAGTACCGTGGACAGACAGACAAGTAGGAAGTACCGTGGACAGACAGACATGTAGGAAGTACCATGGACAGACTGACAAGTAGGAAGTACTGTGGACAGACAGACAAATAGGAAGTACCGTGGACAGACAGACAAGTAGGAAGCACTGAGGACAGACAGACAGACAAGTAGGAAGTACCGTGGACAGACAGACAAGTTCTGTGGACAGACAGACAAGTAGGAAGCACTGCGGACAGACAGACAAGTAGGAAGCACTGAGGACAGACAGACAAGTAGGAAGTACCGTGGACAGACAGACAAGTAGGAAGTACCATGGACAGACAGACAAGTAGGAAGTACTGTGGACAGACTGACAAGTAGGAAGTACCATGGACAGACAGACAAGTAGGAAGTACCGTGGACAGACAGGCAAGTAGGAAGTACCGTGGACAGACAGACAAGTAGGAAGTACCGTGGACAGACTGACAAGTAGGAAGTACCGTGGACAGACTGACAAGTAGGAAGTACCGTGGACAGACTGACAAGTAGGAAGCACTGCGGACAGACAGACAAGTAGGAAGCACTGCGGACAGACAGACAAGTAGGAAGTACCGTGGACAGACAGACAAGTAGGAAGTACTGTGGACAGACAGACAAGTAGGAAGTACTGTGGACAGAAAGACAAGTAGGAAGAACTGTGGACAGACAGACAAGTAGGAAGCACTGCGGACAGACAGACAAGTAGGAAGTACTGTGGACAGACAGACAAGTAGGAAGTACTGTGGACAGACAAGTAGGAAGTACTGTGGACAGACAAGTAGGAAGACAGACCTACCTTATACTTGATGGCCTTCTTGTAACCAAAGTACTTCTTGAACTGTTCGTGGAGGTTTATGTCATTGATGGGGAGCTTCTTGGGTTTCAGTCCACTAATGGCCTCCGAGTACGAGCGAACCCACAGAGGCTTGTGTGGATTCTGCCCATAGTATGTCTCCAGCTCCAATGCCACCACATGGTATCTAGGCAACCACCATTGATCACAATGTAAAATGCTGTAACTACATGACACATTCTTGACATCAACTATAGGTCAGTGGGACAATATTTCACGCATGTGACGGTGTGTTAGGGGCCAGTCATGTATTATAGAGGAGTGTGGATCACAGTTTTGATGCACTACTGTACTGAAAGTAATGACCCTCCCCTAATACTTGTCATATTTTTGGATAACCTTTCCAATGTCCTTTTACATTATATTTCATTTCCTGCCCTCCCCTGAGAAGATAAAATGCAAAAGCGCTTCATATTTTATTGTACACTTATAGTTCATTATTTTTTATGATCCTATATTGTATTGTTTTTTTACGATCCTTCCCTAGAGATCATATGTTTGGGTGACCCTCCCCTCAGTCCCTCTGACTTTCCCTAAAAAAGTAGTCCTAGAACATTGCTACAAACAATAAAGAAGTTGTTACCGTATTCGACGTAATAAGCGCTACGCTCTATTAAGTGCCCACGGCGATATTTACTAATATATAGGCTAGTGAACAATCCCAATGAGCACCCCTTCCCATTCATTAACGTACACAAGAATTATTTATTCGTGTATAATACGCACTCGCGTGTTGTATGCACCCTTAATTATGGGCAATTAAATTCTGGAAAATATATCTATCGTGTATAATACACACATATTCTTCTTTTGTATCATTTCAGGCTGTCAGCATAAACCACGAAATTTACAATCTTACAACTCTGTTTTTTTCTCTCACCAAAATTATAATCTAATAAGAGCACCCTATTTCTAATTCTGAGAGCACCCTGGCACTTATTACGTCGAATACGGTATCCACAAACAGGTTCATGTCTTCATGTCCTTCCAAGCCAATCAAAGACTTCAACACTGAATTTATCGAGTACAACCTTGCTAGATACATGAACTCACATGTTAACACATTTCATGCCAATTTTTTGGCACCAGTTTGCCTAAAATTCTCCAGGCCCAGCTAACAAGAGGTTTCAACTGGTCTTTGTTTAATTTGCATGTCTGGTTCATTGATCCTTGTCCTGGTGGGTTTACGCAATCCAGTTTTGCATTTTGTTTCGTGATATGCGGTAAGTAAACATGAACAGTTATCATGACATACCGATATTTATAAAAGCGGGTTATTGCAAAATGTAGTGATTATTTCTTTTTGAAAATCTATGCAGAATTAAAACATGAGTTAATACATGGGTATCATATCATATCATATCATATCATATCATATATCACATCATATCATATTGGGCAGTCAGGTAGCCTAGTGATTAGAGCGTTCACTGACATTCCTGACATGGGTACAATGTGTGAAGCCCATTTCTGGTGTCCCCCGCCGTGATATTGCTGGAATATTGCTAAAAGTGGCGTAAAACCATACTCACTCACTCATATATTATCATATCATGTCAAAATATAACAACATACCTCTTTTCATTGATCTCGGTGACGGTCGTGGCACAGTGCTCAGGAAACACGTGGTCCGGCTCCAGGAGCTTGGTGAGATACATCATGGACTCTGACTTGACAGCATCATAGCACACAGAGAACTCCTTCCCAGCTTCCTCCATAGGGGAGGTCTCAAGGTCAAATAGAATTCCTGGAAATAACAGGATCTCCTGATACATGTATACCTCATCAGTCTGTGACTTAACCTCTAGTGTGTAGTCCGAGTCTAGTAACATTTCTTTTGGTCTAGTAAGATTTACAAATAAAAGTCCATACATTAACATTATTAACATAATCGAGTCTGGACCAGACAATCCAGTGATTGATATCATGAGCATCTATCCACATAATTAGAAACAATGACATGCATCAACCAAGTCAGCGAGCCTGACCACCAGATCCCGTTAGTCGTCTCTTGCGACAAGCATAGTTGCCTTTTACATCAAGCATGTTAAGATCTATGGAAAACTATGTCATGAGACAGGTTTTGGGAAAAGACTCAAAAGTTTTTGGCACAAACTGTCCCAACAAGCTAAATGACGGCGGTCTGTAAATAATTGAGTCTGGATCAGAGAATCCAGTGATTGACATCACAGGCATTGATATAGCTCATGTACAATGTATATTTACATAATTATTATAAAAAACAAAACAAATACACAAGATAAACAAAACCACTATCTGCCATCTACTGGATCCATGGAACCCAGTTGTTTACCACAAAAGTTTCAGGAATTTAAGTTTCTTGTCATTAAAGTTACAAAATGTTGTACTCATTACGCAATGATTATGTATCAAAATGCAAGAATACACGAAAGACCTTTAAGTTACGAGAATATTCAAGCAGATGGCAACAGCTCTGTAACATTGTGATATCAGTTACCATGACGTCACAATCAAACGATATCACTAATCTCTCTGGTACTGAAGCTGGCTACATTATTTACACTCCAAACACTGTTTACAAACAGAAAAAAATGGAAGAATAATTTTGGATGATGAATCTCACCTGAGTGTCTTCCAAGCTCAAACATATCAAGACTCATTGATAAAAGTAAAAATATCCTTGGCAAACTGTGAATATTTTTTATCAACTTGCTTATATTTGGTCTGACACTTGGCGGAGGTTCTCTATATATGCCCTTCTCTCTACATAACATCAGTCCATGAAGATGCTTGTTAAACAGGTCTTCAGCAACCCATGCTTGTCTAGCCCCATGAAGATCAGAGTTAGAATTGGTCTTCAGCAACCTGTGCTTGTCGTAAAAGACGACAAACAGGATCGGCTGATCACGCTCACTGACTGGTTGATGCATGTCATCATATCCCAATTGCGTAGATCGATGCTCATGATGTCAATCACTGGATGGTCTGCTCCAGATTTGATTATTTACAGACCACCATCATATAGCTGGAATATTGCTGAGTGCAGCGTTAAACAACAAACAAACAACAAGGGCGATCCAGCATTTTTGAAATGGAGGGGTCCAAAATATCAAAATCCTCTCTCAGTCAATTTTAGTTCCCACAACACACTACATTTGGTTTTCAAAAGGAGGGGGTCCGGATCCCCTGGAACTCCACTGGATCAGCCTATGAACAACACCAACCAGTATGTTTCAAAATACCATGACACTTTGGGTCTGCCTCCCTTCTATGTTTGCAGAATTTCTGTCAATTTACTAAAAACAATATTAAGAACACACTCAGTTGTATTCAATCAATCCTGGGTTTTACCAGATGAGAAATATTGGGTCCTACAGACATACAAATTGAGAATGCAACAAAAAATACGAGTTCTGTGTTATTTATCGGAATACAAAAAGAAATGGCTGTTTGAATCATTAAATTTATCAAAATTGTACATTGCAATCTGACATTGGAATCCCCATCAAAGCCTAGGGTTCTGAGTGAGTGAGTTAACACCACTTTGAACAGTATTCCAGTTATATCACAGTGTCAGCTTGATGTGGGAGGAAAGCCTGATGTTTACCACTTTGGTAATCTAGGTTAGAATCTTTTCCCAGCAACCATTTCTGGTCGTAAAAGGCGATTAAATGGATCGGTCGGTCAGGCTGGATGACTTGGTTGATTGCGTGTCATTGTACCCTGGACCGTTGTTCATAATATCAACCACTGAATTGTCTGGTCTAGACTTGATTATTTTAGAAAGCTGTCACATAGGTGGAATATTGATAAGTGTGGTATGAAACAACAAAGAAACAACACATGTCTGAAACAGATACCAAGAGGACTGGGAAGCAATCATTAAGAATGTATCTTGTTTTAAAAAGGCCTATATTGTAACAGTTGTTAATAATACAAAATAAAGGCTCTGTAGCTCACCTAAATGATAAGAAAAAAATGGTGTCCATTAGGGCTGGGACAAGTCCAAATTTACTACCCAGGTACCTCCCCTCCCCTCCGCCCATTACCTGACCCTACCCAGGTACCAGCTGTAGGTCTCAAGAGTTGGGTACAAAATGTCCGATTGGGAATAGTTTGACCTTAGCCCTGGCAAAATATATTTAGATATATGCGTATAAAACAATCTGGTCATGCATACACTGAAGTTTACTGAAGTTTTATCTTTAATCAAACAGATAAAGTCAGAAGGAAAGGCAAAACATTGTTGACATTGTAACCATGGAGGTCTTGATAATTTTTGTTATTAAACAATATATCATGTGTCTAACAACAGGTCCGGGTAGTCCTGTGGGTACCCAGGTCCTACTCAGTACCCACCTGACCCGAGTACCCGAGTTACCCCTCCCGGCCATAGTGTCCAAGTATAAAATCAGGTCAGAATTCTGTGAGCACACATTCATACAGTTTTGAAAAAGTAAACGACAGATGGGCAACATGAGCTTGCTTTGGCGAGCACAAAATGAATGTAGGTCAATATATATTCAACACAAGACAAGTTTATCTCTCAACACTTACCTCCATGAAGATGGAAATAATGGTTTCCAAATGAGAAGTTTTTGCATTTGAAATCTTGACCAAGGATAAGGGGAGGTAAGTCTCTCTCCGTCCGGCACTCGTCTCCTGTAATACACGGGGTTTGGGAGAAATCATTTTCATAAAAACTTTTCTTGCAGCAATTCATGAAGGAAATTTTTTCTCCAGAATCAGTAATATACTACCGGGTACTGAAAAGAGGCTAAAGAAACCTAATTCTTTCATAATACCAAATTAATCTGTTATGAAAATTAATAGTCTTTTTTTTTCTGAGAGTCGTCAGCTCAGTCACATGAAATAGTCTGTCAGAACCAGAACAATGGATTATGACACTGCTCAAAAGAGCCGCATCTCAAACAATGAAAACAATGGAACAATCGGTATGAACTAGCCAATCAGCATAAAGCAAACACTACAATCCATGGAACAATAATTGTACCAATATCCTTGCCCATATGGGTAATAATTGCATATTTTATACAAAATTATCCACCACGCCACTCACCTGCCATAGCAGGCAACAATCGGTTGATGTTGGGTATCCTCATCCGCTTCTTCAGGCCGATAAGGAGGGGGGTCATGAAACTAATAAACCTAAGGAGTTCAATTTGTCGTTTAATCTCAAGTTTGCTTGGCAATGCAGTTTTGATCATTTCTTCATGAAGCTGAAGGCGCGTCTTAATCCTCTCGTAACCTGTGTGATCAATGCGATCGTCCAACAGTTTCACAATACTCGACACAGCCCAGTCAGCATCAACTATGTACATGTCTTTGTGGTGGGATATTGCGTTCTGGAAAAATGTCATTCTCATCGTGAGATCGTCGACATGGCTCATGAAGAAGCGTCCCTCCTGAATCATGTCCGTGTCGCCAGGCTGCTCAACTGGCAGGTTGTCGTAGGCTGTGGAGTAATCTGGATCTTTCGTAATGTCCATCAAACCTGGAAAAGATAACTATTTCATCATGGTATTCAAAGGCACTTGTCATCACTCTGAATATTCATTTCAATAATTATAGCAAACATCACAATAACAGTGTTTTTCAGATATGATATTCCACTTTTGTTTTTTAGGATCAGCAGACTTTGTTAACAAATTAGACATGCACAGAATACATGACATGATTATTATTAATACCATCTTCCTGAGGCAAGAGAGTGAGTGAGTGAGTTTGGTTTAACGCCGCTTTTAACTGTATTACAGTTATATCCAACGTGTCAACTTAATGTGGGAGGAAAGCCCGAAGTAATGCAGGTCTCAGACGTTTACCACTTCAGTGAAACCCACGAGCACGGGTATGGTGCTGACAAACCTAGAAACATAATCGTGTCGAACCGGGATTCGAACCCACAATCATAGGTTTCTGGCGTGCCCAAGGGACGCAACTCTGCACAGCAAATCGCGGCGCCTTAGACGACTGGGCCACCCGTGCCCCCTCCAAGGCAAGAGAGTTAACTGACTTTTAAAATTCCAGTCTCCACCCTTGCCGAACTAGGCTGGAATTCCTGGGCTCAATCAGTTAACTCTCTTGCCTCGGGAAGATGTATTAATACAGACCCCTATGAGAGCTACTTACCAGCACTAGTGAACTCTGTCAGAAGTGGCTTCTTCGTCTCAGGATTCCCATTAGGATCAATATCCAAATTAGATCGCCATCGCTCAGAAAACTTTATCCGTTTATCTTTAGGGATGTAAGCACCATGCCACAGGGCTTTCAACATGTAGTCCACATTGACCAACACCTGCCCCACCTTGGTGTCGAGGTAGGCTGGCGGAAGCTGACAGGATGTGCTCTTGTCGTAGTTCGCCTCCAAGGCTATGAGCGGAGTCTGATGCATAACAAATATCCCATAGGTCAGTTCCTTCACAATCTGATGCAACTCTCGGTAGTCAAGAGGCTGATTCTCTGCCACATCCGCATCTTCTGGGAAGAGGATCACACTGTAATTTGAACCCGTAGGGTTGATGCTCGTGATGAGTCCCACCGGGGGGTCAGTCGGTAGGCGGAAGTCCTCATTGGACAGCATCCAGTGGGTGGAAGAGTGAGCCAACAGTTCCTGGCAGTCATAACGGTCAAACTTCTCAAAAAAGTTTGAAGCTTGACGAGCACTTTGTTGTGCTAGGATGTCCTCCTCAGTGGGACCCTGATCGTTCTTGGGGTTTGCCATTGCACTTTTTAATGTCGACATATCAACTGTCACATGGAGTCTTCATTCCATCTCGAACAAATTCCTGGAATGGCAAATACAGACACAAGCATGGTGAAACTGGTTTGTTAAGATGGAATGGTGATTATTTCATTCATTATAACTTTTCTAAAATGGGTATTTCCATATTCTTTGTTATTCTATTAAACAAAATGATAAGGTTTGTGTGCATATCATAGCAATAGGCTTTTTTGTTAACTACCACTTTCAAATTCATTCTCCACTATCATGGCATGTATAGAAATAACTACCTCTTTCAAATTCACTCTCAACTATCATTGCACGCATTGTAGAAATAACTACCACTTTCAAATTCACTCTCAACTACCATGGCATGTATTATAGAAAACAATTCAGAGTGTTAACACATGCACATGAAATTTATAACTCATAGTATCGGTATACATGGTATACAATATTTTCCTATATCATGTATATTTTAACCACATATGGATAAAATGTTTACCTATAAGGACACATCATGATATCTATATGTTAGTGTACTACTATTTTTGCAAATACAAATAATGTGTTCCCAAAAGTTCCTTTTTATAAGCCAAACTTTTCCCCTGTACTTATATATGTTACGATACATGGTTATAAAGTTTGACACAATGGGCAGGGCACTTATCACGAACCCTTCTTAATTGCTTAAAGATACATTACTTTTGACAAATACATTTTCAATAGCAACATTTTGTGCATTCAAAGGAAAATGGTTTGGGAACACAAATCTATACACTTTTGGCCAAAGTTGCCATAATCTTCCTATATTAACAGAAAGGCCAGTGCAAAATCAGCCTAAGATTTTAGTAGCACATTATGAAGGCATAAATCAGAGTTACGTATTTGCAACCACAGGATGTGAGAAAGTTAAAGGTAAGCAGAATAGCTACGATTTTGCAGCTATTAAATAAGTTAAATGGGGATATTATTTTTTAGGTTTAATGAGATTTAGAAATCTAAACAAACGAGCTTAGTTGCAGGTTATTTTTTTCTGAGAATTAAGTAGCTTTTCCTAAATATTTTTGTTCAAATAGGTACCACCTTGCATGCAAGTTAGTATGGCTGCCTCAAATAATCATGGACTGGTAGATAGATATCCGGCACAGTGCATGTTTTCCCATAACCATAAGTGTACACATACTGACATAGATCGGGTTTTCAGGTCGCAAAATATATGGTATGTCATATCACTGACAGGCAAGAAACATAAACGTCTACTCTTTACCTATGCGTATCCTACAATAATTGTTGTGAACGTCGCGTCATTATCATAACATATAGCATTATTGTTACAGTCACTAAAACCATTCCCTTGGGAAAAAAACCTAGGTTGCCAATGAAAACAAACTCATTGTCACTACGATATCAGTGAAATGCCGCTTAGTCTTGTATTCACATACCTGAAATCTCAAACAGTTGCTTAAATACAACTCTAGGTTAATTCCACTCATCTTTGAGACATAAAGAGGTGATGTTAATGACAATAGTTCGTACACAGAGTAGCGTCCTCCGTATCCAACTGCAACTATGAAGCGACGCCATATTGGCAAAGCGAACATGTGCTTGCCGCAGTTTCGAATTTCAATTTCCTTTTAACGAAATGTGATCTTTTGTGATAGAGAAACACTATAAGTACATAGTGTTTCTTATAACCAATCGATTTGCATCATCTTCACAAATGGTGTCTTAATTAATACGAAAATAATGCATCGTCTGCTCCGACTGACTATATTGTTGGAGTGCGCATGCGTAGTCACTAGTTTGGTAGACTAGCCACTGTCTTCAAAATGTTTATATTTCCTCGTACATTGTTGCTGAATCACTGAAACACTATTTTATAATCAGCTCCCTTTTCTTTCTTTAATACCCTACAAATGCATATGCGATAAATCTCGCCTGAGTCACTTATGAAATATTCAGCAGCAGAGATAAAGAACAAAAGTTGCTCCTCTAACCATTAATTCAAAAGATAAGCGTATAAATCCATCAACTATGAACTTATAGTATATAAAATTCCAAGCTACATTTCAAAAACACTTTGTCGGAAAGCTTAATCCCAATGAGCCTATATTTGCAGACTATTTGATACTTATTTATCACCTAACAGTGTGTTATTTTACAATTAAACACTAATAAAACGTCCTCATGTGTTTTATCCCATATATATGCAATGTAGTAGTAGTAGTAGTAGTAGTAGTAGTAGTAGTAGTAGAAGTAGTAGTAGTAGTTAATTGTTTATTTAAGTGTCACACGCACTTGAACATATGAAATATACATGCTACACTTAAAATACAGTACATCAAGCCACAAATTGGCCTCTGAGACAATTTAATCAAACTATACAATTCAAAAACAACCAAAACAATAATAAAATAAAAAGTTATAGGTTGTAGCCTATAAAAAAAATCACAACATTTGCCTTCTAAACATTTTAAAAAGTGTTGAGGATAAAAAGCTTTGTATTTTACTTTCGTTCATTAAATGTATATATACATACAAATTTATCTTCATTATTAAAGTAATAAAACCAAGGATTATTTTCATATGCAGTTTTAAAAATATTGAAACGCAAATCATCATAAAAATTACATCGAATTAAAAAAATGAATTCATTTCCAGCCATATTAACATGAACATCATTTGGTAAAATACAATATTTACAGATTTTCTCTGAAAGGTGCACAAAAGGCTTGGCATATCTACTGGTTTCAATATACAAAGGTAAAATAGCACGTCTAAATTTGGATAAAAACACAACGGTGGTCTCTGTACATTATATGTTTAACATAATGTTCAACAGTTGGAGTTGGTTTATACCTGTTTCATTCCATAAAAAAATATGCCAATTATTAACATCGCTGTTCATTATAAATCGTTTAACATGATTAACACAACGTTTCCCCCCCCAGTCATTTACTCTGTAAAATTCACCATTAAACTAACATGCTTAAAACCCTACAGTCTCAATATCCCCCTTTAAGTCTAGCCTATTTAGGAATTTGTGTAAGAATGAGAGCAGGTCTCATGAATTTAAGACGATAGAGATATCTAAAAGACTCTGACTCTGACTGACATTCACAGAACACTATCCCATATCTCCCCAATCTCATTAAAATCAGATCTTAGTTCTTAGAACTTCGATCTGATTTTTATGAGATTCATATCTCCCCTAATTGCAATAACTGTACCATTCCTGCCTACTTCCCTAATACTGCACTATTTCTACTTCTCTGTACCCTTTCCCCCCCAAATACTGGCACCATACAGTAATACAGGCCCAACAAGAGACCTTTACAATTTTGTAAAAACATCATATGACATTCCCCCTGCATAAATTAACTTTATATACAAAGCAGGGAAGGCTGTACTTGCTGACTTAGTGCCTTATTGTTGTATCACGTCCATGTGTTCATCTAAACACAGCCGAAGTAACGGTAAGCACTGTTGTAAGCAATTGGGATATCCCCACACTGAAAACTTTAACAAGATCTTAAAACAGATTTCTTCCCCAAAAAAACAACTTTGGCTGTGTTAATCCGGATGATCTGTAGTGGGAACAGAACTGTCCGCATTAACGGGGTTTCGCTGTATGCAGCAAACAAAGAGTGTTATGTTTATCAAAATTACGTATTTGAGATATACATTGTCGTTACGATATTAGTCGACCCTACGTGTTTTATCGCTGTATGCAGAAAACAAAGAGTGTTATGTTTATCAAAATTACGTATTTGAGATATACATGGTCGTTACGATATTAGTCGACCCTACGTGTTTTATCGCAATAATACCCGACAACTCAATAGCTTATAGCTTAGTGGGAGCTAGTGCAATTATAGCGTACAACTAAGGTCAAGCTCAAGATTGAGTTGCGCAATCAACGCTGCGATGTTTCTAAAAAATGTATGGTATGATCTATAGCAAAGTACTTACACACGCTCTCACACACATTACCGGAAGGTCTGTATTAAGCAGTGATAGTTTCATTTATCGAAAAGTTTCATCTCCGGTGTTTAATCGATGTTGGCGTTTATTTTTTTCAGAGAGGAGCTTGCGAAAATAATATTTTTGTTTCAAATGTCTTTTTTTCCATCTAACGTTAGACAATTTGGCGCTGATTAAAGGATATGTTTATTATTTTGCTACGTCTGTTGAACCGGTGTGTATTCAAGGCGTACGGTATGTCCTATCGCAAAAGTGGCCATACCTTGTATTACTCGCCGATAGTACACCGTGGTACTGTTATCTGTAACCTTTAACCACCAGGTATGCTCTATTGTACAGGAAACGTGGCCTACACTGCCGTATTGCATTGACGGGCGTGGATCGGGTGTGGATATATCACACTTTGGGCACATGAATGTCTGTTAATAAGGTATGTATCATAAGAGACCCTAACAAGATTCGTGTAAGCTTTGACACTCGGTGAATATGCAGTAAATGAGTGATAATACCTACCTAGCAACTACAGCATATATCACCTATATTTGTTTGTTTGTTGTTTAACACCGCACTCAGCAATTTTCCAGCTATATGACGGCGGTCTGTAAATAATCGAGTCTGGACCATCCAGTGATTGATATTATGAGCATCTTTCTACGCAAATGGTATACGATGACGTATATCAACCAAGTCAGCGAGCCTGACCACCCGATCCCGTAGCATAGACGCCATTTATGGCAAGCATGGGTTGCTGAAGGCCTATTCTGCTCCGGATATCGTTCCAAGGTACATATGTACATATGTCTCGTCCTATTTTCAGATAGGTTCATACAAAGTATCTAGGAATGGCAAGAAAAAGAATTCCTAAGAGGCAAACAGGCATTCAACCGCGAGTACCCGTACATAGCACTGATACCGGAAGTGACTCAATTCCAGCGCCAGTGACGTCATCAATTAGAATCATATTACTTATTCTGATTGGTCTCGGCATATGTGCTTTCTTATTTTACCCCGATATAACACGGTTGGTCAGCAGTCTCCAGGGAGATGCGAATCCGACTACAAAGGAGCAAAGAGGACAACCGGTTGACCAGCACAGACGTGATCAACAGTTCGACTCAGATGAGGAATCATTCGCGGGCAGACGGCATGATGATCTAATGATGACTGAGGAAGAGGATGACGAGATAGAAGTGGAAGATTTTGACGAGGAACCAGTGGAAAATGACCAAATTGGAGATCTAAAGGAAGAACCCATCAAACACAATCCTGAGTTTGAACGAGAACAAGAAAGACGATTGAAAGATGAGGTGAAGAGAAAAGAACGGGAGAAAATGTCTGAAAGAGATTCATCAAGAAAAACAGCACCAGAGGATGAAAAGAAGTTTATCAAATTTACGAAAGACGAAGCTGGTGTTAAAACTCTTGACATTAAAATGGAGGACATGACTAAAGAGCCTGTCAAGAAAAAGTCGAAAGAAGCTAAGCCCAAGACAGAGCAGAAAAAGCAGGAGGAGAAGACGCCCTCTCAAGATAACCAGGATTTGCCAAAGGAGGTTCGTGATTTCAAGGCAAGGATTTTGAGCACCGTCACAGCTAAGAAGATATTTGCCGATGGGCGACGAATCCCGCCCGTGGAATTGTTGCCACAGAAGCCAACCAACAGTAGCGTCAGGTCAGTACAGTTTTGTTTACATTTTCTCTCGCCGAGGAGCCGAACAAAATTAATGTTCAACATATTTTTTTAAGACATCAATCATGCCAAGGAACATCTTTTTATTTATTTATAACATTAGGAGTATATTTTCCCAGTATTTTCTAAATCATATTTTACCACTAGAATATTAAATAGTGCCCCGTTGATAACGTACACAATAAATCCTTGTTAATGAACTGGACGTTGCTTACTTGTGAAGGTCCTTTAACCCAGCGTCTAGTTTCCCCATAGAGACGTTTGCACCAATTCAATTACTTTAGTTGTGTTATAAATCTTTTAAAAGTTTTATCAGGCGTTTATCTGATGTAGGCATTTTTGAGGGGCGTGTATTACTTTCGGTGCAACGAATGTCTCGACCCATTCCCAACTAGGAGGCAAGAGAGTTAACTGACTATAAAGGTCCAGTTTCCACCCTTGCCAAACTAGGCTCATATTATGGAGTTACATTTTGGCTGGACTAACGAGTCTATGCATAGTCCAATCAAAATCGCGCACCGAAATCGAAATCCGGTTCGTAAACTGTCGTGCAGATTTCGGTCGATTGAAGGATTTGCAAAGCATGTGCACCGCCAACTCGTTGTCAACAGTTATTTTCCAAATCTTTTCATGTCTTTAATCAAGGTGCTCACGTGATTTGATGCATTTCGCGATGTAAGACCCGTTTTATCACAATATAGACCTTGATTATCAATCAGATCGTCTTGACTGGGCGCCACCATTTTGGGTGAAGCAAACGCAAGTGACACGAGAGGTGGAATCTGATTGGTCCATAGGAGAGGCTTAGAAGGGACAAAACTGGTAATAGCCATTGATACTTAACAAATGATTATGAATAATTAACGAATGATGATGGATACTTAAAACAAATGACGATCAATACTCAGCTTTTTCCATGGGACTGTCCCTTCGGCCGAGGCGAGCACTTCTTTAATATTTGTGTGGTGTTGTTTTTGTTTGTTGTTTAATCGCCGCACTCAGCACTATTCCAGCTATATGACGACGGTCTAAATAATCGAGTCTGGACCAGACCATCCAGTGCATGGGCGGATACAGAGGGGGAGAGCGGGGGTTTCTCCGAAGTGGTAAACGTCTGAGACCTGCATCACTTCGGGCTTTCCTCCCACATTAAGCTAACACGCCGTGATATAACTGGAATACTGTTTAAAGCGGCGTTAAACCCAACTCACTCACTCACTCAAACAAGTCAGCGAGCCTGATCACTCGATCCCGTTAGTCACCTCTTACGACAAGCACGGGTTGCTGAAGACCAATTTTACCCCGGATCTCCACGGGTCTCTTCTTTCAGATACTTCTTGAAGAAAGGTGTAAGGCCAACCCAGTCGAGCATGATCAAGAACATACACGGCGACCCACACCCAACCACACCCACACGCAAACCTATACCCTCACCGACAGCCACACCCACCCCAGTCTTCACCCCCGACTACCAGCATGGTTACTGTGTTATTGACAGCAGTGATGTGCAGTCTAGTTGCGACGTTTCTAACCGGTTACCTGTGTCACGTGATAATAGCAACATACTCGCGAGATATCTCCCAGGAATACCGACAATATTAGCGTAAAACTTAATCCACCCACTCACTCTTCCTTACTGTTATGATCAGGGTGTTCCTGTTTGAGGAGTTCCTGTCGAAGGATGAGTGTGACGGGCTAATGAAAGCGCACGACAAGCACGTGCAGGATGCCGCCAAACAGGACCCCATCTTGTGTTTCGACAGCATTGGCACACTGAAGAAACACCTGAAAGAAGCCAAGAAGAATATACGTGTCACACCTAACGTATTTACACACGGTCAGATATAAGACTTATATTATAAGTTGTACGGGGCGGTGGGTAAGCCTAGTGGTTAAAGTGTTCGCTCGTCACGCCGAAGACCCAGGTTCGATTCCCCACATGGGAATAATATGTGAAGCCCATTTCTGGTGTTCCCCGCGGTAATGTTGCTCGAATAATGATAAAAGCGGCGTAAAATAATACTCAATCGCTATAAGTTGTACATCTAAAGCCAATTTAAAAATACATTACGCAACGCTGTTTCGCTGCAAGGAGCTTGAAAGACAGAGATCGGCAAATGGCTGTTGCTGTTGTTAGAGGTTTTACACTGATGTAGAGGTGTCTACATGGAAATTTATCAAAACGTCATTGACCGATAAAATTCAAGTATTACATAGTTTAACACAGTATTATGCATAATGCTATTCAAACCAGGTTATAGCTAAGAAATAAAAAAAATATTACATTAATCCACTCATTCCGAATTGTATACAATCTCATTAAAATCCGATATTAGTTTTCGCTACCGCTAAACTTTGTTTAGCGATAGCGAGAACTAAGATATGATTTTAATGAGATTGTATTGTATATAGTGAGTGAGTTTATTTTTACGCCGCTCCGATCCGAAGACCGCCAGATCCCTTGTAGCTAAGGGGCACAACTCGAGATGAGAACCCATTTTCCGCATCGAATGCATTGTGTGAAGTAAGCACATGGCTTGCCGCAGTGGCAGTTGTTCGTCAAGGTTTAGCAGTACTGGTTGCCATGGGGTAAACTTCAGTCGTATTAGTGAGAGAGTGAGTTGGGTTTAACGCCGCTTTTAACAGTATTACAGGCGAACCGGGATTCGAACCCACAATCATAGGTTTCTGCCGTGCCTAAGGGACGCAACTCTGCACAGCGAATCGCGGCGCCTTAGACGACTGGGCCACCCGTGCCCCCTCAGGCATATTAAATGCAGTGGACACCTTGCAAATGTGGATCCTCTGCGACTGCGAGTGTCACAATGTCCCGGTTGCATGGCTGGTTGGTATGGCTCCGTGGGGTATTGCTGACAACGACATTCCCTCCCCCGCGATTATGTTTATGTTTTATTGAACTGCTTGGTCGTCGTCATTATGATAATACACCTTTCACAGGAACAAAATGCGTGAATGCCACATTTTCCCGCCAAATTGCCGACTTCATTCACCGGAATTGGAGCTATAGCACGGCCTTCTATCCAGGAGAAAGCAAGTTCTCCACCATCTTTGCTAACAGGGTCAAGGCCGCGATGGGTCTTGATCAGGAAAATGGCGGGAAGTTTCAGCTGACGTCATATCCAAAAGGAAAGGGTTAGTCTGTTCTATTAATACCGCTACGGACAGTATATGGCAGTTATACCACAGCGCTTCTGCTTCATATGCACAGGAGTGATGTAGGTCTTTGACGATTGGACCGTGAAGATCAGGGGTAGAATAGGTCTTCAGCAACCCATGCTTGCCTCAAAAGGCGACTGTGCTTGTCGTAAGAGGAGACTAACGGGATCGGGTGATCAGGTTCCCTGACTTGGTTGATGCATGCCATCGTATCCCAATTGCGTGGATCGATGCTCATAAAATCAATCACTGGATGGTCTGGTTCAGACTCGATTATTTACAGACAGCCGTCACATGGCTGGAATATTGCTGAGTGCGGCGTTGAACAACAAACAAACAAAACAAGCAAATTCTCAGACAATTGCCCATGTTGGTGAACCTACGAGCAAGGTTGTGATGCTGGTAAACGAACCTAGGGTTCGAACCCAAGATCTTAGGTTCCGGGCACGCCTAAGGGACGCGACTCCGCACCACGCAATGTTGTGCTTTAGACGACTTGAGCCACACGATCCACCTCGCCGATTTCTCTGTACAGACAACCTATTGGTGTACAAAATACAATTAAAAATTAATACTAATATAGTGTACTTATTTCTATTTTGTTTTGATTCTCGGAACCTCCCAAAAGTGTTACCTGGCACAATAGCTTGTTAATAAAGTGTTTGAATTATTGAAATACGTATTTAGAGTGACCCTCGCTTGTTTACAAATGTCTCCAAAACCCATATGTAAGGTAAACAACATTCGGTCATAGTTAACCTATGATACCACACTTGTAAAAACATTAAGTTTTGCCAAAAGGCATGAGAGAGTGTTATATTAATTCATTCATAACTGAACATTAACAATAAGTGTATGTTCATATAAACCATATAGTTTTTATTAAAATTCAAAACAATGTGAAAAAAATAATAAATTCACCTTTATCCAATTCAAGCATGCACCAGTACTATGCATTTTTTAAAGAAATATTTTTGAGTAGTGTAGCTCAAGTAAAAACTTGAGAGTTACTCCCCTTTCTGTTCAATGTCTGTCATGGCGTTGATGACGTTGCAGCGTACAAGTCCCACACAGACTGCGTGGAAGGGGGAGAGGACAAGAGAGACAGGGTCGCCACTGTGCTGGTGTATCTCCAGGACGTCGAGGAAGGCGGCGAAACACGCTTCCCAGGTAGGTTTTGCGGCTGTCGGTGATCAGGCTTCGCTGTATTGGCTGATTGCATGTCATCGTATCCAAACTACGTAGATCGATGCTCATGGAGGCATTCAGTAGATTGTCTAGTCCAGATTCGATTATTTAAAGACCGCGGTCATATGGCTAGAATATTACTGAGTCAGCGTTAAAAAACAAACAACTTCCACCTGTATGTATTCAAAACACCATGACATTTTGCGTGTGCATCCATTCTAATTTTGAACAATTTCTGTCAGTTTACTAAAAAAACATATTAAGAACACAATAAGAAAAAACTCAACCAATCATCCCCAACGACCGGGTATTACATAGAATGCTTGATTGGATGGCCTTGTTAAAAGTATCATGTCATTCGAATCAGATTCAAAGCGACGTTATGGCGCAGGGTTTTACCATACCAGAGGAGAAACGTGTGCAACAAAGAACAAAACAAACAAAACCTTACCTACTTTATAAACACCTGTTGTTCATATGACATATATAAACAACAAACAAGTATATATTTTTCATATTAATCTCTGGACACTCAGCCTTGAAATAACTCACGGTAGTGATATCTAAGCTAAGGCAAAGGCTTCATAATGTGAATGCAAACATGTACTGGTATATACATGTAAAACTACATGTTAAACCTCTCTTGTCTTCACAGAGCTGGGTATATGGGTAAAGCCACGGAAAGGTCGGGCATTGGTATGGAACAATATGAGCCCTGATGGCGACTGTGAGCGCCACTCTATCCACACGGCGTCCAGAGTCGACAAGGGCAACAAGTACATCCTTATACGATGGTAAGGCTATCTTTCTGCACCCTAATAACGTTTAAAATAGCGTTTAAACAGCACCCGATGCAGGGTTTCTTCCCCTAGCCGTTAGGATCCGCCGGTCGTTGTTCGAATCCAAATTCGTCTTGCATGAGCTTTGGTCTGCTAGCACCTTACCTTTGCACAGTATTTCAGAAAAAATGGTTAAAGTCCATGACGTCACTTTTGGCTTCCAGGTACAATGAGTACATGACAAAGTGAGTGAGTTGGGTTACCTCCCCTTTGAACTGTATTTCAGTTATATCCTTATATGGGTGGAAAGCTTGGAAGGATGCAGGTCTTAGAGGTTTGGTGTAACATATGGATTCGGGTTTGGGGCTATTATAACAAGGAAAATAATAAGTGCGACTTTGGAAGGTGTATAAATCATTCAAATATCGGCGACCCGTGAAGATCCTGGTTAGAATAGATCTTCAGCAACCCATGCTTGCAGTAAGAGGCGACCAATGGGATCGGGTGGTCAGGCTCGCTGACTTGGCTGATGCATGTCATCGTATCCCAATTGCGTAGATCAATGCTCATGTTGTCAGTTAGTGGATAGTCTGGTTCAGACTCGATTATTTACAGACCGCCGTCCTATAGCTGGAATATTGCGGCGTTAAACAACAACCAAACATCAAATATTGCATTGCTTGTTGATGCCCATATAGAAAGTTAAATGTCATTTGTGTCATGTCTGTTATCCTTGCTTGTGTTGTTGGCGGGGTGCGTCAATCATCTATGCAACTGGGAGGGTGGTAGGTTACATACGGGTGGGGTGCAGGTGGGGGGAGTGGGTGGGGTACGTCATTGCCCTTCATCATCCGACCAAACTACTGCATGTGTTAACAGGTACTACTACAAGAGCTTTTACTCTTTGGGCAAGCGTCCCCCAGAACCACCGCTACCCCAGAGAGAGGCGGGGCAGCCACGGGTGTCCTGTGACGAGTTTGAATACGGCAGCTGTCGGTGGTACGATGAGTGGAGCTACGAACACATGCTGGAGTATGAACGCCAGAAGATGACTCTCATATGAACCTTCATCCCCTCACCAGCTGGCATCAGCTGTTCAGCGTGTCACTACTGAGATCTACCGTTCATTGCTTATCATCTCCCCTGTAGCAATATGTTACTGATGACGCACGATCTACGAATCAGGGACGCGTTAACCACAGCAAATATTTCATCGAACAAGTCATATTTGATATATTCAACGTGTTACGTGTGAAGTTTGTATTGATCTTAAGAATAAATGTATGGTTACTAGATTGATTGATTGATTGATTTATTTATTCCAGCTATATGACAGCGTCTGTGTTCCAGAAATAGCAGGAACTCGGTGATTTTTTATAGGCATCCAATCCGTACTTGGCTTGTCGGAAAAAGACCACGAATCACAGCCCGCCTTCTAGAAAATGTCCCACCCCGAAACTTCTCGAACGATCAAACTTTCCCGTGTTTGTCAACAACCAAAGGAGGTAATTCTAAACAACAATTCCTGTTACAAACTGCCCACTACAACACTCGACAGTCTACGAGCATATGTTTCCACTGACAGTCACTACAAATAACCTTACAACAAGAATCTCCACTGCCACATAACAATATCAATTATGATTACACCTTCTGACCATAGGATTACCCTGCTAACAAACGATGTATACAGAAATCTAAATGTCAGATATATCCTTGATTGTCATTAAACGCCGCACTCGGCAATATTCAAGCTATATGACGGCGCCCTGTAAGTAATCTGTCTAGACAAGAAAAAACAGTGATTCATATTATGAGCAACGATCGGGGTAGGTTGACGCGCAATCTATCACCTCTCCGACAATTACGCCGCCTCGTCCGCCGAGCCTGTAGGCTGCTGGGACACTATTCTAACCCGGAAGTCCCACGGCGGGATATATTCTGTAATGCCAGGCAATTGGACTTCAAGCAGATCTGAACCTACAGATATAATGAAAATGATCACCAGTGATATGGCTCTGTGACTATGGCTTGAAATAAAAGCGACAAATCCCTTTCCATATTCATCAGAAATTTCTGCTAAAAGCAGAGTCGTTTGTACGATTCCTCATAAATGATGACCATGTGTTTATCAATCACTATCACATAGTGATGATACCAGGTGTTCGCGAGTGTTTTTTTTAGGTGATTTCCAAAGGCAAAGGTTAACTCAGAATTCGGCACGTACAGGAATAAACAGTGAAATCAGAAACTGCCAACACACGAGATCAATACATAATTTTGAAAGGCGCAGCTTTAGGTTTACAATCGAAGCAGGCAACACAACGGATCAAATACACGCAATAAGTAACAGACCCTGTAATATGTACATGTTTGTGCATTCATGAATGTCCATAATTTTGTCACTGCCAACTGTCTCGAAACAGGACTGTTTTCGTTTTTGAATCAAGTGAGTGAGTGAGTGAGTTGTGTTTAACGCCGCTTTTAACAGTATTCCACTTATATCACGGTGTGTCAGCTTAATGTGTGAGGAAAGCCCGAAGTGATGCAGGTCTTAGACGTTTACCATTTCGGTGAAACCCACGAGCACGGGTATGGTCCTGACAAACCTAGAAACATAATAGGGGCGAACCGGGATCCGAACCCTCAATCATAGGTTTCTGGCGTGTCCAAGGGACGCAACTCTGCACAGCGAATTGCGGCGCCTTAGACGACTGGGTCACCCGTGCCCCCACAATAGCTTCTAACCTAATCAAGCTGGCAATTAGTGTTTTTGTAACACGAGTTTTTGCACGAGTTTTCTCTTCAATCTACCTCTAACAAGACTGAAGCCAGTTTACTCTGCACATGCAGCGCTTGCGATGGTGGCTTCGCTGTGCGGAGCTCTATTGTTTTCGTCCGTGCATGTGACGTCACACTCGGAAATTAGTTCATGCATGAATTAAAAACACACAAAACTGTCCCCTTAAATGCCTGTCATGTTCGTAAAGAACCAGGAACAGATAACTCTTCATTCTACCCTCACTCTGACAGCACTTGACATTTTACTAGCAGTTTGTAAGCAGAGTACGTATGTAAGCGGGTGGGCATTTACACATCACGATTGGGTCACGGATTGAAGTTTGTGTTCCTCCCCACTGCACATTACAGACACTCTAAATCAAACAGGGTGCACGTCACAACTGATAACAGCATCGATTATCCAGTGTCTCCATAACAGACTTGGTATATAATACACCAATCTCATTAAAATCAGATCTAAGTTCTCGCTGCCGCTAAACAAAGATCTGAGGGCATCCCATTACGGGTCACGTCAGAACGACCTTTTGCAAACATTGACCGACCCACTGAAATGACCAACAAGAAGTCGACATCAGCCATTTAGAAAGCAGCTTTCTCGAGCTTTACGGCACACGTTTCCACCTGGCGACTTCCACTTGAGACTACGCTTGAAAAATATGTAGACACAGTTCTCGATTAAAATTTTGAAAACTGAACAAACGAACATTCCGGAATGTCTAATAAATAGTTGCGATTGTATGGCAGTGCTTCCCACATACTGTGCAACGCCTCCTCCGTTCAAATGTTTATCCCAAGGAAGCGAGAGATAGACGATAATTTTGACGGAATCACTGGTACGGGCCTTAACTGTCCTTCGGAACACCCCTTTTTAACGTTTTCAAGGTTGCATGATTAGGAAACACATTCTGACTGTCACTTTCATGATCTGGTAAGCGACGCTTTCATTGGTCGGATGAAATGTCGTTCTGACGTGACCCCCAATGGGATGTCCTCAGATCTTTGTTTAGCTCTGATTTTAATGAGATTGTTAATACACTGGATAATCGATAATAAAAGGTCTGTCGCTCAGCCCTTCTTGAAGGTATACTTACAATGTGGCACTGAATCGGCTCGGCGACTTTGATCAGTATTTGGAGTGACACCATACAAGGAAGGAATCCAAATTGAGTGGGGTATTCATGTTAAACTATGGCATGGTATCTCAGTGGGCTAGCACTATAAAATGGCATCAGTCCGGACTAGTACAAGCAGCCACACACACACATATACACGTGCATGCACGTCGCTACATAAGTGCAATAATCTTGGACGCGACGTTAAACCCCATTTCACCTCACCTCATAATATCAATCACTGGTGAGTCTAGCTGAGAGTTTACAGGCCACACTATAACGAAGATTGCTGAGTGCCGCAAGCAAGAAAAGGTGCAGCACCTTTGATCACTGGAACAGCCTGCACAGGTAGAGGAACCTCATTCTCCCCCAGTAAAGCACTTTGATTGTATGGGGTGCTCAGACCTGGCTGGTAATAAGTTATCCAATCCCTGTAGCATTGGGACAGGTGCATAAAATTAATACCAATATCCCAATCAGCAATGGTTTGCTTGGCCAAGTTGATAATTTACAAGCCTAGCAATACATTTGTAATAATGCTGACAGCAACTTGAGGTGAATGAGTATGGTTTTACACCCTTTAACAATATTCCAGCAATGTCAGGGCGAGGACTTCAGAAATATGCTTCACCCATTGTACACATGTGGGAATCGAACCCGGCCATCAGCCCCACCCGACAGCAACAAGCCACCTCACTCTGGTTATTCCCATGTGACCCAGCGTGTCATATGGCATATGGCGAACAGTATAACAGAACATTTGTGCTGCTTGATGTACCACACTAATGACTGTACATAAATATCTTGACATACTAAATGTTGTGTAACAATATTCCAACTCTGCAGTGGTTAACTGAGCCTGGGACAGGCAAACCGGTGGTTGATTGCACCTGCAACTCTCCATCCAGGCTGTAGGCATGATCACACACCTGAACCACAAGATGCTTACTAGAACTGACAGGTAAGACGACTTGGAAACCGGGAACATTAATTCAAACACATTTGTCATCATGCCTTATAACCTGCTAGTTACATGACCAATATTTCAAATCCTCAGTGTCTGGGACATTCAGTGAAGTTATTTTGAGAAATTCAGTGACTATATTCTCCCGAGATATTCAGGACGTTCAGTGTAGACATTCTCCTGAGATATTCAGTGGAACATGGTCTGGGACATCCAGTGATGATATTCTCCTGAGATATTCAGTACGACATGGTCTGGGACACCCAGTGAAGATATTCTCCCGAGATATTCTGTAGAACATGGTCCGGGATATCCAGTGAAGATATTCTCCCGACATATTCAGTAGAACATGGTCAGGGATATCCAGTGAAGATATTCTCCTGAGATATTCAGTAGGACATACTCTAGGATATCCAGTGAAGACATTCTCCCAAGATATTCAGCAGGACGTACTCTGGGACAATCAGTGAAGTTATTTTCCTATATTCTGTAGAACATGGTCTGGGACATCCAGTGAAGATATTCTCCCGAGATATTCAGTAGAACATGGTGAGGGACATCCAGTAAAGATATTCACCCCGAGATATTCTGTAGAACATGTTCTGGGACGTTCAGTGAAGATATTCTCCCAAAATATTCAGGAGGACATACTCTGGGATGTACAGTGACGATATTCTTCTGAGATATTCGGTAGGACATGGTCTGGGACATCCAGTGAAGATTATTCAGTAGGACATGGTCTGGAACATCCAGTGACGATATTCTGAGATATTCGGTAGGACATAATCTGTTACGTTCAGTGAAGATATTCTCCCGAGATATTCGATAGGACATTGTCTGGGACATCCAGTGAAGATATTCTCTGTTCATTAATATCATTTGTAGTCAGTTTAGGCAAAGCAAGCTTACTGAAAACGACCTCTGAAAACAAGCTGATGTAGATTTCTATGTTCACTTTTCCACAGGTCAAGTCAAGAACAACAAACAATGTAAGTGTTGTACAAAAGATAAACTTTTATTTCTAAATGAAACATACTCTAGGTTTAAAGGACAGAACTCTAAGTACGTAGGAGCCTGCAGCTCTGAAACACCTCGGAGGAAAATACACCAAAATAATTACAGATCTGCCATTTTTCAGTTTGATTTGTATCAAATTGACTGACTATGTATCACTAAAATAGATATTTCTTCCTCTATGACTGATATGTTCCAAGAATAGCACTTAATGATATCCAAGATGGACGCGCCGGTATGGACACAGCAAGCCTATCGGCGGAGGGACAACCACAGTTAAATGTACCATTGAAGGTGTGAAAATAGAGACAATAAATTACATCTACTAGTCAATATTAATTGAAATAACTTACACAAGGTATACAAGTCTTTCATTAACTACAAACTTTGTACATAGTGCATACAGAGTCAGCCCTTTGGCCTCCAACAGTCTAAAAGAATTTTTTATGATTTTTTTTACAATTACTCCAAAGGTTTAGGGGTAGAAGTATCTTTCTAATGTACAATTCTGATTCTTCAAGTGACAAAAAGTTTAATTATTCCCATTTCTGCCATTAGTTACATGCTTAGCCATGAAACCTCAACAATTAGATTTTCATCATCTAGTTTTAGATCATTTACAAAATGATGTTAGGTTCTTGTGATTCTTGAACTTCTCATCCGAAAACAATATTTTAACAATATGACTTTATACTGTTGGTGATCAAAGATCCGCTGTCATGTATGCAGATGCAAGTGGAACAGCCAATATTTGAGCTCCACTTATTACAAGCCAATAAATAGCACTAACTATACATGCGTTCACAAATATTGCTTTGGTATTCAAATTGGACTTGTTAACAATTTACATTGTCTTGTGTTATTAGCAACATGCTAATAAAAAACACTTAACTTGTGATTAACACTAATTTCATGTTAAGCATGAAAATCAGAAAGACAAAGTCGACTCCCTTTGTTGCATAAATGCATCAAGTCCATCACATAGTGGATATATCAAGTCTCTCTCAGTCCCAACAAAATACTGAACACTTTTTGTAGGATTTCTCCTAAAAATTCCACAAAGAAAGTTTTCGGATTCAAAACGAGCTGGGCACGAGAAAGAGCTACCTCAGCCATGCCCCAACAAATGGCATGGTTGGTAACAAGCTTCAGAAAGCTGAGAGCCTTCTCGTTGCTCACCTATTGTCTATATACAAAACTGACAGAAATGTCAAAACCTCATGGAAGGAAAACTGATACAAGAGACTGCCACAAGAGGCAGTCCATTTAAATGCAAGTTCTGAGATTCGTTAAACAGGTCAAGTTCTGTATCGTCAACCTCTAACAGTGGTGTCTACAGAAAGAATTATACACAGCACATTAACAGTGCATCATCAGTTACAATTTGATTTTGCATTTTTTTTTTCAGTTTTAGCTTTCTGTATTTACATACATGCAAGCTTTGTCATTGTGCGATTGCTCCTACAGGTTTGTAGGATGCTGATAATCATTGCTTTACTCAGGAAGGCTCCTCGTCATGCAATGTTAGCTGCCTTTTCCATGATAGGCAAGAACATGTTTGGGCGAAAATATTTGTTCCCGTACACCAAACAGCGAAAACACAGCAAGAGAACACATATTTCTCTCCTCCTTTGGGTGGATGCATAACAACTGCAAAAGAGCATCATGGAATGTTGTGGGCTTTACCCGGAAGTCTGTGCTGGGCTCAGCTACAAACAATGTGTCAACAGGTCGGCTTTATATAAGATTGGAGGCGGACAAGTTTTGTTTTTTTTGTAAAATGGCTTTGGATACAGGTAAATAGACAATTGGACCCATCAAAAAGTTCACAATCATCTGACCGATAGCAAGAATCGGAGTAAATGACCTTGACATTGTTTCTCTTTGACCTTGGTGTTGACACTCTTGTACAAGGTCATTCCCTCACTGAAGGCAAATTAAACAAGTCTTGATCATTCAGTGGAATCAAAATCTCCAAACATAACTATGAAGGAATGTGTAAAGTCAAATCAGTTCAGATCTCTTTCAATGAATTGAAGTGAAACTGGAAATACTCATGTTATTTGAGTGCAGACACATTGGGAAATTCCACCCTAGAGTCAATGAAAAAATGTCTTGCTTGTTTGTGGACTGCAACAAAGAATTTTCAGAAACCAGACTTAGGGTGTTAAAAACAGGAAGATATATTTCAGACAAGCAGGCCAACCCAAAGTGGTTTACCATTGATTGCTGTCAAATAAAAACATTCATTGCACATATTGCCTGGAGAAGAATTAAAGTTGTGACAATATAGATTTAGAATAATATTTATCTGTTGTTGTTAAACAGAGATATCAGAAATTTCAAGTGTTTTTTTTTGCAATGTTCCACAAATATCAAAAAGGTTGAATCTGCATATTGAACTTTGCCACCACGAGGAGAGATAGTCAAACATCAGTGTCAAGTCAGTCACCACAAACAAAATGTTAATATGTGTCAACAAACTTAATCAACTTGGTCCACAATGCAAATATTTTTGTAGACAAATTTCAATAGTGGATTACACATTTCAAATACCAGTTTGATTATAGAATAGATATAAATGACTTAGGTGAATGCCATAATGAATGATAATACTTGTGAAGTAGCACACAAAAAGCCCTATATGGTAACATTGTGACCAATAACCTAGGCGTTTTAGCAAAAGAATAAAAGATTCTTGTATTCTTCTTCAAAACGGTTATTAAAACAACGATAACATGATCACTGATGACAACAAGCAAGATAATTAATATTTCATACCAGTTCGAAACAAACTTGTTTCTCATTAAGATTGGCACATACAGTTTTAGAGCTAATTCAATTGAAAAGGAACAGTGAATGTTTCTTCTTCAAGTTGAAACCCTCATTATGGAGGGGACAAATGAGGAGACAAACTGCAACTAGCCTCGGATTGATGAACTGATTAAGTACCCTGGGATTTGTCCTATCAGGCTTCATAATTTTGAATTATGTTTAAGATTATAAATTAATGAATTATCACGAGAAGAGTTCTGAAACAAATATTTTGTGCACTTTCTATGCAGCACTGACAGTTATATATGTAAGACTCCCACCAGATTTTGTCTGACTTCTGATAAAGTATTATTGAAAGTAACTTAAGCATTCAGGATTCCATGACCAAAGATTGACTCAAACCCAGGGAAGATTGTCTTACACTGATCATGAGGACTAGTGACGTGTTAAACTTACTAATTCCAATATCAAGTTAGTAGCCAATAGCCACTAAACAGTCTCTAAAAACGAAAACGCTGCACATCAAAATAACATCATTAGAGCCACACGGATACACTGATATATACATATACAATTTTAACAAGAAATATAACAAAATATTAAAGATATTGAATTTCATTCACACTGAAAACATACTCATTATTTCAACTTAAAATACACAAAGCATTTGTGAACTTGCTAAATCTAAAAGGAAGAACCGTATTGCTTCTCTCTAAAATTGCAAAGGTGAAAGAATATGCAAAATCGCAATCTTAATGATCATTACTTATGCCACACTGGATTAAGTTGCTTATATGGCTGAAATAATGCTGGTGCGACATTAAATTATAACTCACTAATCATTTGTTCTTGTTTAACACTGCACTCAGCAATATTCCAGCTATATGATGGGAGTCTGTAAATAATCGAGTTTGGACCAGACAATCCAGTGATTGACATCATGAGCATCGATCCACGCAATTGGGACCGATGACATGCATCAGCAAACTCACTAATCACTACAGTGCATTAAATGCATATGCATCATGAGACTGGCAAGCCTCATGAATCAGGCAGGACACCTATGGGCGTTGGTGCCATCAAAGTATACACCTTGGACCATATCGCTTTCGTCATGTTTCAATTTTTCTATAAGTTGGAGAGAGTATACAGTAGTCAGAGCTATCTGTGGTGAAAATCTGCTCATGTGTTTTGATGAAATGGAATGAATATTTAACTCATCATAAACTTAGCAAGATAATGTTTGTGTGTACAGCACGATGCAGTTGATGATCCCAATACAAGTGTTCTCAATCAATACACAAACAATGAAATGAGACAGTCAGCATAATACAATATCAAGGTCTGTGAAAAGAGCATACAATAATTATATGATGCCACAATCCAGACATATAGATTTGTATACCAACAATAAACATAATTGTGACTCTTTTCTTTGTGATGTTTTGCAACTCATGGTCAGTCAAAATATATATGTATGCGAAATAAGAAGTAACAAAGGAAAAACAAACAGTGGTCATATTTAAATATAGGAACACTCCTTGGGTGACATGACTCAATTCCAGGTAGTCTGGTAATGGCACAGTGAAATGAGATTATCTCCCCTGTCTACTGCCCCTCTATTGTAGGGGGCGTTGGTGGTGGAGCTACTGGTGGAACTGTGTTGAGGCCGATGTCCTGTGTGGGGCTGCAGTAACTCCTGATCAGGGGGCAGAAAGCAGAGCTCTGACTTGGTTTGAAGATGAACTGATTTGGCTTTAAAGGACAGAATAGAGACTCTTTGATGCTGGGTTTTCTGAAAGAAAAAATGTGAAGCTTGAATAGCATGTTCTCACTTTGAACAACACCTGAGTGAGTGAGTGAGTGAGTTGGGTTTAACGCCGCTTTTAACAGTATTTCAGTTATATCACGGCGTGTCAGCTTAATGTGGGAGGAAAGCCCGAAGTGATGCAGGTCTAAGACGTTTACCACTTCGGTGAAACCCACGAGCACGGGTATGGTGCTGACAAACCTAGAAACATAATCGGGGCGAACCCACAATCATAGGTTTCTGGCGTGCCCAAGGGACGCAACTCTGCACAGCGAATCGCGGCGCCTTAGACGACTGGGCCACCCGTGCCCCGAACAACACCTGACTGGCAGAGAGAAAGAGAGAGAGGGAGGGAGAGAGAGGGAGAGAGAGATATCAGTGTACAGGCTTAAAGGTACAATCCTCGGCCATATTGACCCACGAGACATGACACATAAAACATAATGTAATCACAAGTTATGAATATATGATAAATAATATATACACAAGACATGTAAGTTAACTAGTCTCATGAAAAAAAGCAGGTGTTCCTTGACTTCTTTTGAGTAGTATACATTCACAGATACATTAGAACATCTCATGCATTCTCATCTGTCAACAAATGTTTCATGCCAGACTCAGCAATATTCCAGCTATATCATGGAAGGAAAGAATGAGAATCCTGACCAGACAACCAAGTGATCAAAATTGTGAGCAACGATCCACGCAGTTGGGATACGATGACACACAATGAACTAAGTCACTGTGTCTAATCCCCAAATTCATTTGGTTGCCTGGGAAACTCCTCTTACTGGAATCCCCACAGGCTCGACTATTAGTTTGTTCGTTTTGTTTGTTTGTTTTTTAACGCCACACTCAGCTATATTCCAGCTATATGACGGTGGTCTGTAAATAATCAAGTCAGGACAAGACAATCCAGTGATTGACACGCCGAGCATCGATCCACGCAATTGGGATACAATGACATGCAAGCCTAACTACCCGATCCTGTTAGTCTCCTCTAATGACAAGCATTGTCGCCTTTTACAGCAAACACGGGTCGCTGAGGACCTATTCTACCCCAGATCTTCACGGGTCCGACTATTAGTGAGTATTTGAGAAGAATTGACATCTGCTTTTAGCTATATTCCATAATTTAGGCAAGCACACAGATGTTTGGATCAAGATCACTGCATCAAGAATGGTAGTTTTGTATTTACCGCGATTCCTCGATTACTCGGACCTTCTCACACCCATCTGGAGGCTCTCGGACGAAGTCACATTTCTCTGCTTTGGGGCTTGAAACAAACTTGGTGATTGAGGGTTCTGGGGAGTCTTCAGCTTCACCTGTTGCACAAAAAGTCAAATTAGCACAAACATGATTCATATCACCAAGGAAAAAACAAAGAGACTGTCATGGTTTTGATACTTGCTTAGAAAGGCTAATAGGCCACCATAACCTTTGTCGGAAGACTGTCTGTCAAAACTACAACACAACTATCACCTTTGTCGGAAGACTTGCTGTCTGCCACAACTACAACACTACAATCACCTCTGTCGGAAGACTTGCTGTCTGCCACAACTACAACACTACAATCACCTCTGTCGGAAGACTTGCTGTCTGCCACAACTACAACACTACAAACACCTTTGTTGGAAGACTTGCTGTCTGCCACAACTACAACACTACAAACACCTCTGTCGGAAGACTTGCTGTCTGCCACAACTACAACACTACAATCACCTTTGTTGGAAGACTTGCTGTCTGCCACAACTACAACACTACAATCACCTTTGTCGGAAGACTGGCTGTCTGCTGCAACTACAACACTACAATCACCTTTGTCGGAAGACTTGCTGTCTGTTGACTCTGACCGACTGGAGGGCCGGGAGGTGTCCATGTGACCAGGAATGATTGGTATGGCAGGACTGATGGAGTCGGCGCGGCTCCCGCTGCTGGTGATAGTGTAGGGCTCATCCACCTGTCCTGACGGCGTCTGTGTGTTCACCGAACGTGTTGAGCCAATTCGGATAATGTCAGGAATTGGTGCTCTGTGACCATCAGGAATCTCTGGATGAGACTGCAAGGGAAACAAGTGTCTGTTGTAGAATAATTTTTCTTTATGAGTGCAAGACGTCCTATCTAGAAGGACTTTGTTTTGTAATAAAACTCAGTAAGTCAGTAACAAGTGGTCATCAGTTTTTCCAGAAATCTTCACCCATCCCCGTATCATATGATATACTGACCACCATACTTTGATTAATATATTTAGAGTTATGCACATTCAAGAGATATTAGATTGGCTTCATGCACAATCGAACATGCTGGTATGTTGTGTGAACTGACGCTCATGAAGGCATCACGTGACATCTTAGATCCATGACTCGCGATGCACTTTGTCTCGTAAAGGATTAACGTGCAATATTTAGAAATCATGTGAAACAAAGCGTGAAAAAATAAGACACTCTGTGGTAACACTTGACTGATTGATAGTTTTGTCATTAATTGGTACACACTGGAAACTAGGTTTCACTAAAAATATTTTAACTTATCCTGCATTACTACCTTAATGCATTTTTATCAGACGGAACGGAGGGGGTCATACCTTCAGATGTAATTTCAAGACAGACCCTCAACCAGTCCAGGTAACCACATAGCATCCTTAGCAAGAAAACCAAAGACCATTCCTGTCTATAGCATCACACGAGCGAGAGTAGGTGGTTTGAAGACCAGTCAGGAAACGGAAAAGTAGAAAAGGGGTGTCGGACAATTTCTAAATTCTGATCAAACGGAAGCATGAAACCCATCTAGTCTGGGTAAAATTCTACCAGAGATGTTGCAGGGTCGGCTCCGAGATGTATAAGTCAGGACCGTCTGGAGTGACCTGCTGCACCACCATCAGGGGTCCAAAACTATGGACACCTTGCACATCCTCAGGAGCCACGTCACGGAAAAAATGATTGGCAAAGATAGTATCCGAGTGCCAAACACAACCCTCCATGATGGACTTGATGGATCAATTGCTGTGGGGGGCCATTGTCGAAGCGACAACTTGAATCTCATGGGGGGTGTTGGCTCTGGGCGGGTCCATACCGACCAGGTCGTAAGCCTGCGGGATAATGGAAAGAAGCCACAAGGAGATAGTGTTACGACTAACTGCCATCTGGGATGTAGGGGTAAACAGTCGTTTCTGAGATCCACGTTGAGTCTAGGATCGACGGAAAAAAACCTGTAATGCTTGAACTGGGCACAGAAGTTCATCCTCGTCCTTGGAACCCACTATTGAATATAAGAACCCACTGGACCAACAAAATGTGAGTCATTACTTCATAGTTCCCCTAACCATCTGTTTTCATCTACTTTTAAAAATTCCACCGATATCACGGCAGGGCATACCAGAAAAGGGTTTCACACATTATTATCTGTGTGGCGAATCAAACCTGGGCCTTAAGTGTGATGAGCAAACACCTTAACCAAAAGGCTAACCCCTAACCACCACTTTTTACCATACACTACACAGAAACAGATGTAGGTCCGGAGCTGATAATTCCGGCTGGTGGCGAATAGGTTGATGAGTGGTAGGCTGAAACGCTGGCAAACCAGGGCGAAGGGATGGGGGTGGAGCATCCACTCCCTGGGAGCCACTTTTGTCTGATTTGGAAAGTGCGCCCACCATGTTATTATGACAACCAAGGACGTGCTGGACGATGAACCTCAGATGCCGTCGATCCACTAACTGAAAGAACCAGATGATGAGTGAGTAGTCCCCTGAGTGCGAAGATACCAAAGCGGTGGTGTTGTCTTTGGATATGGCGAGCACTGTGTGCCAAAGACAGGACTCCCAATGAGCCACAGCTAGGATGAGTGCTTCAAGTTCCAGATTGTAGGCAGTAGGCAGTAGGCAGTCTTGTCCTCCAGATGTGCCCCCCCCCCACCCCCCACCCCACCACAAAGCCTGACATGAGGCTTCAACAAACAGGTGGAGTGTGGTCTAGAGCTCTGTCAAGGAGACACCATTGGCGACATTTGATTTCACTGTTCACCAACAAAGACACAGGTGAAGGTGAATCGGGAGAGTGATGGAGGCCAAAGGCGTCTGCTGACGAATAAACAGAGCAAGAAACCACTGTAGAAGGCAAAATCGGAGCTGGCCAATGAACGTCAGATCCTGAACTGACGTGAGAAGACCTATTAACAGCATTTCTTATTTTCACCCAGGACCATCACAAGGCGCTGTCTTCTTTGTCATAAGGTGAGCAGTAAATCATTAAGGAGTAATGCAGGACAAGAAAAAAATAATGCTTTTGGCTTACTGTAAATCTACAACTAGTATTAATGTTCATCACAAGATGAATTATCAATATTTTCAACAAACAAAACACATACATGTACTTTTAGTTCTGACTCTTCAGGTTCGATGGCTGCTGGGTTGTTCAGAACAAGCTTTTCAATTTCCTGCAACAGATAAGAAATCACATCAATCACAAATCAATACTGAAACCTGGTGTTCATGATGTTTGCTCACATAGTACTTGAATCTTGAGATACCTATGCCAACATTAAGGTGGTGGCATGGACCCCATGACTTTCCTAATATCAAACACTGATGTACATTAAAGTTCATAACCTAGAAACCATGCAAACCAAGTGTAGAGTCTTAGACATATAAAATTCTTAATTAAAAGGTTCAAGGAAAACATTACGGTCAAAGTACTTATCTAATAAACATAAAAACAAGATATGCAAATGTACAAAGTTTGAAACAAGGCAAATTCAGACATTGATGCTAAAACTTGAATGAGAATACCAAAAGTCAATCATAATAACACTTGACTATTCATTCATCAAACATTTAAGGCCCTCGCAGTTTAAGCATGCTAGAGAAATTTATGTATATTGTGTATGGCCATGACAGATTAACTATAGTCATATGAACAAAAATCAAGCGTTCTTTGACTACTTTTGAGTAGTATATATTTAATCTATTACCACAGCCAAAGTGATATGCTACGTTAATCTATTTCTACAGCCTACAGACTTACTGTATTTAGTCCTTCTACACTGTTACGTTGATATTTTGACATGTTTGTTTTAGGAATGTTCGTGGGTATGCCAATAGCTTTTGATTGGCTGAAGACAGTAGGTGGCGCCGTGAGGGAGAGGGCAGAGTGTTTGCCTTGCACCGGACTCTGTCGCTGTTTGCTCCATTCCTTCTCCTTGCTGCCTTCTTTGGTTCGCTGTAGACGCTGTTTTATCAGCTGTAACACAATAATCACTCAACAATCACATCATTATCATTATGCAAACAAATTGTTGACAATGCCAGCTTAAAGTTTGAGTACTGTGGTCATAACTAAACATTACATCATAAAAAAAATGGAAATTTTGTATAAATTGCATATTTATAGCCTTATCCTATCTCACACTTTTCATTTCTTCCTTCTTCTTGAATCCTATGTGGAAACATGCTTAAACCATGTTTCCAGCTTCTAAAACAAAAACATTCTCCTGAACACACCCTGCATCTCCATGGTAACGCCCAGAAGTTAGGTCAATTGCGTGTTTTCCATGCACGGCAAGCCTGCTCGATCTGACCGATTGCATACACCTGCCAAATCATTATCTTTCGCAGAGCTATCAGGCTAGAAAAATTGAGATGTGGGGATGGTTGGGTGTGTAAATTGTGTGAGAGATAGGATAAGTATATAAATATACAATTTACACAAAAGTTTCCCACATTTTCCAAAACTTATCCTATCTCACACTTTGCATTTTATCCCACGGTTGGTTGGTGGGTCGCAGATACCCTAGCCTATATAGACTACAAACGTGAGATATACACAAGAAACTAGTTTTAAATTTGCGAACCAAGACGAGAAGAGAAACGATTGACAACACTTCATATCAAGGACCTTCGAACCAAAACCCTACATCACAAATACCCAAAGCAGAGGTGAGTGGAATAAAGGTTAGGGACAACATTCTTAGTTAAATGAATGGCAGCACCTAATGGTGACTGTAGATGAAGACTAAAAAGTCTCCACAGACGAACTAGTTCACCCTCCAAAACAGACTCGATCTGGGAAAACCCGAACAATAAAAAAACACATGACACCAAAGTAAATATTCAATGATTTATTCTGTATATACCTGCAAGGATCTCAATGTATAACAGCTTATCTACGTGAACTGGGGCGAGACAGTTGTGGTGCCAAACTTGTGGAGCCCTTGCACCTCCCTGACTGAAAAGTGTAGCGAAGGTAGTGAGACGTGAAGACTGTATAAGATTTCCAATAGCACCCTTCCATGATGGCTGAAAGGGTGCAGTTGCTGTGTCAAGCCATGGTAGAGGCAACCACTATAGTCTCTTGGGGATTGGACATAGTAGGTGGAGGCAGCCCGGTGAAGGTATGCATACGCTCGAAGCGGACGAAGGTGCGTAGCCTGAAGGATAGCGTTGTACAAGATTTCCGAAGCAGGAGTTGACAACGGTATGAACAGTCTCTTCTGGGAATGTCTGTGGAGGCAAGACCGACTAAATATATAGCCGAATTACTAAAACTGGGCATAGGGAGAGGTCTTCATGGTCATTCGATCCTAAGATGGATGAGAGCTGGGGAATTGTAAAGTGACGGTCAGGTTGTCCGGGAAGCTGTTTTTTTGCCATGAAATCCCAACGAAGGCCCAGGAATGCCCTACCACTTCAGGATCTCTCAAACTGGACCCTGGTGACATCCAAAGCATAAATTTCGCTAACAGAGGCTGCAATTGCCAGTGGCTCATAATCACAGAAAACAAGGTGTTGAAGAACAACATTCAGATCCCATGAAGGAGGCCGAAAATGGGCGGTTTGATCTGCTTATTAGCAGGAACGGATGAGCGACTGTAGTTCCGCAACCATGGAAACCTTTGCCCCTGAAGTGGTGGCAATGACAGAGTTGATAGCTGCGAGGTAGGTGGCTAAAGAGGATCCTTTAAATTTCCGGGTTGAACACAGGTGATGTACATACCGTATTTTCTCCAGTATAGTGCGCACCCATGTATAATGCGCACCCCCCTCTAGCGGGTTCAATATTTTGGAAAAAAAAGAAATTTTAATATTATGCGCAGAAAAAATTTACACCGTACCCTTTCAGCGAAGTCCGGCAAACGAATGGGTGCTGAGAAACTTCGTCAGTACAAATTCGAAATTTGAGATAAAAAATCACCAGACATGTTTACTTACCGTTTAAATAGTATTTATTGTTCTGCTAGGCATTGTTTTATATCTAGGGATTAAGATTACCTTGTGTATTTTCTCGTAAACTAAGCCGGAAACAGCAATCAGCTGTACACACGTTTTCTTGGAATCGACCGGTGATTCGGTCAAGACACACCCAATGATATAACTTTATAGGATTTTTAATGCAAGGATCGGCAACAATTGTATCTCAAACTATTTCATTTATCAGGAATAATATATTCCATTATTTTCTTAATTATATGCAGCCTTTACTAAACATATTTAAAATAATAATAACCCTAAGCGAAACAGCTGATCGCTATTCCCGGGTATTATTTTTTACATGGAACATGTCTGACCAGTCACCGTCAAGGCTCACGCGCACGTGATCACGTGAGCGCGAGAATTTCATGTTGACACAGAATCGTCAAACAAAAACAAATATGACTTTTAACGAGTCAAAGTATGTCATTTATGATATATGTATCCATTCTCTGTCAACTAAAGTTCGTTTCAAGGCGTCAATAGCGGTATTCTGACCGTGGTTGCTGTTAATAACGGTGAGTTGTGCGATCTTCCGATCGCTTCACACACGATTTCGCCGAAATTAATAAAAACAATATTATAAGGAATTTTGAATATAATTAATGAAGTAAGTTACAAACATAAGTCCAGAAATACAAAGAACACTTTTTATAGACAGACAGTGTAATTACATGATTATTTTGCGTACTTTAGTATGGATTTGTTGACATGGTATTTCCGGTGTTTCGTGCTCACGGAAATGTCTTTCCATGGGGGAAAAAAACATCCAAACTCATAATTCGTGTATAATGCGCACCCCCTTCCACACAGCTGTTTTTTTTGGAAAAAAAGTGCGCACTATACTCAAGAAAATACGGTACTCGGCGATCTGCAGAAGTCAGGTTGAGGTAGGAGTTGAAATATCACAAGCGTGACAATAAGTGTCAAAGGAAGTCCACCTGTGGTCGCAAAAGTACCCGCTAGATGAACGATAGGCTGCAGTTATGGTCTTTGCCACATGCTGGGAGTAGCCCTTAGATGAGAGGGAGTCGATGAGTTGAAAGAATTCTAGAGCGAGCGAGAGGAGGGACATCAACTTCCTGGATCCCATTTTGTTGAGGTACGACACGACCCCAGTGTTGTCGGAATGGATCATGAGGGAAGAGGAGCGTAGGAACTGTGACCAATGCGAGAGATCCCTAGAATGGCTGCCTTGATTTCGAGATTGTTGATGTGGAGGCAACTCTCGTCATTGGGCCACCGCCCTGTCACTTACAGATCTCCAAAGTGCGCTCCCCAACCTATGGTTGAAGCATCGATGAACAGATGGACAAACGGGATGAATGGCCACAAAGAGATCCCACCGCAAATGTTCGATGCGACCAGGCACCATTGAAGATGAGGATGGATACGGAGCGGTAACAAGAATCATCAGAAAGATGGCATATCCCCCCGGCAGCTGTCTGTAAAGTAACCACTAGTAAATGTGCAATTCTCTATGTAATGAGTGAACTGTTGAATGTTCTTTAAGAAGCATACATTGTTTACCCACTGAATGGTTTTCGAATTCTGGCCTGTAAACAAACCCGTTCCCCAATGGAGTCTAGGTCCAACTTCTTTCCATAAAAATTGTAAAAAATAAAAATTCGTAAAAAAAATAATATCAAAAGGCACCACTTCAGTATGTGCCTGATAGCTTTGCCAAGTTTCGATCAAATACACTGAATGGTTTTCGAATTCTGCCCCGGAAACGAACCCCTTCACAATCGAGTCTATGTCCAACTTCATTCCATAAAAATTTAAAAAAATTAAAATTAGAAAAATCCCAAAATATCAAAAGGCACCACTTCAGTATGTGCCTGATAGCTTTGCCAAGTTTCGATCAAATACACTGAATGGTTTTCGAATTCTGCCCCGGAAACGAACCCCTTCACAATCGAGTCTATGTCCAACTTCATTCCATAAAAATTTAAAAAAATTAAAATTAGAAAAATCCCAAAATATCAAAAGGCACCACTTCAGTATGTGCCTGATAGCTTTGCCAAGTTTTGATCAAAAACACTGAATGGTTTTTGAATTCTGCCCGGAAACGAACCCCTTCACAATCGAGTCTATGTCCAACTTCATTCCATAAAAATTTAAAAAAATTAAAATTAGAAAAATCCCAAAATATCAAAAGGCACCACTTCAGTATGTGCCTGATAGCTTTTGTTTTTTGATCAAAAACACTGAATGGTTTTCGAATTCTGCCCCGGAAAAGGAAATGATTACGGATGGACAGACGGACAGACGGACAGACAGACTGATCGCTATATCCTCCCGCATTATATGCCGTGGGGGATAAAAAGTACAGCGTGTGAAAATCGTCAATCCTGATAAAGGGCACGAGGAAACATTGAAGTGGTCGCAGATGCAGTTGACCCCATACAGTGAGGGCCTGCGCCTGTTAGGAGACCCAGGAGTTGTTGCCATTGGTGGAGTCCGAGCAGTTGTTTGACATGTTTGAGAGCCATCAGAACAAGTTATTGAATCTTCACCCATCGGTCGTACGGGACGAACATCATACCTCGCTGAGTGTTAAATAGGGCTCCTATGAATTGGAGACATTGGGTGGGAATGAATTCTAACTTATTTGCATTGATCAGCCAGCCAAGTTACCTTAGAGAAAGAGTTGGCAGAGGTATGCACATGGTCAGTTCGAGCAGGCTTGCCGTGCATGGGAAACAAACAATTGACCAAGCTTCTGGGCGTAACCATGGAGATGCAGATGGTGTTTGAGTGAATGTTTTTATTTTAGAAGCTGGAACCATGGTTTAAGCATGTTTCCACATAGGATCAAAGAAGAAGGAAGAAATGAAAAGTATGAAATAGGATAAGTTTAAAAATAGAACATTTGGATCATTGTTGATTGGTTGAAGTAGTAATGTAGAAAAATACTTTGTCAAACCACCATGACAAAACCAACTTTGAGTCTATTAGTATTAGCCCAAACATGACTCAAAGCATCATCTTCAGTAGTTTAGTGTTATCATATGGACTTTTGTAAGTTGGTCTCAAAAGACCGAACTGAATTTTACTAGTCTCAGCCTTTTGGACTTGTGGCTTAAGTCGCAGACTGCATTAGACGATCATCAAATAAGTGAAATCAGTGTTTGGAGCTTGGGATACTGTGTTTAGTCATGAATATAACACTACAATGGACCATACTTTGGGGCAATAAATTCACAGAAGATTTCTATTATTTTAAAAATTCATTCATTTATAAGTTTTAACCTTAGGTGCCATGTGGCACTGCTATTAATATTTGTGAATTTTTAGTTACCAAGTAGAAGTAGGATAGAAATGGTTAACATGATTATTGGAAAGCCACAAAACCTAATTCCAACTTAAAAACATATAGGTATATCTCAGATGACATGGATCTCTTACCACCTTGAGTTGATCTCCCTGACCAAATGATGCTGATCTCTTGTGCCCCTTCTCCCTCTTCCTGTCAAGGCTGCTGACAGACTCCCACTCGTCAGGTGTCTGGGCAAAAGAACATACAACTGAAATGACGCACACAAAAATTCAAACGAAGGAATAAATTGAGGATAGGCAATTACCTCAATGAAACAACCACCACAGCCAGCAGTTAGCAAAGCCAACACTTTACGAAACTACCAACATGAAACATATTGTTTAACAAAAAAATGTTATTGTGCTTGATCAGTTGTGTTAATTCAAGTCTTTGAAAGGTATTCAGAAGTGATACACATAAAGAAGAGAATTTATGGATGTCAACTTCTTTATTATGAGGAACACAACGTTTCGGAGTATACAGAGTCACTTACTCCTTCATCAGGGCAATAAATGCTACGAGGCAAGAACATAAATGTACCTGTAAGAACAACAAAAGCAGCATCAGCAATTGGCACTAGTCCTGTAGCCCTTGCCAAACTGCCCAATTGGTAAGGTATCATAAGGACTAGTAGAAATTTGCCAAGGGTTTTGCTATATGTTATCATTATAAGGACTAGTGGACTAAAAATGTTAAGTTTCAAACACAAAGTTATAAGATAATAAAGGTTGAAACTTAACAAGGGAAGCCAACAGATAATTGGCACTGATGGGTGATTGGCAATGGACAAATGGAAGCCAACATTTAACAGTTAATTATCGCTGATAGCAGGGACAACTGGAAGACAGGACTTAAATTCTCACTGATTGGTAATAGGCAATGGACAATGGGCAAATGGAAGGCTGGGGGTAATTAGCACTGATGGGTGATAGAATGGAAATAGCAATGGACAAATGGAAGCAAGCTAGTTGTGTTAATAATCAAATATTCTGTTAATGTGCCCATTCCATCCATGTCCAGTGCAACACAGTATTATTATGGATAACAACTTGTTTATTATACAATTCAGTGATTGGCACTGACCAAAATTTGTCAACTGTCTGTTGGATCTCTAGTAGACACCATGGTGCTAACCAAAACATTGGTTGGTTTGTTGTTTAACGCCACACTCATCAATATCCCAGCTATATGACAGCGATCTGAAAATAATTGAGTCTGGACCAGACAATCCAGTGATTAATATCATGAGCATCGATCCACGCAATTGGGATCAATGACATGCATCAACCAAGTCAGCGAACCTGACCACCCAATTCCGTTAGTCGCCTCTTATGACAAGCTTAGTCGCCTTTTACAGCAAGCATGGGTTGCTGAAGACCTATTCTACCTCTGATCTTCACGGGTCCTAACCAAAACAGGTTTTAAATTGCAAAGGAAGGCAGTGTGTATGTAAAAGGAATGAAACTGTGTGCTATAGTGGATCGCATTGTTTTTAAGTATAGATTTTTAAAATTATTTTGAAAATGGAAATAAAAATGAAATGTGCGGTGGACTTTATGATGATTCGGGCAGTGCCTGAGAACCAAGACTATTATTTTTTTAGCCTAAGATTACTTTGTTTATCCCAAAAATAACACTAGACTACCAGGCCAGCATCTATTTGAATTAACTGGTCCTTAACATGCTTAAGGAAATATACTAGACTTTGACCAGTGTTAGTGTCAAATACTGTTAATATACACTATGTTTCAGGCTACTTCTGGCCCTTTCATCAGGTGAATGACAGGATGGGTTGGTTGGTTGGTTTGTTGTTTAACCCCGCACTGAGCTATATTTCAGCTATATGACAGCGGTCTGTAAATAATCAAGTCTGGATCAGACAATCCAATGATTGATATCATGAGCATCAATCCTTGCAATTGGGATCGATGACATGTATCAACCAAGTCAGCAAGCCTGACCACCCGATCCCGTTAGTCGCCTTTTACGACAAGCATAGTTGCCTTTACGGCAAGCATGGGTTACTGAAGACCTTTTCTACCCCGGAATCTTCACGGGTCGACAGGATGGGAGAACATGACAGTGAAGTAAGTAATTTAATAGATACATATATCGTACAAGCTACATGGCATGTCTGTGTGAATGTGAAGCACAATCCTGCTTGCCATGACTGGTACTGTGGTAGGTTTCTTTATCTTCATGACTATCACATACATGTTCAATCAATACTTCAGTGACAACAATTTCAACAAACCTGTGTAAATTTGTCACATGTGAGCACCCCCAGATTGTGAGAGCTGTAGGAATGTGGATCTTTAGGCCACTGGCCAGCAAGGTAGATTGTGTCCAGAGAGCTGGCTCGCCACAAGCTGGGCACAGGGCTTTGACGATGTGATTTTGACTTTTCTGAAACACAAATAATTTACTGTTAATGCTTACAATACATTCTCCAAAGAAAAACACTAAAATGTATACTTGCTCACAGTTTCTGGCCGTCAGTCTGAGAAACTATACCATATATCAAAAGTAGGTTCAAAGGCTTTATGAAACTAACGCCCCATATCTTGTAGAGTGCAAAAAAATGTTCCAGTCTGCAAACTCGAACCTGCCACTTAACACATTTTCAATTTCAGTAGATTTTAGTGTTATAATATGCAGGGCTAGCAATTTATATTTATTCTCACTTGGCCACAAAAACAATCTGCTGCAAAGTTGCCATCTACATAATGTTAAAAATGGTAGTCCAGAAAGATATGTCTCTGGCCCTTCCTGAATTTTACTGGTCTCCGAAAAGTGGACTAATATAAGTTAGAAACCATGATATGGACTATCATTAGATACCCTTATATTATTAGACTGAACAAGTTTTGACTAGACTCTGGCTCTGCACTCATTGATATCGTATCAGACTTGTAATTATGAATATAATGTCAATACAGTGAATACACCGATGATTTTTCTCCGCTACACTTCAGGTAGAGGTGGGTGGATTGGGGCTAAGTACAGGCAGGTCACAATGGCAAGTTATATAAGATCATGTATGGAAATGTTCCGCTGACATGTTTTCTCCTATTGTATCTAATTCCTGTATCCAATTACATCTCTGTATCACTGCCGTGATTTACAAGAATAAACATCATTCATCATCATCATCATCATCATCAATAGCTAGATTTTCCAAATTAATGATGGTAGAAGTCCTGGCGGCTGCTCATACAGCAAGTCTGATATATCGGGGAAATCAACTTATAACATGTCAATCGAAGTGTAATATCCCAAATGTTGTAATCATGGTAATGTATTGTTAATCAATGTGTTATATGGTAAAAATAATATTTTCAATTGTGCACATTTCCAAGATCTGGAAAACATCTCTTATAATAATAATAATTTGACTTGACATAGTATACCCCAATCTGTGGTTATCCCCAACTTATATAACATTTGAATCTTAGAGGTCCATTCGATCTCAAACATTCAATATTTTCATGGTTATGGTTGACACTGTAATGACAGCTTGGCTGTCAAGTTTCATGTTTAATGTTGAATGCTGATTCCAGCTTTAGTGCTATTACTGGACCTTAGATGTTCATTTATGGTCATGTTTACTGTTTCACAAAATAACATGTGGAATAAGCTCGTGCACATCCCTTACCAACATGGCGGAAGGTGTCCAGTATACTGCATTCTTGCCAACTCTTCTAATGACAACGAGCAAAAGTATAATGAGATGTGATCATGTGTTTGCTGTAATGGGGAGTTAGTCAGGCGATAACTGGTCGCTAGCCAGTAGTCATATTAAATTATTTGTGCAGCTACTCCTTTTAATAAAATGGTAACTCTCTACATTCAGAATCCAGCCATTCCAAACATCATCAATAAAAGTGATTTTAAAAAACTAGGATTTGGAGTGCCACCTTGCCTGATGCACATTTTGACAGCTGCCACAAACACTGAGCAGTGCTGCAAACAGTCTGGGATTATTTTGATATGTATGGCACTGTTGTTCAATAGGTCATTCTCTCATTAACCATATGTTTGAGAAATAGGCTTCTTCAAATTAAAGGTACATAAATATGCCACTAAGCCACAGCACTGTTGGACATAGATATATCTCTCTTTAGTGTCACAATATCAAATTTGATTTCCAACCAACACTGTTGAGAAGATTTGAGCCTCCATACTCACATCTGTCAGAAATGGGATACAAATGTCACAGTGATATTTAGATAACTAGAATACACACATGGAGTGATAATGGACATAAACAGTTGATGACCAAATAAAATCAAATACGGAGAGTAATTTATTGATGCAAGATGCATATGACTTGTGACTTCTTGAAAAATATGGCGGTGCATTAGGTCTATCGGCAGCTATATACCTTCGTCTGTCAGATCTTACCTCTGGGCGAGCTTGGACTTTTTCGCTCTGGAGATGCTCGATGGTCTGGGGATTTTCGACTCCATATCTTGTGACTGCTTGGTGTAGGAGATGCATTTAAGCTGCGTGTTGGACTTTTTTGTTTCAGAGTGAATGTCTTAACAGCTTTTATCGGTCCTTGCTTTGTTGATGCCGGGGACACATTACGACGAACTCGTTGAGGCGGCTGTCCTGACATTTCTTTCACACTCTCTTCGTGAAATTTGTTTGAAGACCCTTCCTTAGTCTTCCGTCTTTACGTAGAAATAGTTGTTCTCGGCCTATCAAGGCAGACTATCGAAAAAACTTAGATTTTCATCCCTGGCACTGTGTCAATTTTATCCAACCCAGAACTCTCTCAAAAAAATTTCACACAACGGTGTCACGTGACTACAATCTCACTGTCCGATTGGTTAGATTTCCGCCATATTTCTCACCCAGAAAATCCCTTTCTCTTGATAGCGAAAGGTATTTGTCAATTTATTGATGTTAATGCATCATCGCACGAAACTTCAACAATCATAACTGCCTGAGAATTTTATGATTCTTGAACCGCTTTTTGCTTTATTTGATCTTTCTTGTGTCAAATCAAGAATATCCCCCATGAGTCCCCGTACCCAGTCGATTGTCTCCCTTGCAGGTGCTTGACAACCAGTCGTCCATGTAAACAATGGAATGACAAGCGGCGACAACAAAAATATACTGAGTTCTAAAGTCTGTTTGTAAAACTTAATCCGTGACAGAACTAATCTTTTTCATATATAATCCAGGCCACGCGAGCCACTGGCCTTGTGTGTGATAAAGCGCTCTTAAAACTGATCTGACCTGGAACTGCCATTTTGATATTCATTACTTTCTACATATGTTTGGTGAAACAATATTTCGTGAATGATCCATAAGTTGTAATAGTTCAAATATTGATAAAACGAGTTCTTAGTAGAAAAATATTATATTAGAATCAACCGTTTATACGCTGAATGTGTGTTATGGGCATAACTATAGTGTGGTTTCCGGTTTGGCAGTTCGCCAAAAGTCAGCTGCCATGCTTCCTTAGCAACGGAAGGGAGCAGTTATTGTTGAACAGTCCTCACAAAGAAAAAATCCCGAAATTTGGCGACATTTGGAATTAAAACGACTTCTCCCTGGGGATGTATCAAACCTGTGGAATATTTTGAGAACAAATTCATCTATTTAAATAAATGTTATAACGAGGGGAAAATATTGACACGCACCTTAAAAACGCATTAGAATCATATTCCAAAGTGTACCTCCTGCACCCCTTAAATAATTTTTTTTGTTATATTTGATATAGGCCTAAGTCTATTTCATGATGTACTTTATTTTTGTATCAATTTTCCGTTCGTTGTTTAACGCCACTGTCAGCAATATTCCAGCTGTATGATGACGGCATGTACCGTATTTCCTCTATTAGACGCCGGGCCTCTAATAGAAGCCGGGTCAATTGTTCAGTGCGAAAAATAGAAGCCGGGCCTCTAAAAGACGCCGGGTCGATCAATTGATACAATTAATGATCCCGGGACAATCAGTTGATACAATTAATGATTCGGGACATTCGTGGTCATAGTGAAATGGGGGTATTAATAGAAGCCGGGCCTCTAACTGACGCCGGGTCAAAGGCTTGTCCGAAATAAATAGAAGCCCGGGCGTCTAATAGAGGAAATACGGTAAATAATCTTATCTGGACCAGACAAACCAGTGATTACAGTTGGGATACCATAATACGCAATGAACTAAGTCAGCGAGCCTTACCACCCGATTAATTTAGTCGCCTCATACAAGCATCGGTTGCTGGGAACTCCCCACGTGGAAGTTTTATATATTAGCCAGAAACATATGTAATACATCTTGGAGAAACTTCAGCTAAACCAAGAAAGAGAATTCTCAGATTTGATTTGCCGCATGATACAGTGTTACTATCAAGTACTAGTGATAATGTCACCTGTACTTCGATGAGATAGCTGTGTTATATAGGGCAATATCAGCGTTAGAAATTGGCACTAGTCCTATAGTCCTTGCTAAACTGCCCTGTAAAGGTATCATAAGGACTAGCAGAAATTTGCCCTTTTTAAGGGTTTTGCTTTATGTTATCATTATAGGTTGCCGAAAACTGTTAGTTTCTAAGCCTGAATATAGTAATGTATTAGTATGCTTAATAGGTTTAGGCCTAACGCCGCACTCAGCAATATTCCAGCTACATGACGGCGGTCTGTAAATTATCGAGTCTGGACCAGACAATCTAGGGATTGACATCAGGAGTATCGATCCACGCAGTTGGGATACGATGACATGCATCAACCAAGTCAGCGAGCCTGACCGTCCGATCCCGTTAGTCGCCTCTTACGACAAGCATAGTCGCCTTTTATATTTACGGCAAACATGGGTTGCTGAACACCTATTCTACCCCGAATATTCACGGGTCGCTTAATAGGTAGGTGCATGTGTGCACATGGTGGTGTAAATGACTACTATGGATCCGGGTATGCGTTACGCACGTATATTAAATTGTCCTAAATGTGAGGTGAAATAGGGGGGCGGTCGGGTAGCCTAGTGGTTAAAGCGTCCGCTCGTCACGCCGAAGACCCGGGTCGATTCCCGGGTGAAGCCCATTTCTGGTGTCCACCGTCGTGATATTACTGGAATATTGCCAAAAGCGGCGTAAAACCACACTCACTAACTCACTAACTGAGGTGAAATAGGGTTTAACGTCGCGTTCAAGATCATTTCTATTTTATATAGCGACGTGTGCGCGCGTGTGTGTGGCTGCTTGTACTATTATCCGGACTAATCCCGATTTTGCAGTGCTAGCTCACTGAGATACAGTCCTTGTTTAATCCCCGTAATGCCGAGCGCCAAGCAGAGTAACACTAAGTACCATCTTTTTACGTCTTTTAGTATGACGCTGCCAGGGATCGAACCCACGACCATCCACTCTCCCGGCAGACGCTCTACCCACTAGACCTCGGAGGCTGTCCTTATACATGTAAACCAATCTATACATACCACATATTATTAGTTATGCTGCCTTTCGTTGCCGTCGACACCATAACGAATTTATTATGCCGAAAGGTTTACACTATCTGATATCCATATATCGCACATGTCATGTCAAAGTGAAAACGTATCCCAACCGTTGACGTTACGGGTCAAAGGGAGACAACTCTTGATTTTAATTTTAACTACAATCTTTACCAATAAGTAACGACCGTGATCTAAAAAATATTAGTGTCATTGCACATCAAAATTAATTCTATAAAAACTCAAAACAGTGTCGAAAAACGAATTTCTGTACCAGAATTAGCATGTAAAATATGTGAGGTGGGTGTTGGAAAATCCAAAATGGCTGTTACTGACGGTATACGGTCTCATATTAATCAGCAACAACTATCTTGGTTTTTCACTAACGGTATACCGGCTCATATGGGGTTATTTATTTACACGTGTACTTGTTTGTTTGCTTGTTGTTTAACGCCGCACTCAGCAATATTCCACCTTTATGACGGCGGTCTGTGTATAATCGAGTCTGGACCAGATAATCCAGTGATTGACATCATGAGCATCGATCCACACAATTGGGATCGATGACATGCATCAACCAAGTCAGCGAGCCTGACCACCCGATCCTGTTAGTCGCCTCTTACGACAAGCGAAGTCGCCTTTTACTCAACGCATCTTCTTTATCATATGCATTCGATAAAGTATCATATCAATCATACACATGCATGCTTGCAGCTTTTGGAACACCCCAAGTCAAGATTATTGCACTTTTACAGCGAGATGCATGTGTGCGTCTGCTTGCACTAGTACGGGCTAATGTCGGCTTTAATATGCTAGCCTGCCGACAAACATTGCCGCTATTTAAAAAGGATTTCCAACTCAGACACATTACACTGATTCCGAGCCAGTACAAAAGGCAGGGTGAAAACAATATACCATATCTTAACGTCTTTTGGTTGGGATGACGTGGCCTGAGGATCGATGCACCGACATTTCGCTCTCCGTGCAGGCGCCCTAGCCACTGCACCACGGAGACGGTCTTACTTACTTACTTACTTATTTTGGAGATTTAACGTGCGCTTTCCGACTGCAAGCGTATGTCGCACACGGGCCCGGCCAGGCCATTTAATGTGTTTCCGAAAAGGGGAAAAGTGAGTTTGTGCAACCCAGGAGGGGGGCTTTAGGGGTTGCTTGTATAGTAATTTAGAGATTTGGAATGAATGCCAAGAGTGGGTGGAGGACGAACTCAGGGAGCTGTGTAAGGAGACGGAGACGGTCTGCACATTCAGTGTTTTGTGTCTCAAGACGTGTCAAATCTTCCGGGAGTGAAGGTGGGCGGGTGCGTGGGTGGGTGTTTTAGCGGGTAGCAAGATCACCCGTGTTCTGTCAACGCGACCAGTGTTCACACATCTACCCGATGTACACGCTGTCATTATCAGCTTCCTATTCATATATGGGCTGATGTCTTCTTTTATACTCTCACAGCGTCCTTCACGGGCTCGAGATACACATATACCAGACTGTGGGGTGAAATGGACGTGTACCAGACTGTAGGGTGAAATGGACGTGTACTAGACTGTGGGGTGAGATGGACGTGTACCAGTCTATAGGGTGAAATGGACGTGTACTAGACTGTGGGGTGAAATGGACGAGTACTAGACTGTGGGGTGAAATGGACGTGTACCAGACTGTGGGGTGAAATGGACGTGTACCAGACTGTGGGGTGAGATGGACGTGTACCAGACTATGGGGTGAGATGGACATATGCAAGACTGTGGGGTGAAATGGACGTGTACTAGACTGTGGGGTGAGATGGACATATGCCAGACTGTGGGGTGAGAAGGACATATACCAGACTGTGTGGTGAGATGGACGTGTACTAGACTGTGGGGTGAAATGGACATGTACCAGGCTGTAGGGTGAGATGGACATATGCCAGACCGTGTGGTGAGATGGACATATACAAGACTGTGGGGTGAGATGGACGTGTACCAGACTGTGGGGTCAGATGGACATATACCAGACTCTGGGGTGATATGGACGTGTACCAGACTGTGAGGTGAGATGGACGTGTATCAGACTGTGGGGTGAGATGGACATGAACCAGACTGTGGGGTGAGATGGATGTGTACCAGACTGTGGGGTGAGATGGACGTGTACCAGACTGTGGGGTGTGATGGACATGAACCAGACTGTGGGGTGAGATGGACGTGTATCAGACTGTGGGGTGAGATGGACATATACCAGACTGTGGGGTTAGATAGACGTGTACTAGACTGTTGGGTGAGATGGACATATACCAGACTGTGGGGTGAAATGGATGTGTACCAGACTGTGGGGTGAGATGGATGTGTACCAGACTGTGGGGTGAGATGGACATGAACCAGACTGTGGGGTTAGATAGACGTGTACTAGACTGTTGGGTGAGATGGACATATACCAGACTGTGGGGTTAGATAGACGTGTACTAGACTGTTGGGTGAGATGGACATATACCAGACTGTGGGGTTAGATAGATGTGTACTAGACTGTTGGGTGAGATGGACATATACCAGACTGGGGGGTGAAATGGATGTGTACCAGACTGTGAGGTGAGATGGATGTGTACCAGACTTTGGGGTGAGATGGACATATACCAGACTGTGGGGTGAAAAGGATGGGTACCAGACTGTGGGGTCAAATGGATGTGTACCAGACTGGGGGGTCAAATGGATGTGTACCAGACTGTGGGGGAGATGGATGTATAAAGATGTGTAGGAAGAAGTACAGGGTCTGAAAATGCCAGGCCTCCACACACTGTATCCATGAGAGGAATCAAACCCAGATGTTAGGCATCACAAGTGACCACTTTAACAACAAGGCTTTCTTGACCAACTCAGAATACTGAAAAGACAAGTACTCCGCCAGTCCATTTCACACAATTACGGTTAATCGGAGATAAAAAAAAGAAAGAAAGACGAAGCAGTTTTATTAAAACTTTAATATGTTTATAAAAACAAAACATGTATGTAGCAAACCACAACACACGAAAGGGCTGTTTAAAAGATTTAAAACAAGTCATCATTTTAGACACTACACAATCCATATATACTACTCAAAAGATGTTAAGGAAAACCTGTTGCTTTCATTTTACTATCGTTAATTTGTCATGCCATGATAGATGAACTATAGTAATATGAAATAATCGGGTGTTCCTTAACTTCTTTTGAGTAGTATAGTATTGACTTCAAGAGACTTCAGTTATCTTAATGTTTGGTGAAATAATACATATACTCAAGGTAAAAACTTAAGCAAACTCAAACAACAATCTCATTCAAATGCATCCCTGCATGAAGTTCTCACAATTCCTTGTGTCACATGATCTTTCTAATCAGCCAATCCGCTAGTAGGCTTCTAAATTCTTGGTACAAGTCAGCGAAACATTCACATATCTGTTTTCTGCCTCTTAGAAATGGACCTAATCAAGGGTGCGAAATGCAAAGTAATAAACAGGGATAGACATAGACACTAGTCTCTTAGTACGAGGCTAGTTAAAATTTAGAGAGACACCTTGTTTTATGCCAAAATCTAGTTTCAAAACCCACTCGTCCAAAATGAGCTGCACATTAGTTTGATATGAGGTGTCTACACCTGTAAAAGGCTTTGCTGTTATGTTGTTATGGATACTGTACACAACCTGGTATTTTTTAGTGACATGGCATCTTCACTTAAATCCAATGATTGACATCATGAGCATCGATCTATGCAATTGGGATACAATGACATCCAACCAAGTCAGCGAACCTGACCATCCGATCCCATTAGTTGCCTCTTACGACAAGCATGGTCACAAAGCAGACAAATTGTTTTTCACAGCACTTTCATAGAAACTGACCACGTTGGAGAGGCCTCCAAGATCAAGTCAAGGATTATAACTGGGGCAAATCTAGGATTCCGATTAAAATCAGACCTTAGTTCTCGCTACCGCTAAACAAAGATCTAAAGACATCCCATTAATATATCAGACATATATGCATGACATTTTCCTGAAACCTTCCCGATGGTGAGTGAGTGAGTTTGCTTGTCAGTGTCCAGTAACCATCATGACCATAGTTGGTAACTTTTCTGTTGGGCTGCATGACATTTTTTCTGAAACCTGACCGACGGTGAGTGAGTGAGTTTGCTTGTCAGTGTCCAGTGACCATTGTTGGTAACTTTTCTGTCGGGCTGCATGATATTTTCCTGAAACCTGCCCGACGGTGAGGGAGTGAGTTTGCTTGTCAGTATCCAGTGACCATTGTTGGTAACTTTTCTGTTGGGCTGCATGACATTTTCCTGAAACCTGCCCGATGGTGAGTGAGTGAGTTTGCTTGCCAGTGTCCAGTAACCATTGTTGGTAACTTTTCTGTCGGGCTGCATGATATTTTCCTGAAACCTCCCTGACGGTGAGTGAGTGAGTTTGCTTGTCAGTGTCCAGTAACCATTGTTGGTAACTTTTCTGTTGGGCTGCATGACATTTTCCTGAAACCTCCCTGACGGTGAGTGAGTGAGTTTGCTTGTCAGTGTCCAGTAACCATTGTTGGTAACTTTTCTGTCGGGCTGCATGATATTTTCCTGAAACCTGCCCGATGGTGAGTGAGTGAGTTTGCTTGTCAGTGTCCAGTAACCATTGTTGGTAACTTTTCTGTTGGGCTGCATATTTTCCTGAAACCTCCCTGACGGTGAGTGAGTTTGCTTGTCAGTGTCCAGTAACCATTGTTGGTAACTTTTCTGTTGGGCTGCATGATATTTTCCTGAAACCTCCCTGACGGTGAGGGAGTGAGTTTGCTTGTCAGTGTCCAGTAACCATTGTTGGTAACTTTTCTGTCGGGCTGCATGACATTTTCCTGAAACCTGCCCGATGGTGAGTGAGTGAGTTTGCTTGTCAGTGTCCAGTAACCATTGTTGGTAACTTTTCTGTTGGGCTGCATGACATTTTCCTGAAACCTCCCTGACGGTGAGTGAGTGAGTTTGCTTGTCAGTGTCCAGTAACCATTGTTGGTAACTTTTCTGTCGGGCTGCATGATATTTTCCTGAAACCTGCCCGACGTTCTGGCAGATAATTTTAAGACTACCAGTACTTATGTATTCAACTTCTCGTAGATTCTTAAGTGATTGTTTTGCATTGTTTCAACTGAATCAAGATGTGATTTGTCTCAACATTTTTTTTTTTGATTTAACAAAATAAAAAAATGTCTGAATGCGGGCAGGTAACTTGGAAGATGGGCAGGCAACAATTATGAGCTACCTGCCAGGCTGTCTTGTTGGGTTTTATATTTATTTCAAACACTGATCAGCCCTGATATTCAAATATTTTCTGAATATATACTAAGTGCTGACAAACCAAGAACCATTATTAGGGAGAATCTGGGATATTAAAAAACAATCATAGGTTTCTGGCACGCCTAAGGTATGCAACTCTGCACAGCAAATTGCAGCACCATATACAACTGAGACTCTTGTCTCCACAAAACTAGTTAAGATGGAGTATTTGTAAGTGCCTAACCATTGGGTCTATCTATTCACCCTGAGTGTACAATGTGTCAAATACTGTCTCCCTTGAAATATTGCACTGGGGTACGAGACTTGCGACAAATAGTATTTAAACCCACACTGTCACATGCACCTCTCGTATAAATCCTTGAACAAAGGGGAGTAACTCTGTCATTATTGTCGCAGTAATCTCAGACTGGATTGATTCTCTTTGCCCTCACTCAAAAAATACCACTACCCAAATTCCTGCAAGTATTTCAACTCATAGCTAAAGTCATAATCATATTTGGACAAATCTAATGTGGACGTCTGTAACCCAAGCCGGTTGTCCAGCGAGTCCAGTCTCTGCAATAAAGACAGATGTGGTGCCAGTTGGAACGGGATGTCGGCCAGAGGCAACATGTGGTTGTTGTTGGAAGACATATCAAGGGGAGACAACTGCATGTTCATTCCCACTACACCTGTTGTCATTGCACCTTGGTAGCCGGGAGGTTGCTCCATTTGTGTCTGAAAAAAAAGTAGTCAGTTAAACAGACCATTAAATAATTGGTCCTTAGGCCTTAAACTATACATTTGCAATCTTAAACTGATCAAGGGATGAAATACTAAATTTCAAATTTGGGGAAAACTTAGAAATATTGATTTAAATTTTTGTTGTTGATATGACAAGAACCCTTCGCTTATACACTTTCATGTTTTTGACAAAAAAAACATGTGGAAAAGGACGTTCTAGATGTTGTCAGGTAGCATTTTGTTTTCTCTTTTTTAATGAACATTAATTAACCTGATTTTCTAGGATACACAGGACAAAGATGTTGTGCATTCAGCAAAATAAAAACATTGGTGACTTTGGTATTGACTTTTTATTGGCCTCATTTTTCATGTATACAAACATGATGACAAAGGAATCAGTTTCATAAAAAGTGTTACCAAGGTTACCTTTGAGTTCATAATCAAACAAATTCTAAACATGCCTAAAACTTATATTACAGTAAATGTTATAATACCATCCCTCTTAAAGCAATGGTTTTGAAAATATCCAGGGGCAATTTCTGTCATAATATTTCTCAACCTGATAAAGCTATATCCTACCTGTGCGTAGTCCGGAGGTGAATACATTCTGTGCTGATCAACATACTGTTGATGAGTGACAGTGGTACGATCACTAGCAGTTTCACCAATCATCAAGAACCCATCTTCTTCACGATCGTCATGGTTACCATCAGGGGGATAACGGGTAACATCCTTAGTCTGACTTTGGGGTAGCAACTTTAACCTGCTGAACACTGACTGCAACATTGACTCCTCTGTGTGGCTCACATCTAGCACCAGGTACCTGTAGCAGAAGCAGACAATCAATGATAGGAGAGTGAGTTTGGTTTAACGCCACTTATAACAGTATTTCAGTTATAACACAGGATGTCAGCTTGATCATGTTAATGTGGGAGGCAATCTCATTAAAATCAGATCTTAGTTCAGAGCATCGCTTACCAGATCGGGAAAGTGACAGTCGGAATGTTTTTTTTCTAACCATGCAACCTCAAAAAGGTTATAACAGGGTATTCCAAACAACAGTTAGGGGCTCATCATCTTTCTCATCAAAACCACAATAAAGTTTGAGAAAGCAGCTTTCTGATTTCTGACAACCCATATCATCCTGCAGTGTATCATATCTCCATTCTACCATAATTATGAATACCATTGATCCATTTAATTCTCCATTCTACCATAATTATGAATACCATTGATCCATTTAATTCTCCATTCTACCATAATTATGAATACCATTGATCCATTTAATTCTCCATTCTACCATAATTATGAATACCACTGATCCATTTAATTCTCCATTCTACCATAATTATGAATACCATCGATCCATTTAATTCACTGAAAGTGGTAAACATCTGGAACCTGTCTTCACTCTCTCCCTCAGTCACTGGCTCTGTCTAGTCTTTTTAGCACGAACATGTCTTTTTAAAAACAAAAATATTTCATGACACCTGACATTCACTATAAATTGACATTCAACTGTTGGGACTGCCATTAGCCATTAATAAATCATTTTCTGTCATCCACAAAAATGACAAAGGTAAATGTTTACATTCAAAAGGGCCTTTTGGGGTCACAAAATAATTTATGAATTAAGATAAAGAATTAAGAGAATTCTTGATACGTAGGCCTAAATATCAGGAGCATTTATTGACATAACATAGATTGCTGCCAGCGTTCTACATGTATTACCAGTTTACACACTTGTTTCATTACATCCATGTGTTCGTTCGTTTTTTTAAATCTAACCATGGACCTAACCTAACCTAACATATCGTATGTAGTATCAATGATCTGACAAGCTGGTTGACGTATGACGTTAATGTTTTTGATATTCAAACTTACTTTCTGTTTCGAAGATGGGCTGACACACGCAGATTAGGTCTTTTCTTGCAAATATGTCACTATTAAATGTCTGAACGATGTTGGGCATCTGGCAGAATAAGAAGCTGACTCAATCGGCGTCTACCATGTAATATGAATCATGATGTAGTGCTTATACCTCGAAATACAACACAAGGGCGATGACAGGTACTTGTATATACTATCATTCATAAAACAAATTCTAAAGTAAATTTGGATGTATATAAATTTAACTGAACATTCATATCTAACGCCATATAATATTTATTTTTTTACAACTTTTCCTCGTATTTTGTATTATGTACTGAGTAAGATTAAAAATGAATTTGATTGACAAACTTCTTTATGTACTGAACCGAAACTTGAGATATGTTATTCTGAATATACTATGATGGAGCCGGAAGTGAAATCAGCAGCTTCCGCTGAAGAATTTCCCGCGAAGTTTGCAGATTGTTGTGTTCTTGGGAACGTCTCACTTTTATAAAGCAGACATGGACAACGAATTTTCTCGCCCAAGAGTAAATGCATCGCTCTTGTCTTCTTACCAAGGAAGACAGGTGTGCGCCCTAGGAATGGCCAAAAATGTAAGTAGCTCCAGATCCAGAAATAGGCTGAATACGTCAGTAGGCCCTATATAATGGGTTATAGCGAAAACGGCACCGATTGGCGAAAACGGCACCGATTGGCGAAAACGGCACCGATTGGCGAAAACGGCACCTCGACTCAAGCGATAACGGCATCTTATTTTTTTTAACCTTGGCTAGGCCGTAGTTAACTTTTTTTTTACATGGGGGGGGGGGGGGGGGGGGGGGGGTGGCAAATATTTGTACAAGTATCACTTGTCCCCAACTTGATTCAAATAAAACTGTTTCCCTGGAAAGCAATCAGTAAAGCCCTTCCAGAAGCCCGCATCCGTGGATGTCTGTTCCACCTGACTCGGGCAGTCTGTTTCTAGGTATGACATGTAAATGCATCAAGTAACATGTAAATAAACCATATATATTACTACAGAAATCGTTGTTATCGTTATTAAAAAAAGAGGTGTTTTCGCCAAATGCGGTGCCGTTTTCGCCAGAGAAATCGGTGACATTTTGCTGAGGTGCCATGTTAGCCTGCACCCCTATATAAATAATGTGTATGAAAACGTTTTGTCAGTAATTGGCCAATGATAATTAAATGTTAGTCGCCAGGGTTGAGTTGTATTGAAAATGATTGTTGAACAGGGGCTGCGGTAATTTCATAACCCAAAAGAGTTCGTTAAAAGTTTCCACAAAATGTGAAATTTTGTAATCCAAAACGAAAATAGCAATTTAGATTTAGGTCTATATAACATCGTGATACAACATGATCTAAATCCTGCAGCAAATGCAAGGGCAACAATGCAGTAGACCAGGCACAGCCCGAGCACTACCATCCACTCATTTACCCTGCTGTAGCACATTAATTAGCCAAGAACCGCATTTGAGTCCCTGCAGCGCTAACTGGATCTGAAAAAGTGCGCCAGGTAGAGTGCATTACTCCCTGGAAACAATGCAGTTTACCGGGCGCAGCCTGAGTGCTACCATCAGCTCAATTACCACGAGGGGCGGTGGGGTAGCCTATTGGTTAAAGTGTTCGCTCGTCACGCCAAAGACCCGGGTTCAATTGCCCACATGGGTACAATGTGTGAAGCCCATTTCTGGGTTGTTGCTGGAATATTGCGAAAAGCGTCGTAAAACAATACTCTCTCAATTACTGCGGTATAGTGCGACCGCTGGACTTGTCCGACATTGCCACGGGTCAGATTTTATTCAGGGAGTCATCATTATTTAAATATGGGTAAATATTTTTAAAGCGTGTACTTTTTACTAACATCCTTAAAGAGGCTGCATGTAATGTTGATATTTCATTTAAGAAATAATCAAACCCCACTTGTCGTTTATTTCTTAAGGAAACATTGTAAAACATACTCACATTCACAGTGGACAGTTTATTTCGTTATTGCAGGTGGACAGCAGCGGCCTTGGACTGACGCTGGCTACTGGAGACGGAAAGGAAATTAAAATCACCATGCAGGAACCTGTAAGTGAACATGGGACTCAGTGGGATTTATCTGGCAGTCCTACCTTACTTCAGCTAAACACTGGTCTATTTAATGACATTTGAGGTGAACTGGTGGCCCAGTCGTCTGTGATGCCACAATTTGCTGTGCACAGTTGTATCCCTTGGGCCGGCCAGAATCCGATGATTGTGGGTTTGAATCCTTGGTCTGTCTGCACCATGCTAGTGGGTTTCACTAAAGTGGTAGGTAATCACGTAGAACTTAAGGATTTCCTTTTGCACATTTCTCAAACAGTAACATTATAAACGGAAACAATGGGTGTCTGAAAAACATACATAACTCTGTTGTTTAATGGCGCTCACAGCAATATCCAGGGACAATCAGGTAGCCTAGTGGTTAAAGCGTTAGTTGTCTCGCCAAAGACCTGGATTCGATTCACGACATGGGTACTATGTGTGAAGCCCATTTCTGGTGTCCCCTGCCATGATATTGCTGGGATATTGCTAAAAGCGGCGTAAAATCAAACTCATTTCCTTATTACACTGACATGCTGTGACAGGACGGAAATACTGGTCACTCACTCACTCAGCGACATTTCACCTTGACTTTGGCAATACTTCATTGTAAATGCGGCAGCCGCGTAGCCAAGTGGTTAAAGTGTTCGCTCGCCACGCCGAAAGCCTGGGTTCCATTCCCAACATGGGTACAATGTGTGGAGCCCATTTCTGGTGTTCCCTGCCGTGATATTGCTGGAATATTGCTAAAAGCGGTGTAAAACCAAACTCACCCAATCATTGTAAATGTTCGTGTTTCAGCTGACAGAGTACGTGGCAGGGTTGACAGAGATCCATGGCAAGGTTGATGAGCGAGGCTCCGGCATCGTGTGTGACCACTATGTTCTGTTTCCTGAACAAGCATCGAATACTTTTGGTAGGTCAGCCGCTGGTTGTGCTATGTTATCATGTAACTTGCTCTCCTATGCTTCCCCGGCGTGATATGCATTATATGCTATACCAAAATGTGGGTGGCCAAATCAATACAAATTTGGGTTGGATGATTAGAGGATATACTTTCTAGAAAATGCTCATAGGAGAGGTGAAATTGGGTTTAACGTTGCGTCCAAGATAGTTACACTTATATAGCGGCGTGCGTGCATGCATGTGTGTGTTGGGGGGAGGGGGGGGAGCTGCTTATACCACCGTGCACACTTTTTTTCCCAAAAACACAGCTGGGTAGAAGAGGGTGCACATTATACACTCCATAAAGAGTTTTGATGCTTTTTGTCCAGACTGATGCTGATTTATAGTGCAAGGTAACTGAGATACCATGTGTTGTGTCCCTTAGGTATGCCAGGAACCTGTGATTGTTGGTTCCAATCCTTGATTCACCTGATTGTTTCTTGGTTTGTCAGCATCTTGTCCATGCTCATGTTTTTCACCAAAGTGATACAAACTTTGCTCCCACATGAAATAACTGAAAACGTCAAACCCTACTGATCCGGGATAGAATAGGTCTTCAGCAACCCATGCTTGCCGTGAAAGCGACAATACTTGTTGTAAGAGACAACTACCGGGATCGGGCGGTCAGGCTGGCTGACTTGGTTGATGCATGTCATCGATCCCAATTGCATGGATCGATGCTCATGATGTAAATCACTGGATTATCTGACCCAGACTCGATTATTTACAGACCACCGTCGTATAGCTGGAATATTGCTGAGTGCGACGTAAAACAACAAACAAACAAACTCATCAGTAAACAGAAAAATATATCTGACAACTTTATTTCCTTCACGACTAGATATGCAGATGTACAACCAGGCAGTGGAATTGATGACCAGACTGCCTGACCACTACCAGATTGGGGTCAAGCAATGAGAAGCAGAGAGGAGTCTCTGTGTCAAGTAGCTATGGACTAACGTGTGTGTGTGTGTGTGTGAGGACATGATGGAGTGGCCAAGACTAGCTGACCTGTACCTAAGGGAGGGAACTGACAGACACATTTCAGATGTGCCACATCAAGCTGTGACAAGAGCTGCCGATATGCATCAGTTCTGAACAGGGTTTTGTCTCCGTGATGGTTGGTGTATGCCTGTAAATATCAGCATCTGATTTTCACAAATCCCGATACAAAGTTATGTATTCTTTCTTGTAGTCTTGCAAATATGGCTGTTAAAAATCAGGTTAGCCACTTGTATATTTACGGTCAAGGAATAGGTATTCACCAGTTTCATCTCATCCATAGGTGGCAGTTATCATGATTATTTTCTTAGCATTATTTTCAACAAAGTAGACACAATTAATGGATAACAACTTCTTTAATACTGTAAAGGCAACTTTCGGTATAGATACTTATACTATTGTCTTGCTTGACGACGGTATTAGGACCTATACCGAAACAGTATTAAAGAAGTTGTTATCCATAAATTGTGTCTACTTTGTCATCCATCAACTTCTGAGTAATACCTATCAAACAATTCATTATTTTCTAAGTCTGATTAATTAGATATATTGTCAAAGTGATGTACCCGACATCTTGTGAATAATAATTAAAAGTGTATATGCAACATCTTTTCTGTTCTTGTGGATTTTTTTAATGCTTAACAATGTTTGCAAGACAATCGTCATGATTGTCCCTTTGAAAGTATGTGGCGTAAGTGAGTGAATTTCTTTACTGCCAAAAACAATTATTCCAACTCCCATTGTGGCGCCATATTATCAGGTCTGGTGTGGATACCTTGTGTGTTGAGGATTAATCTTGCATAACAAAATATCTCAGCTGTTACTACAGAGAACAATCTTAAGGGAGGCACATCACGTCTGTTTTACTGTAGCAGCTGAAGTGAGCAAGTGCGAAACAGAGCTCATCTGACGTGGTTGTAAATGAGCCTTGTATCTCTGCCGACATTCACAACAACCCGGTACTGGGTGCCAACCTCTACCATCGAAGTATCCACCATGCCACATAATTTGTTTGGGTATCCAAGTTAAGAAATATTGAGTCTTGTTCGTGTACATAGCTGGTACAGGTACATTAGTGAGTTGGGTTTAACGCCGCTTTCAACAGTATTCTAGTTATATCACAGCGTGTCAGCTCAATGTGGGAGGAAAGCCCGAAGTGATGCAGGTCTCAGACGCTACCACTGCGGTGAAACCTATGAGCACGGGTATGGTGCTGACAAACCTAGAAACGCCCAAGGGACGCAACTCTACACAGCGAATCGCAGCGCCTTACGATGACTGGGCCACCCGTGCCCCCACATGTAAACTAGATTGGGATTTTCACATACAATGCATGACCATGCATGCACAAAAAAATTAGGGCTATTTGGTTGATTTGTCACTCTTTGCAAGGAAAAAATACATTTCAACTTTGAACTATTGGGATCCATTTTCCAGATAAACATTTCATGGCTTCCCGCATTAAGGCATCCAAAATACCACTTAACAAGGTTTGGCATCTGGAATAGAAAATGGGGGTTGGCACTCCCAGCATAGTATGGCCACTGAGACTTCCCCAACAACCCCAATATTGTAACATGAACATGACACGCAGGAATACAATAGATTGTTTATTATATACAAGATACAATACAAGCTTTGGGTTTTATATATTCACAATGATTGCACTGTCCAGATGACACAATAACTCTCATTCATCACTTTCATGTTCTGAAGACCGTATAGGGTGAGTGAGTGGGTGGGGTTTGACCCTGAACTGTATCGGCATACAATCACACTACTTGTGAAACCCATGGTATTGTGCTGACCAAGGATCATAAATGGAACAATACCTGGATTCAAATGCACAGCTAGTGGATCCTGGCAAAGCTAAGGGCAACAACTCTGCACAGCAATTTGCAGCATAAAAGACTGGATCCTTGTAACCAGGATTTGAAGCTGTGAGATGTGATTCAAGACCTGGAGTAATGACAACGATGGAGTGAGTGAGGGAGTATGGTTTTACGCCGCTTTTGGCAATATTCCAGCAATATCGGCGGGGGACACCAGAAATGGGCTTCACACATTGTACCCATGTTGGGAATCAAACCGGGGTCTTCGGTGTGACGAGCGAACGCTTTAACCACTAGGCTACCTGACTGCCCCTGACAAGGATCGAAGGCCATGTGTTGTCCATAGTTGCTATGAGATACTCTTTGGGGAATATTCATGCCAAGCATTCTAACCTTATTCTGTCATTGACTGTCTCAGTATGACCGAGTGAGTTGGGTTTAAAGCTAAAATCAGTTATATCACGGTGTATCGACTTGGTGTGGACGAAAGCCAGAAGTGATGGAGGTCTTAGACGTTTACCACTTCCTTGAAACCTCGAGCACAGGTATGGTGCTGACAAACCTAGACACATAATCAGGGCGAACTGGGATTCAAACCCATCTCAAAAAGGAAGTGAATAGAGTTTTACAATAAATACGACTCAATCATACCAATACTTGTAGGATCGCATATCCTTTGTCCTGGAAGACTAACCCTGACTGCAATTTGTTTGTCGTTTAACTCATACTCAACATAATTCCAGCTATATAACCACAGTCTGTAAGTAATCCAAGCCTGGAACAGTCAATCCAGTGATTGACATCATGAGCATTGATCTATGCAAATGGGATGCGATGACAGTAGTCAGCAAACCTGACCCTGTTAGTCGCCTCTTATGACAAGCAACCCTACTATCAAGCATCGAAGAACATATATTATGTTACATTTCCAACTTCCATCTTTTTCCAAATCATGCTGATATAATGTGAGAATGCATATTGCTTAATTGTCTAAGGGCAGTTTAACAGCGTCACACAGAACAGCTGATGCATGCAATCTTATTTAGAATCAGATCTTAGTGCTCACTACCGATAGAATGATCTGAGGACATCCCATTTCAGGTCATGTCAAGAATGACTTTTTGCAAACTTTTACCAACCAATGAATTTGCTAACAAGTTGACACTAGCCAATTAGAAAGCAGCTTATCAAGTTTTACAGCAATTGTTTCAAACTGGTGACTTCCATTCAAGACTGCTTTGAAAAATATTTTGACAGTTCTTTATTCAAAATTTTAAAATGAACAAAACAAAAATCTGGAATAGATGGCTGAGATAGTATAGCAGTACTTCCCAAGGGCAATGGAAGGTCTCTTCCGTTCAAATGTATATCCCACTGAGAGAAAGATGATGATTATGACAGAACTTAGATTGGAATACCCCATGTTAACTTTTTCAAGGTTGCATGATTAGAAACACATTCCAACCACCACTTTCATGATCTAGTAAGTGACGCTGAGATTGGTTGGATGAATTTGAAAGGTCGTTCTGACATGACCCCTTATGGGATGTCCTCAGATTTTTTTTGAGCACTAACGAGAACTAAGATCTGATATAATAAGATTGGCGATGTATGTGAATGTAGGTTATAATCATAAGAAATCAGCGATGGACAGGGTCCTCTGTGAAGTGTATTGCTTGTCTGGATATAGACACATCCTGAAGGTCAATCACATTTCTGATATAAATAACTCAATTTCTTGTGACATAATTCAATGTTCGAAGTATAAATCAAACGTGCAGCTGGTCAAAGGGAGATGAGCACCTGAGCATGTCCAGCACATAAAGAAAGGTCTTAATCCCTCAATCATAGGTTTAATTATTGTTGAAGCTTCAAGCTTATTCCTCATACAAATCAGTCGTATTGTCTGGGAAATGGATTTTGAACATTCAAACATGCAGCCAGTCAAAGGGAGATAACTCTGTGAGAATACTCCCCCTCAGTAGACAGGTATGGTTCCTCAGTATATATGATCGTTTTGACTGACAACATCATTCCTCAAACAGATGTCATTATCATCCGAAATTTAATTCAACTTCATCATCATGCATTTGCTTATTCAAGCTATGATCAAAACAAAACAATTAGCGTATGGCTGTTATTATTTTTCTCCACATCACAATTTTCATTTCAACAAAAGTTTCAGATAAGTTATCATGAAGTTCAAACAATGTTTTAAAAAATAATCACAATTTCCTATGTCATCAAAAGCTGTAGATACGAGACTGAGAATGAAGTTTTCAGTCATAATATGTAAGTTTAAATATAGGTATCTTTTGATGTCACGTGGCTGCCACAACCACCATTGCCGTACTCTCTCTCCCCATCACACGGCCCAGCGAGTCGATCTTCATACATTTGCAGCTGCAGTCGGTCACGGGACACTCTGAGTGGTCTCTGACAACAAACAGTCAGCATGTAGTTGGAGTCAAAGAATAAGGTTCTGTAGCTCAGCTGAATGTTTCAGTAATATTTCCAACATAAGCTCATAATGGTCTATAATGATAATAATAATAAAAACAACAATAAAAAAATTAAATTAAAAAATAATAATAATAATAGGCTATTTATATTGCTCATATTTCCACACCACTCAGGGGCATGCTCAAAGCGCTGTTATTACCCCGGTCACTGGATCAGTGTGCACTCAAGAATCATTCTCAGCTCCCTGGGGAGTATACAACCCAAGCTGCCTGTTAGGTGCTAGAAGGTTAACAACCACATTGCCATCTCATCCTACCGGGTACCCATTCACTACTGGGTGAACAGAGGCACATTTCGAACAAAGTCACTTGCCCAAGGAGACACATGTGTTACAAGGGTAGGTGCCTTATCATATGTCAAAAGGAGTGTTTGAAAGTATAAGAACCCATAAAATATTAAAATCGAGTGAGAACATTTGATTCCTGCGCATACATATTACATTCCATATTTATCGCCATCTACAGCGCAACATCGCCCATAAGCGACCCACTGTAGAAACCTTCAAAGTTGATGCTGTTGTTTGTTTGTTGTTTAACGCCGCACTCAGCAATATTCCAGCTATATTCCAGCTATATTGAGGCTGGACCAGACAATCCAGTGATTGACATCATGAGCATCGATCCACGCAATTGGGATCGATGACATGTATCAACCAAGTCAGCGAGCCTGACCACCCGATCCCGTTAGTCGCCTTTTACGACAAGCATAATCTCCTTTTACAGCAAGTATGGGTTGCGGAAGACCTATTCTACCCGGAATCTTCACAGGTCTCAAAGTTGATGCTAATTTATATACCCCGTCAATACTGTGATCCGGATTGAAGCACATGACAAGAGCATACACAATCCCTACATTTGCAATAAGAACGTGTTTGCCTTTGTAGCGTGTGTAACTCCAGCACACAGAGCCATTTTGAGTTGACACAGTGCGACACCGGATTGGTGGCCGTAAATTAAGAACATGCTTAAGTTCTTTCTTGTAAATATTTTGCCAATTAACTTTGTCTTAATTTACAAGGCTTCGTTTTGCTTAACTTTCAGCTTGTATATTCAACAAACCCCGATACACGTCTTCTCCAACACATGCTAATGGATGTAATGACGAAGTAGTGCAAAGCATGCAAGGTCATGGATGGACAAAGGTTTCTGCTCAGGTGAGCTTCAACTCATATGTGGTGGAGTGAAATGGGGTGTAACAGTCTGTCCAAGATTATATAATTGCACTTTTAGAATAGGTCTTCAGCAACTCATGCTTGCTGTACGAGGCAACTATGCCTTGGGTTGTCAGGCTCGCTGACTTGGTTGATGCATGTCATCATATCCCAATTACGTGGATCGATGCTCATGATGTCAATCACTGGATAGTCTCCTCCAGAATCGATTATTTACAGACCGCTGTCATATAGCTGGAATATTGCTGAGTGCAGCGTTAAACAACAAACAAACAAAACTTAGAATTATGCTCACAATTGTGTATTAATACGTCTTTTCCTTCCACATTGCTCGTTGTTTAAGGAGTAATGCAGGTTAAGTAAAAAATAAGGGCAATTGGAAATGTATGAATTACTTTTTTATAAACTCCTCATTCCAAACACAAACATGAAACATTGAACTCACTTGAACCAATTCTGTATATGAGAAGAATGGCCGCCGTGTCGACAGGACTGACACCAGGTGAACCAGTCGTCAAACATGGACATCTTCACAGTGCCTGCAAACAGACTCACATTGATTCCACAGCCAGGACCTCGCTGTCCATCCCTGACATGGGACGGGAAGATACTATACCACTCAACATATCACAGGGATACTATACTACTCAACATATCTCAGGGATACTATACTACTCAACATATCACAGGGATACTATACTACTCAACATATCAGGGATACTATACCACTCAACATATCAGGGATACTATACCACTCAACATATCCCAGGGATACTATACTACTCAACATATCACAGGGATACTATACTACTCAACATATCTCAGGGATACTATACTACTCAACATATCAGGGATACTATACCACTCAACATATCACAGGGATACTATACCAAACAACATATCACAGGGATACTATACCACACAACATATCACAGGGATACTATACCACTCAACATATCACAGGGATACTATACTACTCAACATATCACAGGGATACTATACTACACAACATATCACAGGGATACTATACTACTCAACATATCACAGGGATACTATACCACTCAACCTTCACAGGGATACTATACTACTCAACATATCACAGGGATACTATACCACTCAACATATCACAGGGATACTATACTACTCAAAATATCACAGGGATACTATACTACTCAACATATCACAGGGATACTATACTACTCAACATATCAAAGGGATACTATACTACTCAACATATCACAAGGATACTATACCACTCAACATATCACAGGGATACTATACCACACAACATATCACAGGGATACTATACTACTCAACATATCACAGGGATACTATACTACTCAACATATCACAGGGATACTATACCACTCAACATATCACAAGGATACTATACTACTCAACATATCACAGGGATACTATACCACACAACATATCACAGGGATACTATACCACTCAACATGTCACAGGGATACTATACCACTCAACATGTCACAGGGATACTATACTACTCAACATAACACAGGGATAGTGAGATATTATACTACTCAACATATCACAGGGATATTGAGATATACAACTCAACATATCACAGGGACATCGAGATACTATACTACTCAACATATCACAGGGATACTATACAAATTAACATATCACAGGGATATTGAGATACTATACTACTCAACACATCAAAGGGACATCGAGATACTATCCTACTCAACCTTTCACAGGGATATTGAGATGCTATACTATTCAACATATCACAGGGACATTTAGATATAATCTCCTGTTAAGAAACTAACGGCTTAAGAAAATATGTCCTTAATCTTACTTTAAATAGTTATGATGCTGAGAACATGACAATTTCTTGACAATATTGAATATTAATTATAAGACAAAATGTCCTGTTAATCTGTGTGGGTGTCTCTTGATATCTGTGCCCTGGGTACTTACTTGGGTGACCCTTGAGTTCGCCAACCCCTGTCCCCGAGGCTGTGCCCAGATTGGTGAGACAGAGGGCACAGCGAGGGAGAGACTTGCGACAACTCGGACAGCAGGTAACCTGAACATTAAAATAAAGTTGTGTTACTCATCATGCATGTTGTACTTGTCAGAAGATACATGGTACAGTTTAGTACTGTTGTATTGTTTTAAACTGATTCGTCTGTACTGCTGGCCTTGAGCAAGGGAGATCTGCGGCCATATTGAAAACTCCAGTTAGGCACATTAGTATAACATTGTAATATATAGATACTATTGATATTCTTGCGTCACTGACAGCTCTGCTGATGAAGGTGTAAGTTATCTGTTTACATGCTACAGCGGCCATATTGAAAAATCCATTCTGGGCAATTAGTCGTTTATTTTGGTCTTGTGACATGACACAGCTTGTTTGTTTGCATTTTAATAACCCACTATATTCAAGCTACCTGTAAATAATCGAGTCTGGACCAAGCAATGCAGTGATTGACGCTATGAGCAACGATCCAAGCCGAAGGGCTACAATGACATGCAATCAACCAAGTCACGAACCTGATGACCCAATGAATTTAGTCGCCTCTTACAACAAGCTGGGTCGCTGGGGACATATTTTAACCCGGAATCCCGAAGGGTTATACACAATACAGAAGCCCAACAGCAGACAAAACACTGCATAAACTAGCTTTCGATCAGTTGAGCCTATACAACATACAGTAGAACACGGATATAAGGAACACGGATATAGCGAACAAACGGATACAACAAACTGTTAAAAAATCCCCGATTTATCTCCCATATAATATCATATAAAACTTACATATATAACAAACTCTCTACAGCGAACTAACGGATACAGCGAACTGATATCTGATCACTGACAAGCCCATCTATCACTAATTAGTGACGTGGACAGCGAACTGAGATTCTCACTCAGTGTCACTGACAATTGCTGTACGCAATCAGCGGCGAATCAACACAATGGTGGCGAAACAATACAATCGGCGGTGACAAATCAACCTTGTTACATTTGCATTGTGTTAATCTTACCTGTACATGTAATCTTGTCTGTAAAACAAACATTAAACATATACAAGTCAATGCTGCAATTTCGTGTATTGTGTGTTTGTCTTATCCAAGATGGCGGACGTTTTCGAGCGAAAACGTGTATAACGAACAACGGATATAACGAACTGATTTCTCTGGTCCCTTGTAGTTTGTTATATCCGTGTTCTACTGTACTTAATTGACAGAGGATACGATAGCCCTGTTACGCACCCTGGGTTTGTAGGCCGCTGCTCTGCCCACATGCGTGCGGTAACCTGTAGAGCGGGCGATCATGGTGGACGTGCTGGTGATGGACTTCCCACAGAAGTTGCAGCCCACAAACACCTGGCTCGGGATGCGCTGGCCTGGGTCACTCTTGTGGTACAGGATGTCAAACTTGGCCCTGGAGGGTGTTTAGGAGACGTAATGAAAAAACAACATTGTTTCGGTTCATGCGAACAATTCACAAAAAGGCCACACACTTCGCGGAAAACAGATCGTGGCATTCGTTGCACATGCTGCAACTTGATTCTACACTTGATTTTTGTTTGTTTGTTGTTTAACGCCGCACTCAGCAATATTCCAGCTATATAAAGGTGGTCAGTAAATAATTGAGTCTGGACCAGACAATCCAGTGATTGATATCATGAGCATCGATCAATGCAATTGAGTTCGATGACATGCATCAACCAAGTCAGCGAGTCTGACCACAAAATCCCATTAGTCGCCTCTAACGACAAGCATAGTCGCCTTTTACGGCAAGCATGGGTTGCTGAACTACACTTGATGCATTGAAATAGTCAGTGTAGGCTTTTCATCTGATGGAGCAACACACACTTTGGTTTTCATTGTTGTAGACCAATATTCGTGGTCCTTATAGATGCAACAAGTAGCAATATTTGTGGTCCTTATAGATGTAACGAGTAGCAATATTCATGGTCCTTATAGATGTAATGAGTAGCAATATTCATGGTCCTTATCGATGTAACGAGTAACAATATTCATTGTCCTTACAGATGTAACGAGTAACAATATTCATGGTCCTTATAGACTGAATGTGTACCAATATCATAGTCCTTATATATATAACGTGTACAAGTATCGTGGTCCTTAGAAGGACAGAAGGCAGAACACGTGATCGTCACATTCCACTGCGTAACAGATGGAAACAAACAGAAATGTATATATATCTTTAACGGATATTTCAAACTTGGTGAGACAGAGGGCACAGCGAGGGAGAGACTTGCGACAACTCGGACAGCAGGTAACCTGAACATTGAAATAAAGATGTGTTACAATCGGCAGTGTCAGCAATACTCATCATGCCTGTTGTACTTGTCAGAAGATATGTGGTACAGTTTAGTACTGTTGTATTGTCTAAAACTGATTCGTTTGTACTGCCTTGAGCAAGGGAGATCTGTGGCCATATTGAAAACTCCAGTTAGGCACACAAGTCATCATGTGATGAACTGTTTCTTCTCAGACAAACATCAGGTACCTATTCTGGGCCATATCCTCACCAACAGAAGTATAGTTGATTGAGTGGAACAGTATGTCAGTGTGGTCAGATTGATGTGGGAGGAAAGCCTTAAGTGATGCAGGTCTGACAACCATATGTACGTTACATACCCAGAATCCATCTTCCTGAGGCAAGGGAGTTACTTACTGTGAAAGTCCAGTTTCCACCCTTGCCAAACTAGGCTGGAATTTCTGGGATCGATTGTGGAAGCACCAGTGTCTATTATGAGTAATGTCCCTTCTATCCATACCTCATATCACTTGCGTTTGCTTCAAATTAAATGGAGGTGCCTCGTTACTGCCCGGGTACCCACACCCCTATTACTCAACCCTACCCGGGTACCCGCTGTTGGTGTCAAGAGATAGGTACAAAATGTCCAGTTGGGAATAGTTTGACAGTAGCCCTGGCAGAATGTATTTAGATACACGTATAAAATGATGTGGTCATGCATACACTGAAGTTGACTGAAGTTTTAGCTTTGTTCAAACATATATAAGTCAGAAGGAACATGCTCGTAGTCATGAAGAAATGCGAACATTAGAGACTTAAAATTGTCATGTAACCATGTTGTTATATAGTGAATTTTTGTCATGAAACAATATATCACGTGACAACCACAGGTCCGGGTAGTCCTGTGGGTACCCGGGTCCTACTCCGTACCCACCCGACCCAAGTACCCGAGTTACCTGTCCCAGCTCTACCAAGTGCATCAAATCATGTGAGCACCCTGACTTAAAACAAGAAAAGATTTTGAAAAATTCTGTTGACAGCATGTTGATGGTACACATGCTGTACAAATCCTGCAATCGATTGATTTCGTTACGTGATTATGACTGGACTAAGCATAAACTCGTTAGTCTGGCCAAAACATAACTCAATGATTCCAGCCTAATTCGGCATGGGTGGAAACTGGACTTTTATAGTCAGTTAACTCCCTTGCCTTTGGAAGATGCCCAGGATCACAATCGGGTTAAATGGGGGATTCATGCCCATGACAGTGAATCCTGGAACTTAAGGGGTGCAGCTGTGCCTTCCTGTTGCATGAAAGAAGAGATAACTAGTATGGAGGTGTACCTGTGATGCCAGAGTCTCCAACGGTCCAGCAGTTTGCGGTAACTGAAACAAAACAAACAACGATGCCTGTTTAACAAAAATCATTTGCAGCTAGAACTCGAGTGAGTGAGTGAGTGCAATTGGAAGGGTGGATGTCTGAGTGAGTGGTTGAGTGAGTGGTTGAGTGAGTGAGTGGTTGAGTTAGTGAGTGAGTGAGTGAGTGGTTGAGTGAGTGAGTGAGTGGATGGTTGGATCAGTGAGTAGTGGTTGAGTGAGTGAGTGAGTGAGTGGATGGTTGGATCAGTGAGTAGGTGGTTGAGTGAGTGAGTGAGTGAGTGGATGGTTGGATCAGTGAGTAGGTGGTTGAGTGAGTGAGTGAGTGAGTGAGTGAGTGGATGGTTGGATCAGTGAGTAGGTGGTTGAGTGAGTGAGTGAGTGAGTGGATGGTTGGATCAGTGAGTAGGTGGTTGAGTGAGTGAGTGAGTGAGTGAGTGGATGGTTGGATCAGTGAGTGAGTGAGTGAGTGAGTGAGTGAGTGAGTGGATGGTTGGATCAGTGAGTAGGTGGTTGAGTGAGTGGTTGAGTGAGTGGATGGTTGGATCAGTGAGTAGGTGGTTGAGTGAGTGAGTGAGTGAGTGAGTGAATGGTTGGATCAGTGAGTAGTGGTTGAGTGAGTGAGTGAGTGAGTGGATGGTTGGATCAGTGAGTAGGTGGTTGAGTGAGTGAGTGAGTGAGTGAGTGGATGGTTGGATCAGTGAGTAGTGGTTGAGTGAGTGAGTGAGTGAGTGGATGGTTGGATCAGTGAGTAGGTGGTTGGGTGAGTGAGTGAGTGGATGGTTGGATCAGTGAGTAGGTGGTTGAGTGAGTGAGTGAGTGAGTGAGTGGATGGTTGGATCAGTGAGTAGGTGGTTGAGTGAGTGAGTGAGTGAGTGAGTGAGTGGATGGTTGGATCAGTGAGTAGGTGGTTGAGTGAGTGAGTGAGTGAGTGGATGGTTGGATCAGTGAGTAGGTGGTTGAGTGAGTGGTTGAGTGAGTGGATGGTTGGATCAGTGAGTAGGTGGTTGAGTGAGTGAGTGAGTGAGTGAGTGAGTGAGTGAGTGAGTGAGTGGATGGTTGGATCAGTGAGTAGTGGTTGAGTGAGTGAGTGAGTGAGTGGATGGTTGGATCAGTGAGTAGGTGGTTGAGTGAGTGAGTGAGTGAGTGGATGGTTGGATCAGTGAGTAGTGGTTGAGTGAGTGAGTGAGTGAGTGGATGGTTGGATCAGTGAGTAGGTGGTTGAGTGAGTGAGTGAGTGAGTGAGTGAGTGGATGGTTGGATCAGTGAGTAGGTGGTTGAGTGAGTGAGTGAGTGAGTGGATGGTTGGATCAGTGAGTAGGTGGTTGAGTGAGTGAGTGAGTGAGTGAGTGGATGGTTGGATCAGTGAGTGAGTGAGTGAGTGAGTGAGTGAGTGAGTGGATGGTTGGATCAGTGAGTAGGTGGTTGAGTGAGTGGTTGAGTGAGTGGATGGTTGGATCAGTGAGTAGGTGGTTGAGTGAGTGAGTGAGTGAGTGAGTGGATGGTTGGATCAGTGAGTAGTGGTTGAGTGAGTGGTTGAGTGAGTGGACGGTTGGATCAGTGAGTAGGTGGTTGAGTGAGTGAGTGAGTGAGTGAGTGAGTGGATGGTTGGATCAGTGAGTAGGGGTTGAGTGAGTGAGTGAGTGAGTGGATGGTTGGATCAGTGAGTAGGTGGTTGAGTGAGTGAGTGAGTGAGTGAGTGGATGGTTGGATCAGTGAGTAGGTGGTTGAGTGAGTGAGTGAGTGGATGGTTGGATCAGTGAGTGAGTGAGTGAGTGAGTGAGTGAGTGGATGGTTGGATCAGTGAGTAGGTGGTTGAGTGAGTGGTTGAGTGAGTGGATGGTTGGATCAGTGAGTAGGTGGTTGAGTGAGTGAGTGAGTGAGTGAGTGGATGGTTGGATCAGTGAGTAGTGGTTGAGTGAGTGAGTGAGTGAGTGGATGGTTGGATCAGTGAGTAGGTGGTTGAGTGAGTGAGTGAGTGAGTGAGTGGATGGTTGGATCAGTGAGTAGGTGGTTGAGTGAGTGAGTGAGTGAGTGAGTGGATGGTTGGATCAGTGAGCAGGTGGCTGTGTGAGTGAGTGAGTGGATGGTTGGATCAGTGAGCAGGTGGTTGTGTGAGTGAGTGAGTGGATGGTTGGATCAGTGAGCAGGTGGTTGTGTGAGTGAGTGAGTGGATGGTTGGATCAGTGAGCAGGTGGTTGTGTGAGTGAGTGAGTGAGTGAGTGGATGGTTGGATCAGTGAGTAGGTGGTTGAGTGAGTGAGTGAGTGAGTGAGTGAGTGAGTGGATCAGTGAGTAGGTGAGTGAGTGAGTGAGTGGATGGTTGGATCAGTGAGTAGGTGGTTGAGTGAGTGAGTAGGTGGTTGTGTGAGTGAGTGAGTGGATGGTTGGATCAGTGAGCAGGTCGTTGAGTGAGTGAGTGAGTGGATGGTTGAATCAGTGAGTAGGTGGTTGAGTGAGTGAGTGAGTGAGTGAGTGGATGGTTGGATCAGTGAGTAGGTGGTTGAGTGAGTGAGTGAGTGAGTGAGTGAGTGAGTGGATCAGTGAGTAGGTGAGTGAGTGAGTGAGTGGATGGTTGGATCAGTGAGTAGGTGGTTGAGTGAGTGAGTGAGTGAGTGAGTGAGTGAGTGGGTGGTTCGGTGAGTGAGTGAGTGAGTGAGCGAGTGAGTGAGAGCAGAAATCCATGCTGTCCGCCCAATCCACTTCAATTCATACAACATCGGTTGGCAGCCCCAGAATTCACACAGTATAAATCCTTGCTGAGTCTACCCACCTATCTATCCACGTCTGTATCCGCTCGTCCTGTGCGATGGCATGGGGGAAGGAGCACACGAGAGCCAGGGCCGCCGTCTGGACATCACTGGTTGCATCAATGTAGTTCTCCAGAAGGTCGAGGCCCTCCGCCGTCATGCCTGCCATGGTACAGGGACAGAAACTTAGACAACTCAGACACAGAAAGACGCAATTAATACTCATAAGTATGAGAATGTTTCACTGAAAAACATAAGATTCATATTTGTGCACTCAGCATAGTCAAGTGAGAATATGGTGAGGTGAAATGGGGTTTAACGTCATGTTCAAGGCGATTGCACTTATATAGCAACGCGGATGCATGCGTGTGTGTGGTGCTGCTTGTACTAGTCTGGACTGATGCCGATTTAATAGTGCTAGCTGACTGAGATACCATGTCACAGTTAAACATGAAAACTCCACTCAGACACAGTATACCGGTACTGACTCCGAGCTGACCAGTCCTTGTTTTAGCCCCGTAATGATGAGCGCCAGGCAGAATAACAACAAGTACCATCTTTTAACATCTTTTGGTATGATGTGGCCGGGGATGGAACCCCGGACCTTCCGCACCCTGGGCAGACGCTCTACCACTAGACGACGAAGGCGGTAAAAAAATGTGAGGCAATTTGAGGCCTTATTTATTAATTTATAAATTATTCTACTACTATTTTCATCCCCGCCCGCCTCACTACCAAACACACAGACTCACATCTTGTTATTGCTCTATAGTACCTACAGATGGATGAATGGATGGATGGATGGATGGATGGATTCAGAACTTACCAGTGAGCATGATGCCGTCCAGGTTCCCAGCAGACTTGAGATCATTGGTCAGCTTGTCGATGAAGTACATAAGCTGAAGAGATGCAGAGAAAATGAGTAGGTAATAAAGTCATCAAAAAGTCCTACTTATCTGTGTGAAGATATACTGACTAGAAATAAGTCCTACTTATCTGTGTGAAGATATACTGACTAGAAACAAGTCCTACCTATCTGTGTGAAGATATACTGGCTAGAAACAAGTCCTACCTATCTGTGTGAAGATATACTGGCTAGAAACAAGTCCTACCTATCTGTGTGAAGATATACCGACTAGAAACAAGTCCTACTTATCTGTGTGAAGATATACTGACTAGAAACAAGTCCTACTTATCTGTGTGAAGATATACTGACTAGAAACAAGTCCTACCTATCTGTGTGAAGATATACTGACTAGAAACAAGTCCCACTTATCTGTGTGAAGATATACTGACTAGAAACAAGTCCTACTTATCTGTGTGAAGATATACTGACTAGAAACAAGTCCTACCTATCTGTGTGAAGATATACTGACTAGAAACAAGTCCTACCTATCTGTGTGAAGATATACTGACTAGAAACAAGTCCTACCTATCTGTGTGAAGATATACTGACTAGAAACAAGTCCTACTTATCTGTGTGAAGATATACTTACTAGAAACAAGTCCTACTTATCTGTGTGAAGATATACTGACTAGAAATAAGTCCTACTTATCTGTGTGAAGATATACTGACTAGAAACAAGTCCTACTTATCTATGTGAAGGTTCCAATTTATGGCTCGGAATAGGATGGGAACGCCAATGCCAACGCCAACGTCAACGGAGAAAAAAACAATATGTCTCCCTTCCGTTTTAGTTGACCCTTCCAAGTTTAGGTACTGGGTACTTTTCTACCCTAGAATCCCTCATGGGCAAATGCTGTGTGTATAATCTAAGACATAACATGGAAGTGGTCACTTTGTACTGGTCACTCACCCGGGGGTCCGGCAGGTAGATGCAAGCAAAGGCTACCAAGTCCTCTACAGCCATGTCCGATTCCTGGTGAACAAAACACAAAAGGGTTATCTCCCCTTACAATGGATATATCAAGCTCCTTCCCAGCGCGTGACACCTTCGTTTACACTCTCGGTAACATCGCTGCCACCAGTGTGGGCGCGGCCATTACAAGAATCTTGAAATTTGCCCTCTAACCCCAAATGTAGTAACGTTTATACTTTTGTTTATGCCTTTGGGAATGCCATCATATTTCATTTTGAAAAGGTTTACGACTGACCATGTTTTCCAGATGAATTTACTTTGTTGTTTGTATAATCAGATTGGTTCGAGATTGCAGACTAACTGAAAATCAACCAACTTCTCATTTACATTCTTATTATATCAATTACATTTTAATGAAATAGAAATTCAAATTGAATAACAATGAAAGTAATTTATCAGGGGTAAGTGTATTCGGCGTCACGACAGTCGTCACTTTTTTGTAAATATAACGGCCATTCGGTTGCGAGTTCAACTCCAAGCATGGTTGTGGCCACCTATCACAGTTTGGAATTTTGACTGGTGGCAGCGATAGTATAGAGAGCTCTGCGAAGGGGGAGCTTGTGGATATATCACAACATGGTATCTGCCCTGATGAACAAAACACATCATGGTTATCTGCCCTAATGGCCAATACACAAAAGAGTTATCTCCCCTTACAATGGATATATCACAACAGGGTTATCTGCCCTGATGAACAAAACATAACATGGTCTTCTGCCCTAATGGAAAATACACAAAAGCGTTATCTCCCCTTACAATAGTGAGTAATAATCAAAATGTCACATATTCCTGTTCAACAAATGGTAAAAATGTATTTCTTAGGTTTTGAGGCTCGCCTAGGAATTCAAGTCTGCACAGGGACTTGGTGCACCTTAGCTGACTGGGCCACTTTTGCCTCCAACTGAGAATATTCTGAGCATGGATCTAAACTTAGGTTAATACCATAACGACTCTCCGAGAATATCCTGGAAATGAAGCAGGGAAATCAAATAGGATGTGATGCCACACTTTGTGAAATCCCCACAATATGAATATCAGACAACAGGACTTGCGCTTGACATTCAAATTTTTTTTCTCCAAAATACTGAATCCGCTCGAGGGGGGTGCGCATTATACATGGGTGCACACTATACTCAAGAAAATACGGTAGTCTTCATTGTATTGGGCTCTGAACCTGGGTGGCTGGCAAGGTGAACAATTCAGCCACTGGACCACCAGGTACTGACCAGCACGTCCTTGTAGTTCTGTCGGTCGCCAGTCAGGAAGGCGAACATGGCCCGGAGGTACGGGTCCTCCAGCTGGTCGCGCAGGCTGCTGCACGTCTTCTGCCACAGCGTCGATTTCTGGTCCGAGTACCCCGCCAGCGCCATGGCAACAGCGTTCAGGTTGGCGTGATCTGGGGAGACATAAACAGGTGGTTTGACATTTCAACATACAACAATTCAATGGGTTCTGATGACAGATTAAATGTTTTTAAGCGAATAAATATATCTGGAAATGAAACTTAAAGCCCTTATTTGGTTGTTGTTTTATGCTCACTCAGCAATATTCCAGTCAATCATGGCAGCCTGAAAATAATTCAGTCTGGACCAGACAAGCCAGTGATTGTAAGCAGGAGCAATATCTTGTTCAGCTCGGGGGAGGGGAGAGGAGTGGGTCTTGACTTCATGTTCAAGATTAGTGCACTTACATGTGTGTGTGTGTGTGTGTGTGTGTGTGTGTGTGTCCTCCATGTGTCTGTGTGTCCTCCATGTGTCTGTGTGCATGCATGCGTGCGAGTGCACCTCCATGCATGTGTGTCTGTGGGTGTGTGTGGTTGTGTGTGTTTGTGTTTGTGTGTGTGGCCGTGTTTGTGTTTGTGTGTGTGGCCGTGTGTGTGGCACAAGAAGATTGAGATCTAACACCTCCATGCATGTGTGTCTGTGGGTGTGTGTGGTTGTGTGTGTTTGTGTTTGTGTGTGTGGCCGTGTGTGTGGCACAAGAAGATTGAGATCTTAACAGGATATCCAAGGCAGTAAAACACAAAAGAAAACTGACAATTCAGTTATGGGTAAAAAAGTACAATTCTTGGATTTATGATGCTTTGCCAGTCAACCATTACCTTGCGATCGGCTAGCTCCGTGACTGAGTATTTCCAGGGACTGCTTCAGGCGGAGGTTGAAGAGTGCCAGAGCTGCTGCCTTCTCGTAGAATCCTTTCTCCTGTAAACTGTAATATAGAAACAGAAGGAGTGAGTGAGTGAGTTGGGTTTAACGCCACTTTTAACAGTATTCCAGTTATTTCACGGCGTGTCAGTTTAATGTGGGAGGAAAGCCCGAAGTGATGCAGGTCTCAGATGTTTACCACTTCGGTGAAACCCATTAGCACGGGTATGGTGCTGACAAACCTAGAAACATAATTGGGATTCCCGTATTCGAACCCACAATAATAGGTTCTGGTGTGCCCAAGGGACACAACTCTGCACAATGAATCGTGGCGCCTTAGACGACTGGGCCATTCGTGCCCCCAGAAACAAAAGGAACATAGCATACCTTGAGGTCTGTGGCAATGTTACCGCAGCAGACATAGATACCAGTTCTGATAATAATATAGAGTATCAACTATAGACAGAAATACCATCTCAACATTGTTTTACATGCTGTTTAACACAACACTCAAACATATTCCAGCTATATGACAGCAGCCTGAAATAATTGAGTCTGGGCCAGACAAACCAGTGATTGATATTAAGAGCAATGGTCCATGCTGTTGGGTACAAGGATATGCAACCAACCAAATCAATTGAGCAACTTACTTATCTAGTAGAGACTTGAGAGATCCGAACTTGTCATCTTCCCTGCCCCAGCCACACAACTGCAGCACTACCGACCTTGAACATCCAAGAATACATCACCATAACAACCAATAATAATAACAAATATAACAATAATAACAGGTGAGGTGAAATTGGGTTTAACATCGCATCCAAGATTATTGCACTTATATAGCGACGTGCATGCACATGTGTGTGTGTGGCTGCTTGTACTCGTCCGGACAGATGCCGATTTATAGTGCTAGCACACTGAGATACCATGCCGCAGTTTAACATGAATACCCCACTCAGACACAGTATACTGACTCCGAACCGACCAGTCCTTGCTTTAGCCCCTTAATGCCAAGCGCCAGACAGGGTAACAACAAGTACCATCTTTTAACGTCTTTTGGTATGACGCGGCTGGGGATCGAACCCCGGACCTTCTGTTCTCTGGGCAGACGCTCTACCACTAGACCACAGAGGCTGTCTAACCATAATAACACCAACAATATATTGCGCTTGTATGAACAGAGGGACATTTTCAAAGCAATGACACTTTATTAAATACAGTAAAGTAGGTTATAGCGAACTCAAAGGGACCACTAATTTTAGTTCGTTTTAGCCATAGTTTGTTTATTTCAACTGGCAGACATCCAACAAATCACATAAAATACATCACATAAGTAAATACATGTTATAAATATATTATTGATAGTTCACTAACGAGACACTGATAGAGTCGATTGTTAATTGAGGATGCAAAATGAGAACAAGGTGTCAGGACTTAATCCAATCAATTACTAGCATTCAATTGTTTATTGCCGTTTTGGGGGCCGGTCGGGTAGCCTAGTGGTTAAAGCGTTCGCTCGTCACGCCCAAGACCCTGGTTCGATTCCCGACATGGGTACAATGTGTGAAGCGCATTTCTGGTGTCCCCTGCCGTGATATTGCTGGAATATTGCTAAAAGCGGCGTAAAATCATACTCACTCACTATTTACGTTTTGAACAGCTGTGCGTGGTGACACATGCAGCACAGACATTATCAGTTCATCATAAACATCAACATTGTCATTCACAGAGAACACATGGGAACACAAAGTGAGCATCTTCCTGAGGCAAGAAAGTTAACTGACTTTAAAAGTCCAGTTTCCACCCTTGTCAAACTAGGCTGGAATTACTGGGCTCGATCGTAGCGCCACCAGTGGCTATTACCAATTGTGTCCCTTCTAAGCCTCTCCTAAGGACCAATCAGATTCCACCTCTCATATCACTTGCGTTTGCTTCACACAAAATGGTTGCGCCCGGTCAGGACGATCTGATCGTAATCAATATCTATATTGCAATAAAACGGGTCTTACATCGCGAAATGCATCAAATCACGTGAGCACCTCGATTAAAAACATGAGAAGATTTGGAAAAATATCTGCTGACAACGAGTTGGTGGTGCACATGCTTTGCAAATCCTGCAATCGACCGAAATCTGCACGACAGATAACGAACCGGATTTCAATTTCGGTGCGCGATTTTGATTGGATTATGCATAGACTCGTTAGTCCACCCAAAATGTAACTCCATAATACCAGCCTAGTTCGGCAAGGGTGGAAACGGGACTTTTATAGTCAGTTTACACTCTTGCCTCAGGAAGATGCAAAGTGAGTTAAGAATTGACCTTCACTTTGTGTGAGTTCATTGGAGTATGAACCTTTATAGAGTGAGGGCCAAACTGTTTGAACGTCGGAGCTTTCCTTGTTCTGTCAGTTCATTATAGGTGTGTTTGTTATAAACATACAGTAAAGTACGGTTATAACGAACTCAAAGGGACTACTAATTTTAGTTTGCTTAAACCGTAGTTCGTTATAAGCATATATACAGCATAACTACAGCATAACTACAGCAAACAGTTGGGAACAAAATAGTAGTTTGTTTTATCCGTCAGTTCCTTATAAGCGTGTTCGTTATAACCCTACTGAACCATCCCGCACTTGACAAACTACCAAACAAACAACCAATCCTCTGTTTACTTGGTTCTACTACACACTCCAAACAATTATTTGTCATGTTTCTCACCTCTCTCGACTCACGAACTGGTTGACGTTTCTGCCCTGGTTCACCATGCTGTCCACCCCAATCCAGGACTTGAACACGTTCTTGCTGGCCTCGCTGTCTTCAACTTGGAGGATGCCCCGGATACCCGCATTCTTCAAGATGGAGGACTGCTCACTCTCGTTCAGGTAATCTTTGATGGCTGTCACAGGTTAAGGCTTCCAAAATTGTAACACTTTCAGGGAATAAATATGCAATAGTACCCATTAGGGAATTTTGCACCAATGAAAACACGTCGTACCCTGCTCAGATGTGGCCACTGACAGAGCAAACGCGACTGCTCCTGATTAATCCCAAACTAAAATCCAATTTACTATCGTATTGGGGGAAAATTCTAAGATTTTGAGAAACCATTAAGCATAAAAAGGTAAGGAAAGAAACTTTCATTTAAAAAACCCACCAAACTTGCCTACCTGTTTTATCGATTGGTCATCTGAGTTGAGAAAATATCCGTAGATGGAATTAGAAATCTACTATTCCGGTTTCCGAGTTGGCAGACCTTCTCTGTGCATTCTAGGCCGAGAAGCGGCGTCACAGGAGGAACAAGTATTTGTCACAAAGTGACGAAATGTCCTCCCCCTGTATATACACCATAGTTCCAAATATGAAGACAATCCAGCGATTAGTTCTTGAGATATCGCGGCAACACCGTTTTCCAACTCCAAAAGCAGATTTGCCTGCTGTGACCTTGAAAATGGGGTCAAGGTCACCAAAACCGACTGGTGTCTGTGGAGTCTGTATATACACCATAGTTTCAAATATGAAGACAATCCAGTGTTTAGTTCTTGAGATATCGCGGCAACAAACAGGTGGGACGTAAGGACGGACGTACGGACGGTCGTGAATACTATATCCCCCACTTTGCGCTTTCGCGCTGCAGCGGACAATGACGGGGCACAGAAATGAAACTGGTATCAGGTCATACAGTAGGTCCATCTCAGGTGACAAGAAACACCAGCTAAGCAAAGTATTACAGCCCACGCGACAAATCCCAAACTCCAAATATAACATACCTTGACGTTGAAAATTATCACAAAACACACAAGTTTCAGAGCACTCGGTTCAACCCCCACCAGTCCATTCCGTATCGTCCGAATAGGTTTGCGATTATCCAAACACAAGCAACACATTCATAAATCTGTGATATTCCCAATTTGCTAGTGCCATGAGAGGGTTCACGCGTTGGGGTGTTTTCCATAACTGCTCCATGAACGTCATTTTCAACAGCAGTAAGTATCATTCTCCTGTTCGACTCGAAATACACCTCTTTACAAACTTATGTGACGTCATGTATAAATCCGCGTTTGAAAATTGACCTCACCTCAGTCGGTGCATCGAGGTCATGTTTATATTTTTGTTCAACTTCCTGTAACCTATTTTTAAGATCTGATTTATCCCAAATATTGTTTGTAAATTTGTTCAGAGAATGGAACTATGTTGACATATTTCTAGATTATGCTGTATATATTCAAAGAACTATTTTTCTTTGCGTAACTGAGTTTGAGTGGGGAAACGTATGTGACCGAGAGCCGGCAAATACCGATAAAGTAACATTGTTGTAATGTTCTTCGGCGAAACCGGAGGACTTCAAATTTAAGAAAACAAGGTTACAATATTATTCGGCGAGACCAGTAAACTACAAAGTCTGAAATTATAAGAATTGAACGTCAGTTTGGATGGGTTCATGGAAGTGTGAACGATTTCAAAGCGCTGGTTAAACTTTCGTGTGAACCTCCGAGCTTTCTTTCATGTAACTTCAGTAGTTTTTGAGAAGACTTGTCCCCATTGAACATAGTATGCACTAAGTTAAAAGGCATGGAAGGGCCATAACTCCGTAAAAAAAGAATTTATGACACCAATTTTCGAACTCATTTGAGGTCGTGACCAGTGAAATCAGTGTTTAAAATTTTATTTCTCTGAATAGTTTTGCAGAAAATTTGTCCCCTTTCAGAAGCGTACAGACGGACGTACTCCGTTCCAATATCCCCCGACCCACTTCGTGGTGGGGGGTAATGACCAATGAGCTACAAGGAATTCCGGATGATCCGCCCCTCGTGAATGTATGTTTTAAGTCACTCGCCAAAGGCTGGGGATTAACAGTTTTCTTTCACTAAGGACAGATAATCTGTAACTGCTCATGCCTCCTTCCTGATTCTCTAATGTTCACACACAACATGTTGGAAAAGAAACTATATTTCTATTTTAATAAGTTAATATTTTAACTTTCCTCAATTAGGTCAATTGTTGTGACTGTTTCTCACAGGGTGCTGTCTATTATTTACTAATGTTATCATATGTAGAATGATATTTTGTTTTGTTTGTTGTTTAACGCTGCACTTAGGAATATTCCAGCTGTCTGATGGTTGTCTGAAAAAGTCGACTCTGGGACAGACCAACTGTTTGATTTGTGATCAAGATTCCCCAGAAAAAACATGGAACTACAGAAGTTCCAGGCTTCTGGCCTCTAAAGTTTAGGAGAAGAGTTTTCAATTTGTTTCCTAATGGCCACATTGAATTGCCAATTTTGATGCCTTGAACTAGCCGAAACGTCCTTTTTGTAACAAACTTCCATACCAAATTTCAGCTGAATCCATCAAGCCATTTTGGAGATGAAGTAAAAATTGGAAAATGTTTATGGATGACGACAGATAATGAATGATGAAAGCAGACATGAGCTGACATGGTCCTTCAGGCCAGGTGAGCTAACAATAAAAACCGTTCCTTTCCATGTTGAATTGTGTTGCCAGGATACAGAACAACCACTTCCACAGTCCGTGTAGGTGAGACTCGTAGTCTATTGCAGGCCCAACACTGTCCAGGCTGGACATCTGAAACAGTGAAACACGAGTCAATCATCATTCAAACAGTCAACCATTCAACCATTCAAACTGTCAATCATCATTCAAACAGTCAACCGTTCAACCATTCAAACTGTCAATCATCATTCAAACATTCAAACTGTCAATCACCATTCAAACAGTCAACCTTTCAAACTGTCAATCATCAATCAAACAATCAACCATGCAACCATTCAAACAGTCAACCATTCAAACTGTCATTCATCATTCAACCAGTCAACCATTTAACCATTCAAACTGTCAATCATCATTCAAACAGTCAACCATTCAACCATTCAAACTGTCAATCATCAATCAAACAGTCAATTGTTCAAACTGTCATCATCATTCATAAATTCAGATAAGATCGACCGGGTACATTGCCAATCAAGGGACAACCAAGAAGATAACACAAAACAAAACTTCATACAAAACTTGAGCCACCAAATGCTTCAAGGCTTTCCAAGGCAATGTTCACATTTTTCAAAACTATAGTCAAACCTCTTTATCTCGAGCGCCTTTTTAAATCTCGAATGTACTGATATCTCGAACCAATTCTCCGGTCCCGACGACTTTGCTATAAATAAGTTCATGCCTCGTTATCTCGAAAGTCCAGATATCTTGAAGTTACAACACGGTCCCACTAGGTTTGAGATAACAAGCTTCAACTGTAATTGAAACACCTATGTGTGCTTCCGAACAAATCTATTAAGACATTCTTACTTTACATAACTATGGTTGCCAAATACAAGTCCTCTGTGGGGCATTTTTGATATTGTAAGATTTTTTTAAGACAGACTAAAATTCTATGTGTTTGAACTTTAAGAAAGGGTTCGACCGTTACCTCCGAGTCCAGCCCGTATCCCATCTTGACCCGGTTGTACATCCTTGTGGAGATGTCCACATGCTGTCTGGACGGGTCAGTCTGGACACAGTCGACCGTCTTCTTCCCACACGCCCACGTCAGGTGGAAGGACGGTGACCACATCTACAACACAGACTACTGTAGGCTTATCTCATTCTGTTATGATGTCAGGTGGAAGGACGGTGACCACATCTACAACACAGACTACTGTAGGCTTATCTCATTCTGTTATGATGTCAGGTGGAAGGACGGTGACCACATCTACAACACAGACTACTGTAGGCTTATCTTATTCCGTTATGATGTCAGGTGGAAGGACGGTGACCACATCTACAACACAGACTACTGTAGGCATATCTTATTCCGTTATGATGTCAGGTGGAAGGACGGTGACCACATCTACAACACAGACTACTGTAGGCTTATCTTATTCCGTTATTATGTCAGGTGGAAGGACGGTGACCACATCTACAACACAGACTACTGTAGGCTTATCTTATTCTGTTATGATGTCAGGTGGAAGGACGGTGACCACATCTACAACACAGACTACTGTAGGCTTATCTCATTCTGTTATGATGTCAGGTGGAAGGACGGTGACCACATCTACAACACAGACTACTGTAGGCTTATCTTATTCCGTTATGACGTCAGGTGGAAGGACGGTGACCACATCTACAACACAGACTACTGTAGGCTTATCTTATTCTGTTATGATGTCAGGTGGAAGGACGGTGACCACATCTACAACACAGACTACTGTAGGCATATCTTATTCTGTTATGATGTCAGGTGGAAGGACGGTGACCACATCTACAACACAGACTACTGTAGGCATATCTTATTCCCTTATGAGACCCGTGAAGATCCAGGGTAGAATAGGTCTTCGGGAACCCATACTTGCCATAAAAGGCGACAATGCTTGTGGTAAGAGGCGACTAACGGGATCGGGTGGTCAGGCTCACTGACTTGGTTGATGAATGTCATCGTATTTTAATTGAGTGGATTAATGCTCAGGATGTCAATCACTGGATTGTCTGGTCCAGATTCGATTATTTACAGACCGCCGTCATATAGCTGGAATATTGCTTAGTGCGGCATTAAACAACGAACAAACAAACAAACAAACATTCTGCTATAACAGTGGCTGTCACATCAATCATGCTGGTGTGTCTGACTAAGTAGTCGGCATAACTCGTACCTCTTCTTGTGGGCGTATGTAGGCGTGGTGGGGTAGTGGGCTAACCACATGCTCATCATGCGGAAGGCCCAGGTTCAATTCCTAAACAGGGACCATGTGTGAAGTCCAGTAAACAAGAAAAACAATCAAATGAGATGCTAACTGTCTAGTTGATGACAACTGTTTCTGGTCAGTTTGGTGCTGGGAGAGACATGACACTTGAGACGTGAGACGTGAGACGTGAGACGTGAGATGTTTATGCAAACCTGAGGGTTGGGCTTTGAACCATGACACGGCCAAATTTACTCCATCATACAAAATAGAAGATGGGCTGGTGCTTGCAGATGGGCCTGTATCCTGGTATATACATATGGGCCTATACCCGGATATATACAGAAGGGCCTATATCCGGATATATACAGAGGGGCCTATATCCGGGTATATACAGATGGGCCTATACCCGGGTATGTACAGATGGGTCTATATCCGGATATATACAGAGGGGCCTATATCCGGGTATATACAGAGGGGCCTATATCCGGATATATACAGAGGGGCCTATATCCGGATATATACAGATGGGCCTATACCTGGATATACAGTGATCCCTCGCTATTGTGCTCTTCGATAAAGCGCTACCTCGGTTACTACGCGCGGTAACGCATGGCTCCCAAAATTTATGTACACTTTTAATACTGAGAGTTTTACACAGACATAATTGTATTGTTGTTCGTTGTTCATTTGCACATAACGCTTCTCATTGCATAATCAACCGTTTATCGCTGAATGGAGTTCTAATAATCTGTTTGAAAATATCCGCGGCAAGTCCCGGAAATACGATTGTTCAACTATTTAACTTTTCACACTATACATCCTTTGATCTTAGAAGCGCATGCATGCAATAAAAGAGAACCACAAGCGAAATTTATATTCTTAATTAGTGGGCAATCCAATTTGAGGCGACACTGTCACACCCATGTAGTTGCTGTCACAACACGGTGGTCATTCATTTCGTAATCGCGCTTTCGTAACATCGCCTGGTTTTTTTCCGTAGTTATAACAAGCGATTTCATTGGATTAAAATTTGTTTCTAATGACGCTTTCTTGCCGAAATCTGCTACAAGCTTCATGATTGGTCAATTTTGAGCATGTGACCTCAGGCAGCCAATCAAATTATAGCTGTGATACCAAGTTTGTGTTTGATAAATTTCAGAAGTTGGCGAAAGATTTTTTGTTAAATCGTGTTATTCTGAACTTATCAAGCAGGAAATCACGATATATATTAAAACTATGGAACTTCGTGAATGTATCGTGCTAAGTTACGAGCTGTGACAAAGATTTTTCATGCATATATTTTTGCATTAAACGTTGTGTCCGAGCCGAGAATTCAAGGCGACAAAAGCCAAGATGTCATTTGACTTACATTACACGCGATCGCACGAAACGCTGGAAATAATAACTTAGATGTAAGTTTTATTACTTTTAGATATATTTTTGTTGATTTTATTTATCACTTTGTATAATATATTTAAAGATTTGCTTAAAACGTCTTTATTTTGCTCTTTGACATGTTCAATGCTGACCCGTTGTCGAAATGTGTGTCCGAGAATTTTATTTTCAATAACATCGCGGGAAACAGTGAATAATTTTTTAATTTATAGATAAAAAATGATAAATTGAAATGGAATACGTATTTCAGACATTGTGAAATGTGACAGATTTAATAAATGAATGATATTACAGGTAGATCTAGGTCCATAAAAATATATACTATTTTGACGTGACGTGAGATAAACACATATTGATGATTTGAGATTTGCCGAGCACGCTCCCCCGCCTAGGCCTCGGTTAAACGGCTCATCGTCTATAACGCCCACCAATTATTTGGACCCCATTGGTAGCGTTGTAGCGAGGGACCACTGTATACAGAAGGGCCTATATCCGGATATATACAGATGGGCCTATATCCGGATATATACAGATGGGCCTATACCCGGGTATGTACAGATGGGCCTATACCCGGGTATGTACAGATGGGCCTATACCAGGATACAGATGGGCCTATACCAGGATACAGATGGGCCAGGATACATATTGGATGATAAACCAAGGTATATAAAACAAGCTGGGTCTATACCTGGATATATAAAAATGGGCCTAAACCCAGTTGTATACAGATGGGCTTATACACGGGTATATATAGAACAACAGAAGCCCACTGCTATCAATATGAAGAGTTGTTCCCCTTGGCTGTAAGGGTCAGCTGACGTGGGGGTTCGAATCCCAGACGAAGACAGATAATGACTTTCAGTCTGTCTACTCCACTAATCTGTGGGCTTCACTACAGAGTTAGATGTGTACAACCGCACACATCGCGGTATGTCTGCAATACTTTCACAAAAGCCGTGTACCCAAGATCACGCACTCACTCAATAACTCACTCACCATAGGAATTCTCTCCAAGATGACAGTGTCCCGCACCTCTCCAGATGAAGTCACAGACAGGAGGCGGTTCTCATGGGTCGGATGCCAGGTGAAGGAAGATATCACAGAATCTTTACAAGCTGTAGAAAACAAACATGCCGTCACATGACACATGACAGACAAAGTTCCGCATATATATATACAACTTTTGTGAGTGAGTCAGAATGGTTTTACGCCGCTTTTAGCACTATCACGGCGGGGGACACCAGAAATGGGCTTCACACATGTTGTACCCCTGTCAGGAATCGAACCGGGTCTTCGGCGTGACGAGGGAACACTTTAACCACTAGGCTACCCAAACGCCCCTTATAAACAACTGTAACACTGGGCAGATTGTCTTTGGTGAGTCCTAGTATCTGATTTGTTTGTTTGTTTGTTTGTTTGTTTGTTGATTAACGCCACACTCAGCAATATTCCAACAATGTGACGGTGGCCTGTAAATAATCAAGTTTGGACCAGTCAATCCAGTGGTCGATATTGTGAACGACAATCCATGCCATCAGAGTACGATGACATGCATCAACCATGTCACTGAGCCTGACCACCCAATCTATTTGGTCACCTCTACCGCCTAGCATTGGTTGCTGGGGACCTATTCACAAGGGCCCAGTATCTAAACAATGTTTTGAAAATGACGTAGATTTATGGGTAGATATGAAGAATGATGGTAATAACAATAGGAGCCAGAGACTTTAGGTAAAAGAAGAAACAAAGTATCTTTGCAACATCGTTTACAGTGAGTGAGTGAGTGAGTTGGGTTTAACACCGCTTTTAACAGTATTCCAGTTATATTGCGGCGTGTCAGCTTAATGTGGGAGGAAAGCCCGAAATGATGCAGGTCTCAGACGTTTACCACTTAGGTGAAACCCTCGAGCATGGGTATGGTGCTGACAAACCTAGAAACATAATCGGGGCGCCCCGGGATTCGAATCCACAATCATAGGTTTCTGGCGTGTCCAAGGGACGCAACTCTGCACAGTGAATCGTGGCGCCTTAGACGATTGGGCCACCCGTGCCCCCCATTTAGGAGTGATTCACATGAGGAAGAGAATATGTCAACTTCTTTATTATGATGAAGGAGTAAGCATATACTTCGAAACGTTGCGTTCCTCAAGTTGACATCCATATATTCTCTTCCTCCTTGAAACTATTTTACTCTATCAAAAGAAACTTTGCCTGCTGAAGCTCCTACTGACAGCCTCTCCTAATAATGCTCGAACCATTTTTTTTAAAGGTGATATGTGAAAACCTACCTTTTGTCATTGCAAATTTAGACAGTGAGAACACAGTTTTTACATTTATACTGCCATAAACGCAAAAAAAAAATGAAGATGGTTCTTAAATATGAGTGAGTGAGTGAGTGAGTGAGTGAGTATGGTTTTATGCGGCTTTTAGCAATATTCCAGCAATATCACGGCGGGGGACACCAGAAACGGGCTTCACACATTGTACCCATGTTGGGAATCGAACCTCGGGTCTTCGGCGTGACGAGCCAACGCTTTAACCACTAGGCTACCTGACCGCCCTCTTAAATATGAGAACAGGCAGCTACTTACGTTGGATGTTTCTCTCCACCAGAGCTGGCTCCATAACATCAGCTCCTGAAACAAGAAGTATCAGATGATGTCCAACAGTCAGTCCTCAAGGTCCCTAGCACCGCATCATGTAGACTAACATTTAGTCTCTGAAATCTTATATTACACAATATCCTTCTTGACTCTAAAAATGAAAAAAATTCCCTATGCTGTGGAATAGAGCCAGCTTGAGCTGGCTAGACTTGCTTTTGTATGCATTTCTAGATTATTATTTTTTCTTCATAAAATAAATATATTCCACGGTCATGGTGCAGGACTCTGCATCATGAGCCAACCAAACTCACGATGTTCATGCTACCCACAAGGTCCAGACTTGATTATTTACAGGAAAACATGACGGGGAAAAAACAGGTGGGGGCGCTTGTTAAAACTATAAACAACAACAAAAATCTGGGAAGGGGTAAATGTTGATGAAGCTAGAACCTTTTTCATAATAGTTCCTAGGTAATTATACGCCCCTTTTGAGCTTTTTGGTTTTGAAACATACACAAGAAAATATGGGGTGATCAGTGAGTATTGTCTTCCACCACTTTTAGCAATATTCCAGCAATATCACGGCGGAGGACACCAGAAATGGGCTTCACACATTGTACCCATGTCGGGAATCGAACCCAGGTCTTTGGCGTGACAAGCGAACACTTTAACCACTTGGCTACCCCATTGCCCTCAGAAAATATGAACTGTCAGATACATTTTAAGGGGCGCTAAAAAAGATTATTTTTTACAAATTGGTCTAGATATTGTTAGGGGGAAACTAATAGGAGCAGGGCGATTAAACTGGCGAATACGACTGTGACAATATTCATTGGTGAGATAAGTTGAATGGCAACTTGTGTCCTTCTCACAGCCACTTCTGGGGCCATACAACCTGGCACTGTATTTGTGTTTAGGGGAAGCCCTCAACTTCTGCTGGACATGGCTTGTAGAGGAATATCCAGTGGGGTAATATTCCCCGTAATTCCTCACTTCAACACTTTAAAATACCATGATATATTTACTGTCATCATACAGTTATTCACCAGGGCACCTGAAGATGTGTTAGCGCTACTATTGTCGCAACTCCTATACCATATTATAGCTAAAATGGATAGAATTACCATTAAACTGCCCGCATGTTATCAGAAATGAGCGGGCCACTGTAACTTGATAATGCCCTCATACTGCTTGACGACGGGCCAATATCACGCCCGTTCTTAGGTGACGTCATAGGATAGGATAGGTGACGTCACGTTCAATAGCGACATCATCTGATTTTTTCTGTATTTGTAAAAGTGGGTCAGTGACATTCGTGTTGATTGCAGTAAATGTTTCAAACCCGATATTGTTGTTTCTTTTTATTGGATAAAAATTCCATCCATTTTAGCTATAATAACGGTTACGCTATATTTCAGGGCATTATCATTTGCACAAGGCTGAGGTCTTCCATTAACTGCCCGACGAAGGAGGGCAGTTGAAAAGACCGAGGTCTATGTTATAAGGGTAACGCTATTTTCAGGGCATTATCATTTGCAGAAGCCCGAGGTCTTCCATTAACTGCCTGACTATGTTATAAGGGTAACGCTATTTTTCAGGGCATTATCATTTGCAGAAGCCCGAGGTCTTCCATTAACTGCCTGACTATGTTATAAGGGTAACGCTATTTTTCAGGGCATTATCATTTGCAGAAGCCCGAGGTCTTCCATTAACTGCCCGACTATGTTATAAGGGTAACGCTATTTTTCAGGGCATTATCATTTGCAGAAGCCCTCAGGCAAATGATAATGCCCTGAAAAATAGCGTTACCCTTATAACATAGACCTGGGAGAGTCATGTTGCTAGGATCCCTCTAAGGAACAGTCCCCTGTGTATATCCAGGTTGTCACCAGCTGGAGTTGGCGGATGATCCCCATTAGGAGTGTTGGGTGAGGTGGGGTGAAATGGGGTTTAACTTCGTGTTGAGGATTATTGCACTTATATAGCATGGTGGTTTGATCCGAAGCCGTGTCATACAAAATATGCTAAAAGATGGTACTTGTTGTGCTCAACATTAAGGGGCTAAAACATGGACTGGTCGGCTTGGAGTTAATATGCTGTGTCTGAGCGGGGTATTCATGTTAAACTGTGGTGTGGTATCTCAGTGTGCTAGCACTATAAAACCGTCAGTCCTGACTAGTACAAGCAGCAACACACACACATCCACTTCGCTATGTAAGTGCAATAATGTTGTACGCGATGTTCAATCTCATTTCTCCTCATCTTCTACTACTTACCAAACACGGAGTGTCTGATGTCGTACAGCTGGACCACATTGTTGTCCTTACACAGCACTGACAACATCCCCGACCTGCAACAGCATCAACACCTTTACCTTCAACCACCTCTCCCTCAACCATCCCTCACACGACCACCTCTACCACCTCTCCCTCGACCACCTCTCCCTCGACAAACTTTCCCACGACCACCTCTCCCTTGACCACCTCTCACATGACCACCTCTCCCTCTACAACCTCTCCCTCTACCACCCCTCCCTCGACAAACTTTCCCATGACCACCTCTCCCTTGACAAACTTTCCCACTACCACCTCTCCCACAACCACCCCTCACACGACCACCTCTCCCTCGACAACCTCTCCCTCGACCACTTCTCCCTCGACCATCTCTCCCTCTACCACCACTCCCTCGACAATCTCTCCCTCGACAAACTTTCCCACGACCACCTCTCCCTTGACCACCTCTCACATGACCACCTCTCCCACGACCACCTCTTGCACAACCACCTCTCACACGACCACCTCTCCCTCGACAACCTCTCCCTGGACCACTTCTCCCTCGACCATCTCTCCCTCTACCACCACTCCCTCGACAATCTCTCCCTCGACAAACTTTTCCACGACCGCCTCTCCCTCGACAAACTTTCAATTCTCATACACAGTTGGACATCTTGTCACATCAAATAATTCTATACAGATTCCTCAAGTATTAAGAAGCCCTCAAGTCTCTTATTTCTCTCAAATAGTATAACAGTCCAGAAGAACCCATACACGTTTATCTTCTTCAGATTCTTAATTCCAGGAAATAGCATTATTGATACTTAACTGACGAGGATCTCTTCATGGGAGACTCTGATCTACTGACCTGGTAGGACACCAGCTGATTTTGACGACCGACTTGTTCTCTGGGAGAGTCAGAACCTTCAGCTGTTAAGGAACTCTAATGCAGTATCTGTGGTGTACAACTTGCTGCTCACAAGTTACCAACAACATGCAGAATACAACAACTGACACAAGTTTCTTTTTTTAGTGGTTGTCTCCATCAAACCTACCACACTTATCTCCCTTTAAACACAAAAATCCAAAATATTCCCAACACCTATTTCCAGCCAATAGTGAGTGAAGGATTAGGCTGCTTTTAGATAAATTCCAGGAACAAATTGTCATTGTACTGTGACAGTGGTTTTAACGTTCATTTCTGGTCAATACTTCACGGGTTTGTATTAGGGCTAGTATGGTAACTTGACACTCGGGTCAGTGGGTACTGAGTAGGAACCAATTACCCATGACTACCTTGACCTGTGTTTAATCACATGATATATTGTTTAATGACAAAAATTCACTATAGCCACATGGTTGCATTACAAGTCACTAATGTTCGCATTTCTTTCTGACTGATGTGTTTGAATAAAGATAAAGCTTCAGTCAACTTCAGTGTAGGCATGACCAAATCGTTTTATATGTGTATCTAAATACTTTGACCAGGGCTCCAGTCAAACAATTCCCATTCTGACACTTTGTACCCAACTCTTCGGGCCAACAGTGGGGGCACATGTGGCCCAGTCGTCTGAGGTCCCGCGATTCACTGTACAGAGTTGCGTCCCTTGGGCATGCCAGAAATCTATGATTGTGGGTTCGAATCCCAGTTCGCCCCGATTATGTTTCTAGGTTTGTCAGCACCATACCCGTGCTCGTGGGTTTCACCCAAGTGGTAAACATCTGAGACCTGCATCATTTCGGGCTTTCCTCCCACATTAAGCTGACACGCCGCAATATAACTGGAATACTGTTAAAAGCGGCGTTAAACCCAACTCACTCACTCACTCACTGTAAACGATGTTGCAAAGATACTTTGTTTCTTCTTTTACCTACAGTCTCTGGCTCCTATTGTTATTCAATCATTCTTCATATCTACCCATAAATCTACCTCATTTTCAAAACATTGTTTAGATACTGGGCCCTTGTGAATAGGTCCCCAGCAACCAATGCTAGGCGGTAGAGGTGACCAAATAGATCGGGTGGTCAGGCTCAGTGACATGGTTGATGCATGTCATCGTACTCTGATGGCATGGATTGTCGTTCACAATATCGACCACTGGATTGACTGGTCCAAACTTGATTATTTACAGGCCACCGTCACATTGTTGGAATATTGCTGAGTGTGGCATTAATCAACAAACAAACAAACAAACAAACAAACAAATCAGATACTAGGACTCACCAAAGACAATCTGCCCAGTGTTACAGTTGTTTATAAGGGGGTATCCAGGTAGGGTCTGGCATTAGACAGTTGGGTAGGGAACCCCCAATAATTACTTTTAAGGGTCCTTGCAGGCAATATGAGGGTCCTGTAAAGTAATGAACTGGTGTAGTGTACTGTACGTTTAGATAATTACTTTAGAGCTGGGAATGAATCAATGATCAAGAGACAGTGGTCATGATTGATGGACGAAATATAAGACACCCATAACTGCTATTGTGCCGCTGTAGGTACAATGTATATTATTGTGCATCCCTTGGCATATTTGTGTGTGTGTGTGTCCATTCTCTACATTTGAGCGTACTGGACGCACATTTGTGCATTGCCTAAAACCCTGTCCACTCCCAAATGGCTGCTATGCCGTAAAAGATTAACTACAGTCATATGAAAAAATTGGGTGTTCCTTAACCTCTTTCAAGTAGTATATCTATATGCCAGACTAGAGTGGAAGGCCATGAAAGGATACAGGTTTCTCAAAGCTTCGAAGATCCCATACAGAAACCTGATTCTGAAAACAAGAAGACAAAGTAATTCTGTACTAAATATATAACAAGGAGAATATGAACCTAGTGCGTGTCATAGAAATATCAAATATCAGAATAAAAAAATACAATTTGAGCCAGCCATAGGCATGATACATACTCTCTAGCCTTGACATGGAAACAAGCAAGGCAAAACATGACCTGATCTATAAATATATTTTTACAATAATCAAAGTTAAAGACATGTTTTTATTTACTGAAGTACCCGAAATTAAGAAACCATGTATAACTTTAGAAGCTGTAGATGAATTGTTGATTTCAGTTACTTTATCTTTTAATGCTGTGTTTTGTACTGGTGCAAGTATCTTTATCAAGCAAGTGAAACGTTTCGTTGAAAGAATATTTCTTTACCAAACTTGGCATATAGATAAGTCGAGTTGTGAACTGGTGCCTTTTGATGGTTTGGGATTTTTTAAATAAATATTTTTTGAGTTTCCATGCCAACAAGTTTCAAATATTTATTCACAACAGGTATTTACCGTTGTCGAGGATATTAATGACTTTGTCCTCTTATTTGTAGAAGTTCATAACAATGAACACAGGGTTGACTTACAAATTCAAAATCTTTATATTGTAATGTTTTTAAGATCTGCTCCGAAAACGAGCACAACCACCATTTCCAGCCCATGTCACAGTTGTTGCCAAGGTAACTTGAAAATTTATTTTTTTAAATCGCTACATCGTCATCTTGGCTCTGTTACCATGGTAACATGATGAACCTGACCTAGAATGTAGTATCACCAAAATCTAAACAACATCAACTAACCTTGCAAGTAATCAAACACTGTGTTCAACTTACTTCCCCAAACGATGCCAACTGTTTATCGGACAGCGGGTCCACGCACAGCCCGAGGACACCCTTGTGTTGATTCTGAAGGTGAGGTCTCGTTAAATCTGAGGATTAACATGTGGATGTTTAGCCAGCGTTTCTTATGACTATTTTAGATGATTTTTAACCAGGACTGCAGTAAAACAATTCCCCATCAGACATTTTGTTCCCAACTCTTGAGACCTACAGTGGGTACCCGGGTAGGGTCGGGTAATAGGGGGCTGGGTACCCGGGTAGGGTCGGGTAATAGGGGGCTGAGTACCCGGGTAGGGTCGGGTAATAGGGGACTGGGTACCTGGGTAGGGTTGGGTAGTAGGGGGCTGGGTCGGGTAGTAGAGGGCTGAGTACCCGGGTAGGGTCGGGTAGTAGGGGGCTGGGTACCCGGGTAGGGTCTGGTAATAGGAGACTGGGTACCCGGGTAGGGTCGGGTAATAGGGGGCTGGGTACCCGGGTGGGGTCGGCTAGTAGGGGGCTGAGTACCCGGGTAGGGTTGGGTAGTAGGGGGCTGAGTACCCGGGTAGGATCGGGTAATAGGGGGCTGGGTACCCGGGTAGGGTCTGGTAATAGGGGACTGGGTACCTGGGTAGGATCGGGTAATAGGGGGCTGGATACCCGGGTAGGGACTGGTAATAGGGGACTGGGTACCCGGGTAGGGTCCGGTAATAGGGGGCTGAGTACCCGGGTAGGATCGGGTAATAGGGGGCTGAGTACGGTAGGATCGGGTAATAGGGGGCTGGGTACCCGGGTAGGGTCTGGTAATAGGGGACTGGTTACCTGGGTAGGGTCGGACAGTAGGGGGCTGAGTACCTGGGTAAGGTCGGGTAGTAGGGGCTGAGTACCCGGGTAGGGTCGGGTAGTAGGGGGCTGAGTACCTGGGTAAGGTTGGGTAATAGGGGCTGAGTACCTGGGTAGGGTCGGGTAGTAGGGGCTGAGTACCCGGGTAGGGTTGGGTAATAGGGGGCTGGGTACCTGGGTAGGGTTGGGTAATAGGGGCTGAGTACCTGGGTAGGGTCGGGTAGTAGGGGCTGAGTACCCGGGTAGGGTTGGGTAATAGGGGGCTGGGTACCTGGGTAGGGTCGGGTAGTAGGGGGCTGAGTACCTGGGTAAGGTCGGGTAGTAGGGGCTGAGTACCCGGGTAGGGTTGGGTAATAGGGGGCTGGGTACCTGGGTAGGGTTGGGTAGTAGGGGGCTGAGTACCTGGGTAAGGTCGGGTAGTAGGGGCTGAGTACCCGGGTAGGGTTGGGTAATAGGGGCTGAGTACCTGGGTAGGGTCGGGTAGTAGGGGCTGAGTACCCGGGTAGGGTTGGGTAATAGGGGGCTGGGTACCTGGGTAGGGTCGGGTAGTAGGGGGCTGAGTACCTGGGTAAGGTCGGGTAGTAGGGGCTGAGTACCCGGGTAGGGTTGGGTAATAGGGGGCTGGGTACCTGGGTAGGGTCGGGTAATAGGGGGCTGGGTACGACATTCATGTGATAGGATGCTATTTACTGAGAAATCCTAATGTGGAATAAAAACTACTTCACAAAACAAAACGATACTGATATGAATGGCCAGAAATAATAGTATCATATACTTGGCTAAAAGACAAGATTATCTTAAAAACAAGCTATCATCTGACTCTAAGTATTTACAATTTATGTGTGACACCACACCCCACGTCATAGTGCAAGTATTCTTGATAGAAAACGTTTGATGTCCGAAAACCTATGCCGCTGAAAGCTCTGATCAAAAACAGGACAATCCGCGAAGTTTGTCCGGTTTCCGATCATATTTTTTGGGAGTGTTTTTTTTCCCAAGTCTTTGATTATATTTCTACGCGGAAGATGATTTTTCACAAGAACTACTTTTTTTAAAACACGATTTTCCGCGTTTCCGCGAAGATTTCACATCCCTGTATACAACTACAAAAGAGCGTACCCACCTCTCAGATCATAGACTCGCATGTGTCTATTGTTGACCCCGGTCACGAAGGTCTTTGATTCACTGACAAACCAACAAAATGATGTGCTTGTATCTCCACTCCCTGATCCTGAAGAAAACACAAGACGAGTATGTTCAGTGAAATCTTTGACAGCCATTTAGAAGTTGCAAGAGCATGAATATATGACACATTTTATGGATAGTAACTTCTTTTATTTTTTGTCACGATGTTTCAGGGCTACTTCTTGCCCCTTCATTTTTTAACTGATGAATGGGGCAGGAAGTAGCTCTGAAACGTCGTGTCAAAAAACGTAAGAAGCTATTATCCATAAAATGTGTCATGTATTCATGTCTATTCAGGGTATCAAATATAGAAGTACTGAAATTTGTTGTCACAAGCAGCTTAGGTGCTTGGAGAATTGACAAACTAGGGCATATTTAACCTGTGTAGGGTTAAATATGCTTAGAACCTGTGTACGCACAGAACGCTTAGTCTAACGTTTCAAATTATTAAAAGTATCAGTTACATTTGTATTTATAATATGTTAAAATATCAACACCACAAGTTGTCCTTGGTTTCATGAGTAAATCACTTGGACCGATAATTTAAGCATTTGGAAATACTGAGGTTCAGGTTCAGGCAGCTGCCTAAACTTTTGCAGCTTTAATATTAAATCTACATCCTAGCTTTTGATCACATGATCAGGAGTATATGTTGAAAGGCAGATGGTCTCCATGTTTGCAAGAGGGGTTCACAGATGTGAGTTTTGTTTCCTTACCTTTATAATGTCTTTTTGTACAAATGAGTTAAACAGAACACATTTGACTTAAGTAATTATTATTATGCAACTTGGAATTTGAATTTTTGTATACTTTTAATGGTTCACGTTTGTGTTGAAAACTTAGCAAGTGTTTTGTTTCTCTTTTCTGAACCTCATCATCATTCAACCCTACAACGTATGTATTTTGATAACGCTAAAGCTGCAATGCTACAATGTTACAAAGGCATTTGTTTTTTGTGAAAACGAAAAACATGACTCAACTTTTGGTGAGAGTATCATTCTGTGTTTCTTGCCGCAACAACCTGTTCATATTCTTTACATGTCTTAGCACGACCTACCATACATACAAACATGCAACAGGACTACCCTGGATCCAAGTTCTACACCAGTGTTATCACGACACTACCATGGATCCAAGTTCTACTCCAGTGTTATCAAGACACTACCATGGATCCAAGCTCTACCCCAGTGTTATCAAGACACTACCATGGATCCAAGTTCTACTTCAGTGTTATCAAGACACTACCATGGATCCAAGTTCTACCCCAGTGTTATCAAGACACTACCATGGATCTATGTTCTACCCCAGTGTTATCCAGACACTACCATGGATCCAAGTTCTACTTCAGTGTTATCAAGACACTACCATGGATCCAAGTTCTTCCCCAGTGTTATCAAGACACTACCATGGATCCAAGTTCTACCCCAGTGTTATCAAGACACTACCATAAATCCAAGTTCTACTCCAGTGTTATCAAGACACTACCATGGATCCAAGTTCTACCCCAGTGTTATCAAGACACTACCATGGATCCAAGTTCTTCCCCAGTGTTATCAAGACACTACCATGGATCCAAGTTCTACCCCAGTGTTATCAAGACACTACGATGGATCCAAGTTCTACACCTTTGTTATCAATACACTACGATGGATCCAAGTTCTTCCCCACAGTTATCAAGACACTACCATGGATCCAAGTTCTACTCCAGTGTTATCCAGACACTACCATGGATCCAAGTTCTACCCCAGTGTTATCAAGACACTACCATGGATCCAAGTTCTACCCCAGTGTTATCAAGACACAGAGCTGTGTATGACCTGTCCTAGCCCCAGTACAGCCCTCAAAACTGATACCTACCTATTTCAAAAAGTGGTTTTGATACGACTCCCCACTCGCTGTTGGTGCTGATACGAGACCTCTCCGTAGAAGTTGACATGTCTGTACCAGCTGATGCAAAGACATCCCAAATGACAATACATGGGTCATTGCGGTAACGCTCACTGAACCCTTCAGCCAGCTGGAAATATGTTGAAGTGAGTGAGTCAATTGGGTTTAATGCTGCTTTGAACAGTATTACAGATATATCACAGTGTGTCAGCTTGATGTGGGGGAAAAACGCAAGGTGATGCAGGGCTAAGACGTTAACCACTTTGGTGAAACCCACGAGCACAGGTATGGTGAAAATATGTTGAGGTTTTGATAAACATGAATGTACCTCGGAACTACAACCAATATGATACGAGATTGTGTAAGATCATTAATTCAGTTACACGAGCAAATAAACAATACAGAGCTTGAGAATTTTCCCTGGATATTTACAGTGAAATTCTCATTCATGACAAGAAACAAAATAATTATATTTCTTAATTTATGATAATTCCTTTTTATTATTTATAATACATAACAGTTTCCCAAACAGATCCTTAATCTCCATTTGTCTCTGATTAACAATTAAGGATGACTGACTGTAAGTTTGTTTGTTTGTTGTTTAACGCCGCACTCAGCAATATTCCAGCTATACTCCAGTTAGTCGCCTCTTACGACAAGCATAGTCGCCTTATACGGCAAGCATGAAGATCTATTCTAACCAGATTTTCATGGATCACAGACTGTAAGTAACCAAGGCAACCTACAAGATGTGTTTCCTCAGGGTTCCATGCCAAGTAGCTGCACTGCCGACTGTGTTTGGCGTTGTGTACTGCAACAAGAACAGCAACAGCTGTAAAACACTCAGTCCACTCTTATTGATGAGTTTTGAGGGATTTCATAACAAAAGGCACAAAGGTGAGATTCTATTCTTCATCTAAAATCATTCTGTCTGTTTTCAGTCTGTAAACAGTAACAAGTGCCCTGAGTGTGAAAAGTACAGCTAACCAACTTCAGTGGCAGAGAGATAAGTGATGTAATTTGACTGTGATGTCATGTAACCGATGGAGAGGAAAGGTGAGGTGAAATGGGGTTTAACGCCACGTCCAAGATTATTGCACTTATATAGCGACGTGCATGCACGTGTTTGTGTGGCTTCTTGTACTAGTCCGGACTGATGCCGATTTATAGTGCTAGCACACTGAGATACCATGCCGCAGTTTAACATGAATACCCCACTCAGACACAGTATACTGACTCCGAACCGACCAGTCCTTGTTTTAGCCCCTTAATGCCGAGCGCCAGACAGGGTAACAACAAGTACCATCTTTTAACGTCTTTTGGTATGACGCGTCTGGGGATCGAACTCCAACCTTCCGCTCTCCGGGCGGACGCTCTACCATTAGACCACGGGGGCGGTCCGATGGAAAGGAAAATCATGAAAGAAGATAGGAACATGGCTGCAGATGAAACATATGTTTAACTGTACAAAGAACATGGATATAACAAACTACAAGGGACCGGAGAAAGCAGTTTGTTATATACATTGTTCAATATATACATTTTCGCTCGGATAAAACAAAACACAATACACATAATTGCAGCATTGACTCGTATTAGCAATAATCATTTCATAGCATTCACCATGTTTTACAGACAAGATTAGTCCAATTACATGTACAGGTAAGATTAACATAAAGCAAGTTTAACAAGGTGGAGTCGTCACCGCTGATTGTGTTGATTCGCCGCTGATTGCATGTAGCCAATTGTCAGAGACACTTGACACTGAGTGAGATTTCTCAGTTCGCTATACACGTTACTAATTAGTGGTAGATGGGCTTGTCTGGGATCAGATATCAGTTTGCTATGTACGTTAGTTTGTTGTAGAGGGTTTGTTATGTAGGTAATATTTTAATGATAATATATAGGAGATAAATCAGGAATTTTGTGACAGTTCGCTGTATCCACTTGATCGATCTACCGTTATATCCGTGTTCGACTGTATATTTAAAATTGATTACAAATTACATGTGCATCATGGAAACCATTAATTGGCGAGAACTAGTTGCCTACATGATGTATTTGTGAAATTAATTGCAAGTTCACCACTCACAGATGTTAGTTGTGGACAATGTGTTACCATGGTTACCGGAGGCGAAAATTTTAATGATTTCATGAACAACAATATCGATGAATGATAGTTGATACTTACAAAATTCCTTCCCAATAAGTTCATCTTCATTGTTTCCAAAGCTGAAAATACAGAGTGCTTCAAAAGTCAACATTTACTTGATTTACTAAACAATATATACCAAACACATCACAAAACATAAACAAACAAACAATTTACTTTCTCATTAGTGGAATCTTTCTTGATTTGTAATACAGAACCATAAATGTTATTTTCACCTTAAATAAACTTTAAAACAATTTTTTTTTGAAGATTGTGATTTTAGCAACCATCAATGTTGGGAGGTGTTGTCCCGATGGACCCACCTTGTTAGGACGACTTTGCCGTTTGTGTGGCCCACCGCCAGCAGGTTCCGTGGTTCCGGTCGTGGGTACCATGCTACACACTGAACAAAAAACAGGAACATTTTGTATCAACACAACAACTGAAAGTCTATTGAATACAGATTATAATGTGCATTTAATGAGATTACAAAGCTGTGACTGTAATAAGATTGGTGAAATCTGGGAACAAATGAATAAACCCACAATATATGAGATGTGGACCAGCTTGGTTTCATCCATGCTGTCTACTTTTATAGAAGAGAGGTGAGGTGAAATGGGTCACGTTCAAGATATTGCATTTACATAGCGCGGTGCATGTACATCATTTGTACATGTGTGTGGCTGCTTGTACTAGTCCGGACTGATGCCGATTCATAGTGCCAATAAGTACCATCTTTTAACGTCTTATGGTATGACACGGCCGGGGATCGAACCCCGGACCTTCCGCTCTCCGGGTGGATGTTCTTCCACTAGACCACGGAGGCAGTCACAGGACAAATGAAAGTCTATTGAATACAGATCATAATGTGATTACAAAGATGTGACTGTAATAAGATTGGTGAAAACTGGGAATAAATAAATAAACCTACAATAAATGAGATGTGGACCAGTTTGGTTTCACTCCTGTTGTCTTCTTCTATAGAAGTGAGGTGTCATGGGTTTAACGTCACATTCAAGATTATTGCACTTATATAGCAATGTGCATGCACATTTGTGTGTGTGTGTGGCTGCTTGTACTAGCCCAGACTAATGCTGATTTTATAGTGCTCGCTCAGACTCAGACACAGTATACCGACTCCCAAGCCGACTAGTCCTTTTCTTAGTCCCTTAATGCCAAGCGCCAGGTAGGGTAACAACAAGTACCATATCTTAATATCTTTTGGTATGACGCGGCCAGGAACTGAACCCCCAACCTTCCACTTTCAGGGTAGATGCTCTGCGACTAGACCACAGAGGTCTCTTCTATAGGAGTACACAGACACATCTCTTACACTGTAGAGGTAAACAGACACATATCTTGTGTTGTAGATGTACACACATTGTTACATTGTAGAGGTATACAGTCACATCTCGTACACTGTACATGTATATGTTGTGTTTCGTTGGCACTAAGACAAGGGTTCATTTGAGTACGATTAATTTACTGGAGTTACATGCGACAGCCAGCAAGGCGTCCACTCGAGTCCCCACACAAATCATGACGTCCTCTCGCAAACATAGGGGAGCTAACTCTAACTAACCTAGACTGGGTTTTTGCCCTGATCAGCAATAACGCTACAGTACACATATCTTACCTTAATGAGGTTGATTTCTGAGTTGGTTGCCACATGGACGGCACAGAAGTCATCAGAGATTGCTGTACCTGTATACACCAACAGTGATTGACACACAAAACATACACATAAGACACATAGACATATAATTTTTTAATTTACCATTCAGTTAATGGATCCACCGACCATACCCTCACTTAAGTGGAATAAATATGATTTTTGGAAATCCAAGTTTGCATGTTGAGATACCGAGGTACCAGCTTAACAGATATACCCCAGTCAGACACAGTATACTGACTGAGCTGTAAGGTTCCCAACCTCTGTAGGTGTGTCCAGGGCGCCGCTTCTCCACCTGGTAGAGATCGAGAGAGGTTCCGTACTTTATAAACTGGTCAGCCGCACTCGGAGACCACAAGACGTCAAACTTGGTGCTGCTCATGTCTGCTGTGGCTGAAGCAGAAAAAATATCTAAACATGAGAAAATTACAAAACGTAATAATAGTAGTAAATGGGCAGTGGACACAACGGACAATAATGAGAGAAAATGGTAATATAAGGTCTCAGGTCTAAAAACGATTGTAGATTATTTCTGTTTGTAAACACTTCCACAAGTATGAAACATATTCAACTGACAGACCACCACTGTACTTTTTCAGCCACATGAGCTATCAGCAAAGTTTTCAAGCATTTCTACTTCATCATTTCGAAAGAAACGTACCTGTCAATTACTTTCCGGTTGAGAGCATTAATATAAACGCCACAAACATCGTGTTATGTACAACATCAAAAACTTGCTTCTCCTACAAAGGGGAGGTCACTCTTGTTCCGATGTTGTTTTGCTTCCGCTTCCGGCTAAATTGTTTTGGTTCGCAACAGAGCGTTTGAGAAAGTTTTAACTTCACTAATACTTATCTTTGAACCATATCACTTCAAGATAGGGTGAAGCCGATATACAGTTAAAGATGTCGTCCGTCAATCAACAATCGCCAAGGAATGTCCATCAAGTTGTCAGGGATAGCAAGAAGGTAGTGGCTTGTTCATCAGCTGATCATGTCAATTTATCATCAGTGATTACAATCGTGTTACGGAAAGATCAATAAGTCCAGGAATTATTGAAATGTTCTACTGAAGATTTTGAAGTAGCAAGTTAAATATGATATGATATTTTCAAAAAGAATTTATATTTATTAATTTATATTTGTCTAAATTTGATCTAGTGTAAGAGCAGAATTCATCTTTTGGTTTTGATAAATAGTGTGTGATTTGTGTATCTACATTTTCATCAGAAATAACATACCTCCCTCAGTGGCCTTATGAGGATACTGGTTAAAACTGGTCTTCAGCAACCAATGCTTGTCATAAGGGCCCACGAACAACATTCACTTTTGCATGTCCCCAACTTTCCTTTTTGAATTCATGTATTTGCCTGCACCCATCATCAGATTAGCGGTCTGTCAGTTCATTCTCTGTTTGGGATTTCTGACATCACGTTTGTAATCAGAACTAGTTAAGTTGTGGCAGGGGATATTCATGATTTCGTCTTATTGTGTTTTATTGGTTTTACTGATTCTGCTGATCCTAATTCAACAAAGAGTAGAAACTAATAAAACCTGAGAAACACTATATTTGTTATTGCCAAATCTAAAGCTGCTTGTTCTCCACAAGAAAATTAACATACATAATGGGTTAAACTGATGACAAACAAGCTGAAGTTACATTGATCAACATAGTCCTTTTCAGTAGATAATTTTTTAAAAACAAACAATAATAAATCTGAAATATGTTTTTTGTTTTATTGTTTCCCATCTTCTGATGAGGACTTTTCACACATAAAACATTAAGGCTAAGCCAAAACATAAAGCCTAATCATGTTGATGTTGAGAGTTTTGCAATTTCAGGACATGACTGATATGGAGCAGACTCTATCCAAGCTCCGTGCACTGTCAGAAGATGATAAAACAGAAGCTGGGATGCTGAGATCTCGCATTGATGAACAGTCCCAGCTTATTATGATCCTCAAACAGCGAGCTGACGAGGCTGTGATTCGGACTCAAACTCTTGATGCTATAAATAAAGAATTGATGGAATTTCGAGACAATGCCAATGAGCAGTTGCAGCATGAGATACGTAAATTCAATATTTTAGATTCCAGGTTTAATGACTTGGCATCAAATCATGAGGAAATGATCAAGTACAAAGATGAGTACAAGAGAGTCAATCAAGGGCTGAGAGCTGAGAATGCCAAATTGAGAGAAGACAATGCTAAACTGTTCTCACAAGCTATTGCAGAGAGAGATCAACAGATAGCAGAGCTTGATAAGAAATGTTCAGAGATAAAGTCGCAATACACTGTCATAGAACAGAGATGCAGGTAAGTCTCCATCATACATAACACCTACATGCATCATGTACAGTCAAGTCTCGTTAATCTGATGATCGGCTTTATCCGACACTAATGATCTGAACCGATTAAATCAGTGCTATTTAGACCTGTTCATCCGACAGTCTCGCACTCCGACTCAGACACACGTAAAAGGCGACTATGCTTGTCGTAAGAGGCGACTAACGGGATTGGGTGGTAAGGCTCGCTGACTTGGTTGATATCATCGTATCCCAATTGCGTTGATCGATGCTCATGATGTCAATCACAGGATTGTTGGGTCCAGAGTTGATTATAGTCAATCCACCATCATATAGCTGGAATATTGCTGAGTGCGTCATAAACAACAAACAATGTCAGTATCGGGTGTGACCACCATTTTCGTTGATACAGGCGATCCAGTGACAGCACATTGAAGACACCAGATGATTGAAAACAGCCTGGATGTTGTTCCAGATTCTAGAAGTTTCAAACATTAGCCCAACCGAGTTAGCATTACCGGCTGGTTCTGGTCCTGTCGTAGGTGTTGTTCCATCTCATTCCAGACATGTCTCAAAAACAGCTGGCAAATGGAAGTACAGTAATGTTATGTTGCCTTAAAAAGTCTGCAACGTGTGAGCAGGCATTATCCTGCTACAACATGACGTTATATCCCTGCATTAGCACAAATATAGAACACAATCTTGGAAGATGTCGTCCCGGGAGCGTATGCCACTTAAATTTCCATTAATAGTGATGAGTTGTGTTCTCTCATGAGTTGTGATGCCAGCTCATACCACTACACTTCAACCCCAAAACTGACGATGTGAGTAAAGCAAGCGTTACTTAAATGTGTAGACCCTTGCATGACCATCACAGCTGTCCAGATGAAACTGGGACTCATCTGTAAACCCAGTCTTGTCTTCTGAACCTCCGATGCTGTCTACACCAAGCTAGGCATGCCCGACATCGACGTGTAAGCAAATTGGTAGTATATCGCTACACTCACTACTTAACTTGAATCACTTCTGTGATTGCAGTGATCATTCAATTGATAACAATTAATAACATTCATTTAATAACATTCATTTAATAACATTAAATTCATTGCAATGTCTTTCTTGGTTTTTATGCCAGCATCAACAGCATTAATAATTCTCAATTTTCGGGTCTAAACTGAGAGTTTGTTATATACGTAAATTTTATAGGATATTATATAGGAGATAAATCAGGGATTTTTTAACAGTTCATTGTATCCATTTGTTCGCTATATCCGTGTTCGTTATTTCCGTGTGGTACTGTACTACAGACTCTGGGATCTATGGTTGCGGAGCTGCAGGCCCCTCACAAACTTGCAGACCAATCGTCCCATTTTCGTCCATCTTCTTAGGACCATAATGTCATTTTACCACATCTAACTTTGGAAATCTATGAACCCCTAGAAGAGAAGGATTTTGAGAATGTCCCCCAGAAGGAGGTTTTCCTCTTCACGTCCAGAGTTAGTGAAATCAATGCTATTGACGTCACCAGACTCTGGTTTGAGAGAGACCGCCTCCGTGGTCTAGTGTTAAGAGTGTCCACCCTGGGAATGGAAGGTCTGTGTTATACCTTAAGATGTTAAAAGATGGTACTTGTTGTTACCCTGTCTGGCGCTCGACATTAAGGGGCTAAAGCAAGGGCTGGTTGGCTCAGAGTCAGTAAACTGTGTCTGAATGGGGTATTCATGTTAAACTGCACACGGTATCTCAGTGGGCTAGAACTATGAATCGGCATCAGTCTGAACTGGTACAATCAGCCATACACACACACATGAATCACATCGCTATGTAAGTGTAATAATCTTGGACGGGACGTTAAACCCCATTTCACCTCACTTCACCAATGGCTTGCTTCAATCCTGCGGGCATGATTGACAGCTTTGACAAAGCGTCAAAAGAGATGCCAATCTGGATCACCCTATTGTCCGTTGGAGATAGCATGTGTGGTCCGTCTTGTTGAACTAATTGACTGGAGACCCCATCCAAATTGGTTACAAGTCGTAGCTGAATAGGCTCCCTACTTCAAAGCTATGCAGTCGTTCTTGAAACGATGTGCTACATGAAGACACATAACACATGTACTGCCTGATGTCATGAGATTTATGTGTAGGAGAAACCATGTCTCCGAGGGATTATTAGAGATTGTAAACCCTCACATGAGGGTTTACAATCTCTCTTAATCTCGGGGAGACATGGTTTGTCCAACTTATAAACCGACTCATCGCATAGACAAGTGTTTAATTAAATAACTGTAATAAAAACTCTCAAATGTATAACCTGTATCGGAGATGAAATATCGCCTGCAGTCGTGAACTCGGTTCAATGGAACCGGTGACCTCAGCACGTGGGTTTCGCAAGGGTGCGAAATCTGCACGTTCGTCTCGCAATGGCACGAAATCTGCATGTGCGTCTCGTAGGCTGTTCATAGTTTTTGTTCTGTCAAGGGTTTACAATGATTGTAAGCCCTCCTGCGAGGTGTTACCACAATTTTAAAAACTCCATATCGAGTTACGCAAACAGCCAGTAGGTTTATAAGTCCTACTAATTTTGAGGGTATTTCTAGTGTTTACCCATTCACGAAGTCTTGTCGTTGAACACTAAACTGTGAAACGGTCATGTGGTTGAAGCATTGTTCAGCACCAGCTTCCTCGTGTACATCTCAAGGTTGTAGTCTAATACAGGGTATCCGTGGGATAAAATGCATAGTGTGAGATAGGATAAGTTTGAAAATTTTACAACAAATTTTATATCAATATACTTATCCTATTTCACATGCTATATGCCCATCCGGCCATCCCCGCATCACAGTTACAAAAGCCTGTCCTGTAAGAAAGAGAATGATGTGGCAAGTTATGGCAGGTGATCAGGTCGTCAAACTTCGCTATACACAGGATTACAGTGTGTGACTCATTTGTTTAGGTTGTGACCATGGTGATGCTGGGATGTGTTTGGGTGAAATGTTTCTTTGAAGCTGGAAACTTTGTTCTTGGGCGTTTCCACACCGGGATCGAAAGAGGGACAAATGCATAGTGTGAGATAGGATAAGTATATAAATATAATGTGAGGGATCACATTTAATGTGACAGTTAAGGCTTGTAAATAATAACAAACGTCGAAAACATAATTGATATATATTTTTACACTATGAACGGTAAACAACTTGTATCATTGCAATGTGCGAGACAAGGCGAAGATCGTGAGATTGGCCGAGCGCGCTCCCCTGCCTCCGCCTCGGTTAAACGGCTCATCGTCTATAACGCCCACCAATTATTTGGACCCCATTGGTAGCGTTGTAGCGAGGGAACACTGTATACAATTTATTGTGAATTTTCAACTTCTATTTAAATTCAGCTTCTATTTGGTGTTTGGCATGGAGAAAGTAAAATCCAGCCCAGTTGTGAAGACATTGCGTGATTAGCTCAAGGCAATCCCCAATTGAGATTAATTGAAAAAGATCGCACATAGAATCTGTCTGTACACAACATAAATGGGAGGCAGGAACAGTGGACACACGAAGGGCTTTGATGCAGAGTTGCACTTTAACACGGCCAAGATGTGTTTGTACAAACCAGCAGCGTTAGAAATTGGCACTAGTCCTGTAGTCCTTACCAAACTGGACAAAAACTGTTAGTTTCTTACCCTGACCAGTGGTGTCTAGTTTTGTTAATTATTGTTTGTTTGATTGTTTGTTGTTTAATCCCACACTCAGCAATACTCCAGCTTTATGTCTGTAAATAATCGAGTCTGGACCAGACAGTCCAGTGATTGACATCATGAGCATCAATCTAAGCAATTGGGATACGATGACATGCATCAAACGCGTCAGCGATTCTGATCACCCAATCCCGTTTGTCGCCTCAAGCATGGTCACCTTTTATGTTAAGCATGGGTTTTTGAAGACCTATTCTACCCCGGATCTTCACAGGTCTGATAATTATTGAAGTTAGGTTACTTTTTTCGCCGAACGTTGAAGATAAATTTAGTGTTAACAAATATTTCCCTCTCTGTCAGTGAACAAATTCAAATCAGTTTTATTACCTTGATCATGTTTAATGTCATATGAGTAAAAATCAATGTCAGTTTTGCTCTGTCATTTCCCGATTGGCATAATAATATTTTTAGGCAAATGCAGTTGGAATTTAAGCAGAAAGAAGAAATGTACAAGTCTGAGAATCAGAATATGCGAGATACACACCGCAGCGAGATGTCCGCACTAAAACACAAACTACAGGATACGGAGGAGAGGTTGAAAGGTACGAGCCAGGCGTGCGTGTTGGGAATATCTCTTGCATGTCAGCAAGTGTCTTATTATTATTGTTGTATTCTCTCACTACTGTGTATCAATCTTTGAGAAGTTTTCGTTCAGCTGACAAGTTCCTCCTTTTAGTACCTCCCTATAAGTTCAACACCTTCGGTGTCAGATGTATACAGCATTCTCTGGCAGTGTTATGGCAGTATCGTTATCGTTATTATTGGAACGTCTTGTAGCGTAAGGGCTTCCCTCAGCCGTCTTAGAATTCCGTGAAACATCTTAAACAGCTAAAATATCATTTATAATATATTTGTAATTCGCTTAAATACATTGAGTGCTCACTCAGATCTGGCTGTAAATTTCTATGTAGATCTATGCCGAACTCTCGTTCAGATGAGGCATGATTTTGATTGGTTGTTAATTTCAATCTCATGGGCGAGATAGAACTGTACACATTCTCCTATCCTAACTTCTAACACATGTTTTTGGCTCAGGAGCCACACACAAGCTCCAGCTGCAGATTGACAGCAAGCAGTCCGCCAGTTCCGAGGCCAGCAGTAAGATTGCCCAGCTGTCCCGGGAGAAGGACGAGCTCCTTGACCTTGCCATGCAGAGGGGGAAGCTCATCACGGTAAATACCAACATACTACAGTAGTTCAACATAGCAATATACAGACAGAAGGTCAATATAGCAATATACAGACAGTAGGTCAATATAGCAATATACAGACAGTAGGTCAACATAGCAATATACAGACAGTAGGTCAATATAGCAATATACAGACAGAAGGTCAATATAGCAATATACAGACAGTAGGTCAATATAGCAATATACAGACAGTAGGTCAACATAGCAATATACAGACAGAAGGTCAATAAAGCAACATACAGACAGTAGGTCAATATAGCAATATACAGACCGAAGGTCAATATAGCAACATACAGACAGTAGGTCAATATAGCAATATACAGACAGTAGGTCAATATAGCAATATACAGACAGTAGGTCGATATAGCAACATACAGACAGTAGGTCGATATAGCAATATACAGACAGAAGGTCAATAAAGCAACATACAGACAGTAGGTCGATATAGCAATATACAGACAGGTTAATATAGCAACATACAGACAGTAGGTCAATATAGCAATATACAGAAAGGTCAATATAGTATTATACAGACAGTAGGTCAATATAGCAATATACAGACAGGTCAATATAGTATTATACAGACAGTAGGTCAACATAGCCATAGAACTTTCCTGATTTGGCTATTTGAGTTTTGGAATATATTTTGCCATTTTTTGTTGATTTTTTGTTTCGTGACACTTTTGATTCCTGATTTTGAGCTGGGTAAGTTTAAGCTTATTTCTGGAAGTTTAAGGGATAATTTTGCTGCTTTATCTGCATTTCCATTTCCAAAGATTCCTACGTGGGCGTGGATCCAAATGAACTCTATTTGTTTACCTGCCTTAGTTAAGTTGTTTGAGCTTTTGAGTATTTGATTTATTAGTTTGGGGTGGTTTTTAGTGTTTTTATTTTTGAGGGCTTGTAGTCCACTGAGGGAGTCGGTTAGGATGATTATTTTTTGGTGTTTTTTAGATTGCTGATTGTGTAGGGCTGAGGCCATGCCCATGAGTTCGGCCGTGTATATGGATTGGTTGTTTGGGAGTCGGTAAGATTGGGTGTTTTTGGTTGGTTGTGCGATGTGGACTCCGAAACCTGATAGTGCTTACTTACTTACTTACTTACTTTGGAGATGTAACGTGCGCTTTCCGACTGATGCGTATTTCGATAGTGCTAAACAACATAGGTATATATACTTATTAACATCAATGTTTATACAGTAAATGGATTGATGGACACAGAGAGCTGATTAAGATAATAGGAAGCCAGTGGATGACAATGGGACAGGGTAAACAACCACGGAAGCTGATTGGGATGATTGGAAGCCAGTGAATTGTCTAATGGACACAGAGTCAGCTCTCTGTGTCCATCAATCAATTTACTGTATAAACATTGATGGAATCTGGAAACCATTCTAACCAGGAATCTGGGGTTTCTGTTGTAGAAGGAGCAGACAGACAACAAGATTCTGCAGAGGAAAGTGGAGGAGATGGAGAAGGCTGTCCGGAAGATGGAGGAGAAATTTCAGTAGGTTTAAAAAAATAGTCAGGGTCTAGAAACGAACTGTTATATCGGAATGATGCAGTGATGACACAACAATGTCTTTAGTCAATGCTGTTTTTTCGGTTATATTCAAGAAGAGACATGTATGTGTGCACGCAGCAGCACTCTGAACCAGACTAATGGCCATTCCTGACAACCTGCCTCACTTACGTCACATCAACCATCACATAGAACATTACTTACTAGTAACAAGTTACCCGGACGACATTGAACACTTGCTGGGTGCCGCCATCTTGAATGGAGTCTCGCTCTAGCAAGATCTCATTATATATTTACAAACTAACTTTTAACATTTAACGAAACCAACAACTCAGTGGCCTGCAAGATCCAGGGTTGAATCATAATGGTGATAAGGTGAGATGGATGGATGGGATAAATGTCTTCACCTAGGCTGAAAATGTGACCATTCACCCCAAATCACTCTCACTCCAAGTCTTCAACAGTATTGCAAATAACTGAATACAATGACCAGCGCGTAAGCAGTAAGGACGTTTACAGTCAGCTTGTGTACATATGATTTTGCTTTGCTAACTGTTGATATGTCGTTTTTATTATAAATCATTGTGCTCCATTTTCAGATCTGAGGCATCATCGGTCAATGCCAACATCCAAGTGCGGAAGTTACGTGAAGACTTATTGGAAGCCAACATAAGACAAAAAGAAGTTCTCAAGGTGACACAGATACTACTTGCCTCACACCTGTATACAGATATTACAAATGTATACAGATACTACTTGCCTCACACCTGTATACAGATACTACTTGCCTCACACCTGTATACAGATACTACTTGCCTCACACCTGTATCCAGATACTACTTGCCTCACACCTGTATACAGATACTACTTGCCTCACACCTGTATACAGATACTACTTGCCTCACACCTGTATACAGATACTACTTGCCGCACACCTGTATACAGATACTACTTGCCTCACACCTGTATACAGAAACTACTTGCCTCACACCTGTATACAGATACTACTTGCCGCACACCTGTATACAGATACTACTTGCCTCACACCTGTATACAGATACTACTTGCCTCACACCTGTAAACAGATACTTCATGCCTCACACCTGTATACAGATACTACTTGCCTCACACCTTTAAACAGAAACAACTTGCCTCACTTGTGTATACAGATACTACTTGCCTCACACCTGTATACAGATACTACTTGCCTCACACCTGTATACAGATACTACTTGCCGCACACCTGTATACAGATACTACTTGCCTCACACCTGTATACAGATACTACTTGCCTCACACCTGTAAACAGATACTTCATGCCTCACACCTGTATACAGATACTACTTGCCTCACACCTTTAAACAGAAACAACTTGCCTCACTTGTGTATACAGATACTACTTGCCTCACTTGTGTATACAGATACTACTTGCCTCACACCTGTATACAGATACTATTTGCCTCACACCTGTATACAGATACTACTTGCCTCACTTGTGTATACAGATACTACTTGCCTCACTTGTGTATACAGATACTACTTGCCTCACACCTGTATACAGATACTATTTGCCTCACACCTGTATACAGATACTACTTGCCTCACACCTGTATCCAGATACTACTTGAATCACGCCTGTATCCAGATACTACTTGCCTCACATCTGTATCCAGATACTACTTGCCTCACACCTGTATACAGATACTACTTGCCTCACACCTGTATACAGATACTACTTGCCTCACACCTGTATACAGATACTACTTGCCTCACACCTGTATACAGATACTACTTGCCTCACACCTGTTTACAGATACTACATCCCTCACACCTGCACACAGATACTTCATGCCTCACACCTGTATACAGATACTACTTGCCTCACACCTGTATACAGATACTACTTGCCTCACACCTGTATACAGATACTACTTGCCTCACACCTGCACACAGATACTATTTGCCTCACACCTGTATACAGATACTACTTGCCTCACACCTGTATACAGATACTACTTGCCTCACACCTGTATACAGATACTACTTGCTTCACACCTGTATACAGATACTACATGCCTCACACCTGTATACAGATACTACTTGCCTCACACCTGTATACAGATACTACTTGCCTCACACCTGTATACAGATACTACTTGCCTCACACCTGTATACAGATACTACTTGCCTCACACCTGTATACAGATACTACTTGCCTCACACCTGTATACAGATACTACTTGCTTCACACCTGTATACAGATACTACTTGCTTCACACATGTATACAGATACTACTTGCCTCACACCTGTATACAGATACTTCATGCCTCACACCTGTATACAGATACTACTTGCCTCACACCTTTAAACAGAAACAACTTGCCTCACTTGTGTATACAGATACTACTTGTGTCACCTGTATACAGATACTACTTGTGTCACCTGCATACAGATACTACTTGCCTCACACCTGTATACAGATACTACTTGCCTCACACCTGTATACAGATACTACTTGCCTCACACCTGTATACAGTTACCATTTGCCTCACACCTGTATACAGATACTACTTGTGTCACACCTGTATACAGATACTATTTGTCTCACACCTGTATACAGATACTACTTGCCTCACACCTGTATACAGATACTACTTGCCTCACACCTGTATACAGATACTACTTGCCTCACACCTGTATACAGAAACTACTTGTGTCTCCTGTATACAGATACTACTTGCCTCACACCTGTATACAAATCTTCAACTGAATATGTTTTGACGATGAATTAATTTTGTTTCCCTTCATGTATGACATTCTCTGTTCTTCCTGCGGGATCAGATCGAGGTATGACCTGTAGAAATTGGTGTCACAGCATTTCATGTAGTTCATGTCACCACTCACACATTGGGAGAAGGGGTAGCCCTGTGGTTAAAGCATTCGCTCGTGATTCCAAAGACCCAGGTTTGATTCCCAACATGGGTACAATGTGTGAAGCCCATTTCTAGTGTTCCCCGTCGTGATATTGCTTGAAACGGCGTAAAACACTCACTCACTCACTCACTCACCATAAAGGAATGATGTCAAACCCATTCTTGGTATTGTGCCAATGGTGCTGGAAGTGGCATAAAACCATATTCACTCACTCTACATTCACAATGCATGGCACCGTGTCTCTATGAATGATCCATCGTTCACTTTCACATAATATGTATTTGGGTTCCATGTCTGTCAAATTGTGTACAAATTTGAAGTCTCTAAATCAATCCAAGATGTCTCTCTGTATTCTACCGTATCGATATGTGCAGTTGTATTACATCCTAACTGGTGAGGGTCATGGGCCTTTGGTGCCTGATCTTGCCGTGCAGTTGTTTCTTTGATCAAAATCTCAGATTAGTCACAATTTTTTATCCTTTATCTGTCCGCACCCATCTTCCTGAGGTAAGAGAGTTAACTGACTTTTAAAGTCCAGTTTCCACCCTTGCTTATCTAGGCTGGAATTCCTAGGCTCGATCGTAGTGCCACCAGTGGTTATTACCAGTTATGTCCCTTCTTAGCATCTCCTATGGACCAATCAGATTTCACCTTTCATATCACTTGCATTTGCTTCAAACAAAATGGCGGCGCCCATTCAAGACGATCTGACCGATAATCAAGATCTATATTGTGATAAAACGGGTCTTACATCGCAAGGAGCATCAAATCACTTGAGCACCTTGATTAAAAACATAAAAAGATTTGGAAAATATCTGTTGACAACAAGTTGGCAGTTCACATGCTTTGCAAATCCTGCAATCGACCAAAATCTGCATTACAGTATATGAACCGGATTTTGATTTCGTTGCACGATTGTGATTGGACTCTGCATAGACTCGTTAGTCCAGCCAAAATGTAACTCCATAATACCAGTCTAGTTTGGCAAGGGTGGAAACTGGACTTTCATAGTCAGTTAACTCTCTTGTCTCGGGAAGATGGTCCGCACCATACCCAGTCACATGGGTTGTACCCAATTTGCAAAACTTTGACCTGAGTCACTTTAGGCATTCGTCTCACATTAGAAGCCTTGCTTTGAAACACTGATGAACATGATCAAGGTGCATGTCTGTGAGGTTATTAATTTTCTAGTTAATTAGTGTAATCTGTTGTGATGTAAAATGTAAACAATACATGGTTGGGCTTGGACGGGTAACTCGGGTTGGGCGGGTCCTGGGTAGGACCGGGTACCCACAGGACTACCCGGACCTATGGTAAGTCATGCGATATATTGTTTAATGAAAAAAATTCACTATAGCTCAGTGGTTACACTGCAAGTCGCTAATGTTTGCATTTCTTTCTGATGATGAACACATTCCTTTTGCCTCGTATATGTTTGAGTAAAGATAAAGCTTCAGTCAATTTCAGTGGACACATGATCTGATACATGAATCTAAATAGTTTTGGCCAGGGCTGCGGTAAGCAATTACCAAACAGACATTTTGTTCCCAACTCTTGAGACCTACAGTGGGTACCAGGGTAGGGCTGTGAAATAGGGGGTCGGGTACCCAGGTTCTACATTTGGACTCGTACCAGCCCTAGTATATGGTGTATTCCAACTTCATGTGCAGAGCAGAGTAGAATTCACAATTCATCTCAAAATGGTTGATTCCCAAACATTTCAGCATATATATCTACTTTCAGTTAATCAAACATTATATCTGAAAACTGCAATCATAACATAAACAGTTACTGTATTCAGATACGTAATAAGCGGACAGGGGGCTCTCAAAATCAGAAATAGGGGGCGCTTATTAGAATATTATTTTGAGTTGAAAGATCGTAAATTTCGTGCCTGAAATGCTTACATACGACAGATATATTTTCCAAGAATTTAATTGCCCATAATAAAGGGTGATATAACACACGAGTGCGTATTATACACGAATAAATAAGTCTTGTGTACATTGATCAATCGGAAGGGGTGCTGATTGGGATTGTTCACTAGCCAATATATTAGCAAATATCGCCGTGGGCGCTTATTACGTCGAATACGGTATAAGTCTGAACATGGGACTTTGCAGAAAATGAGTCCAGATGTTAGATCCAATGTATCTCTGTAATACATATGAATTGTATTTTTGTGGTCCTAAGAATCTGTGGTTGTAAAATATAATAAGTTGAAATGGGATTTTCCTCCCATAAAGTCCCTGATCTCATGGTTGGTCACATATTATGTTATCACAAATAGTAATATACACATATGATTCCCCTGGGGGATTCTGGGTTAGCAACCTACGCTTGTTGGAAGAGAAAACTTAATAGATTGTATGGTCACGTCTGTGTCTTGGTTGATTGCATGCCGTTACCCAGTTGTTGCTCATTATATCAATCACTGCTTTGTCTGGTCCCGATTGAATTATAGTCTGATGTCACATAGCTGGAATATTGCTGAAGAAAAGGAAAGAAAAAAATACTCCTAATTAGATAATTAAAAGGCGACTATGCTTGTTGTAAGAGGTGACTAACGGTATCTGGTGGTCGGGCTAGCTGACTTGGTTGATGCATGTCATGGTATTCCAGTTGCGTGGATCGATGCTCATGATGTCAGTTACTGGATTGTCTGGTCCAGACTCGATTATTTACAGACCGCCGTCATATAGCTGGAATATTGCTGAGTGTGGCATTAAACAAACAAACATAATAACTATTCTTAATATCCCATGTGAGTAGTTCCCCAATATTTCATTCTTGGTTTAAGTGCAAATAAAATTAAATTGGAATCGAGCACATCCAATGTGATAACTGACTCAAAAATATTTTGATGTTGGAATTGCTTCTTTTCTGTGCAGGAATTTGATGCCTTCAAGAAACACTCCAACAATCTGCTGCAGAAAGAAAGGGAACTCAATGAAAGGCTGAGACATCTGGTTGGCTGATGTTACACAGTCAGTGATTGGCCACTTCAGAAACAGGCTGATTACATTGCATCTAATTCGGTGAATCTTCCGAGGTCAAGGTCAATATAGCAAGAGCACACAGGATGTCACGTCAAACAATGCTATCCTCAGTATTTATCCCCAATACCATCAGTATTTATTCGGAGAAACTCTGATCTTTTTATAGCAGACTTATTGATAAAGAGAGTCATTCCTTGGCATTTGCAACTGGAAAATCCATTTTAGAGGGAAACTAGGCATGGGCAAAATCCTTCCTTAAGTTGCAAGTCGTTCAAATGCCACTTTTCTGTCAACTCAAATTATATAATACAGTTAATAATTAACCTGATTACATTGAGACAAGATCTCCGTTTCACATAGGGCAGGAGCTAAAACATTTTGACCTCTGCCTCGTTCCACAATACAACACCCGCCGTAAGTATGTTAAATTGGGAGTCTTGAACCTCTATGCGCAAAGATTGCTTTGTGACGTGGGGCCCAAGACTGAAGGCTTGACTCTCTTTAAAGATATTATTTGTATTCAGTTACTCCATATACAGTATCACTCATGTTGTTTTAGTTAATATGACCCAAGAGGTGATCTAGGGGGCACGGGTGGCCCAGTCTGAGGTGCCGCGATTTGCTGTGCAGAGTTGTGTCCCTTGGGCATGCCAGAAACCTATGATTGTGGGTTCAAATCCCGGTTCACCCTGATTATGTTTCTAGGTTTGTCAGCACCATACCCGTGCTCGTGGGTTTCACCAAAGTGGTTAACATCTGACAACTGTATCCCTTCGGGCTTTCCTCCCATATTAAGCTGACACGCCACGATATAACTGGAATACGTTCAAAGGGGTTTTAAACCCAACTCACTCACTCCAAAAGGTGATCTGGTTAATGTGAAGTAATAATTCAATACATTGTATTTTATATGTATCGACTTTAACATGTTAGGACATCTATTTTTCAGACTGATATTGAGTTAAAATTTTAATGTCACATCAGCATTATTTCAGCCACATAGAGACTAGACTGATAGAAGTTCCACTGAGTCCGTCCATCGTTTAGAAGTCGAAATGATAGATTTTCATCCTTTTTCATTATTTTTTAATCAAGATGATATGAAGCCCAGTTGCTGACAAGAATTCCACTGAAGTCTTACGAGGCCCAAGTTGTTTTAATATATTCCATTTATGTTCCAGTGCCTGCTCTCTTGGTAGATGTCCTTACTGTGATCAATTGTTTTATCTTATGCTTGTATTTTACCAATTTTATGTTTACCAAAGGAATTACTGTATTTAAACCAATCCGTCCATGGTGTAGTCTTCCCGACTGATGCCAAAACTGTTGTCTGTCATTGTCCTGACATTTCAGAACAGGCACCATTTGTACTCCGCCTTATCAGTACTGCTGATTAGTATTATAACTCGGCTCATTGAATGTCAATTTGTACCAATCTTGTCTTACTGTTCATTCTTGCCAAAACATGTTTCTACTATTAAGAAATGTATGTATTGCCTTTAATTGAAGGGTTTTGTGTCTAAAGTTGTGTGGAGAGAAAAATTTAAGGCAGTGTTACATTTAGAATTTATTTATCAAGGTTATGCTGGAGACAACATCCAAGCCTATTCTTCGTCTCCATTCCAAATGATGAATTAAAGCTTTGTGTTACACAATTCTTTCTTATTATTGCTGTTCAGAACATAAGGTTAGAATACCTTTACAACATATTTATTCTAGACGTAATGCAGCATGACATTCATAATTCACATGTATTAATGTGGGAAATGAACGTTTGGTGTGACACTGCAGTTTAAGTATACAGAATTATATGCTGGTCAACATTTTCGTCATCCTATGACTGCCAGCAGTGTCAAAAGTAGTCTGATCCAGTGTTTCAATTAAAGGGCTTCCTGAGATTGGCTACTGTAGTGTGTGGATCTGGGGGCCCTCACAGACACACTAACTTATCTTTGGGGATATAACAAGGACCTTGACTTTCATGCTTTGAAAGTGGATCCTCCCAGATTGTGATCGATGCTCAAGATGTCAATCATTGGATTGTCTGGTGCAGATTTGACTATTTACAAACCGCCATCATAGCTGGAATATTGCCGAGTGCAACGTTAAACAACAAACATAATATAGTGCCTGAGTGAATGTTGCTTTATGCCGCAGTCAGCAATATTCCAGCTACCTCTTACATCACAGCAGCCTGTAATAGTTACTGAAGGACTACAGCAATATTCCACATCAGAGTGAGACCAAGCCAGCCAAGGGGAACTGACACACTAGTAGATAAATGCTGGCCTGGTGGAACTTGTTTCTCATATCTCCTACATAAAAAGGTTGCCATGTTTAAAACTATATTAGAATTCTGTGAGCAAATTTTCTAGACATGACAGCTGGGATCATTCATGCAAAGTTTCAGCTCCATGATGCCTGAAGTTTCACCGATGTCAAAAATGAAAAAGTTAATGACGAATGGTCAACTCGCCAAACCATCTCAGTTCCAGATGTTTGATCTGGGCAGTGTAGTAGTGAACAAGGAGTGGCTACTGACTTTTACTGTTTTAGGTAGAAACCAATAACAAAGTAGCATCCTGTGTTCATCCAGGAAGAACTTGTTGACAACCAGACAGTTTTATGGCCAACTAGTCCACAGCTCATTTAGGACCAGTAGTTTCTGGAATGCAACCAGGTTTCTTCTAGAAGACTAGTCCATGCTTTCCATCTGTAGCTAACCCTGTACAAAGACCACAAGCAACAGTTGTTGTGGACAAGGTTTATTCATCCACAGTAGTAGCACAGTCACTGTTTCTTGTTTACAGTTTTTGGTTTTTGACAAACAATAGTAATGATTGTAATATCTACAAAATAACTGGTCAACACGTCCTTTCAAACTGTAGTAGCACATCGCGAATAATTTACAATGCCTTCTTGCAGAGATTGTTCCTAAAACTACTATGAATCAGTTCAACTCTGTTCCTCTGCTAGTTTCTCAGCCTTCTGGACAACTTCCTCGACTCCTCCAACCATGTAGAAGGCGATTTCGGGAAGGTGGTCCAACTCACCTGGAACAAGACAATCACTCATTGAAGGATGCATACAGCCAGTTAATATTCAGGTTCAAAGAGATTTTGCAAACGACTGACACCATTAATTATACACGTACATGTGTTAGTCACAGCTGAAGATTAATGTGAGATTAACTGTTTTTGGTTTATGGATTTTGAGAGTGAAAAACTTGATCAGTTGGTCGAAAAAGGTAATAAATAAAATGCATTGTACTGGATATTTTTAATTATCTTACTAGGTCGTAAAAAATAATAATATTGTTCTGGTTTTGGTCCTTATTAATATTAAAAAACTAACATCTGATTTGTAATCACTTTTTATCATTGGGGAAAAAAGTGTTTCAGTCATATAAAAAGGCCATGGATTATGTCAAGGCAATCTAAAATAAACCCTTGTCATTCGGATTATTTTTTGTGTGAAGTTTCTATTTTTGAAGTCGTCTGATCTGTACACCAAGCAACAAAATGTGAGTCTGAATGGTTATGAAAATGACCAGCCAAATATCAAAACAGGACCCAAGAAATGCAGGCATCATTAACCTGCATTCAAGACAATCATAATGACAAGGTAGATGATAAACATAATAAAGCAAACAATGCAGCTTACCCTTGAGAATCTGTTGGAATCCTCTGATGGTATCCTTGAGAGCAACATATTTTCCCTCGGAGCCTGTGAAAACCTCGGCAACCTGGAAGGGCTGTGACAGGAAACGTTGGATCTTCCTGGCACGGGCAACTGTCATCTTATCTTCCTCAGACAACTCGTCCATACCCAGGATAGCGATGATGTCCTGCAGGGACTTGTAGTCCTACAACATATTTCACCAACTTGAACCAAGGCAGAGAATTAATTCAGAGACAGAACACCACTACAGACCAACATACAAAGCATTAGAAAGAACATCACATATGATTTCATAAATGACAGATTTTCGACAGACTTGACTTCTGGACGATGCTGCATCTACAAGTTTTAGTACAACTGAACATCAAGCCAATGCAATGTTAGAATAGAATCAACAGATTGTACAAGAATGATTTATTATGTCAATTTATTGGCTGAATGACAGTTTTAGACAATGTTAACAAGATGTCAATGGTTTTTTTCCCCCTCAAAATTCAGCAGGGGAACACACAAATGGCTTAACACAATATGCCTGTATGGGAAAGCCATGTACATGATTTTCACAGCTTCTAGTTAACGACAAAAATGCAAATGTGTAAGAAAGTTCCAACTCACCTGGAGGATTTTCTGCACACCACGAGCGATGCCATAGTGCTCATCTCCTACAACGTTGGGGTCGAGGATACGTGATGTGGAATCAAGAGGATCTACAGCGGGGTAGATACCCAGCTCAGCAATACCTCTGGACAACACAGTGGTGGCGTCCAAATGGGCGAAAGTGGTGGCAGGAGCAGGATCTGTCAAGTCATCAGCTGGCACATAGATGGCCTTGAACAAATTTACAAACAATTTCAAAAGACATTCCAAAAAGACCGCCACTAAAATTTGTGTTGACATTGTTATCATTTCATTAATTACCTCTCTGCATGAAAATCTGACACCTCCATAGTTTTGCATCAGGTGAACTTTCCAATCAGCCAATTAGCACCAAGGCTTCTAAATTCTCGGTATGACCGAAAGAGTGAGCAAGGTATTCACACAAACATCTAACTTCTGTATATTGAGTGAGTGAGTAATGTTTTACGCCGCTTTTAGCAATATTCCAGCAATATCACGGCAGGGAACACCAGAAATGGGCTGCACACATTGTACCCATGTCGGGATTCAAACCCGGGTCTTCAACGCCACGAGTGAACGCTTAACCACTAGGCTTCCCCACCGAACCTCTGTATCTTGAACACGAACATAGTCTAGGAGTTGCATAAGGGAAAACAAAATAGCAGCACTATCACAATGTTGGGGAATTGTTTATACATTCTGATCGAGAAAACTCATATCTGATGGCTCAGGAATGCATGCTTCTTTTCGATTGGGCAGTCACAGATTGCTCCCATGGAGACGTCTTAAGACATTCAGGCAGAGGATTCCGATCGAAGATCAGACTTTAACAAGACTGTACAAGCCTCCACACAGAACCCACCTGTACTGATGTGATGGATCCCTTCTTGGTTGTTGTGATTCTCTCCTGCATGGTACCCATGTCTGTAGCCAGGGTTGGCTGGTAGCCTACAGCAGAGGGGATACGGCCCAACAAGGCAGATACCTGACAACAAATAGTACTAACTTCACTTCTCCAAATAGCTAATCTCAACCAAAACTTCACTGATGAGCATTATTCAAGAAATTAAATTGAATCAGGACAAACGGGATATTTATGAATAAATCAGAAATTGACTTTTACAGAACACAGAGGGTTATTATACACACACAAAAAACTATGAAAAAGCTTAGATCTAGGCGACAAAACCATGTACCAAAGTCCTTTAAATAAATTTCAAATAGGTTTTGAAAAACATGTTAATTAATACTGGCAATTTACAGAGCTATATCAAAATTGAGCAAGTGAGTATGGGTTTACGTCGCTTATAGCAATATTCCAGCAATATCATTGTGAGGGACACTAGAAATGGGCTTTACAAATTGTACTCATGTCGGGGATCGAACTCGGGTTTTCAGCGTGACACTTTAACCACTAGGCTACCCGACCACCCCCTGTATCAAAAACTGCCACCAAGACTTGCACAATCAGCAGGTTTACCTCTGAGCCAGCCTGTGTGAATCTGAAGATGTTGTCAATAAAGAGCAGCACATCCTGTCCCTCCATGTCACGGAAATACTCGGCAACAGTCAAACCAGTCAAGGCAACACGGGCACGGGCGCCTGGGGGCTCATTCATCTGACCGTATACTAGAGATACCTGAAGTTGGAAAAAGACAGTGATAATCATGATAATACGCTTCATTTTATTAGTAATAGCAGGCATTTATTTGCCATTATTAATAGCTGGCTTCTAAAGTACTCACGGAAATGGAAAAAAACTGTTTTTCTCAATTTAAAAATCGACACAAAGTGTTACGTAGCTGTAAATACGAAATAACAAAACAACTCGAAAAGTACTAGTCTTGATTTGCTAGTTTGATCTCAGTCAACAATACAAAATGTACTTTACAGGAGGTAATTTGTCGGCACTTTCAACATTAAAAAATAAAACTAAGTCCAAATTGACATAGCAGAAACACACTATAGGCATTATGCACCTGTTCTCACCTGTCGTCAAGGTGTCATAGGTCACCTTGATCCACTTACACCTGGTTATGCCCTGTTTCACAATAGTCTGTTTAATTCACATTTTTACACACTTTTACGTGTAAAAAGGCATAAAAACATTTGATACGCTGTATTTGTGCCACGGTCCAATTAGTACTAATTTAGTTGTTTGAATATTTACATATTTTGTATATTAACTGCAATTATTTAAGATCTGAGGTCGAAAATTTTTCATTTCCGTGAGTACTTTAGTATGTGATTCTTCAAAATATAGGACTTGGTACTAACCTTGGAGGTATCATCTGTGAGACTGATGACTTTGGATGTGATCATCTCATGGTACAAGTCATTGCCCTCACGGGTTCTCTCTCCAACACCAGCAAATACAGAGTAACCACCATGAGCCTTGGCCACGTTGTTGATCAGTTCCATGATAAGTACGGTCTTACCCACACCAGCTCCACCGAAAAGACCTGGAACCATTGTGATCGTGCAATTCAAACAAGGTTAAATAAAACATGTCCCAAAATTCATGGCTGCTATTTAAGAAAGGATTATCAAAGAAATAAGCAAGTCTACAGATAAATGTGTGAATTTACAGGGTTAGAAATTGGCACTAGTCCCATAGTCCTTGCCAAACTGCCCAATAGTTAAGGTATCATAGCGGCTTGTAGGGTTTTGCTATATATTATCATAAAGAATAGTGGACCAAAAATGTTAGTTTCTAGTGCTGATTTATTACATGACAGTTTGCAAAGTAACCACTCCAAATAAACTAATGTTTTGCCAGGCATTGACAATCTCTAGAATCTTTTTGCCAGCTCTCCCCAAATAATTAGCTTATCCAACAACACAATATCCCATTTGAGGGTTCCCTTCTGAGAGCTGTAATCACTCACCAATTTTACCACCCTTAGCATAGGGGGCGAGAAGATCTACAACCTTGATGCCAGTTTCCAAGATCTCCTGTTGTACGTTCATGTCGACAAACTCAGGGGCTTCTGCATGGATTGCAGCAAAACTGAAAAATTGTTCGATCAGCAACATTACTCCAAGGATACTTTACACCTTAACGGTTTGAATAAATGTTGAAGTATGCAACTCTTCTTAAAAACAATTACAACCAAGAGAGTAAGTGTACAATGTACAGAAGCAGATCTTACTAATAATGTCGATGTTTACACATTTTAAATGTTTCAGAGACATCAATGAATTGTTTCACTATTTTAAAATAACAATATCCAATTACAAATAAAAACTCATCTTTCAAATATGAACATCACTGATGCTTCATTCAAAATTCTGCTCACATATTATAGTACTTAGTAGACTATGTTACATCTAGGTCTACTGCCTCCTGTTAACTCCTCACTTAATCCTTTTGATAGGCAGCTGGACTTATCCATAAAAGTAACACATCTTACACTTAAAAATGTAAATACATAAAAAAGCAGTGTTTGACAAAAATATAAAAGACAGTCGGGCAGGTGACCCATAATTGTTGCCTGCCCATCTTCCAACTTACCTGACCGCATTCAGACATTATAAATATTACAAAAACGATGTTTGCATTATTTCAACTGAATCAAGATGCGGTTTGTCTAACCGCATCTTGATTCAGTTGAAATAATACAAACAATTACTTGACAATCTACAAGGAGTCATAATAGAACTGAATACGTAAGTAGTCTTAAAATTATCTGCCAGACAGTCGGGCAGGTGAAGGAAAATGTCATGCAGCCCAACAGAAAAGTTACTAGAAAACTAGCAGACACTGATAAATGACATTACATATACATCGCTTAAAAAATATGATTGTACTTCATCACTCACTTTTCAGTTTCTACAGGACCACGTTCATCAATAGGCTCACCAATGACATTGATAATTCTGCCTAATGTTTTTGGTCCTACTGGGATTCTGATGGGGGTGCCAGTGTCTAAACACACCTGGCCTCTGATGAGACCTTCTGTGCCATCCATGGCAATGGTTCGTACTGTGTTTTCACCTTGAACACAAATTTCAGAATGTTAGCATAATTTGAATTAAAATTATGATCATTAGTCCTGTCCATATGAGGTTTGTCTCAGATTATCAACATTTTCAATTGTGGATTTAAGATGCAAGTATTATCAACGTTAAAATAAGAAATGCATTACATTATATTATTAGGTTAATTCACTTGAGAAAGGAGTGAAATGAACTGTACAAACCTAAATGTTGTGCAATTTCTAGAACTAATCTTGGTGATCTATTTTGTACTTCTAAGGCGTTGAGAATGGGTGGGAGGTCATCATCGAATTGAACATCTACGACGGCACCAATGACTGCCACCACTCTGCCGGATGCCACCTTGCCCTTGGCAGCTGGTTTTGCTGCTTCCCCAGCATATCCTCTACCTGCAAAACAATAGGTATATGGCTCAAGATAAGACAGGACTCCCTTCCAGAAGGGGCATTCCTTGAATTTCTGCACGTGCAGTGTCTCAGTGGGTCATCCCAGTAGTTTCGTTACTCTCACATGCCTCAGGCTGTTACGTTACCAGGATTGCTTATATAATATGGTATCCTATATATTTGTGCTTCGCAAATAGTTACAAGAATTTATTAAGATTGGAGCCAAGTTCAGTGGTAAAATGTGTCACCAAAAGTACCCACCAATACATTAATGGAAATTGTTCCTATTTTTGCCCAAGTTTAATGTTACTAATATGTGAACCACTTGGCATATTCTACTAAAACTACAGCAGGGCAACATTTATTGTCAGGCACTTATGGACATTCGGTCAATGAAAAAAACTTTATACTAACCATCCTGGTTAAGAAATACCATAAGAGATACAAAACTACCGGGATACAAAAATCACTTACTACCATCTCAATGTCCTACCAAAAATATTTTGTCCAGAACCTGATAGCACTACAAGTACACAGGAGCTGAGCAACTCTGCAAGAAATCACTTCTTCACATTGAGCGGAATAAATCAGCATCTACAGTGACAAGCATTGAAATTCTTCACGCCTTGAATGAATGTCATGTTCTAGCCGCAGTTCCCTCATCCGTTTGTTTAGAAAATACCCTGTCCAATGTCAAAACAGCTGATGAAAATGATCAATGGAAGAGGGGACAACTGCAGCTCATTTTCAAGCTGTTTCTTAGCAAACTGAAATGGTCATAGCAGTCAACCCCCTTACTTCTGGTACAATGTAGTACCAGCATGGTCATGTTCACCTCATTCAAGGGTAAATCTGAACACTTGGTGGGTCAAAGTCTGTCATACCATAGGAAACTCAAGCATTATTAATGATAATATTGAGCTATGCTTTCTATACATAGGTTTAACACGTTTAAACCGCTTTAATATTGAGCTGTGAAGGTAGATAGATAACATAAGAAATCTGACATTTCACCTGATCGGACAATGCCATTTCTTAAAGAACATTAATTTTCTATTGACAACTTAACTTTTCAACAGAGAAGGTTCACTGTGGCAAGGGGATCAAATCTAAATGAAACCACAGTTACTATCTTCGGTGATATACAGTGTTTTCTGCACATATTTTTTGTTGACCTCCAAATCACCCAGACATGCATGTTGAACTTGAAAACGAGGCTGCAACACCTCGGACCTGAAGTCCCTATGGTTCGATAATTAGGCGATTATTATTAAAAGCAATTAGCAATCCATCAGAAAACATTCGACAGTCCATGTTTATACTCCGTTCTTCCAAATCAACCTGATCAAAATGCATGCCAACACTTCCACGAAGAAGTCCTTGTGCGTCCTTTGCCGGCGATTGCGAGCCGGTAAAGACATGTTCATTAAAAACGTGCGTATTATATATCAAACATGCATATTGAGAACGTTTTGGAACATACGTGAGCAGAAGTATGCTGGCAACGTTCTTGTGGCTGTTTGAGGGACGACCGGGGATGCAAGGGCACATTTTGTGGCCCTCAACAGCCCCGAACACGCTCGCCTTGCTGCTTGCATGATGGCGATACTTGTGAGGAACCGGTCACGTGACGACCAAGGAGTTGTGGGTAACGTAGTGACGTATTCGCATATCAAACCGGTTTCAAATAACCGGAATGTAAATGCATCTGATCCATGAGACGGCCGCATGGAAAACAGTTGTTAAATTATAGTTATAAAATATAATAAAAAGGAGCCCAGAGACTTTCTTCATTTTCTTAATACTGCAGTAATCTAGACTTGCCAAATATTATTATTAGGCAACGAGGCCTTCCATTCCGGGCCCCTGGCCCGTGAAGATCCGGGGTAGAATAGGTCTTCAGCAACCCATTCTTGCCGAAAAAGGCGAATATGCTTGTCGTAAGAGGCAACTAACGGGATCGGGTGGTCAGACTCGCTGACTTGGTTGATGCATGTCATCGATCCCAATTACGTTGATTGATGCTCATGACAATCACTGGATTGTCTGGTCCAGACTCGATTATTTACTGACCGCCGTCCTATAGCTGGAATATTGCTGAGTGCGGCGTTAAACAACAAACAAACAAACAATCCGGGTCTAGTGTCTGGTTAATCAGTATTTATTCTAAAAAGGGCAGTTCATATTGCTGTTCGTTTAACATAATATTCGTACCCAGTACAGTAAACTACGTTTATAACAAACACGCTCATAACGGACTGACGGATAAAACGAACTGGATGTTTGGGTCCCGTCCATTCGCTGTGTATATGTTTTTTATGTGCTGATAACGGACTTCGGTTATAACAAACTAAAATTAGTGGCCCCTTTGTGTTCGTTCTGACCGTAGTTTACTGTATATTGAATAATTATGAGAGAACCGCTGATGGTGAACGCTCCGCACATCTGTGGTCGTGTTTCTAAAAACGTCAACCTTAGAAGCACAAAATCTAATAATTTAAAAAAAAACACCTGAACATCAAAAGGCGGCAGTTTATCACTTGCCTGGTGGTAATGCATATGTATAGGGAATGTCTTTCACAGCCAACAAAGCTACGGGTGTGAGATCTTTTGTGTGGATGCTGTAATCATTGAAATCAAATACATATGAAACACATAATTACATAATAGGTAACAAGTATAGCATAATGATCAACGCTACACACATATACACTGCAAGGTCTCATCATTGTGATTATTACATTAACTGATAAGTATCATCCATCCATACAATCTCATCACAGGTACTTATTACAGTGCCTATAAAACACACCAGTCATCCATTAAATACACTAGTTAATATGCGAGCGCTAAACGCTAAGACGATAGCATATTCAAAGCGGAATTAATCTCTGGCTTCCTCTCGTCTGTCTGACACTGGCCACTGGGGCTCACAAGCTGCCGTGAGTCGATCTGCTCGCTAACGCAACTGAGCGTGACAAGAGACTGGGCTACCGTCTGTAGGGACAGCGTAAATAAACTTGGAGGCAATATTTGTTTTACGCATTTTTGAACACTGATTGGTTACCCGTGACCTATAAACAAATCGACAAAGGGTACATGTTCATTAATTTCTTCAGCCTAAACAAACAGACAAAAAGAACGGCGGAGGCTCATCGGATGTCGTCATTTGGAAATACCCCTGATGGTTATAGTTTAATAATTTAAAAAAAGTATTCGAATGCCGGCGGAATGATAATTCTTTGTTTATTCCTGGATATTCGGAGTGCATTCTAAAACTTCTGACTGCATTCTGAGTGCATTCCAAATATTCAGGCCCATTCTTGTTGCCGTCCCAAATGTTTTGCTCATGCTCAAAACATTCGAGGTGCATTCGAAGTGGAGAAATATCGAACGGCATTCAAAGTGTATTCTAACTGCACTCTGTCCGCATTCTAAATATTCTTACGGCATCCCAACAGCATTCGAAACATTCTGATCGCATTCGAGGGAGAATCGAAACGCCAAGCCACTTCAAATCCTGCCAGAATGTCCCGAATGTGCCTCGAATGAGCCGGATTGCACCTCGAATACATTTCGATTGCTGCCGGAATCTATTTCGATATTAAAAGAATTCAGCTGGAATGCACTTCGAATGCCGTCAGAATCTTTCGATTGCCGCTCGAATTAGGCTCGAATGCACTCGGAAGGTCCCGACGTAATTCAGAACACCGCCGAATGGCATAAGAAACGCGGCCAGCTACCACTGGAACGTCAGTCTGCATTGCATTGAATTGAGGAATTGAATTGAATTGAATTGAATTGTGATATGTTTGTAGAAATACAGTTAGAATAACTTATAAAATTTTAATGACCCTGGAACGTTATTGGTAAACAGATACTTTGAGAACAAATGTAACATTTATTTTATTTCTCTACCTTTTAAAGATGAATGTTTTATAATAATAACACACTGATGTTATTGTGTCATAATTAAATAAGAAACAAAAAACAATCATTACTTTTATTAATAATAACAATTTATTGGCACGACAACAAATCCAGTGTGCATATGTCATATGTCATCATCATATCAGTCTCTCATCCATCACTCATCCTGATCTGCCATGGCACGGCTCCTACTGGGTTGTTGAAGCAATGCTTGAGGATCTCTCGCTGCCTCTTTCCAGTCTAGGTGTCTGTTTCCTCCTGCAACACGCTGCACATCTTCAAGCTGAGCAAGTTGTCTCCAGGCTCCTGGCACCACGTTGTGCTAGCATCTTCCTCATCCACCATACCATTGTGGAGAGCAGGATAACGGATCCTCACCAAGTTGTGCTGGCAGACACAGCATCCAACGATGTCCTGCACAATGGAAGGCCTTGGCTGCCCGATGGTGAGGAGGACTTGCCAGGATTCCAAATGTATTCTCCACCACACGTCGGCCCCTGGAGATTCATGTGACCATATGGCTTCACCAAGAAGGTCCATATTTCAAAGGAATCATCTCCCACGATAAAGTATGGCATAGGCTCGTCATCTTGGGGTATGGAGGATGTCTCAAGAAACCCTATGCTCACGTCTTCAAGGCATTCCTTGAGCTCGTAGAAAATCTGAGCATCAGACACACTTCCATATGCACTGATGTCCACCAACAGGAACGTGCAGTCTCCACCCACAGGGGCCATGACCACAGAGAAGAAGCTCTTGCCAAGTTTCCTGATGGCCACATGCCCCGCCATCTAGAGCTCCCATAGCATGAGGAACATTCCACCTGTTTCTGAAGACCTCCCCAATAGGTGTCCATTCGTCTGGAGTGGTGGGGCAGGTGATGACCCCATCCTTGTATTCCTCCACAAGGGCTTGGCTGACTTCAGGGATGATGAGGCTGATGGTGTTCCTTTACATGAGTATGGGGTACTTGTCACCCGAAGCCAGGAACCTCACAGTGATGGAGGTAGCGCCTTCTTCATCTTGATATCCTGCTTCTCTATCCTTGGCCCCACACTCTACAACAACTCATCAAACATGGCAGGCTCCATCCTGAGGTAGTTGAAGGAGGACTGTGGAGGCGTCTACTCTGCTCCTCCATCAGTCTGGCGTAATGTCCATACAGCCTTCTCCTCTCTTCTGCCAGCCATGGTCGGGTCTGATATCTTCTTGGGGGGCACGGGTGGCCCAGTCGTCTAAAGGCGCCGCGATTCGCTGTGCAGAGTTGCGTCCCTTGGGCTCGCCAGAAACCTATGATTGTGGGTTCGAATCACGGTTCGCACCGATTATGTTTCTAGGTTTGTCAGCACCATACCCGTGCTCGTGGGTTTCACCGAAGTGGTAAACGTCTGAGACCTGCATCACTTCGGGCTTTCCTCCCACATTAAGCTGACACGCCGTGATATAACTGGAATACTGTTAAAAACGGCGTTAAACCCAACTCACTCACTCACTCACTCTGATATCTTCTGGGTCTTCTCCTCCTGATTCTTCGCCTGGCCTCCTCCACATCTCTTTCAAGCAGGTCTTTCTGGAGGACAGCAATCTGAAGCAAAGTAACATGGTCCAGGGGTTCCATACTCCATGATGGTTGGGTTGAGACTGATGAAAATGCTAGACTCGACAGTATCTATACCCCAATCGGGGATCATTCTGGTTGCATTCTTGATATATCCGGGCCATTCGTGTTAGCTAGATTCTAAGTACATTCTAAGTATTCGAGCTGCATTCTGTTTGAATACTTGGACGTTCGAAACATATTCGGCGCCCATTCCGGAAGCGTTCTGACTGTATTCGAAGTAAATTCGTACAGCATTCAAGGCACCTTCAAACCAGACTTCGGGCGGTATTCGGGCAGCAATCGAACCGCACTCGTATGGCATTCTAAATATTATGACTGCATTCTAACAGCATTCTAAATATTCTTACTGTGTTGCAACTACATTCGAGCTGCATTCGAGAGCTAATACACACGGAATGTGCAAGAATCATTTGAGGCAAGTTCGAAGCGCATTCTTACAAAGCTTGGTTAATTTGAAATTCCCTCCCGAATATGGCACGAATTTTGAAAATTCTACATTCAGGCTGGTTCTGCTTCCTGCCAATCTCATTAAAATCAGATCTTAGTTATCGCTATCGCTTTGTATCTGATTTTTAGGAGATTGATTTTTCAGTCAATCTAAAAGAACTGAATATTTAGATGTTTAATAAATTTGCTAAGTGAAACTTTTGCACATTTTGGCCGTAAAAATGTAAACACGTTAAAATAAGCATTGATCAGGTGAAACATTTACTTTGTGTTGCAAGTCAAAATAGTGTAAACGAAAATCGCACAATTACCAAGTAAGTTACTTATCAAAACTTCGTCACCATTACCGATGCTACCCACAAAGATACCTACATTTCCTTATCATTTCCAAAACTGTATTTTATTTTGTTGATCAATGTGACCATACGCCCTTATACTATCAATAAAAGTGACAAATGCACTTACAAATTGCGCAGCACAGGTCGCAAACTAGACTATATTTCTGCTATATCATCCGGGTACGGGGAAATAACAACACCCAGTCCCGGAGAATTGCTTTAGATAAGTGCCCGAGTGAACGAGTGGTAGTTGTTTACCGCCCAATAAAAACCTGCAGGGAGAACAAACCACTTGGGGCTCCACCCCTCATGGTTTATTCTCACACGCACGCACGCACGCACGCACGCACACACACATATTCTCTTTGGCCCAAAATAAAGTCTTGTCCACTTTAAAATGTTAGTGGTTTAGGAGTATCTCCGTGTAGACATGCAGACTGTAATTTATTCAACCATATTGAGTACTTTTAGCTGACAAGTACAGCTAATATAAATGGATATGATGAAAGCGTGAGAAGAAAATAGAATAATGTAAGGTGTTCATATTAAATCTTTTGAGGGCGCTTGAAAATGAAATAATACCGCTGATGCTTACTGCATAGAGATGTTGAAGCCATCCACGAGAGAACGCGATTAGAAAAAAAGCGACAAAACCCTTTCAATATTCAGAAGACATTTCAAAAGTAGAGCCGATTTTACGATTCCAACTATATCATGAGCATGTGTTTATGAATCACATCAAACAGTGATGATACCAGGTGTTCGCGACAAAGTGAGTGTATCCTGCCCCACCTGCGGAATCCGTCACAAACACACACAAAGGCAAGTAAAATGTTCATCCGAAAAAAACAGGGGACATATGGAACAAGTCAAAATAAGGATTTGCATCGGACACCATTTTTGTCACTGATGCGTCAAATTTGGAAATATCCTCCACAAGTCAACCGTAAGCGTCACTGAGGCCTTGGATATTTTAACCTTGATCTAACATCTCCTGGGTCCGCTTGTACAAAGCGACCGTAGCGCTACGACGATCGTAACTCTCATACTTTAACATAGACTTACGATCGTCAAAACGCTAAGGAGGCGTTGGGGTTGCCTAGTGGGTTAAGAACTCGCCCGTCACGCCGAAGACCCGGGTTCGATTCCACACATGGGTACAATGTTGGAAGACCATTTTCTGGTGTCCCCCGTCATGACATTGCTGAATATTGCTAAAAGCGGCGTTAAACCATACTCATTCACTCACTCATTCACTCTAAGCGCTTTGTGCAAGTGGCCCCTGAGAACGAGTCGTGTGACGCTCTTTGAAATATTGTTAGAAAGAGCCTGCTCGCAGAAAACGATGCAGAAATGAGTGAAGCATTCATAAAATATAGATTCTGCCTGACAACAGTTAACATGCAAATATGAATGCGAACTTAGCTCTGTGCAGTAGACTTACATCTAGTCTATGAAATGAACATATCGTTAAGAAAAAAACAGTTGTTCAGTTATCTTAAAAAATATAATAAAAAGGAGCCCAGTGACCCTCTTCATTTTCAGATACTGCAGTGATCTAGACTTGCCAAACATTTTAGACTTGCATGGGCTGTATTTGATATATATTTGTATCAGTGTCTGATAGACTACTCTGTGCACGTGACACATGTTAAAAGTAACTATAATTTGGGTGTGTCATATACTGCGATAGTTAGTTTAGTATTGTTGGAAGCTTAAACTTCTCATGTGAGATACCCGTATCCCCACAAGAATGCAATAATAGTGTAGCGCTATGAGCATCCACCTGGTGAATGGAATCTGGCGCATTATAAATGCACTGATTTGCCACTTTGGATTAATGAACTACAGCAGGCCCCCCTATCTTCTTGAATAAAAAAAGAAGCGTCGAATGGGTTTAAAATAAAGGCATGTTGGAGCATTGCTTAGCATAACTTCCGGATTGGAACCGATTGCATTTATTATGCGAACGAAAAGAAACACGATCGAATTTGAGTGAGTGAGTTGGGTTTAACGCCGCTTTTAACAGTATTCCAGTTATATCACGGGTGTCAGCTTAATGTGGGAGGAAAGCCCGAAGTGATGCAGGTCTCTCGGGGCGAACCGGGTTTCGAACCCACAATCATAGGTTTCTGGCCCGCCCAAGGGACGCAACTCTGCACAGCGAACCACGGCACCTCAGACGACTGGGCCAACCGCGTGTCTGTGTGTGATGCCATTATACCTGCCTGGACCAATATTCTGAAAGACTACAGGTCCCACTCTCTGGTTCAGTCCGATTCCACCCCAAACCATGATGCTTGGGCTGCCCCACGGATCTCGTTCCATAACACAAGCATCAGCATAACGTTCGCCCCTCCTTCGCCAGACTCTGACTCTGTCATCCACCGTTGAAACACAGTAGCGACTTTCATCAGTGAAGATGATTCTTCTCCATTGCTGTTGACGCCAATTATGATGCTGCCTGGCCCATTGCAGTCGAACCTGTCGGTGACGATCTCTCAGGATGGGTACACGAGCAGGACGGTGGCACGAGATGTTGTTGGAAGTTAGGCGACGTCGGACTGTACAATCACTGATGGCACGCTGATGGTTGCCAATGGTTTGCCGAGCTGTTTCAGTGGTCATTCGGAATCGGTTCTGCAGATGTTGGCGTATAATGAACCGATCTTGTCTGGGAGTAGTGACTCTAGGACTACGCGGTCGGTCGTCGGTGGTGTTAATGGTGTTGTGGCAATGTTGCAAACGATATATCGTTCTGACGTTGACATTGAATGCATTGGCAACGACCTGTGCACTCTGCCCTGCTTGCAGTCTTCCGATCACTTGTTGTCTCTCATTTCCTGATAATCTTGGCATGGCTGATGAATCGAAATAACAAAAGCCAGCTTAACACTTTTGGGTGTCCTTTATACCCATACCATCCACGATATGCACGTGCATCATGTTTTTGACAAGACTTTTCCGCAACTGAGTCCCATTGCATTTTTGAAGGCTGCGTTTGGGCAAAGCACTCCATTTTAAACACAATTGTTAAATGGACTTTAAGGCAACAAAAAGAAGCAGTAGAACGATAAATGGGTTTATTGACCACAGAACATGTAACTGCCAGTGTCTGTTAAGTTTTATCTGTATTTTCAGAAGTGACGTTTCTTTTGCCTTTCAGTGTACATCGTGATATAGGTGGAATACTGGTGGCTGCAACCGTAAATAACAGTCACCATACACTCATTCAGTCACAGCAATGTAGTATACCCGGAGTTAGAATTGCTCGCACACACACACGCACGTACGGACGCACGCATGCACGCACGCACGCACGCACGCACGCACGCACACACACACACGGTTGCTTGGTTGATCATGTCACCACACTGGTTGCTCACAACATTCAATCACTGGACTGGCTGGTCCTGACTTGATTATTTACAGGCTGCAGGCTGCATCATAAAGCTGCATGGAATATTGCAGAGTGTCGCGTTTAACAACAAACATACCATAAACCCATACCCAGGCTTTTAGACTAACATCGACTCTCTCAAATGAACATATTTTACAGATACAACAAACAGTAGCTATAAATTATAATAGAAAAGAGCTGAAAGAATTTCAAATAAAACTGCAGTAATCTAGACTTGGCAAATATTATAGACTTGCATGGGCTGTATTGGCTATATTTGTTTCAGGGTCTGTATGCCTGACTACCAGGGTTTGTTTCGGGGTCTTATGTCTTGTGTGGAACCAAGATGCTGTCGATGCAATCAGGACGCAGTTATTACTGTACCATCCTCGATTATCCAGTGCAGATTCCGCATCCCAGCAACCCATGATAATCGGGTGGTCAGTCTCGGTGTCTTGGTTGGATGTTTGATCGCATCCACTGACATGGGACGTTGCTCATAATATCAGTCACTGGTTTGTCTGGTAGAAGATTATTGCTTGGCAGTTATCAGTTAAGAGAATGGAGTTGAGATACTCCTGACAATCGAGTGTGTAAACTGGGTTTGAGTGCCTTTGAACAGTATTTCAGTTATACCACAGGTGTTAGCTAACTATGAGAGGAAAGCCCGAAGTGATGCAGGTCTCAGACGTTAGTTATCAGTTAAGAGAATCGAGTTGAAATACTGATAATTGGGTGAGTGAGTGAGTGAGTTGGGTTTAACGTGCCTTTGAACAGTATTTCAGTTATACCACAGGTGTAAGCTAACTATGAGAGGAAAGCCCGAAGTGATGCAGGTCTCAGACGTTAGTTATCAGTTAAGAGAATGGAGTTGAAATACTGATAATTGAGTGAGTGAGTTAGTGAGTGAGTGAGTTGGGTTTAACGTGCCTTAGAGCAGTATTTCAGTTATACCACAGGTGTCATCTAAATATGAGAGGAAAGTCCGAAGTGATGCAGGTCTCAGACGTTAGTTATCAGTTAAGAGAATCGAGTTGAAATACTGATAAGTGAGTGAGTGAGTGAGTTGGGTTTAACGTGCCTTTGAACAGTATTCCAGTTATACCACAGGTGTCAGCTTAATATGAGAGGAAAGTCCGAAGTGATGCAGGTCTCAGACGTTAGTTATCAGTTAAGAGAATCGAGTTGAAATACTGATAAGTGAGTGAGAGAGTGAGTGGGTGAGTGAGTTGGGTTTAACGTGCCTTTGAACAGTATTCCAGTTATACCACAGGTGTCAGCTAAATATGAGAGGAAAGTCCGAAGTGATGCAGGTCTCAGACGTTAGTTATCAGTTAAGAGAATGGAGTTGAAATACTGATAAGTGAGTGAGTGAGTGAGTTGGGTTTAACGTGCCTTTGAACAGTATTCCAGTTATACCACAGGTGTCAGCTTAATATGAGAGGAAAGTCCGAAGTGATGCAGGTCTCAGACGTTAGTTATCAGTTAAGAGAATCGAGTTGAAATACTGATAAGTGAGTGAGAGAGTGAGTGGGTGAGTGAGTTGGGTTTAACGTGCCTTTGAACAGTATTCCAGTTATACCACAGGTGTCAGCTAAATATGAGAGGAAAGTCCGAAGTGATGCAGGTCTCAGACGTTAGTTATCAGTTAAGAGAATCGAGTTGAAATACTGATAAGTGAGTGAGTGAGTGAGTGAGTGAGTGAGTGAGTGAGTGAGTGAGTTGGGTTTAACGTGCCTTTGAACAGTATTCCAGTTATACCACAGGTGTCAGCTTAATATGAGAGGAAAGTCCGAAGTGATGCAGGTCTCAGACGTTAGTTATCAGTTAAGAGAATCGAGTTGAAATACTGATAAGTGAGTGAGAGAGTGAGTGGGTGAGTGAGTTGGGTTTAACGTGCCTTTGAACAGTATTCCAGTTATACCACAGGTGTCAGCTAAATATGAGAGGAAAGTCCGAAGTGATGCAGGTCTCAGACGTTAGTTATCAGTTAAGAGAATCGAGTTGAAATACTGATAAGTGAGTGAGTGAGTGAGTGAGTGAGTGAGTGAGTGAGTTGGGTTAAACGTGCCTTTGAACAGTATTCCAGTTATACCACAGGTGTCAGCTAAATATGAGAGGAAAGTCCGAAGTGATGCAGGTCTCAGACGTTAGTTATCAGTTAAGAGAATCGAGTTGAAATACTGATAAGTGAGTGAGTGAGTGAGTGAGTGAGTTGGGTTTAACGTGCCTTTGAACAGTATTTCAGTTATACCACAGGTGTCAGCTTAATATGAGAGGAAAGTCCGAAGTGATGCAGGTCTCAGACGTTAGTTATCAGTTAAGAGAATCGAGTTGAAATACTGATAAGTGAGTGAGAGAGTGAGTGGGTGAGTGAGTTGGGTTTAACGTGCCTTTGAACAGTATTTCAGTTATACCACAGGTGTTAGCTAACTATGGGAGGAAAGCCCTAAGTGATGCAGGTCTCAGACGTTTACCACTTTGGTGACACAACAACGGTGCCCTGTTAAACAACAAACCATCACAAACTTATTGATGTGACAAGATTGCTACCGTCCACACACACAACATCGACAGTGATCTTATTTTGAGCTTACATATTCTCCCTGTGCTCATTCACGGACGTAAAATCAGAAAGACAAGGTCATATGGTGAATCCTGTTTTATTACAAAATATCTAAGTACATCACAACATTCGCAGTGAGATCTCTACTTGAGATAGTCGGGGGTGCAGAAGCATTAACATGTGTAACAGTGAGAGATATAGGTTAACTGGGTTATACTTCACTCGCTTGGTAGTCAAAGTCTAATATGTCTCTGATGAACCTTGCTGACTGGTAGGACACAGAGTACAGGAGGTTTAGCAATTCCGTATTTAACAGCAAGTAATTGTAATACGTATAGAAATATGGACCAAGCTCCATACAGTGAATGTCATGCTTCAGAGCTCTTTTAGTTGTAATTAACCAATCACTGGATGAGTTCAAGGTTATGTTTCTTCCATATAAGGTATTTATCACTTGGGACATTCCACAATCGATCTGAGATACACTCATCAGAAGCATATCAACATTCACTGATTCACCCGTGATAATTGTAAGGTGGGGTTGTGGTGCGGTTGAGTGGGGTGCGGTTGAGTGGGGTGGTTTTTTTGCGAGGCCGCAAGGTAGTGTATGTTTGAGGTGCATTGAGATAAGGTCGGGGTAGAGTTTAGACAGGGTAGGGGTGAGATGGGGTTGGGGTAGGGTTCAGATGGGTTAAGTTAGGGTGGGGTTGAGATGGGTTCGGGGTGGGGTTGGGGTGGGGTGGGGTGGGGTGGGGTGGGGTTGTGATGGGGCAAGGTAGGGTTGGGTTGAGATAGGGTAGGGTGGGGTGGGGTTGAGATGGGGGAGGGTGGGGTTGACATGGGGTAGGATTGGGTTGAGATGGGGTAGGGTTGGGTTGAGATGGGGTAAGGTAGGATGGGGTTACGATAGGGCAGGGTTGGGTGGGGTTGAGATTGGGGAGGGTGGGGTTGGTTTGGGGTAAGGTAGGGTGGGGTTGAGATGGGGTCAGGTTGGGTTGGGTTGGGTTGAGATGGGGTAAGGTAGGGTTGGGAGGAGATTGGGGAGGGTGGGTTTGAGATGAGGTAGGGTGGGGTTGAGGTGGGGTGAGGTGGGGTAGGGTGGGGTTGAGCTTGTATGTTTTTTAAAAATATTTATTTGCTACTAAATAAAATCCACAAATGACCCCACTCAAAGAGCCCTTTATCATATGTGGCAAGATAACATGCACAAGGCAATGACGTGTCTGAAGTAATCATTTAAACAATGAAAGGTTAACCCTTTGTACAACAGGGGAAATGTCGCCCCCCCCCCCCCTACACACATCCACACACCCTGGTACTTTGCTGAAGGAATAAAAAATAATAAATAAAATAAATGACATTACTTACAATGAAGAATTAGTTTCTTCTTGGAATAATATTTTTCAGAATAAATTCAATTTCGGAAAGGTTCTTTCTTGACTATTTCAAAAGTATCTATTTAAAATCAAAACAAAAGAACAGAAAGACCACTTCAACATTTATTTACACATTACACAAACAGATTATTGCTTTCTTCTCATTAAGATGACAAACTTAATAAATGAAAATTAATGAATGAAAAAAATAAGTAAAGAATTATTTATACTGAAATATGAATTAAATTTTCAGTGAAGATCTTGTGTGGAAGTTCAGTTAATGTAAAAAAGCTGATCTACTTTATAAGTAAACACTGTTTAGTAGTCCAGAAACCAACATACACAAAGACATTATGTATATAATACAATATATATAACATGATAACTTTCAACAATATAAAACATCCAAACACAACTTGTTCATGTAGCTCTACATCATACAACTGCCATGATGACAACAACGCTCCACATGTATGTACACTTCTGTGTTTAGTTGTCAGGACAACTGTATGTCACATGTTGCTGTTGAAAGGGAAGGGAGATAACTCCGGCAACAGGAAACAGAATGTCATGGGTGACTTCCCTTTGAATGTCATGGGTGATTCCCATTGTAAACAGCATGATAAGGTATGACCTCATATTCTTAAACATTTAATCTTTAGGGTCCAATGTTTTCTTAGCCATATCAAGCAAATATAAAAACATAAAATAGCAAGTTGTTCATTTGCTTTTTTTAAAGCCATGCACAAAGTTGGTGGATAAAATCTTAAAAATTCTCATCTGAGTAATTTTGTTCAATTTATTAAGTTATTTCAAATTGACATCAGATTAAACACGATATAGAATATAAAGCCAAACTATTGTTTGTTCAGTTTACATAATTGTTGTCACAACATACTAGTTTCCTTGCCACTGGAGACGATCAATATGATGATAAGTGTCATGGCAGATCACCTCTAGTATGAGGTAGCCATTGAGAATATTATGCTAGTAATTCATATACATACACTTCCTGATTTTGTTTCCATATATGCAACTCAAAACAAGTTAAGAAACATCTGATCCTTTCATGTAATATTACTATAGCTAATCTGTCATGCATGGCAGATTAACTATAGTACTATGAAGAAATCAGGTGTTCCTTTACTTCTTTTGAGTAGAATATTTCAAATACATTTGTTAAATTGATAAAAAATGAAGGTTTAATAAAACTTATTTTATTAATAAAAGCATTATTTTCAGAGATGCAATATTTAACAGATAAAAACACAAGCATACATAATAATACCTTTCTTATTATAGAATGAAATATTTCTACAATGACACATACCCAATATATACAAAAACACCATCTGACAACTATAGACATTCAAATAAATAAAATAAAATATCTTAATACAAAACACATCAACTATACCAAGCTGTCAATGGAAGCCAGGCAGTTGATATAGGATCTTTCGCAAAGCCAAAACATACTTCTTAGCATGGCTGCGGTTCCATTCAAAAGTATTTTCAAAGACTACTGTGCCCATATTCATGTGTTCATAAAAATCAAATTAATTCTGTCAAGAAATGTTTAATTCAAGACAAAATGCAACATACTTTAAAGGATCTAAATTTGCCAAAAAAATCAACAAAAGTATCAATAATTCCATTTAATATCAATCCAAGTGAAATCTGAGACTGATGCCATTACACATTAACATATATTCTCATTGTGTCAACCAGGGCGAAAACAAACTAAACAATAAACTAAGCAGTCTAGTTTGTTTCCCTACACATGATACAGGCACAAGAAGACAAAATGTCCTTACCCCTTAATTTCAATTTCAACTTATATCCCCAAACTACGACAGGAAGTGTTTCCATAATGATGGAATGTCGATTACCCAACAGGGGAGACTACTCTGCTAATAAGGGGAGACAATTATACTCAGTAGGCACGAATGGACGGCATGAACAGTAGGCCACTCTTGGCCTCAGAACATTTCCTAAGACAACCAAAGTGATAGGAACCGGTGTAAAGAATGATCAGTTGGCTTCATTTTGAAATATATTTAACAGTAAGGGGGAGACAATCAGTAACTTATAGATATTTAAGCTTCATGTCGGCAAACTGATATATGTATTTTATTTGGCATAACTTAAGGCTATGTTTTGGAGAAAGCAGATATTTTGTAGGTATCATGGATGCTGAAAAACATACATTTACTTGTTAAAAAAAAAAAATGCACATTAATCATAAAAACAATAATAATACCGGTAGGCTAATTTACATGGCCCTCCATCACCGTGGAGTATGCTCAGAGTGCATTGAGTGGGTGAGAAATGTTCTTCCATTTTTATAACGAGACAACAACGACTTCATATATATGTGGAATTCAACTATCAATTCCTGATAAACAGTGTCTGTTATTTATCCGAATGTTCAGAGGTTTATTCATTAACTTAAATTAACATATTTCAAAATGGCAGCCTAACGGATGACTCTTCACCCAAGTCAACACACACTATCTATGGTATGGTTGTCTGCGGTTCACTAGCGTTCCTGTATGAACAACACACGTAAACATGGTTCATGATGAACATTTCAAAGTAAGGCATAACAGCAACCAATGAAATAAGAAAGGTAATTCCATTGTCATGGATAACATTCATCGAGACTCACTATTCTTGAACGTGATTTAAAAAATCCATCTCCACACCAGGATAAAACAGTGCTGCTTATTTAAAACAGATATAATACATTTCCAATTACAAACATACATGAGTGCCTCCTCCGACCAAGCATGCAGATATAAATTAAGATTCAAACACTCTCTAAGTTCTATATCTAACCAAATGAAGCCTAACTCTTTATACAGAAAACAAAATATTTATAAGATTCTTCTTTAAAACCTAACACGACGATTGTGTAAAACACACCAATCACAGGCTCACCTGAAGGTCAGTGGGAAGGGAGATAACTTTTGTAACCTTGTACCAAAATCTATCATAATACTTATATCTTATTCTTATTTATCAGCTCCATACTACAAGAGTGCTATAGCTTTTTAAAATTTATAAACACACATTGAAAAAAATGTTTTTTGGAAAATCAACACTTCTTTCTGAACCATGTTTAACTGAAACTCCCTTTACATATAATTGTCAAAATAATCCACACTTTCATGTAACCAATGGCTACTATACGTGTATCTGGTTTCTGATGATACTACACATATACAATGAATCAGACATTCTTGTATAATTTACACAGATGTATTCTCAAATACCATGTGCAGTTCTAAATAAGAAATATCTAATTCTGTCCAATTTATGTTTATTATGTAGCAAAACAAATAATATTATAATTCCTATTAAAAATATTTTTTGTTTCAAAACATTTATTTCATAATATTTATTTTGTTCAAATTATTAATTTCAAGTGTTGATATAAAAAAAAAACTCAAATAAACATTAACATCAATGTCTTTCATTTTTTAGGATTTCTCATCTTGAACAAGAAACTTTGGCGTTCAAACTGTTTTATACTTTTGATTAACAGATGATACACAAGTTATTCCCCCTTTCCACTGACCAGCAGCACATACTACAACTCTCTCACTCAAGTCTTTGGCGCCACTCATAAGAAGATAAGAACTAGTTGTCCTACCATTAGAATACACACTGCTCAATGGTCATTTAATAAGTTGTACTGAAAGCAGTATATGTTGATAGCACCATGGGTACACTACCACCCAGAGGAGTATTGTTGACTATAATGGCACACTGAATATATCTTTATAACACATGGAAATATGTGAATGATTGCATATATGGTAATTATGGCTCTATATTTCTCTGTAGTTCAACCACCTGCCCTTGCATGGCCGTGGTAGTGGATTTGTAATATTCAACACCTAGAAATTGGCCCTATTGCACAATTCTTTCAAAGTATGTATAATAAGGTATGAATCATTATGTCATGGAATCACTGAAGATTTCTGATACTTGACCAGACAGCTCCAAGTGAGAACATTATTGAGTGTTATGAAAGGCTGTCATTGAGGTACGATAAAGGTTTTTACATACTCAAACTGGCCATGACTTTGGGTAGTATATGAATTCCACCTCCACAGAACCTCATTACCAACCTTATGCTATTGTTTGTTACTTGTAGACTAAATTAATATTCTGTTGCTTTTTCGTCTCTAAGTTTGGGCTGGGACGGGTAACTTGGGTACTCGGTCAGGTGGGAATTGAGAAGGACACAAGTATCCACAGGACTACCTGGAACCGTGGTTAGTCACGTGATAAAGTATCTAGAACTCCATGGTTACACTACAAGTCACTAATGTTTGCATTTATGTACCCATGCCTTCTGACTTGTATTTGTGTGAATAAAGATAACTTTCAGTCAACTTCAGTGTATGCATGACTGGATCCTTTTATACATGTATCTAAATACTTTTTGCCAGGGCTCCGGTCAAACAATTCCCAATCAGACATTTTGTTCCCAACTCTTGAGACCTACAACGGGTACCCAGGTAGGGTCAGGTGATAGGGTGTCTGGTACCCGAGTAATAGATTTGGACTTGTTTCAGCCCTACTCCAAATGACCATATAAGGCAGTGAATTCGTGGACAATGGAAGCCTGGATGTGAACCGATCATGTGATCAGGCAGTGTGATGGAATGACTCTGATGCAGAAGTCATACTGTCTCCATGGTAAGTAGTCACATGATTGTTCCTCTTCTGTTGGAAACATTGTTTCAGAATCACAATGTCTGGTGTGTTACGATCGCTTATTCCCTGAAATAAGGCACAGATGGCGGCATACTGTGAAATAGGCATCAAGATTGTTATCAACCATATGTTGATATCATGGATATCACATAGGGAGTTGATATCGTGGATATCACATGGAGAGTTTTGTGATTTCACATTTTATCACACTGCAGCTTGGACTTTTGAATTTACACTGGAATCACAACATGTGCCTCTTTCAGGGGTCGTGGGAATCAGCCTTGATGCCACATAGATTTTACAACTTTTATCCAAACTTGTTCGAAGGTGAATTTTTGCTCATTCAAATGTTTTGTCCTCAATGTTCCGTGGGCTGCCGTTGGCAACCAAGTAGCCGTCATCCTCTGGCTTCCTCCTCTTGAAGAAGCCACACTGGAACACAAAGAGAGACACTCAAGATTACAACGACAGGATATGTTAACTTGGGTCCACAAGGACAGTACATGTAATTCAGTATCTAGCAAAATACTACCACAACTAAAATGAGGTGAGGTGAAATTGGTTTAACATCGTGTTGAAGATTATTGCACTCATACACATACTCATATGAGTGTGGGTGGATGCTTGTACTATTCCGGACTGATTTATAGTGCTAGCCCACTGAGATGCCATGCTGCAGTTTAACCTGAATACCCGACTCAGACACAGTATACTGACCCTGAGCCAACCAGTCCCATCTTCTTGAGGCAAGGGAGTTAACTGAGTGTAAAAGTCCAGTTTCCACCCTTGCCGAACTAGGCTGGTATTATGGAGTTACATTTTGGCTGGACTAACGAGTCTATGCATAGTCCAATCAAAATCGTGCAACGAAATCAAAATCCGGGTCATAATCTGTCATGAAGATTTCGTTCGATTGCAGGATTTGCAAAGAATGTGCACCACTAACTTGTTGTCAACAGATATTTTCTATATCTCTGCATGTTTTTAATGAAGGTGCTCACGTGATTTGATGCACTTCGCGATGTAAGACTCGTTTTGTCACAATATAGATCTTGATTATCGATCAGATCGTCTTGAATGGGCGCCGCCATTTTGTTTGAAGCAAATGCAAGTAATACGAGGGGTGGAATCTGATCCATAGGATAGGCATGGAAGGGACATAACTCATAATAGCCACCAGTGGCGCTACGATCGAGCCCAGGAATTCCAGCCTAGTTCGACAAGGGTGGAAACTGGACTTTTAATGTCAGTTAACTCTCTTGCCTCGGAAGATGACAAGTCCTGGCTTCATTTCCCTGTTGCTGAGCATCAGGAAGAGAAACAACAAGTACCATCTTTCAACATCTTATTGTATGGCACGGCCTGGAATTGACCCAAGATACTCACCCACCACAGCAGGATAATGATCAAGAGAAGAACTAGCAGTCCTGCAGACACTGCCACAGCTATGATCCAGATCTCGATGGGCCGGCCACCAATGTCTGGCTTGTCAATGTTCACATCCGTCACAATCTGGGGCAAGAGAAAACAGTTTATGGGTCATATTACCCCCATACATTGCACATTTATGTTACATATTACAATTACATCAATCAAACAATTACAAACTAGTCAGTCAATCAATCAATTACAAACTAGTCAGTCAATCAATCAATCAATTACAAACTAGTCAGTCAATCAATCAATTACAAACTAGTAAGTCAATAAATCAATTACAAACTAGTAAGTCAATAAATCAATTACAAACTAGTCTGTCAATCAATCAATTACAAACTAGTCAGTCAATCAATCAAATAGAACATAGTCTGTCAATCAATCAATTACAAACTAGTCAGTCATTCAATCAATTAGAACATAGTCAGTCAATCAATCAATTACAAACTAGTCAATCAGTCAATTACAAACTAGTCAATCAGTCAATTACAAACTAGTCAATCAGTCAATTACAAACTAGTAATCTGACAAAAGACCAAAGCATGAAAGATACAATGCATTATCACATTGAAATCAGAGGGTATAAAACTCATTATCATCCAAAACTGGCTCCCACAGGAAATGTGGCTTGGGTGAGATCAAGCGCTATCTACATTGTAGATAAATAAAATTGCATCACAATGCTTTGAAGACCATTGTAACGTCATTGGTTACCATGACGTCACAATCAAATGACATCACCAATGGCTCTGCTACTGAAGCTGTTAGCAGCACTTTTTACACTTAAGACACTGCTTATTACTGTCTACAAACTGAAAAAGTTGCAAGAATGATGTTGGATGATAAATAAAATCTCTCTATTTATCAAGTGGCCCTGCCGGAGTAAATGCCATTGTTCCTTTTCTGGCATATTTTTCTTTATCAAGTTTTGTAAGATAAAAATTTAAATTCTATTCGTAATTGTAAAATAGTTCAATGCTTGTCATCCACAATTTGTTTTTTCTCAATGTTTTTAGTGATTACAAATATGTGTTCAAACATTGATGCACGTGTTAAAACAGAGTACTCACAGACTGCTTGGCTGTAGCAAATAACGTCGGGTCCACAGACTTGAGTTTGTACGGCATGGAGACGACACGAGCAAAGGCTGTCGACGTCAGGAGTGCATGTGGCATCTGGTTCTGGAGGAGTATCAAACGTCATTTACTGCATAGTTCAAGTATCATGGAGAGTGAGTATCAAATGTTATTTACTGCATAGTTCAAGTATCATGGAGAGTGAGTATCAAATGTCATTTACTGCATAGTTCAAGTATCGTGAAGAGTGAGTATCAGATGTTATTTACTACATAGTTCAAGTATCGTGAAGAGTGAGTATCAAATGTCATTTACTGCATAGTTCAAGTATCGTATAGAGTGAGTATCAAATGTTATTTACTGCATAGTTCAAGTATCGTGGAGAGTGAGTATCAAATGTCATTTACTGCATAGTTCAAGTATCGTGGAGAGTGAGTATCAAATGTTATTTACTGCATAGTTCAAGTAGGTGGAGAGTGAGTATCAAACATCATTTTCGCAGTAACAGTTTTATTGTAACAAGGTTGTCAAATCAGCGACAATCAGAGGTTGTTATTCTGATTTGAAACTTCTGATTGTTTGTTTGCCTATGCTTTTGTGTGGCGTGTGTGTGTATGTCTATGTGTGTGCATGTACTAATCCAGACTTTATAGTGCTTGGTCACTGAGATACCATGCTGCAGTTGAACATGGCTATGATGTGGCCGGAGCGAGTGAGTGAGTGAGAGTTGTGTTTAACGCCGCTTTTAAAAGTATTCCAGTCATATCACGGCGTGTCAGCTTAATGTGTGAGAGAGGCCCGAAGTGATGCAGGTCTCAGACGTTTACCACTTCGGTGAAACCCACGAGCACGGGTATGGTGCTGACAAACCTAGAAACATAATCGGGGTGATCATAATCATAGGTTTCTGGCGTGCCCAAGGGACGCAACTCTGCACAGCAAATCGCGGCGCCTTATACAACTGGGCCACCCGTGCATCCTGGCCCGAGCGAAGGCCTGAATAATGCAGGTCATCGACCCGTAGACCCATCATGATCTGGGTCAGAATTGATCTTCAGCAACCCATGCTTGTCATAAGAGGTGACTAATGGGATCGGGTGGTCAGACTTGCTGCCTTGGTTGATGCATGTCATCGTATCCCAATTGTGTAGATCGATGCACATGATATCAACCACTGGATTGTCTGGTCCAGACTCGATTATCTACAGACTGCTGTCATATAGCTGGAATATTGCTGAGTGTGGCGTTAACCAACAAACAAACAAGCAATCATACAAACATTGACCCATACATGTTCAGGGCCTTTCGACCAAAACTGTTTACGCATGACACAGAGATCATGTACAGACACTTCTCCAGATACAATACTAAACGACACGAGAGCCATTGTTGAAATCGTCTTCTTACCCTTATAAATTCATCCACCATCAGGTTGGCTCTTATCTTGATCAGGAAGTTGTCATCTGGATTTAGGTATCCCACAGTGCACTTGATGACCGTGCACCAATCAGTGCAGGCCTGAAACAGGAAGTGGTATCATGTACAGTCACATGTAGAATAGTTAGTTGGCATGTCATGTTTCACTTCACTGCCTTATCGCCACAAACAAACATGTTGCGAGGAAATGTATTCTAAACGTGGGATTTTTGGTTTGGGTAAGATTTGTAGCCTGGAAAGAAGTATACTGTGGAATTTCTGGAATTGGTTGTGATTTAATCATAGATCATGTGCATATGCTCAAAGCGCTACATTATCGCCTGGTCAGTGTATCAGTGTACCCTCAATCTTAATTCTCTGCTCCTGTGAGACTAAAAAGGAACAGTCACATTGGCATCTCATCCTACCGGGTACCCATTCACTGCTGGGTGAACAGAGGCACATGTCGAACAAAGTCACATGCTAAGGAGACACATGTGCTACATGCGCTTCAGGACCAAAGCCCTAGAAAGTCAAACTGCCAAACATGAGAGTTCCAGATAAGCTTTTGGTGTTGTGTTTTTTTTAGTAATTTTATTAGTAATTTAGTTATTTTCAGTAATTCTATCTGGTATTCAAATTTATGTTACCCACTAGTTTTTACACATGTGGGTATTTAAGTTAAATACTTAAAAACACTATTCATCTAGTCCCTGCAAACTGGTGTCGTGTAGGTTCGAGAGCTTTATAGGACTCAAAAATACCACAATACTTCCACAAGAAAGTGTGATGGCAAATGATCATGATGTAACTGTCATCGTGGAGTTTGGCAAGGTTGACGGAATGCCTGTTTACAATTTCAAATTAAGTTGCTGATTTGCTAATCGAATACGCAGGGTTACTTCACAATATTTTGATGATACGCACAAGTTTTGTAGCGTATCTGTAATGTTCGTTTCGTATTTGATACGCTTGGATTTTATTTTACTGCATATTTTTGCATTTCTGATGCATATTTTACGCCGCTATGCAGCTTATCTGGAGCTCTGAAACATGGTTACCCATCAAACTGCTTGACTTCACCTGATATGTGACCTGTTAGATGTACACATGACCAAGCGTTCGCTCGTCACGCCGAAGACCTGGGTTCGATTCCCGACATGGGTACAAAGTATGAAGCCCATTAATGGTGTCCCCCGCCGTGATATTGCTGGAATATTGCTAAAAGCGGCATAAAACCAAACTCACTCACTCACACATGACCATATGCAGCCACAAAATAAATAACGTGAGCAGCCTCCTGCACTACGACCTACGCGACCACCACCAACAACACCAACAACATCGTTCTAGCCAGCTGCACCCACCACACGGCCCTTGTTTGCCCGTTTTGTTCTGTCTCCTGACCTCTGTTCCTGAAGCACCACGACAACGTCATTCGGGTCCGTCAAGCTGTATCTCAGAATATCCTGGAACCAATCAGAAATCAGATATTAACACGGTGCTAAGAAGATGAAGATACACACCATACAATAGATGAGGTGAGGTAAAATGGGGCTTAACGTTGCGTCCAAGATTATTGTAATAATATAGCGACGTGCATGCATGTATGTGTGTGTGTGTGTGTGGCTGCTTGTACTAGTCCGGATTGATGTTGATTTATAGTGCTAGCTCACTGAGATACCATGCCGCAGTTTAACATGGATACCCCATTCAGACACAGTATATTGACTCCGAGCCGATCAATCTTTGTTTTAGCCCCTGAAAGACAAGCGCTAGACAGGGTAACAACAAGTACCATCTTTTAAGGTCTTTTGGTATGACGCGGCTGGGGAGCGTGGTGGTTAAAGCGTTCGTCACGCTGAAGACCCAGGTTTGATTCCCGACATGGGTACAGTGTGTGAAGCCCATTTCTGGTGTTCCCCGCCGTGATATTGCTTGAATATTGCTAATAGCGGCGTAAAACCATACTCACTCACTCAATCTCTAATAGTCTCTATAAATAGAAACCAGTGTTATCACAATCCCCCACCATGAGGCACTTCAGAATTTTGTTTGTTCATATAATAGTTAACAAGTAGTTTCTCAGGAAACTTGTCCCCATTGAGAAGAAGACACACAATGTCTGTTCCTGCATCCCCCGCCCCACTTTGTTGAGGGGGATATAGCTACATAACTCGATGTGTATCGAGGGCCAATCTCCCTTCTCCTCACTAAGTGTAGGAGAAACCATGTCTCCGAGGGATTACTAGAGATTGTGAGAATGTGAGGGTTTACATTCTCACGTAATCTCGAGGAGACATGGTTTGTCCAACTTATAAACTGACTCATCGCATAGACAACATTTTTAATTAAATAACTGTAATAAAAACTCTCAAATGTATAACCTGTATCGGAGATGAAATATCGCCTGCAGTCGTGAACTTGGTTCAATGAAACCGGTGACCTCAGCATGTGGGTTTCGCAATGGTGCGAAATCTGCACGTGCGTCTCGCAATGACACAAAATCTGCACGTGCGTCTCGCAATGAAACGAAATCCGCACATGCGTCTCGTAGGCCGTTCGTAGTTTTTGTTCGATCAAGGGTTTACAATGATTGTAAGTCCTCCTGCGTGGTGTTACCACAATTTCAAAAACTCCATATAGAGTTACACTAACAGCCAGTAGGTTTATAAATATAACAAGGTACTCACTGAACTATTAGCAGGTGTTACAAATATTATTTGACACTGGCCGTTGCCCTTGGTAACCTCAGGTGCTGACGTGAGGGGTAAAATTGGTTCCCCATCGTTATCATGACTGGGCCAATAAATCTGTAGATCTATCGTCTCCGTCGAACTGGGGCCGAGATTTTGTACCTGATGAAATGTAAGAGCCATACAATTATGTTGACAAAAGTGATGATATGTGGAATTATATTTATACCTAAATAAGGCAATTACACCAATAACAACAACAAAATTTCACATTACAGTATTTCTAAAGTTTAGATCTGAAACAGTGTTAAGTCCAAATATACTTCCACTGATTGTAGGTTTCTCCCCACACTTGTGACCTGAATATAGGTCACATGTGGCCCCCATAAAGAAGTGATGTAGCTCACCTGATAAAGATGTTCAACAGGTCGTGTTCGAATTTGGTCGTTATTCAGTCGCACTCGAGATGTGTTTACAATAATCTGTTCAGGAGTGGATTTTCTGCAATTTAAACAATCATCAGATATATGCAATAAAACATAAAAGAAGAAATTTAGTAAAATCTAAATATTTTTTTCCATTTGTATTCTTATACTGCATTACTCCTTAATGCAGAATAAGTAAAATATATATATGCAGATAGAACAATCTCATTAAAATCAGACCAAAGCTTTGTTTAGCGGTAGCGTGAACTAAGGTCTGATTTTAATGAGATTGCACACAGAAAGTCCCTTAAACAATCTGTAGTTAGAGTGCCTTTAACAATCTTGAGACAGTCCCTTTAACAATCTGGAGATAGAGTCCCTTGAACAATCTGCAGTCTCTTTAACCTACCCGTTGATGAGGATGTCAGCTGCTGCAGTGACAGGGATGGAGACACTGGCGTAGTTGTTGACGGTGTCAGTCAGGTTCTCGGGGTTAGAACTGGAACAAATAACAAGAAGTAGTGTACATTGAACCATCATGGCAACAATTCCATGATTGTCTGGAACCACAACTTGGTGTCAGTCTAGAAAATATTGTATTGCTTGTATGACCATGTTGCTACAGTACTATTCCCCACACAACAGACTTTAGTCATCAACAACCATAACAAGTGTTAATATTCAAGACAGGCCAAAGAAAGTGATCCTTTGACATACTTTGCATATGATAGCCATGAAGAGCATGTTCTCGGTTTTATATTTTATTTTTTAACTTAATTACACAATTTTGCCAAGGTTTTATTCATTTTCCCTTCAATCTTACATGGCTGGAGGTACCTGGGCAATTATTCTTATACCAAAGATGTACATTATATTAATGTTCAAGAAATATGTTCATATTTTGTGACAGTGAACTATAGTCTTGAAGTCTACTTTTCTCAAGAATATTGACATAGCCTTTAAGTTCGTCAATAGAACTCATAGAAATTTGGAACAAAATCACAAAACCTGCCTGCCTTGGGCCTTATTTTGAATATAAATTGCACTTACAAATACATGATGATTAATTGCTAACTGCAGAGAACAAAGGGAAAAGTTGCGCTTGTGCACGACTTATGTTTACCTGGTTAATACAAAAATATGGACTGATAAACGAACTGTGGTCAAAATTCATATGCATATTTACAGAATCAAAACTCAAGATACGACTGATAAACAGAAGATGATTATAATAGGGCATTAAGGTAATTACGTTCTGTAATAAGGAATAATTAATAAACAGTGATTTTGAAAGGCTGATGTGTATTCCAATAGTTTTAACAAAAGTAGGAATATATATGAAATGGAACGTGATAATACCTTTGTGATACAAGTAAGGGTATTAAACCCAGGTTAGAGATACAAGTAGGAGATATAAGCATAGTGTGCTACGTACATGAAGGGACCTTGTCCGAGCAGATGATGCCATAAACTACCGTAATCGATGTAATAAGCGCCCCGCTCTAATAAGTGCCCACAGCAATATTTGATAATATATTGGCTAGTGAATAATCCCAATTAGCACCCCTTCCGATTGATCAATATACACAAGACTTATTTATTCGTGTATGATACGCACTTGTGTGTTATATGCACCCTTAGTTATGGGCAATTAAATTCTGGAAAAATATCTCTCTCGTTTATAAATATTTCAGGCTGTCAGCATAAACCATTAAATTTATCTTTTAATTTTTTCACCAAAATAATATTCTAATAAGAGCCCCCTATTTCTAATTTTGAGAGCGCCCTGGGTGCTTATTACGCCGAATACGGTATACTAAAATATTTAAGTACCAATGAAACATAACTTAAAGGGGGAAAATGTGAAGATTTGACTGAAATACCTGCATGTACAGCTTGACACAAGTTTGTGAAGACAATGCCATCATAGGATAATTTGGCAGAATCAAACAAAACTTTCCCAAACCGAGTAATATTATAACAATAAAATTAATATTAATATCCAGCATATCTATTTCTCCAGATCACAAGTACTCGCATCTCACCTGTTGACTTCAAGAGCAAACACAAGTTGGTCGTTGGTTCCATTGAAATCCTTTGGAGACACCTTGAGTGTGAAGTTGGTCTGAAAGAACATTATTATTTCTCAGTAAACTTGATATTGAGGAAAATTGCGTGTTATCAGTGTTTCGAATAGGCCAAGTTAAAATGTAATTGGTTCTCATGACTTTCTTCAAAATCTCTTTGTAGGAAGAGAGGAAATTTGAACGTCCTTTCAATGATACAGATACAGAGCCCCCTGCCATCAACTCACCTTAGCTCGCGTTGGAAGCGGGTTTCCCAGGTCACAGTTCACCATGTCCTCGTTGTTTATTCTCAAACGGTCACAGCTCACTGGCGCCACCTGGAGGAAATATTCACAGCATGACAGAAACGCCAACTCCTATAAACACTGAACATCAAAACTTAAGAATTCAGAGGATCAATGTCATTCGATGATCTGCCTTGGACCCCAAAATTTGTTAATGAGAGTCCATGATCTTGAAAACAGACAGGCCCAAGTAAATCCCTGTATAATCAAATTTCTTATCCAAAATCGCTTGGTTGGGATCAAGCAATGTCTCTTTGGATGAAAATAGAATCTCACGGGCCTCACTCTGACAGTGTGGGTTCGAATCCCGGACGGGACTCAACCCCAAAAAGTACAAGAATCTGTACTTTACTAAGAAAGTGTTATCCCAAATATAACATTTGTTACATTTGTTTCAAAATCAAAGCGTTTTACCGCCTTATGTTGATAAGTTTGATTCTCTATGTATTAAAGACTGGCAATGTGTGACGTGACTGACTGACCCCCTGCATGCTCTGCACGCCCTGGATGCCCTTAATGGACACGCCCTGCGGCAGATTGATGAACAGCTGTGTGTTGAAGGCATCCTCCCCGCGGTTCTCCACCATGATGAGGATCTCCAACTCCGTCGTCGTGCCGATGATGTGGGCCGCAGACACCCTGTGAAGACACACCATTGGCATTAATGTCATGTTGGACAACATTTCATTGCACAGATTCTCAGAATAGCATGGGGTGAGTGTGTGAGTGTGTATGGTTTTACACCGCTTTTATCAATATTCCAGCTATATCACTGTAGGGGAAACCAGAAATGGGCTTCACACATTGTACTCATGCGGGGAATTGAACATGACGAGCGAACGCTTTAACCACTAGGCTACCCCACCGCCCCGATTAATATGGGAGAAATTTTGATGTTCAGCACTTTGTGACAAACACAAGCAATGGTGCTAACAAACCAAGACTCATACTCAGCGAGATCTCAAATTGAAAACCATGAACACAGAATCCTGGCCCTGACTAAGGGTCATAACTCTGCTGCACTGTGCCCCTACAGCAATGAAAACTAGCTAATCATAACAGGAGTTCATTGTTCATGTATCAGCAAGTTGTAACTCATTACAAGTAAGAAATATTGAACTGCAACAGGGTGATCAAAATTGTATCAAAATGTTTTGTCTTATAAAAATTTATTGTCAACAACCAAACATTTTCTCCATTATGTGGTCAGCCATCTTCCCGAGGCAAGAGAGTTAACTGACTTTAAAAGTCCAGTTTCCACCCTTGCCGAACTAGGCTGAAATTCCAGGACTCGATTGTAGCACCACCAGTGGCTATTACAAGTTATGACCCTTCTATGCCATTCGTATGACTTACATTTGCTTCAAACAAAATGGCGACGCACAGTCAATACGATCTGATCGATAACGAAGATCTATAGTGTGATAAAACGGGTTTACATCGTGAAGTGCATCAAATCACGTAAGCGCCTTGATTAAAAACATGAAAATATTTGGAAAATATCTGTTGACAAAGAGTTAGTGGTGCAAATCCTGCAATCGACCGAAATCTGCATGACAGTTTACGAACAGGATTTCGATTTTATTGCGATTGTGATTGGACTATGCATAGACTCGTTAGTCCAGTTAAGTTCAGCAAGGGTGGAAACTGGACTTTTATAGTCAGTTAACTCTCTTGCCTCGGGAAGATGGTGATCAGCTGTTTCTCAGAAGATGCTACACATATAATTAAGATACGGACAGAGGCTAAACAACTGCGCAGGGTTGTCGTAACCTTGTGCACCTTTAGTGCTCCCGGTCGGCACAACTCACCTGAAGGAGTGGACCCGGAGGTCCGGGTAGCAGACGTTATCTCGGCCACAGTTTTTCAAGATTTGAGCCTGGAAGGAGACAGAAATAAAACATTAAGGACTTCAATAATCTCAGATGTACTATCCTAAAATCTTAAGGATTTACAAAATGGTTTGCAGTCAGTGCCATTCCACCTTCTTCTTCTTCTACTACTACCATCAGTACCACCACCACTGCCGCTGCCGCCACTACTACTACTACTACTACTACTACTACTACTACTACTACTACTACTACTACTACTACTACTACCACTACTTTGTTCACGTCATCATTTTTAAATTGATAACAATGACAACATCACTACTACTACTACTACTACTACTACTACTACTACTACTGCTTTGTTCATGTCATCATTATTATATTGATAACAATAACAACATCACTACTACTACTACTACTACTACTACTACTACTACTACTACTACTACTACTACTACTCCTACTACTACTACTACTACTACCACTCCTACTACCACTACTGTGTAATACACTAAATCCACCTAGGGATGCATGCTCACAGTACTACATTAAAGACAGAGGTCTAAACAGGAGGTTGATGTTTGTATTATTACAGCTAATATCATGTAGACGGGACATATGTGTCTGGTACCTCTGTCCGGACCGAGGTCCTGATGTACTGGTCCAGGATGGGGTCCAGTGACCTCTTCTTACGATTGCTGCTTCCCGACTTCACCGTCCTCAGTGCAAACTTGAAGTCCACAGCAATGGGTGTCAGTTTGTCTGAGATGTCATCCTGTAAAAGGGACCAATGGCAGTTACAAACTTCTGCATATTCACAGCTGGACATTTATGTACAGTCAACACCTGTCAATTTGGACTGTACCATACTGACTTGACCTGTAAAGTTGCCCTTATTCACAAACTTTCGGATCCACAAATACCGTATTCGACGTAATAAGCGCCCCGCTCTAATAAGTGCCCACGGTGATATTTGCTAATATATTGGCTCGTGAACAATTCCAATTTGCACCCTTTCCGATTGACCAATGTACACAATACTTATTTATTCACGTATAATACGCACTTGTGTGTTATATGCACCCTTAATTATGGGCAATTAAATTCTGGAAAAATATATCTCTCGTATATAAACATTTCAGGCTGTCAGCATTAACCAGGGAATTTATCTTTCAACACTGTTTTTTTCGACAAAATAATATTTCTAATTTTGAGAGCGCCAAGGGCGATTATTACGTCGAATACAGTACTTGAGACCAAGTTTGTGGTTTGACTGTTTTCATTGTATTTACAGCTGATGCATGATAAATCATGGTCAGTTTAAAAGTTCTTCTCCCTGTGATATAATATCACACACATAAACACGCCTCAAGTTGATCATGATCCCGAGTTTAGAGTCACTTCCTGGATTAACAGAGTCTTACTAAACATGGCTGCACACACCATACACAATACTAAACTACAAGTACGAAAATTGGGTACACTGGGTTTGGGTTTTTTTAACTCCAAAAATGCAAACATATTTTGAAATCAATATGTCCTAAACAAATACGTAAAAAATGTTTACTTAATCATTAAACCAAAACCACTGTTGACAATATGATATCAGAGATTCCTTTCAGTGCCATAAAGTATCACAAGCCCCGCCAATTATATCATTAGCCAATCAGAAAACAGTAGTCTGTTAATGGCCAATCAAATGCAACATCATCACTTGCAAATTATTTATACAAATATTAACAAATTTTGAAATCCCAGCAACGTACCAGGACGTATGCAAAGGAGGAGGTGCACCATGTGGCCTTCTTGGTCAGTTTGACCGTGTTCTTCTCCACCACGTCCTTCTCAGTGGTCAGGTAGTACGCCCGCTGCTCCTCCCGAGACCGATTCCGCTGCAGCGTGTCCAACTCCCAGGTCAGGTCGAAGACTGCAAGAGTGTATCACAATTGTACATGATGTATATATAGCACAGTATATCATGTATATTGAACACTGTATATCAAGTATCATGCATATATAACACTATATCATGTATATATAACACTGTATATCATGTATATATAGCACAGTATATCATGTATATATAACACTGTATATCATGTATAATGCATTTATAACACTGTATATCATGTATATTTAACACTGATGTATATATAACACTGTAATACCATTTATATAAAACACTGTATATCATGTATATCTAACACTGCATATCATGTATCATGCATATATAACACTGTAAATCATGTATATATAACACTGATGTATATATAACACTGTAATACCATGTATATATAACACTGTATATCATGTATATCTAACACTACATATCATGTATATATAGCACTGTATATCATGTATATATACATAACATAACACTGTCATGTATATATAACACTGTACATACCATGTATATATAACATTGTATATTGTGTATATATAACACTGTATATCATGTATATATAACACTGTATATCATGTATATATAACACTGTATATCATGTATATGTAACACTGTATATCATGTATACGTAACACTGTATATCATTTATCATGTATAATTAACACTGTATATCATGTATATATAACACTGTATATCATGTATATATAACACTGTATATCATGTATACGTAACACTGTATATCATTTATCATGTATAATTAACACTGTATATCATGTATATATGACACTGTATATCATGTATATATAACACTGTATATCATGTATACGTAACACTGTATATCATTTATCATGTATAATTAACACTGTATATCATGTATATATAACACTGTACATACCATGTAAAAATAACACTTTATATCATGTATATATAACACTGTACATACCATGTATATATAACACTGTACATACCATGTATATATAACACAGTATATCATGTATACGTAACACTGTATATCAGTGCCGCCATTCTCTGTCGTTTGTAAAACCAAGGGATGTCACTCCAAATGGAATGTTTGGGACGGATGATGTTATGACCTCACGACTCTCCGCGTTCATATAGTTCGCTTTAAATAATTAAAGTTTGATGTTTCATGGATTGTTTTGTTATGATTTATGTATCTGTCAATATTTGCGCTTCATGGTAAATTTGCTCACATGAGGCATTGTCTTCATCAGCTGATGAACGTCAACAAATACAACTTCAATCCTTAAATAACACTGTATGTCATGTATATATAACACTGTATGTTATAGATATATATATATAACACTGTATGTCATGTACATATAATACTGTATGTTATGTATTTATAACACTGTATGTCATGTATATATGACCATGTATATCATATACTGTTGTGACACACTATGTAGAAATGTCACTGTGTTGTGAAACACTGTGTATAAGAACACAGTGTATGACAACTGTACACAATGTACAAGGACTGCACACAGTGTGCAGCAATCAGCAGAACACAGGTGGTGAACAGCGTCTCCTGCAGCGGTACTCACACAGCTCCTCGGCCACGCCCTGGCCAGTGTACTCCAGACATGTGTACACCGTCAGACTGAAACAGCAAGATTCACACATCACACATGGCACTTGTCAGGAAATGTCGAAGTGGTGAAACGAGTAACGCTTCTAAAATATGAAATAAAACTGTATATCTTCAAGCTGTGATGTGGTACTGTAGAACGACAGAGGTTTGGGTATTCTCACTACAGACACAAGACCTTCTTCAACTCTCAAAATGGTCAAGGGTTCCAAACAACTCTCCTTTTTCACACTGTGAGATTGCTGAAATACCGTATTCCACGTAATAAGCGCCCTGCTCTAACAAGTGCCCACGGTGATATTTGCTAATACATGTATATTGTCTAGTGAACAATCCCAATTAACACCCCTTCCGATTGATCAATGTACACTAGACTTATTTATTCGCGTATAATACGCACTCGTGTGTTATATGCATTCTTAATTATGGGCAATTAAATTCTGGAAAAATGTATCTGTCGCATATAAACATTTCAGTGTGTCAGCATCAACCATGAAATTTATCTTTTAAATCTCTTTTTTCCACCAAAATAATATTCTAATAAGAGCCCCCTATTTCTAATTTTGAGAGCGCCCTGGGCGCTTATTACGTAGAATACGGTAACCTAAAGTGAAGCAAGACCATCTTTCATAACTTATGCCATCATCCCTTTTCTTAGGCGGATTCAGAGGTGGGGGGTGGGGGGGGGGGATGTGCGTGTGTGTGTCCATGGGGACACCTTTTGAAAAGAGAGAGAGGATTTTGATATTTTGGACCCCTCCCTTTGAAAAATGCCCTTGCTTTCCCCTCCATGGCAACCAGTCAGACTCCATGACAACCAGTCAGACTCCATGACAACCAGTCAGACTCCTGCCCTCCCTCGCTTTGCCCCTCCGATTCCCACTCTGCGGAGACGGCAGACCTAGTTGTAGGATCTGCTGATAATTGGTTTAAATCTCAGGGTAACGCTGATCATAAATCTTTGTCAGCACCTCTGTAACTTGATGCCCATAGCATTGTAATATGACAGAATACTGTGAAAAGTAGTGTCAGAATCCAAACTCACTCACTCACTCACTCACTCACTCACACTACAACGTACCATGTGACTCTCTTGTCATCAATGAGGGAGCAGCTCCGATGGTCGAGGTTGATGACAACAGGGTCAATCTTGAGACTAGCGTATACACGCACCACTGGGCGAGTTCTGTAAAACACCAAATACCAACCCTTACATACTCTTGTCACCAACTCATGTAACAATCCTGTTTAAGAATTATTCAAAATATCAAAAAGACAACGTTTCTACTATTGACTGAGCACAGAAAAATATTATCAACCCAAAACAATTTTGACTAAACTTAGGTTTTGGAACAGACTGATGAAAATCGATCCGAGAATGCAGTGAAATGAGTTTATATATCACCTTAGGAAAACTGCTTTGTCTGCACCATAAGCACCAACCAGGAGATCTGGAAACAATCAAACAAAATAATAACAGCAATTATGATATATGGATAACCTGTTTTTCAAACAAGTTTAATCTTTTTCATGTACAGATTAAGAAAATAAAAGAATTGATTCCCAGGCAATGGCTTTTGAAAATATAGTGTGGACGGGCGTTGTGTTTTTCCCAGCGCGTGACACCTTCGTTACAATCCTGGTAACATCGCTGCCACCAGTGTGGGCGCGGCCATTACAAGAATCTTGAAATTTGCCCTCCAACCCCATATGTAGTAACGTTTATACTTTTGTTTATGTCTTTGGGAATGCCATCATATTTCAATTTGAAAAGGTTTACGACTGACCATGTTTTCCAGACGAATTTACTTTGTTGTTTTGATAATCAGATAGGTTCGAGATTGCAGACTAACGGAAAATCAACCAACTTCTCCCTTACATTCTTACTATATCAATAACATGATAGTTTTAATGAAACAGAAATTCAAATTGACAAACGAAGAAAGCAATTTAGCAGCTATAAGTGTATTTGGCGTCACGACAGTCGTCACTTGTTTGTAAACATAACCGTCATTCGGTTGCGAGTTCAACTCCTAGCATGGTTATGGCCATCTATTCACAGTGGGGAGCTTTGACTGGTGGCAGCGATAGTATAGAGAGCACCGGGAACGTACTATCGCTGTGAGGAACTTGAACTGACGGGTATACAAGGGAGATAACTGACAGGTATACAAGCAAGATAACTGACAGGGTTACAAGGGAGATAACTGAAGGGTATACAAGGAAGATAACTGATTGGAATATATAAGGGAGAACTGACGGGTATACAAGGGAGATAACTGACCGGGGTATGTATTGCCATCCTGGTCCATGCCCCCAGAGAGAGAGTAGCCGAAGGTAGACAGTCCTGTGTCCAGGTCCTTGGGGAGGATGATCTGAAACACAACACACATACTAAACTCTCTTCTACAGTTTATGGTCTTCCAGTCATGAGTGAATGAGTGAGGGAGTTGGGTATATAGGCGCATTAAGTTACTTCACACGATAAGTAGAAATCAGCTGCTCCGTTACTAAGGCAACAAAAGTTTACAAGAGTTTACAAGAAATAAAAAAAATCCTTTTTACACGTATCACATTAGGGACAAGTGGCATAGTCTACCCTGGTAATGTGATGTCTGATTAATATCGGAAAGCCAAGTGGTTTAAGTGTTCACTAGTCTCGCTGAAGACCTGGGTTCTTTCCCCACATGGGTAAAAATAATTAAAACCCATTAATGGTGTCCCCCACCATGATATTGCGGGAATATTGCTAAAAGTGGCGCAAAACCATACTCACTCTAGCAGATAAGTCTACTTATGTATTTAAAAAAATTAAAATGAACTATGAATTCAAGAAATTGAAATGGCTTTCTGTATCTTAACAAAATCATGAAAATTTACACAATTTAAGTGTCACATTAGATTCTTTTGACAAGATTGCGTACCTGTGACACCTGTGTGATGATGCCCTTCTTGGAGCCATGGTAGATGTAGACGGCCCCCTTGTGATCCTCGCCTGCGTAAGGAGCTCCCACAGCCAGATCTGGGCAAACAGACATTGTCGTGTCAACATATAGATCTATCCCGGGTCAGAACATGTCCCAGTACAATTGTAGGGGGATCAAGTGGTCACGCTTGGTGACCTGACTGATTGTATGCTGTACCCCAACACTGTGGGATGTTGTTCATAATATCAACCACTGGTTTGTTTGGCCCAGACTTGATTATTTACAGGCCAATGTGATATAGCTGTAATGATGCTGACTGCAGCATTAACAACAAAAACAACAACAACAAACTGATAACAGTTTTCACCAGGTTACAAACATCAAGACCACAGGGGTCATAAATCTGTCATTCCAAATGAAAAGGACTGCCTCTGTGGTCTTGTGGTAGAGCATCCGCACAGAGAGCGCAAGGTCCAGGGTTTGATCCCTGGCCGCGTCATACCAAAAGACGTTAAAAGATGATACTTGTTGTTACCCTGTCTGGCGCTCGGCATTAAGGGGTTAAAGCAAGGACTGGTCAGCTCAGAGTCAGTATACTGTGTCTGAGTGGGATATTCATGTTAAACTGCGGCATTGTATCTCAGTGGGCTAGCACTATAAATCGGCATCAGTCCAGACTAGTACAAGCAGCCACACACACACACGTGCATGCACGTCGCTATATAAGTGCAATAATCTTGGATGGGACGTTAAACCCAATTTCACCTCACCTACCAAATGAAAAATAGATACTTAATGACCAGTCCAACAACAAATTATGTGGAATGACAAATAAACTGTTTGATAGGCATTACTTGAGTTGATGGATGACAAAGTAGACACAATTTACGGACAATAACTTCTGTAAAGGCGACTTTTCCGTATGGATCCTTTTACTGTTGACAAGCTTGACAACGGTATAAGGATCTATACCGAAACATTGCCTTTATGGTAAATAAAGAAGTTGTTATCCATAAATTGTATCTACTTTGTGACAAATTGATGTTTCTTTTATAAACTTGTAGGAAACAACCAAAGAATGCAACCATTTCAACAAGGGTAGATAACTCCAGCTGGCCAACTCACCATTATATCCGTCATAGTTGATGTCGCCGAGTTTGGTGAGGGCGTGCCCAAATCTTGACAAGCTCTCCTTGCCATCAAGAATATCTTTCTTGCTGGCCTTGAACGTGTGCTGTGACAAGTTGTAAATTAGATGATTATAAGCAATCAGAACAATGCTAAATTAAGGCCATTAGGAATATATGGGATAATGCGGGTCTAAAATTAATTTTTCAAAACAATAAAAAACACCTTTGCCATGGTTTTAATAAAATCAATCATGTTTAGAACTGCATCTTATTACCCAAATTACTGGCAACGTTTCTTGACAAAACTTAATTGTTTTGGTGGCATTTGGTTCAAAATATCATAATTAATATACTTCACATAATTGTTCTGCTGGCATTTGGTTCAAATATTATAATTATGTCACTTAAATTTACTAATTGATGTTGGAGGTGGTGGTGTATGCACTGGATTAAACTTCATCTTGAGCAAAGTCACTCAGAGTTAAACCCAAGAAGATCTTGGGTAGAATAGGTCTTCAGCAACCCAGGCTTGCCGTAATAGGCGACTATAATTATCGTAAGAGGGGACTGACAGGATTGGGTGGTCAGGTTCGCTGACTTGGTTGATGCATGTCATTGTATTCCAATTGCATGGATCAATGCTCATGATATCAATCACTTGATTGTCTGGTCTAGACTCGATTATTTACAGACTGACTTCATAAAGCTGGAATATTGCTGAGTGCGGCGTTAAACAACCAACCAACCAACAAACAAACACACTCAAGGTTAACAGAGTCTTCAGAGTCATCTTCATAATGAAAACAACTGAACAGTCGTTGCGAACTAGCAGTCGGCACTTTAACTGTAAATACACTGAACTGATACTGGTTTGTATTTCCTACTGAAGCTCACCTTCTCTGACTGGTAGAATATGTACACTCTTCCTGTCTCGTAGGTCTTGGAGGTCTTCAAGACTGCATAGAACGGTGCCCCCACAATGATATCATCCAGGCTGAGAACATATCATGAGATTATTTCTAATGGCTCATACAGCTTTTATAACAAAGTCTTTAGAATTGTCTGAACATGTAAGAAAGAAAAATAAACAATTAATTAAACAAATACCATTTATTCAACGTTGAAGATAATATTATCAACATGTTGGTTAAGGCCAGGGACTACACAAAATGAATAAGTGAACAGAAAAAAATAAAACCATTAGATTAAAAGCATGCATGATGTTACAGCATATTCTACCCCTAAACAACAAATACATGTATCATTTCAGAGATAAATGGAGATATCACACAAGCTTATGTGATAACTGTAGATATCACACATGCATCTCAGTCCACACAACCCCAATCAATATCGTTTTCAGCCGTTGGCTTTATCCTGCCGAGAAATCTACCCATTATATAATAAATATAGTTTTTACCTATAAGGGCAAACATATCGGGGTTCATAAAAATCATATGTGCCCGAGGGTCACATCACGTCACGAGACAACAGTGTATTGTTTCTGTCATCCGGACGGCATTGTTGACGTCATTCGAATCTTATTGTGAAGTCAGGTTGGAATGATGTCACACTAGGAACTTCAGAGCTGAAGATTGTTGATGTCATTTCACAAATTGTGGTTTTCTAGGTGATTAGTGCAATTTTATTTCGGTCTGGAATGATGTCACACTAGAAACTTCATAGCTGAAGATTGTTGATGTCATTTCACAAATTGTGGTTTTCTAGGTGATTAGTGCAATTTTATTTCGGTCTGGAATGATGTCACACTAGAAACTTCATAGCTAAAGATTGTTGATGTCATTTCACAAATTGTGGTTTTCTAGGTGATTAGTGCAATTTTATTTCGGTCTGAAATGATGTCACACTAGAAACTTCATAGCTGAAGATTGTTGATGTCATTTCAAAACTGTGGTTTTCTAGGTGATTAGTGCTATTTTTTTTCTGTCATCCAGACGGCATTGTTGACGTCATTCGAATCTTATTGTGAAGTGAGGTTGGAATGATGTCACACTAGAAACTACATAGCTGAAGATTGTTGATGTCATTTCACAAATTGTGGTTTTCTAGGACAGCGGAGGTGATCCGTGCAATTTTTTTTCTAAATTCATCTCTGTCGACATCTTCTTCGGTAATAAATAGAACGTTATATTCGTGTTCATGTCATACTATGTTTACGACACTCGTGCCTAAATTCTGGTATTTAGACACTCATGTTGTGAATATAGTATGAAATGAACAGAAATATTATATCCTCTATATATCACACAAGCCTATGAGATAAATGTCGATCCACTGAGCACAAAAAATAACACTACAAGAGGACTCACTCATCTCCGTCCAAGTCTGTCACTGCCAGGGAATATCCAAAGTAAGCACCAACCTGCAAACAAGATACCAAGATTACAAGTTGTCCATAAATAGGTCCTGGCAATCTGAAACTCAGCTTGAAAAATACACTAAGAACAGCATGATTGGTCAACTGAAACCATTAAGCTGACACTCCCAGAGATAACTGTGATACTTCGCACAGCGGTGTTAAACCAAACTAACTCGCTCACAACAAAAAAACAATACATGTTTTATTCTCTGTAACTTACATAATCAGGTCGTGACAATGGGTGTGACTTTCTTCAATTACTGTTTTATATATAAGCATTATTTTTCACAGTGTAGGATACATAAATGTTTACTTAAAGGAATCATAAAAAATATATACTCTCAACTCATTTTAACAAAAAAACAAAACATGTTTTATTCACTGTAACTTACATAATCAGGTCGTGACAATGGGCGTGACTTTCATCAATTACTGTTTTATATATAAGTATTATTTTTCACAGTGTAGGATACATAAATGTTTACTTTAAAGGAATCATAAAATATATACTCTCAACTCATTTCAATGTTTTAGTTATCCAGACTTTATTCCTTACAACAAGAATAATAATAATGATGATAAAAACATGAAATGAGAGATTCTTCAGTGTCAACATAAAATGAAAACCTGAAAATTACTTCTGTTTTTGCCTAATGTTTGTTGATTGCAAAATTCAACAACAATAAAAATACAACATTATCAATAACAAATAATAGTAACATTTGAGTAGACGAAGTTTACACAAATAATCAAACTAATTTCTCTCCTAATTCTCCTGACATTTCCAAGGCAGTTTGGAATCTGGAGTGCATGCAGGGTCTCCACTTAGTACATAAATGATGATTGTTTTGTCCTCGTCGGCAAATATGATCTCATATCACATGGTCACATACGGAATAATGTTGATTGAGAGGAAATACGATGACATATTTATCCACCTAGTCTCATAATGATGCTTGATGGAGGAATATATGAATATAAAGGTATTAGATAGGATGAGAGGTGAGAACCTGCGGTGATTATCAGGGAAATTAAGTTGTATTTAAATGTATAACATCTGACAGCCCCGCTCCAATCTTCACTCCATGACTACAAGTGGATGTTAGCTAAATCTAGTGGAGGTTTATGGTACACAATATATTGAAAAGGCTGATTGGCGGAGATATGTCGCACTTTGGGTACTTGTCTCCTACTCTGGTTTATGCAATATTGAGTGAGTGAGTAAGTTGGTTTACGCCACTTTCAGCAATATTTCAGCAATATCACGACGGCGGACACCAGATATACACTTCACACATTGTGTTTGTTTGTTGTTTAACGTTACACTCAGCAATATTCCAGCTGTATGACGGCAGTCTGTAAAAATCGGGTCTAGATCAGACAATCCAGTGATTGACATCATGAGCACCAATCCTCTCAATTGGGTTACGATGACAGGCAACAACCAAGTCAGTGAGCCTGACCACCCAATCCTGTTAGTCGCCTCTTACGACAAGCATAGTCGCCTCTTACGACAAGCATAGTCGCAATTTGCTGGTGGGATTTTTTTATTTGTCTTTGCTGAGGGTTGTTCAAACTAGACCCAGTAAGTAACCAAATAAACAGTTGTGTAACCAAACAAACAGTTGTGTACAATCACCCTGGGAAAGGGCTTCCCTATAATTGTATTCCTTGATGAGTAAAATACTGGAATACAGTATTTGACTACCGACTTGGAATATTTAAGGATTTTTTTGTTTGTTTTAAAATGGAAATAAAAACAAAATGTGTGGCGAACTTTATGATGATGTGGGCGGTGCCTGAGAAATAATAATATTTTTTTTTAGCCAAATATATGATCTACGGTACGTATGAGATACTATGTAGGTCCTAACAAATCTGTAAGGAAAAGGCAGGGAATATTACCATATATAAGATAGCTACACAATAAATCGCAAAGAACAATGAAGAACGAAGCGTGGTTTACTTTACGATAAAATATTGTAGTATCATGACCTCATTTCTGGAGATTCAAACATGTGCTCGCAACTTCATGACGTCGTTAATTGGACATTACTTTTTAGAGGGAGGTGTCTAGTGAGTTGTTCCCAGTAGATGTAGCTGGGCAACGCAGATAAACGCAATGGCCCAACGATCACATCCAAAAGTGAGAGCGATATGACAATCGGTATTTGGAGAAAAGGTACAGGTTACATATGGGAAATACCCACCTATGTATAAATTGGACTTGTCCGACATTGCCAAGGTTGGATACTATTGAGGGAGTCACCATTATTAAAATACAAGTAAATATTTTTAAAGCTTGTAAATTTTATCATCAATCTTAAAGAGGCTGTACATAATGTTGATATCTCATATATGCACCCCTCATGATTTATTCACCCTGCAGTGTTTTATTGTACGATAAACAACTCCCACTCATCGTTCATTTCTTAAATATCACACTTGTGCCTCTCATGCAGGCACCAGCCAATCAGTGAGGAGGAACTATCTGAGAGAGCCATCTGTAGCAGGAGCTGTAATGAGTCTGAACAGTGATGTGATGCTTGATGGTACCAACTCAGTAGAGCTGACTGATTGTATTAAATCACAATGGGTCAATCAAAGGTCAATCATTGAATGGTCGTTGTTTCTGATTACAGAATCTTGATGTCAGAGTTCGTACTGGATTGGTAGCTGGCAGCATGAATGACGGGAGGGATTACATTAGTGGAGTATTTAGTGACTGCGTATTTGTCCAAGATGGAAAACATGTCCACCACAATATCGGCAAGCTGATGGATAGATGAAAAAACTGATTATCTGAGATCAGGGGAAACATTGGTTTTGCATTTTTTTGTGAAAATATTATTTTCTTTAAATGGGGCAATAATCTCAAAATAATTTTTTAAAAGTATCTTTGAATTGATTTTTAAAGTAGATCATGATGATGATGATGATGATGAAATAATGCTGATCCGACATTTAATTTTAAATTTGAACTCAAAATGACGACAAAAGATCCAATAAGTTTATTCATGTGTCCTTGCACCACAATGACCCACGAGAAAATCCCACCACATCTTTCAATTGTAATTCAATCCTACAAAATTTCTTCCCTGAAATATAATTGCTTTTGTTACATTTGGAGCAAATTCCAAACGTCAAGTTACAAGCTACAATACCAGAGTTACAGTGCATCTGGTATACAATAAAGATGAACTCTCCGAGAAAGAAGAGAAAAAGTTTTAAGCATGCCACAACAAAGAGGCCTTCTGACTGAGCCTCTTTGAAACATTACAACATCAGTTGTCTCCAGAGGCTGAGGCCTTCTGCACGTGAAGCCAACTCTATCGGAATGCACCTTGTCTGGTTCAACTCGCACCATGTTTGAGAATATATTAGCTCTCTCACATCTTACAAGGATTAATTTCAACATACTTATATTGTACTTAGTGTGATAAATAACTAACACCTGTCATGTTTCTGACGGAGGATGTTTACATTCCCTCAACAGATGTTATCTGTCGCCTCTTTATTTGATTTGAAACTATGTGTGAGTTACGATTGGCCACAGACAACTCTTGAGTACAATAAAACATAACTGGAAGCCTAAATTTGCTGTCTATAAGTATATTGTAGAAATCTTTGTCTTAACTGGCACTTACGTGTGAGTTTCATGTGCGAGTTACGTATGTATGACTGTGAGTTATTTGTTATGTGTGAGTTACTTGTCACTTACGTATGACTTTGAGTTACATGGTATGTGTGAGTTACGTGTCACTTACGTATGACTTTGAGTTACATGATAAGTGTGAGTTACGTGTCACTTGCGTATGACTTTGAGTTTCATGATGAATGTGAGTTATGTGTCACTTACGTATGACTTTGAGTTACATGATATGTGTGAGTTACGTGTCCCTTACGTATGACTTTGAGTTACATGATATGTGTGAGTTACGTGTCACTTATGTATGACTTTGAGTTACATGGTATGTGTGAGTTACGTGTCACTTACGTATGACTGTGAGTTACATGATATGTGTGAGTTATGTGTCACTTACGTATGACTTTGAGTTACATGATATGTGTGAGTTACGTGTCACTTAAGTATGACTGTGAGTTATTTGTTATGTGTGAGTTACGTGTCACTTACGTATGACTTTGAGTTTCATGATATGTGTGAGTTATGTGTCACTTATGTATGACTTTGAGTTACAAGATATGTGTCCGTGACGTGAGTTGCACATGCGTTACCTGTTCCATGTGAGTTTCTTGAGTGATGTACGTACAAGTGACATGAGCATAAGATTCCGTCTTTGAAGAGGTGAGGTGAGGTGAAATTGGGTTTAACGTCGCGTCCAAGATTATTGCACTTATATAGCGACGTGCATGCACGTGTGTGTGTGTGTGTGTGTGTGTGTGTGTGTGTGTGTGTGTGTGTGTGGCTGCTTGTACTAGTCCGGACTGATGCCAATTTATAGTGCTAGCCCACTGAGATACCATGCCGCAGTTTAACAGAATACTGACTCCGAGCCGACCAGTCCTTGTTTTAGCCCCTTAATGCCAAGCGCCAGACAGGGTAACAAGTACCATCATTTAACGTCTTTTGGTATGACGCGACCGGGGATCGAACCCCGGACCTTCCACTCTCCGGGCGGACCCTCTACCACTAGACCACGGAGGCGGTCCATCTTTGAAAATGTACCAAATAGCAAGCCCTTTAATTCCTGATTCAGCTTCAGGGTGAGGGTGATGATTACATTCATAACAGTATATCAAGGATCCAGAATCCCTGATATTACATCATTTCTTTGATTCCTCATCCCCCCTTTGACAATAGCACTTAACTAAAACCCAGCCATCAATGTGAATTTCATCAAAATGTCTGGGAGAAGAGGAAAATACCTTGTTCCACCAATGGAACATTTGTCAAATGTTGTCCAATTCTAGATTCAAGGATGATAGTCTTGATTTGATGTTTAAGAAATGATTCACAAAAATTCAGCTTTGTGCAGAATCAATACATGCAAGATTCAAGATAGCTGTAAATACAACACATTCTGCACTTCGGATGTGAAGAGGGGCAATATATCACGTTAATGCTGGTCAATATGACGGTATATAACGCCTCAGAGCGACATGATGGATGCTTCGCTTGTCTACTTCACCACAGAGTAACAAGGGCCAATTTCTAAACTTGCAACATTAAGGGTTTCAAGTATATAGTTTTCCTGAGGGCAATAAGCACCAATTGTTGAACTGGCATGTTAAGATGAGTCTGTATAAAATAGAATTTGACAAATAATACAACACTGTTTTTTTATTTTAATTAATCAGTTGAATATTATATATGTGTTCTGTAACCTTCCATTTGTCTTTGATTGAGTGAGTGAACCAATTTAAGGTACAGTGTTCCCTCGTTATTGCGCCCTTCAATATAGCGCTAACTCGGTTATAGCAAGCGGTAAAGCATGGCTCCCAAAATTTACTAACATTTTCAATAAACTCAAGTTTTCCAAAGACAAAATGTTTTCCCCCATCTCAGATAATAATAAATATCTACAATGCTAAAAAAGGACAGATGTAATGTTTGATTTTTTAGAAATTTCCTTCAAGCCAAGGTTGTGAATCATCCATTGCAATTTGCTGGAAATATTTGTGCTGTAACTTAATGTTGCATGGTTGGTTCCAAATAAAATTCATAGCCATCAACTCCATAAGGAACACAGCTCTGCATTGAAAACACAAGTCATCCAAATTCAAGGTTTTCTCAAGCTTATATGAATCACGTACAAAACAGGAGTGTTTGTGTCAGCATTTCCCGACAGTGGCGCCACCTACCTGTTCTCCAGTGATGTTCTGGATGTTTGTCAGGTTCTGGGTGAACATGGCCACCTACAAGCAAAGTCAGAAATATTTAATGGGGGACATTATAAAACATTTAAATATATCAATTTATATACCTTAATCAATTTAAAACCAACAAATTCACATCTGCTTCCATACATAAGAATTTGTCATAATTTCAGATATCACATGTGCATAAACCCCTAACAGACCAGGGTCCTGTTCCACAAAGCGATCATAGCACTACGACTAGCGTAAGCCAGTGTTAAAGTATGGGAGTTATGATCACCTTAGCGCTAAGATGGCTTTGAGGAACGGGGCCCTGGTCAATACAAGTTAAACACAATATTTGAGGTTTTAAACCTCCCTTTTAGCAAAATGTCACCAAGATGCGGTGTTGACGATGTTCCCCTGTAAACAACATGTCAACTTACCCTGCCAAGATGGAGGTCGCCTTTGGGTACGCTAACCACATAATCTGAAACAATTACACGAAAAGTCATTAGAAAGGATATCTGAAATGACCACTTTTTGTATTCTATAGAAAACTCTTGAAATTGTTTCTTTATGCTTTACAAAAATTGTCCAGTGCATGAGATCTAATCTTTAAAAGTTTGAAACTACAATCTATACAATATTAGTTTTTGTTCGTATTTCTGAATGGTTGAATGAATGAAACATTGACACTGTATTCAGGGCCAAACACAGCAGTGGTTGATATCATGAGCAACTCTATGATGACACACATTCTACCTAGACACAGAGTCCGCCTGCCAGATTCACTTTAGTCATGTATAGGGTTGTGGGGCAGCCTAGTGGTTAAAGCATTCGCTTGTCATGCCAAAGACCCAGGTTCAATTTACCACAATGTGTGAAGCCCATATTTGGTTCCCCCGCCGTGATATTCTGGAATTTTTCTAAATATAGCTACAACCACAGTCACTCACTCACTCACTCACCCACTCACTCACTCACCCACCCACCCACTCACTCACTCACTCACTCACTTACTCACCCACCCACCCACCCACCCACTCACTCACTCACTCACTCACTCACCCACCCACCCACCCAAACACCCACCCACCCACCCACTCACTCACTCACTCACTCACTCTCCCACCCACCCACCCACCCACCCACTCACTCACTCACTCACCCACCCACCCACTCACTTACTCACCCACCCACCCACCCACCCACTCACTCACTCATATTTGGTTCCCCCGCCGAGATATTCTGGAATTTTTCAAAATATGGCTACAACCACACTCACTCACCCACCCACACACCAACCCACCCACCCACTCACCCACCCACTCACTCACTCACTCACTCACTTACTCACCCACCCACCCAACCACCCACCCACCCACCCACTCACCCACTCACTCACTCACTTACTCACCCACCCACCCACCCACCCACTCACTCACTCACCCACTCACTCACTCACTCACTCACCCACCCACACACCAACCCACTCACTCACTCACTCACTTACTCACCCACCCACCCACCCACTCACTCACTCATATTTGGTTCCCCCGCCGAGATATTCTGGAATTTTTCAAAATATGGCTACAACCACACTCACTCACCCAAGACCCACCCACCCACCCACTCACTCACCCACCCACTCACCCACCCACCCACCCACTCTCACTCACTCACTCACTCACCCACCCACCCACCCACCCACCCACTCACTCACTCACTCACTCACTCACTCACTCACTCACTCACCCACCCACCCACCCACTCACTCACTCACTCACTCACTCACTCACTTACTCACTCACCCACCCACCCACACACCCACTCACTCACTCATATTTGGTTCCCCCGCCGAGATATTCTGGAATTTTTCAAAATATGGCTACAACCACACTCACTCACCCACCCACACACCAACCCACCCACCCACCCACCCACTCACCCACTCACTCACTCACTCACTTACTCACCCACCCACCCACCCACCCACCCACCCACTCACTCACTCACTCACTCACTCACTCACTTACTCACCCACCCACCCACCCACCCACCCACTCACTCACTCACTCACTCACTCACTCACTCACTCACTCACTCACTCACTCACTCACTCACTCACTCACTCACCCACCCACCCACTCACTTACTCACCCACCCACCCACCCACCCACTCACTCACTCATATTTGGTTCCCCCGCCGAGATATTCTGGAATTTTTCAAAATATGGCTACAACCACACTCACTCACCCACCCACACACCAACCCACCCACCCACCCACCCACTCACCCACTCACTCACTCACTCACTTACTCACCCACCCACCCACCCACCCACCCACCCACTCACTCACTCACTCACTCACTCACTCACTTACTCACCCACCCACCCACCCACCCACCCACTCACTCACTCACTCACTCACTCACTCACTCACTCACTCACTCACTCACTCACTCACCCACTCACTCACTCACTCACTTACTCACCCACCCACCCACCCACCCACCCACTCACTCACTCACTCACCCACTCACTCACTCACTCACTCACTCACTCACTTACTCACCCACCCACCCACCCACCCACCCACTCACTCACTCACCCACCCACTCACTCACTCACTCACTCACTCACTCACTTACTCACCCACCCACCCACCCACCCACCCACTCACTCACTCACTCACTCACTCACTCACTCACCCACTCACTCACTCACTCGTGAAAAGCAATATTGATGTCATCATGCATCTCACCTTCGATGTTGTCCCCATCAAAGTCCCCGACGGCGCTGGCATAGCCCATGTAGCTGTCGTCATCCTCCGGGGGCCCCTCCCGTGTCGACACATACTCCTTGTTCTTTACTTCATAGTTGTACAGCTGACCTGAAAGTCCGGAGAAAATTTTTACCAAATTAACGAAATCTGATGTTGAAAGTACAGTAACTACATTTATAACGAACACTCTCATAATGAAATGAGGGATATAAAAACTTCTTTTGTTGTATTTGCTGTATATAGGCTGTATATATGATTATAACGAACTATGATTATAACAAACTAAAATTAGTGGTCCCTTTGAGTTCGTTATAACTTTGTTTGACTGCAGTTAAAATAGTCAGTCTTAATTGTTTGTTGTTTAATGCCACACTCAGCAATATTCCAGCTATATGATGGTGGCCTGTAAATAATCCAACCTGACAAGACAATCCAGTGATTGATATTGTGAACAACATCCATCCTGACAGGGTACAATGACACGCTATCAACTAAGTCACCAAGCCTGACCACCCAATCCATTTGGTCAGCTATTACGACCAACATAGCCCGATATAACCTACACTAACATGGAATCCCCTCTGTGCCTTAGACCGCCCCTGTGGTCTGATATGGTAGAGCGTCCGCCCGGAAAGCGGAAGGTCTGGGGTTCAATCCCCGGCCGCGTCATACCAAAATTTTACCATACGTTAAAAGATGGTACTTGTTGTTACCCTGCCTGGCACTCGGCATTAAGGTGCTAAAACAAGGACTGGTCAGCTCAGAGTCAGTATACTGTGTCTGAGTGGGGTATTCATGTTAAACTGCGGCATGGTATCTCAATGAGCTAGCACTATAAATCGGCATCAGTCCGGACTAGTACAAGCAGCCACAAACACACACACACACACACACACACATCGCTATATAAGTGCAATAATCTTGGACCCGACGTTAAACCCAATTTCACCTCACCTCACCTCTGTGCCTTAATTCTGTGATAGATATAGCTCATATGAAGCGAATTCTCTACACACACTAAGTAAAGGCTACTTCTCTTTAAAACTATTTGAAACTCAATTCACATATTGTTTACACCGAGGTATCAATTTCAGTTTTTCATGAACAGATCTTTCTCTGTATTCTCTTAATAGTTTGGTTTGCTAACTGTTGAGTGCATATAAACCTGGATATAGCTCAACTGGTTATGACATATGTATACAGCCAATACTTCCTCTCTGAGGTATACATTACGACCTTCCTGCAGGAACTTCCTACTTATACTCTCAACCATTCTGACCTGAAGCTGGGCCACATTGAAAGTGATACAGCGAAAGTGGTTGCAACAATGTCTTCCCATCTTAGAGTGAACACTACAATTCCTGTTTTTTGTGCATGGTTCAAAAGTCCATGGTGATATGTATCTGGGATGGATAACTCGGTACCCGGGTCGGGTGGGTACTGAGTAGGACCCGGGTACCCACAGGACTACCTGGACCTGTTGTTAGTCATGTGATATATATAACTGATGTTATATTTGGGATAACACTTTCTTAGTAAAGTACAGATTCTTGTACTTTTTGGGGTTGAGTCCCTTCCTGGATTCGAACCCACACTTGCCAGAGTGAGGCACCTAATCGCCAGCACACAAAGTCAGCGATCTAACCCACTCAACTGTACTGAGAAAGTGTTATCCCAAATATAACATTGGTTACATTTTACCACTTTCTAAATGGCATTGTGTATTCATGTGATATATAGTTTAATGACAAAAATTATGTGGAACTCCATGGTTACACTACAAGTCACTAATGTTCGCATTTCTTTCTGACTGGGCATCCATTCCTTCTGACTTTTCATATGGTTGAATAAAGATAACTTAAGTCAAATTCAGTGTATGCATGACCAGATCGTTAAATACATGTATCTGAATACATTTTGCAAGTGCTGTGGTAAAAAAAAAGTTCCCAATTGGACATTTTGTATCCCTTGAGACCTACAGTGGGTACCCGGGTAGGGTCGGGTAATAGTGGGGTGTAGGGTCGGGTAATAGTGGGATGGGTACTCGGGTCGTGAATTTGGACTCGTCCCAACCCTAGTGATACGACCCGTAACACATACACGGACTGGTCATATAGGCACGATGCTGCCTATGGTCAATACAAAGCTGGACAATGACTATCAATAGTGTTGGCTTCAGTGTATAGCCGAATGTGTGACATCAATGTACACTATGTATCTCTAACAGTTCACTGTCAACTGAAGGGGCCATCCCAAAACAACTTTAATGTTTTTCTAATAGATTTTTTTCCAGGAATTGAGGTCAGGACTTTGAAAGAGCAGATCAACATTGTTTTGAATGTAAACATCATTTTCTGGTAAAAATCTGCTGATAGGTGCTCATGTAATTTTCAAAGGGTCTGTATGAACATCCAAAACACCAAAGTTTCATATACCGAATTTGATGTAATAAGTGCCCAGGGTGCTCTCGAAATTAGAAATAGGTGGCTCTTATTCGAATATTATTTTGGTGAAAAAAAAAGAGTTGAAAGATAAATTTCGTGGTTTATGCTGACAGCCTGAAGTGTTTATGTACGACAGATATATTTTTCCAGAATTTAATTGCCCATAATTAAGGGTGCATATAACACACGAGTGCGTATTATACGCGAATAAATAAGTCTTGTGTACATTGATCGATCAGAAGGAGTGTTAATTGGGATTGTTCACTAGCAAATATATTAGCAAATGTCGCCTTTGGCGCTTATTAGAGCGGGGCGCTTATTACGTCGAATACGGTAGTTGGAGTTAGTACTGAGAACATTGCCTTAAACAACCACCTAATGATATGTCTCTATTGGTTCTTGCTCTACGTTTAACTAGCTGTTAGCAACCTAGCACCAGGAGAATGGTGCTGTATGTATGTAAAGTTTTTAGGCAACCCTCGAAGTGTGACAAGATTTTCTCGGGTTCCCGAGAAGCCTCCCATGTTTGAGGGGATGATACAGATGAGGACTCGAGTGTGAATAAACATGCTCGACAGTCCAAGTCGGTCTTGACCTTTGCCCCACCCACGTGTGACCTCCAACCTTCCCAGCCTGAATGTAAAGCTAACATTTAGGTTGGGTGGTGATCTGACTGACACATATGGCTTCAGCACAAGGGTGGGTTATTCCCATTTATGTTAGGTTAGACAGGCATGTTCAGCTCACTCAGGGGAAGTCGGTTATAATATGCTGTGTGCGTTTCATTCTTAAGACCAACCCTTCTCACATAGTCGACCGGTTAGCTTAGCTTCATCTTTTTTTTTAAAGTATCATATCACTATGACTTTTGTGTAACAACAAACAAAAATGCAATTTAACAAGAATTTAGACACTGCAAAAACTCACAATATTTACCAAAGTGTTAAAAAATTAATCGAAAATATGTGAAAGTTTTGAATTATGCTGCATCATGGAATTCGAGTCGGGTGACCTAAAACAGATGTACAAATACACTCCATCCTTTACCTCATCTGTTCTATTAATAGAACAAACCATGTGACCTGCAGCTTCCCTGGCATCGTGTTACATCCAGCCTGCATAGCTGCTATTTTGAGACAAAAGCAGTGGCCCTATAAATACCTACATGCTCCTGTGATACAGACAAAGCTCACTTACACACAAGATTGGTATATATAGCCCTGAAAGTATGGCACTGATCCCTGCTGCTGATGCAGGAGCAAAACATGCAGCATCTGCTGAAGGTGGCCAAGTGCAGGTCTCATACATGTCATAGTGTATCAGTGATGTAATATGTGTCATATTGTGTCAGTGATGTAATACATGTCATATTGTGTCAGTGATGTAATACATGTCATATTGTCATACTATGTCAGTGATGTAATACATGTCATATTGTGTCAGTGATGGAATACATGTCATATTGTCATACTGTGTCAGTGATGTAATACATGTCATATTGTGTCAGTGATGTAATACATGTCATATTGTGTCAGTGATGTAATACATGTCATATTGTGTCAGTGATGTAATACATGTCATATTGTGTCAGTGATGTAATACATGTCATGTTGTGTCAGTGATGTAATACATGTCATATTGTGTCAGTGATGATTACTGTGTAATACATGTCATATTGTGTCAGTGATGTAATACATGTCATACTGTGTCAGTGATGTAATACATGTCATATTGTGTCAGTGATGTAATACATGTCATATTGTGTCAGTGATGATTACTGTGTAATACATGTCATATTGTGTCAGTGATGTAATACATGTCATACTGTGTCAGTGATGTAATACATGTCATATTGTGTCAGTGATGTAATACATGTCATATTGTGTCAGTGATGTAATACATGTCATATTGTGTCAGTGATGTAAAACATGTCATATTGTGTCAGTGATGTAATACATGTCATATTGTGTCAGTGATGTAAAACATGTCATATTGTGTCAGTGATGTAATACATGTCATATTGTGTCAGTGATGTAATACATGTCATACTGTGTCACTGATGTAATACATGTCATATTGTGTCAGTGATGATTACTGTGTAATACATGTCATATTGTGTCAGTGATGTAATACATGTCATATTGTGTCAGTGATGATTACTGTGTAATACATGTCATATTGTGTCAGTGATGTAATACATGTCATATTGTGTCAGTGATGTAATACATGTCATATTGTGTCAGTGATGCACAGTACTGTGTAATACACATCATATTGTGTCAGTGATGTAATACATGTCATATAGTGTCAGTGATGTAATACATGTCATCTTGTGCATGTATATAGATGGGAGTTCACCACTGACCTTGCCAGTACCAGCTTCCGACCGCTGCAACCATCATCTTCCGTCCATCCTACAACACAGACACAACCACATGACCCTGGTCACACAGTACATGCTAAACAGCTAACTCTAAAAACAAACATGGAAATCTAAAAAAAATCATTTCTTATTATTATATGCGTATGGATTATTAACTTTCAAGTTAAGCAATAATGATAAATCAGATATCTATAATATTACAGACAAATATGAGCAGACAAAAATAGTATGAAGACATTTTGTTTTATGTGAAACATTTGTCATTGGAATATTTGGTGAAAACTATTGGAAGAAAAAATCCTTGAAGTTGATCTAGCCTTGAAAAGTCATAACTTATCTTGTTAAGTTGCAAATGATATATGAACTATTGTTTCAGAAGACATGGGCAACATATATGAAGTAGGGCTGGGACGGTTAACTCGGATACCCGGGTTGGGTGGGTACTGTGTAGGACCCGGGGGCCAACAGGACTACCCGGACCCGTGGTTAGTCACGTGATTATTGTTTAAAGGCAAAAATTATCTTGAACTCCATGGTTACACTACAAGTCATTAATGTTCGCATTTCTTTCTGACCATGCACCCATTTGTTCTCACTTTCATATGGCTGAATAAAGATATAACTTAAGCCAACTTCAGTGTATGCATGACCAGATCGTTTGATACATGTATCTAAATACATTTTGCCAGGGTTATGGTAAAAAAAATTTCAATCAGACATTTTGTACCGAACTCTTCAGACCTACAGTGGGTACCCGGGTAGGGTCAGGTAATAGGGGGGTGGGTACCCGGGTAGGGTCGGGTAATAGTGGGGTGGGTACCCGGGTAGGGTTGGGTAATAGGGGGGTGGGTAACCGGGTAGGGTCGGGTAATAGGGGGGGGGTACCTGGGTAGTAAATTTGGACTCGTCCCAGCCCTAATATGAAGTGAAAGCAAGAGGATGGTTATTTTCATCTTGGGTAACAGAAATGTCTCCGAGAACAAAATGAAAGCCTTGAAGTTTGGAGTTTTATGTGAGAAGCAACGCCACAGCAAACAGAACTCCTCGACTTCAGACTCCAATAAAACAAGACATATAGCAATAAATAGCTCCAAATATCATATACACATCAGCAGACAATTCTCATTATCCTATAAATACAGTTTGGAAGATTTGTTGACAGATGAATCCTCCTGAGGAAAAGAAATTCCGTCTTCCTAAACCGAAGTGGGTAGTTCTACATGTGGTATGGGCTCCTCCGACAGGCGTTTTTTCATAAACATATATGCTCCTAAACACACTGAATCACACTCGCAGTTGTGTCTTAAATTCTCTGAGCTGACTTCTAGAACAGCGACTTCAAAACATCAAAAGTGACCCCAGATCTGGGATAAACAGACACGCCTAGGCTTACTGTATATAAATATCCAGCACGAACTGTGAATTTCTACATGATAACATCTGATTTCAATAACGTTCTATACATCTCCCACACTGCTTCATCATCTAGAAATGTTGAACCACGTTCAAGTCGAATGCTTCATTGCCATAAATTAATTTGCAAGTTTCGGTTTCAAATTATAAACAACATAACTGAACATAGTTATGACAATTTAGCAATTTTAATGAAAACTGATTAAAAAAAAATTGAATTTCACATAATTAACATGATAAACGTGACAAATGAAATGGGACCCCCCCCCCCCCCCCCCCCCGAATAAAACAACAAACATGAAACGTAATGTAATAGTTGAGAGACTGAGGCCTTGATAAATAATTAGATTTTCAACCCCGCTCACTACCAAAAACCCCCGCCTCAGATCATAAGTATCATATCATATTTTCCTTCATAAGTACTAGCAGATGGAGAAATCACTACTCATGTTCCCTTCTTTGTTCTCTGCTTGATGCAAATATATACTACTCAAAAGAAGTTAAGGAACACCCAATTCTCTCATATTACTATAGTTAATCTGTCACAGATTAACTATAATAATATGAAAGAGTAGGGTGTTCTTAAACTAATTTTGGGCATGACAGATTAACTGTAATAATTTGAAAGAATCAGGTGCTCTCTTAACTTTATTTGAGTAGTACCGTATTCGACGAAACAAGCACCCAGGGTGCTCTCAAAATTTGAAATAGGGGGCTCTTATTAGAATAAAATTTTGGAGAAAAGAAACCAGAGTTGAAAGATTGTAAATTTCGTGGTTTATGCTAACAGCCTGAAATGATACAAAAGAAAAGTCTGTGTGTATTATACACGACAGATATATTTATCCAGAATTTAATTGCCCATAATTTTGGGTGCATATGACACACAGGTGCGTATTAAACACAAATAATAAGTCTTGTGTACATTGATCAATCGGAAGGGGTGCTAATTGGGATTGTTCACTAGCCAATATATTAACAAATATCACCGTGGGCGCTTATTAGAGCGGGGCGCTTATTACCTCGAATACGGTATACTGTGTGGGAAGCTGTAGTAAAATGAAAGAATTGGGCGTTCCTTAACTTCATTTGAGTAGTATATACATTCCTGGCCAACATTCATGTTTCATGTTAACAACCTCATGTGGAGCTGGACCGCCTCCTCTGTGGATCAAGTGCCTACCCAGAGATCGGAGGGTTGGTGTTCAATTTCCCGGATAGGTCCAAACCAAAAGATGTGAAAAAATGTTACTTGTTGTCACCCTGCCTGGCATTCGGCATAACAGGGAAAAAACAAGGTCTGGTCGGCTTGGAGTCAGTCTGCTGTATCTGAGTGGGGTATTCATGTTAAACTGCAGCATCGCATCTCAGGCGGCTAGCACTATAAATCAGCATCAGTCTGGACTAGTAAAAGCAGCCACACACACACACATGCATGCACAAAGCTATATAAGAATAATAATCTTGAACGCGACATTAAACCCCATGTCACCTCACCTCCTTTGAAGTTAGCGTACACAGTTGCCCTGTCATTTGTCTGTTTTAATTGACAAAATATCTATAATAAATAACAAACAAAAACTTCACATTTTTCAAAAATGTGGATGAAAATCTTATAACAGATTTTTGAGGCTGTATGAAATAAAATATCTTCAAATCTGCTGATGTGGCATAAAGTAATATTCACTCACTTCAGAGCTTCAAAAGTAATACAAACACAGTTCATATACTCACAGTCAAAAGAAACTTGAACCATAGAAACATATAGGGGTGTATGCACATTAAGAAAAGATATTTCCAATGTGTACCACTTAATAACAAAATTGACAACCAGTCAAGCGTTAAAATAGAGTGACTTTATTCTTATCACGATATGCTGCATGTGACTTCCAAACTTTACACACTAATCCTGCACAGACAAATGGTGCTACTCGAGTCGTGGATCTATGACGTCATATGTGATGCGTTCATGAGCATCGGTTCGCACAATATACCAGTATGTTCGTTCATGCATCGAACCAATCGTATATCTCTTGAATATGAGTAATTCTTTATATATCAACCAAATGTATGGTATTGGCGTTTCTAATGGTGGTGAGTGTATATCACCATTAGTCACTGGTCATGCTGATACCAGTCATATTTCGCCATTAGCCATAAACCTGACTCCCGTTTGTCTTTCCAAACAGGAAATTGTCGGGGATATTGCCACGACAGGACCAATCACAACAGACCATCTCCACGATAAACATTTCAAGGGAGAAACAAATAAATCCTTCAACGTTTTTAACTGGAACATCTTTGTTAAATAAACTTCTCATCTTCTGATAATCAACTACCGCTGTCATAATAATGCTTGTGTCAATATGTCTCCCTGTCTGAGATATGATAAACACGGTAGATTTGTTAATGATGGTGAGAGACCCCATCTGGCAGCCATTCCATCCGCCCTGATACTCAACGTTAACCTGTAATCATACCAACAGTCGGGGAAGAGTCTGTTTATTTCAAAGACATAAATATTAAAATTTGCTGAATGCATCGTAGTTCAATGAATAATGTTGTTTGAAAAGAACTACTGTATTCAACGTAATAAGTGTCCAGTGGGCACTTATTAGGGGGCTCTTATTAGAATATAATTTTGGTGAAAGAGTTGAAAGATCGTAAATTTCGTGGTTTATGCTGACAGCCTGAAATGATTCAAAAGAAAAGTCTTTGCATATTATACACGACAGATGTATTGTTCTGAATTTAATTAAGGGTGCATATAACACACGAGTGCATATTATACACAAATAAATATGTCTTGTGTACATTGATCAATCGGAAGGGTGCTAATTGGGATGGTTCACTACCAATATATTAGCAAATATTGTCGTTGGCGCTTATTAGAGTGGGGCGCTTATTACGTCGAATACGGTAACTGACTATGGTCTTTACACTATTTTCAGCAATATTCCAGCAATTTAACAGCAGGTGAGCACCAGAATGTGCTTCATTGAAACTTTACTACAGCATCAACAAAAAATCAATTTATACTATATTTTGATGCATGTAAGTGAGTGAGTGAGTGAGTGAGTGTGTTAATATGGCTCCACACCATTTTCAGCAATATTCCAGCAATATGATGTCAAGTGACACCTGAAGTGGGCTTCACACATTGTACCCATGTGGGGAATCGAACCTGGTACTTCGGCAAACACTTTAACTACTAGGCTACCCCACGCCCCAAATTGAAGATGCATAACTTTTAAAACTTTCTGATTGATGTATGAAAAGCTGTTAGTCCTGTCTATTCACAAACTTCCTGAGCAAGTCCTACCTCACAATAACGATATCACAACGCAGACAGATGTACAGCTATTTTAGAGATCTTTTTCTCTCTCAAACAATACCATCTATAAAGGAATCAATAGTGATTTTTCTAAGCTGTTCATATTCACAAACAGAAAACCAACCTATTGTCCTTAATCAAAGAAATGTGGTAATTTGCCCATCTGAGATGACAAGCCTCGAGTACAATATATAGAATCAGTAATATTGGTTGGGTATTATCACTAATATAATCAGGATGGCCTGTTATTAGCTAGGGTGATACTGCTTGCTTCAGATATTAATGACCGTATACAACCCCAGAGATATGTGCTTGATGAACCAGCTTGGAGTGCCTAAATTGGGCCTCAAATGACTTAGATGACTCCATTCAAACATGAAAAAGATATTCCAAATTCCTGAACCTGCAATTTCTAGGTATTGATCCGATTAAACGGAAAGTTTATCAAAACACATTTGCTGTGTTGATTTCCTCTATTATTGATTGTGTCTCTGTTTCAGACTTAGGCACTGCTGGGGGACTCTGATTGATGCTCATGTAGACTGACTAGTGGGCCTCTTTGAAAACAAACTGTCCAATTGGATAGGAAATGTGTTCATGTTGTGCATTCCTGTTTGAGAAAACAGAATCTTTGGACAAGGGCCATCATGAGAAGACATAATCTTTGAACAAGTGGCCATCATGAGAAGACATAGTCTTTGCACAAGCGGCCATCATGAGAAGACATAATCTTTGAACGAGGGACATCATGAGAAGACATAATCTTTGAACAAGGGGCCATCATGAGATGACATAATCTTTGAACGAGGGCCATCGTGAGAAGACATAATCTTTGAAGAAGGGCCATCATGAGAAGACATAATCTTTGAACAAGGGGCCATCATGAGAAGACATAATCTTTGAACAAGTGGCCTTCATGAGAAGACATAATCTTTGAACAAGTGGCCTTCATGAGAAGACATAATCTTTGAACAAGGGGTCATCATGAGAAGACATAATCTTTGAACAAGGGGTCATCATGAGAAGACATAATCTTTGAACAAGGGGTCATCATGAGAAGACATAATCTTTGAACAAGTGGCCTTCATGAGAAGACATAATCTTTGAACAAGGGGTCATCATGAGAAGACATAATCTTTGAACAAGGGGTCATCATGAGAAGACATAGTCTTTGAACAAGTGGCCTTAATGAGAAAACATAATCTTTGAACAAGTGGCCTTCATGAAAAGACATAATCTTTGAACAAGGGGTCATCATGAGAAGACACAATCTTTGCACAAGCGGCCATCATGAGAAAACATAATCTTTGAACAAAGGCCATCATGAGAAGACATAATCTTTGAACAAGGGCCATCATGAGAAGACATAATCTTTGAACAAGGGCCATCATGAGAAAACATAATCTTTGAACAAAGGCCATCATGAGAAGACAAGACATAATTTTTGAACATGGGGCCACCAACTTCACGTATAATCTCTGAACAAGTGACCATAATATACCTTCGACAGACAAGGCCCAGTCTAGAATCATCCAGAGTGGCACAAAAGACAAACTAAGACCTCTCTAACAGAGCATCTCGATCAATAACATTCCGGTCTGCAGGGATCCTGGGACCCGATATTAAAAACATGCACTTTCATGTGATGAATTGTCTGCGATATGATTATTCAAACTTGACTTTATATTTCTGACTGAAGATGTGAAGAGGACAGATAAAAATATAGCATGGGGAATTCCAATTTGAAATATATTCCTTTCTTGTGAAAGAAATGTTGGGGAATATCAAATGAATAATGCCATCCACTTGCTTATTTCCTGCTTCAAAGGCTGATGAATTAAAGTACATGGAAATGAAATTAGTGGGACAGGGATTCTGGTTAAAAGTCAAAGAAATTGAGACAAGAGGTAAAGAATTCACAATAAATACACACTTTGTATCCTCTCCCAATCATTGTGTTTGCAAAGATAGCAGTTGTCTCCCTTTGTGATAAGAGATAGTCAAAACCTTTTGAAATGTTAATTAATTTTGAAAACTAAGTAGGTATTATAGTAATATGACAGCAGGGGACACTAAGATTGGTCTTCACATCTAGATTTATTTATTTATTTATTTATTTATTTATTTATTTATTTATTTATTTATTTATTTATTTATTTATTTATTTATTTATTTATTTATTTATTTATTTATTTATTTATTCATTCATTCATTCATTCATTTCTTTATAAAGGCCAACTGACCCATTGTAAAAAATACATTTACATGATATTTATTTCAGGACGGAGTTAGCTTATTACTACTTTCTTTTCTTGAGAGTGAGTGAGTGAGTTTGATTCTAGCCGCCATTAGCAATATTTCAGCAATATCATGGCGGGGGACACCAGAAATGAGCTTCACACATTGTACCCATGTCGGGAATCGAACCCGGGTCTTCGGCGTGACGAGCGAAAGCTTTAACCACCAGGCTACCCGACCGCCCCCTTTTCTTGAGAACCCGAACATTAGAAATTTTGCAAACATTTTTGCTTCACATATAGCACTTATCTTGAGAGGCCTACCCAATGCTCTGTGCAGTGAACATATTTGTTTGTTGGTTTGTTGGTTTCCATAAAAAAACATACTCAATAAAATACAAAGTGTATGATTGGGTCTCTAAACAATAAAGTCTGGACCAGACAATCCAATGATTGATATCATGAGCATTGTTCACACAATTGGGATACGATGACATGCATCAACCATGTGGTCATGTGGTCGCCTCTTACGACAACCAAAGGTTGCTGGGGACCTATTCCCGCTGGGAATCCCTACTGGTGAGTGAACATACCCAACCTCTGGGCTACCTCAACAACAACATCGTTCTGACGTGACCCATTTTGGGATGTCCTGAGATCTTTGTTTAGTGGCAGCGAGAACTTAGATTTGTTTTTAATGAGATTGCCTCAACGATGAACTGAAGACTCAGGAGATATTTACTTCATTGCATGAGAAAATCTGGAATAACTTATTCCTAAATTTTCAAAATCACAAACATGCTATTCAATATTTTTTTAAACTCAAAGTTCACAGAGGAATTTTGGAAACAGCATAAAGCAAAACAAGCAAGAGGCCATATATTGTCTAACCAAGGTCAATGAAATGATAAACTTAAAATTACAGAATATGTATTTGTATTGCAATAACTAATCAGCTAACATGTATAATAACCATGATTCTAGTCTGTGAACCCAAAAATGCAACTGACCTACTTTTTGTCAGAAACAGATCTGAACTAAATATGATCAATATATCAAATACCACATAGGACTCATTGCTCTAGAATAGACCCCATGTAACTTAAACACTCCGATTTACGTTAACCATATAAACTCAATACCCTAAGTGGCACGCAGCTCGACCAATCAATAAGAAGGGTCCAGACCAAGTAAATGAAGATCATCTGAGTTATTCTTCTTAAATGACCTGTATTCATGGCTCCACTCCTTTAGCCACAAAATGGTACCAGCTGGGCATCTCAAAAGTGTTAATGTACAATGCTAGCATGACCATCGTACAGGAGCATTGAACTGTTATCTATTCATAGATATATCTACCATAAACTACCAAAATCTCATCACTCACCATGTGTACAGTCAGTGTGATAAACTCTTAATGTAGTGTCATGTTTCTGCAGATTTTGAGACGGCCCCCCTGGTGTGGTATACGTGTTGAAACTCACACCAATATTTACATGTCTGGTGGTAACGGTTTTCTCATCTGAATAAACATATGTTACATGTAACATATCTATTCTGAAGTCTTTTAACCAGTCTTCTTCTCTCAAAAGGTATTTGATTCAGCAATCTACATCACAAACACATCTCAGGAGGTGTTTGGTTTGGTGATATCCATTACAAATACCCCCATGGTACAACAGCTGATATATCCTGTCTGTCACAGGAACTGCTATATCTTTAGCTAATATTTAAAACAAAATTATTTTTGCCAAAATGAAAGGCATGGGTGTTTCAGCAAGTGGATTTCATTCTGTTAACGATGCATTGTTTTTTAGTCTGCCACAGTTTCTGAATAAATCCTAAAACAGCTGTTCTAAAGAACAGGATGATACACATTAGCTCCAGGAATGCTCTTAAACTCCTGTTATAGCCTGGAGTCGGACCTCCCTATTTGATACTTACAAAATACAGTTACAAACATCATTCAAAAACATGAAGGGTCAGAAATTGTGGAAAAAGCCTAAAACATTAAGAACACTTTCAAAACCGTTTTTGTTTTTTGCAAAAACTTATGCTCCATAAAAAAAACTTTGATTCTCCATAAAGTAAATTGGCCTTTGGATGTTTTATTTGAAGGATAACAAATATAATTCCCATATACGGGGTCACTTTTGATAGTTATATTTTCATCTGTCAGTGGCACACAAAACTGATTCTCATAATATGTCAAGTGTATATTTTAACAGAACGACATGTAAGTCAACTTATATTGTACCAACCGTATTTGACATAATAAGCGCCCCGCTCTAATAAGCGCCCACAGGGATATTTGCTAATATATTGACTAGTGAACAATCCCAATTAACACCCTTTCCGATTGATCAATGTTCACAAGACTGATTTATTCGCGTGTTATATGCACCCTTTAATTATGGGCAATTAAATTCTGGGAAAATATATCTGTCGTACATAAACATTTCAAGCTGTCAGCATAAACCACAAAATTTATCTTTCAACTCTGTTTTTTCCACCAAAATAATATTCTAATAAGAACCCCCTATTTCTAATTTTGAGAGCGTCCTGGGCACTTATTACGTCGAATGTGGTAATATCAAATCACCAACTGCTTGCTCAAGGTGCTAATTATCTGATGATCCCTATCAAAAATTGAGTCATATACATGAGATTACTCAGAGGTTACTTGTTTTGTAAACCTAACGTCGATTATAGAATTAAGAAAGTAAAAAACCACGTATTTAGTTGAATTTAAGTGACAGTTCAATAAACCAAATAAACCAAAAGAGTGACCTACAGTGTAGAGGACATTGAAATGAATTGTTAACAGATTCGGTAACAAGAAACGATAGCTCTGATGTTTTTGTTCACAGTTCCAAGCATTAAGAAGAAACACTGAGCCAAAGTCCAGAGAAGTGTTGCTAGGTTGAGGTTGAACTTCATCTACTCTAACTCCTCTTTGCCAAGTTGAAGGATTTCAACTTCCTAAGTCCAATGTTTAGTAATAGAGTGGAACCCTGCTTATCTGGACCTCATATACAGTTACCCAGAAACCTCACCTACTGGAAGCTAGTTACATGAAATGAAATAGATGCTAAATTAAGAGCTTGTTTTATCCTGAAATCCAGCTTACGGATTCAGACAGTAATTACCAACAGGGCAACAAGGGATTCAGTTATCCAGAAGCTCGTTTACCCAGACAATATTTGAGAAGATGCAAGTGTCTGGATAAGCGAGGTTCAACTGTACTGTATACAATGTTTACCTATTTAACACTGCAAGTATTTGGTGCGACACAGGCCTGGGCAATCTACAACATTGTCACACACTATAGGATAAAGTTCGTGTTACCAATCCTAAATAGTCAAGAAAGAAAATGTTGACATCTCAACAGATTTAGTTCTGTTGGGTGAAGGTCAGGGATGAAGGGGTTTCATCATTGGCTGCCATTTATTCGACTGCTCTGGACATGGCAGGTCAACCTTCCAAGCTGCCAAAAGTGGCTTTCCAGAGTTGTGTCCCTTACCTGCCAGGATACTATAAATTTTATTCCAAGGTTCGCCGTACATCCATTCTTGGTCTCTCAGTAACTGTGTCAGTGGACTTCCTGACCATCTGTGACCTACACCACTGTTGGCTTTTTACCCGCATTAAGTGAGTCATCAAGAGTCATCAGAAGATGACAAATCCCCCCTGCCCCCACAAATACGAAAGTGAGTGAGTGAATGAGTATGGTTTTACACCGCCTTTAGCAATATTCCAGCAATATCACAGCGGGGGACACCAGAAAATGGGCTTCACACATTGTACCCATGTCGGGAATCAAACCCGGGTCTTCGGCGTGACGAGCGAACGCTTTAACCACTAGGCTACCCGACCAAACCGTCTGAAGTAGAAACTGATGTTGCATGTCTGCATGGATCATTGATTGGTCAACATCCAGGTCTTCCTTGTTGCCATGACGATCCACTTGAAACATCACTCAAACGTTTAACACGATGCAAGTAGGAAACACACAACATCAAACTCTGACAAACATTAGGGTCAAGCCATCAAAAGCAAAATCACCAAACAACAACTTCTAAATGTATCACCTCAATTTTCAAAGACGGCATGCAGGTAAAAAAGAGGGAGTGAGTCCTCCCAGTGTAACACAAACTGCCTTATGGCTGACAGCAACATTTAGCAACATTCAGCAACATTCAAATACAATTTGTGAAATATCTCGAACATAATAATTCCCGAGACCATGCACAAGGGTGATAAGAGTACAAACTGTGAAACCAGTGAAGATCCGGGGTAGAATAGGTCTTCAGCAACCCATACTTGCCCTAAAAGGCGACTATGCTTGTCGTAAAAGGCGACTAACGGGATCAGGTGGTCAGACTCGCTGACTTGGTTGATGCATGTCATTGATCCCAATTGCGTCGATCGATGCTCATGATGTCAATCACTGGATTGTCTGGTCCAGACTCGATTATTTACAGACCCCCGTCATATAGCTGGAATATTGCTGAGTGCGGCGTTAAACAACAAACCAACCAAACAACATACTGTGAAAAACAATGTATAGAGAAGGAAACAAGCCTGCATTTAGAAAATTATTTCTAAACTTGGTTATCCAAATCTGAATTTCCCTCCTTTTATGTAGCAAGAGGGCAGGGAGTTTCCATGGCAACTGCTCTGTGGATGATAGGGTGCACCTCATTAATGGTTTTACGTCACATTCTTCCTTCAGCTGGGAGGGTAACTGACAACCCCCCCTCCCCCCCACCCCCATTGACACTAACATTTAGTCACAAAAATAAAGTTATCTTATTTATTTTAAAAAATCCAAATGGAGCTCAGAACAATGCTTAATTCCTATAGCTGAGACTAACTGTACGTGCCCAGTCATTCTAGACTTGAGTTGGACTCCTTTATCAATATGTTCTTTAGGTTCTGAGAGACTGACGATAGCATGGCACACTTTGGGGGACACCTATTGTATGTCAGTGGAGACAGTTGTGTGAGATATATTTGTTATTGTATGGGGTCATATTTGGTAAATGTCTGGTTGGGAGAACCTGTCCTGTCCTGTCCTAGCCAGATCTTCTGAGCAGACATGGCCAATCAGAAGCTAATTGGGAACCCATTTTTTTCATGTTTGGATCGAGGTCTTTGACCTTGGATAGGTTTGACCTATGTCTGCACCCATCATGATCTGCCCAAGGCAATGGAGGCCATTTTATACAAGCGATACAGTCATTCAATACCGCCCTATCTGGTTCCCACACAGTATACTGTATTCGACGTAATAAGCACCCCACTCTAATAAGCCCCCACGGCGATATTTGCTAATATATTGGCTAGTGAACAATCCCCATTAGCCCCCCTTCCGATCAATGTACACAAGACTTTTTTATTCGTGTATAATACGCACTCGTGTGTTATGTGCACTCTTAATTATGGGCTATTACATTATAAGAAAATATATCTGTCATATATAAACATTTCAGGCTGTCAGCATAAACCACAAAATTTACGATCTTTCAACTCTGTTTGTTTTCACCAAAATAATATTCTAAGGAGAGCCCCTATTTCTAATTTTGAGAGTACCCTTGGCGCTTATTTCGTCAAATACGGTATTCACAATGGTCTCAAGGTGCAAGTGTTAACTTTCCATATATTTTAGCTCCATACCTTTGAAATTGTATTTTACAATTTTCCATTTAGTTTACTTTTGTTACCATTAGCTTTTATATTGTTTACTGGGACATTGCTACCCTGTTGTGAGATAGGACATAATCCGTTAATTTATCAATTGCAGGGAACTCACTGTTTGTTTGTTTGTTGTTTAACGCTGCACTCAGCAATATTCCAGCTGTATGACGGCGGTCTGTAAATAATCGAGTCTGGACCAGACAATCCAGTGAGTGATTGACATCATGAGCATCAATCCACGCATTTGGGACCGATGACATGCATCAACCAAGTCAACCACCTGATGCTGTTAGTCGCCTTTCACGGCAAGAGTGGGTCGCTGAAGACCTATTCTACCCTGGATCTTCACAGGTCAGGGAACAAAATGAACAGGTTTGGGATCAAACCAGGTCATAGACATGATAAGCAAACGCTTTAACCGTGGGGCTACCAAGTGGTCCCACATCAAAGTAATCTCCTGGAGCAGATCACAGCCTGGCCGGTCGATGATGACAGTGATCACACAATTTGATGTCCCGGCGGAGATATCACATAGCCCACTGAATTGTCTATAATCAGCATCAATCACGACCATTATACTTCAACAGATTTATGAATTATTAGAATTATGATTAAATTATTTGAATGAATCTTCTCATCTAAATCATTGCTCCAGCAAGCTACGGAAAGAGACGTGATGATTTGTGTCGGCAGCAGAATTGCTACTTTAAAATTATTACTTGTCTGAGTATCTCGAAAATATGGATTTGGGAACATCTTTTTGCCCTATCATCACAAACATGGACAAATATTCTTGACACTTAAATTCAGGAGGGTTTTCAGGATGTGGTTGGCTGATGGATTATCCAATCAGAGTTTCTATTAGAAAGCAGCGCCCACTCAAAGAGATTCAGTCCCAGTGAAGTAGTTTTGACTCCACTGCCTCCATGGACAATATTTTTTAAGAGTTTTGTTCAGATGAAAGATCAAAGCCTGTAATGGCTGCCAGTAAAATTCAAGCAAATAATACAATACCAGAAACCAAACTTATACAAAATAATTAAGTGAGTGAGTGAGTTGGGTTTAACGCCGCTTTTAACAGTATTCCAGTTATATCACGGCGTGTCAGCTTAATGTGGGAGGAAAGCCCGAAGTGATGCAGGTCTCAGACGTTTACCACTTCGGTGAAACCAACGAGCACGGGTATGGTGCTGACAAACCTAGAAACATAATCGGGGCGAACCGGGATTCGAAGCCACAATCATAGGTTTCTGGCGTGCCCAAGGGACGCAACTCTGCACAGCGAATTGCGGCACCTTAGACGACTGGGCCACCCGTGCCCCCCAAAATAATTAAGGGTTCATATAATTATTATTACACCTATTCTTATGTGTGCAAACCTCGTTAATTTGATGGCCATTTTATAAGATAAATACAATATTTAGAACGTGTGTGTCCACCCCACAAATTTGATTTGTTGACAAATATAATATTTACAATAATATGCAAATAGCATATTGCATGTTTGACTAAAAAAATGCTTTTTTTATACATTGTCTTTTTTGTATTTGAGTTGTAACTTTTATTTCAAAAAGTTTCCAAGTAATTAATCTCAAATCAACCCTGAAAACAGGTTCAGTTCCTTATCATCTTCTGCCTCTTTCCATGATAGAAATAAATAACACTTGCCTTCACGTGACTGTTTCACTATTTTCAGAAAGATGATAATGGCAGAGTCTGTTAATTACACAGTATCTCCAAAGATCTGACCTCTCAGGTGAGTAGACACTTTCAGCAAGGAGATATGCCACTTGTCAAAATAGCAGCTGCCCTTGAACTAAGGGGTTGCCATCAAGGGGCATTGAAAGGCTTCCAGTGCCTGAAGTATCATGTGGCTAAATATGTGTCAATGCAATTTCTTGCAAATAATTAGTGGTCTAACTTGCTGTAATAACTACAACCTTCGATATTTTGGCAATCTCTTAGCATGGAAAGGAAAAATGAGGTATACTAGTTTATAAGAGTGAGTGAGTGGGGTTTAACGCCGCTTTTAACAGTATTACAGTTTTATCGCTGCGTGTCAGCTTAATGTGGGAGGAAAGCCCGAAGTGATGCAGGTCTAGGATGTTTACCACTTCAGTGAAACCCACAAGCATGGGTATGGTGCTGACAAACCTAGAAACATAATCGGGGCAAACCAGGATTCAAACCCACAATCATAGGTTTCTGGTGTGCCCAAGGGACGCAACTCTGCACCGTGAATTGTGGCACCTTAGACGACTGGACCACCTGTGCCCCCCCCCCCTAGTTTATAAGAGATTTGGTCAGAGAGCTAATGGTAAAGCATGGTTTCGGAGTTAAAAGTCTTTTACATACGACTGTCTCCATGGCCAAGTGGACAGAACGTCTGCCCAGAGGGAGGAAGGTTAGTGGTTCAATCCCCAGCCGCGTCATACCTAAAGATATGACAAGATGGCACTTGTTGTTTCCCTGCCTGGTGCTCGGCATTTAAGGGCTAAAACAAGGACCGGTCGGCTCAGAGTCAGTATACTGTGTCTGAGTGGGGTATTCATGTTAAACTGCGGCATGGTATCTCAGTGGGCTAGTAGTATAAAACCGGCATTAAAACTGCAATCACTGTGAACGTGACGTTTAACCCCATTTCACCATTATCCTTCATGATTATGTCTCCTTCATACACAGGATGGCCTACTGCTTGATTTCTTTGTTTGTTTCTTTGCTTGTTTGTTTGTTTGTTTGTTTCCTGTTTAACGCTGCACAATATTCCAGCTATATGAGTCTAACCACCCGAGCTCATTAGAAGTCCCCTACTTCAAGCATGGGTAGCTGAAGACCTATTGTACCCTGGATCTTCGCGGGTCTCTACTGCTAGAACTAGGAACACCATCATAAGGACAATGTCCTCTTTATCAAACCAACATAAATAACAATTTGTCAGTTGTCACTAACTTGATTACTTACTTTTCTGCACTGTAGAAGACATCATAGAAGATAGGATAGGAATTATTGAACAGCAAATCACAACAACACGAGCAAACATTTCCTGAATATATCCTAAACCTTTGAAACATCATTCCAAATGCACTCCAACAAAAATGTTTGACATGCACAATGGCAAACATTTCACTTGTTTGGCCCAAGAACAGCAATCTCACAAATCACAACACAGCACAACAACTTTAAAGGCACAACAAGGCACAACAACTTTAAAGGCACAACAAGGCACAACAACTTTAAAGGCACAACAAGGCACAACAACTTTAAAGGCACAACACAGCAAAACAGCTTTAAAGGCATAACAAAAACATAACGCCAATTTGAATATTAGGTTCAGGGTCGGCATGGATTTTGGGGTTAGTGCGCATGGATTCTTGAAGTTAGTGCGAGAACGTCATGCATCTTCACGGCATGACACGCGCATGTCCAACGGACTCACTTGCGAGAGAGCAACGCTCAGGCCTGACTGACAGAAGCCTTGTTTGTGGAAGCCCCACGCTCCATCTGTCGCCAGAGAGAGAGACACATGAAGTACATTCACCTACAGAGGGCGCTCACAGTGACACCCGTCATGACATTGGGACAGACACAATCTTCCATCATGCATCAGCAACTTTTACAAGTATCAAATTTGTCATTTTACATACCCTCATAGAAAACATAAATAAATGCTATTTATCATTTTCAAAATAAGAGAAATGGGAGGGTGAGGTGAGGGTGTGGATGGTGTGGGTTGAGGGCGTGGATTGATAGATGAGGGTTTGGATGGGTGAGGGTATGGATGGGCGAGGATGTGCATGGGTGGTTGAGGTGGTGGATTGGCGAGGGTGTGGATGGGCAAGGGTGTGGATAGTTGGGTGGGTGAGGTGGTGGATGGGCAGGGATGTAGATGGGTGTGGGTGAGGTGGTGGATTGGCTAGGGTGTGGATGGGCAAGGGTGTGGATAGGTGGGTGGGTGAGGTGGTGGATTGGCAAGGGTGTGGATGGGTGGGTGGGTGAAGGTGTGGATGGTATGGGTAGGGGGAAGGGTGAGAGTGTGGGGTGGCAAGGGTGTGGATGGGTGGGTGGGTGAAGGTGTGGATGGTATGGGTAGGGGGAAGGGTGAGAGTGTGGGGTGGCAAGGGTGTGGATGGGTGGGTGGGTGAAGGTGTGGATGGTATGGGTAGGGGGAAGGGTGAGAGTGTGGGGTGGTGAGGGTGTGGATGAGGATGTTTTCCGATCGAACTGTATATGAAGAGGGGCCGGATAGGGCAGGGTATTTGGATGTATTTGAGATTTATGAATTTGGACACAATGTCATGACATCAGGTAGTAGGTGTCCCGTCTACCTCTACCATGACTTACCATTCCTTCTAATCAGCTGACTGACCTTCACCGATCACATGCCTGGGTGTCTACCTGACATGTCTAGAAATCAATTTAACCTAGGACCAGGCCAGACTAGTTGTCTTGTTTTATTCAAAAATGTCCAAAAATAAAAAGTATTTGTTTATTGAAATTATGTTTTCCAAACATAATTTTTCGAGTATACTTGTTAATTTTTTTTAATTTTTGGCATATTGAGCAAAATAATTTGAGAAAACAAGGAAATAATTTGATCTGGCCTGAAACAACAACTTAATGAAGGCGCTAACTCTTCACGCTTGACCTAGTCATGCATAAAGTAAACTAACTGAAACTAAATAAAGAAAGATGATCTATGGAAACTGTAAAGAAATACAATATCAAAATAAAACTAAACAATAAATTATGCACAAAATAAGAAGTGATCTGTTCACAAGTCGGTAGTCGAGTACAACATCAATCATTCTGTGACAATGCAAAGGACACCTGGAAATAAAATTCTAATTAATTTCTCCATCAAATGCACTGGAATACAATATTTACCACATAGTGACAACATTTACATCATCAAACATTGTGCAACATTCCCAGATAGCAGACAGGTGCACAGGACAACACTTATACAATGTGCAACATTGCACTTAATCTCTGACCAGTTGGCAGACAGGTGCACAGGACAACACTTATAGAATGTGCAACATTGCACATAATCTTTTACCAGTTGGCAGACAGGTGCACAGGACAACACTTATAGAATGTTCAACATTGCACATAATCTCTCACCAGTTTGCAAACAAGTGCACAGGACAACACTTGTAGAATGTGCAACATTGCACATAATCTCTTACCAGTTGGCAGACAGGTGCACATAATCTTTTACCAGTTGGCAGACAGGTGCACAGGACAACACTTATAGAATGTTCAACATTGCACATAATCTCTCACCAGTTTGCAAACAAGTGCACAGGACAACACTTACACAATGTGCAACATTGCACATGAAGACAAGGCATAGACACATGACATGTGCAACAATTGTGCAAAATTCTACACAATATAGAAATCGTTTACAGTCGGACAAGTGTGCAATATAGGGAAATATTAGTTACAAGTGCGAAGAATATACTTGACTGTAGTTGTATTGGGAAAATGTAACATATTATCCTCGATCCTCAGAAAAATTGAGCGAGAGACACCACAGTCAGCAATATTCCAGCTACATCACAGCAGTGTCTAAATAAACAAGTCTGGGCCATGCAGACCAGTGGATGATAGCATGAGCAACATAAAATGTCATCAGTACGTCAGATAACAACCCGAGACTCATTCTAATGTTGTTTTGTTTGTTTCGTTTATTGCATAACTCTGATCTCAGGAATATTCCAACTATATGAGTGGGTGAGTGAGTGAGTATGTTTTACTTCGCTTTTAGCAATATTCCAGCAATGGGCTTCACACATAGTACCCATGTCAGGAATCGAACTCGGATCATCCACGTGATGAGCAAACACTTTATCCACTAGGCTACCCGACCGCCCCTAACCTTGATATGACCTTGATATGTCGGAAGTATGATGTCAGAGTATATGTGATGTTAATGACATTGCTGCATAAATAAATAAATAAATAAATAAATAAATAAATAAATAATCATGTCTGGACGAGACAATCCAGTGATTGATATCATGAGCATGATCCTTGCAATAGGGTAACATTAGTCGCCGCTTCAAGGGTCACATTCTAACAAGATCAATGCCCCTGATCCCACATGAGTTGAGGGATGTCCTTATAAATTCAACAACAAAACTCTCAACAATTCTTTTTTTGCCTCATGTAAGTAGAATATGCATTTGGGGCATTAATGAGTTGATGTATTTATCTCAATCATGGTGTAAAATGAAGTACCAATGACAGGTAGTTTAACATCTATGAAAGATGAGGATTCAGCACCACACATTCACTTTACAGCTTGACCGCAACTCTAAGGTGAACAAGACCAAAGACGAAAGTTAGAACTATCAAATTATTTCCTGTCTGCCATAGTCAATAGATACTATCTTCTCTACCAATTTTAACAACCTTATTATCATCCTTTGATCTGCCACCAGAGGGCAGTGTTTGCCATGCAGTATAGGATATATTGCACCCCTCTAATACACCTGTTTCCTCTGAGGCCTGATTGGCTGTAAATTAATGGAAGGCGATACAGACAGGAACTACTGCAGAACCTCACCAGGTGTTCCTCGACCGTCCTGCCCGTGTAGTCAACATCTAGACTGTCTCACAGTCCCTCCACCATGTTATTTTCCCTTCCTCCCAGCCTTTACTATAATGCTGTAGCTCTACATGAAGCAAGTCTAGATTAATCTAGTCTGTCTCACAGTCCCTCAACCATGTTATTTTCCCTTCCTCCCAGCCTTTACTATAATGCTGTAGCTCTACATGAAGGAAGTCTAGACTTACCACAGTGTGAGTGTGTGAGTATGTTTTTTCCCGCTGCTTTTAGCAATATTCCAGCAATATCACGGCAGGGGACACCAGAAATGGGCTTCACACATTGTACTCATGTCGGGAATCGAACCCGTGTCTTCAGCGTGACGAGCGAACGCTTTAACCACTAGGCTACCCGACCGCCCCAGCTTGCCACAGATTCTGAAACCCCCTTCTCACTGGGTTCCTTTTCAAATTAAATGTAGTTGACTTTTTCTATTAAATTTCATTTTCAAAGACAAAGTGTTAGTCTAGGTCAACATGAAGTCTTGATCGCAAGACTGTTTTTAAAGAAGACCATAGTGAGCCAACTGACCATCCAAGGAAGTGGAATCAGTCATTCAGTCGCCACTTGCCTCATCGGGTAGCCAAACTTTTATGATCTAGATCAACCTAGCTGCATTGATGGGCCTATTGACACAGAGACAATATGTCTTAATTTCACCAGAGTTCTACTAACAAACTCTACCACTAAAGCTACAATAGGAGTCAATGTGAGTCGTCATTTTAGAGTACACAGTCATGGCGAGGTGTGTCGCCATTTAAGAGTACAGTCATATTGAGGTGAGTGGCCATTTAAGAGTATAGTCTTATTGAGGTGAGTCACCTTTTAAGAGTACAGTCATATTAAGGTGAGTCGCCATTTGAAAGTAAAGTCATGGCGAGGTGAGTCGCCATTTAAGAGTGCAGTCATGGTGAGGTGAGTGGCCTTTTAAGAGTACAGTCTTATTGAGGCGAGTCACCTTTTAAGAGTACAGTCATATTGAGGTGAGTCGCCATTTAAGAGCACAGTCATATTGAGGTGAGTTACCATTTAAGAGTACAGTCATATTGAGGTAAGTTGCGATTTAAGAGTACACAGTCATATTGAGGTGAGTCGCCATTTAGGAGTACAGTCATATTGAGATGAGTCACCATTTAAGAGCACAGTCATATTGAGGTGAGTCACAGTCATATTGACAGAAGTGCCTGAAATAGTATACTACCCTGTCGCCTAAATATTTTAGGAGGAATTGTGCTATCGTCAAGAAACTTCATATTTGCAAACTTCATATTTACCGTTTATCAGTTTATTTCAGCTACCACGAGAACAGTAGAGGTACATTTTGGGATAATATGAGAAACAATGAGTGACATGAGATGAAAACAAATGGCGTTTCATCCAGTATTATTTCTAGCAATTTTCATCCCTGTATCAATATTCTTCGTGAATAGAAAGCGGTCTGTTCCAACAGCGCCATGCAGGTGACGGGGCAATATAGATATGTTATCCCCCGGCAAGGGGCAGTACATTGTGTGATATGACACAGCTATCAGCATCTGTCTCCTCCAGTGAGATACAGTAAGCTTCTTTTTACACGACTGGACACCAGACAGATATACTCTCCGTATTGGGTTACTCCCTGACACATTGCCAATTAACCATCACAGTAAAGGAAGCCCTTTGTTTCTCATGAATGAAGAGTGGGCTATATAGCCAGTATACACCGCCACTGCCTCAACTCAATCATTCTTGTCTCTCCTTACAACTTTTCTCACTAAGCATTATCTATTTTACCCCTTCCTTTTCCTTTCTATTTTCTTTATTTTGGCCTCTTCCTACATGCTTAGGCCAGGCTGATACTTTTTTGGTTTCTTGGTCAATATGCCAACTGTAAGGTAGCGAAAATTACAATATAATTGGGATCAAGTTGAAGATAACTTCAAAAAAGAAACTTCTGAAATAAACTTTGTAACCCCAAAACAAAACTATGTTAAAAAGGAACCATGTTTCTATACAAACATAATTTAGAAATATTATTGTAAATATAAAACGTGTGTCAAATTTCAACACTGATCTGGTCTCACAAATGCTACTTTCCTCCAGAGACTGTACAATAGTCTATTATATGGTCTCTGTTTCCCCTTTCCACACAAGTTCACTTTTGTCTTTCCCTTATTACACACTAATCCAGCTGATAAAATGGCAGACGATTCAAAAGAGACTGTAAACCACAGGTACAGCTTATTCTCACTTGCACTTGCTAAACAAGTTTCCACATAAGTAAAATAACATAATGGTTTGAATATATTGCTGATGGAATATTCATCATCTGGAAATCAAGACATATTATCATCATGTTTTTCATTGATCTTGTGTCTAAAATACATGGGATCTAGTTGGACTTTCAAAAAATCTAATCCAAGAAAATCAAAATCTGTAACATTTTGTAGGATCACTGAGCAGGTAAATCATATTTAGAATCCTGAACGTAAAATATTTGACGAGTTTCAATTTTCCTGAAACAGTTAACAGATGCTTGCTCTGTTCCACCTCATCAACGACCAATCTGTAGTGAGACCCAGGCAGCAAACCAGATCCTCCTTCTGACATTGGCACCCTCATAATCCCATCGAACAAAATAACACGTCCCACCCCCACCCCCCACCCCGAAACCCAGGTAAACCTGCCATCTGCTTCCATGAAAAAAACCAGATTGGTACTCACAGTGATTTATGTTACAAGCCAATAACGATGTTGAACATTTTTTGTACTTTTCAATTTTGTGCACCAACCAAGCAAGCCTGTCTAATCCTAGGACTGATGGAAATGTGATCCGCCATCGGCAGAACCTGTGTAATTAGCGGAGATTAAAACATCATCTAATTGCCTCAATCTCTGGGCAAGATCAGTGGTTTGAAGCTCGATGACGGGAGATGTTTTTTACGGTTCATGTGAGGACAATAGGTACGCCTCTGTGATGTGGGATAGAGAGTTTGAGGGAGTTAGGTTACATTCCGGTGCCATGCGTCGCCTTCATTCAACATATGTGCCTCACTCAGAAATAATTTATGTTTTCTCTAATGTAGCTAAATGTAAAACAACATTAGTCTCATTATCTCGTTTGTTCTCATGCCCTGTAATTCCCTATGTAACAAAAGAATATCCTTTTTTCATGAAGTCCTTTTAAGGGACATGTAATTTTTTTTTTTATGAGAATATGTTACATGTATCGGTGGAGGGGGTTGTCATCAAAATAGCATCCTACGACCAATTCCATCATCACAGCACCACTCTTGATAAAGGACCAGTCCCTACGATCTAATAAATAGGAACATCCTACTTTTCAAATAAGCTTGTAAAATATGATAGAATCCTACAACCAATTCCACTGGCCAAACACAACCTTTTGATAAAGGACCAGTCCCTACGATCTAATAATAGGAACATCCTACTTTTCAAATAAGCTTGTAAAATATGATAGCGTCCTACAACCGATTCAACTGGCCAAACACCAGCTTTTGATAAAGGACCAGTCCCTACGATCTAATAATAGGAACATCCTACTTTTCAAATAAGCTTGTAAAATATGATAGTGTCCTACAACCGATTCAACTGGCCAAACAACATCTTTTAATAAAGGACCAGTCCCTACGATCTAATAAATAGGAACATCCTACTTTTCAAATAAGCTTGTAAAATATGATAGCATCCTACAACTAATTCCACTGGCCAAACAACATCTTTTGATAAAGGACCAGTCCCTACGATCTAATAGATAGGAACAAAGTAGTATATGATGCACCACTATTGTATATTTATCCACCAAGAGGTGTCCATGACGAATATATAACTATGACAAAATGTGAAACCATGTACCAGAACTGTGAAAAGGATAAAAGTAATAAAGAGATAGATCTGAAAAGGGTTTACTTTATGATACAGAAGTGATCAAATATGAAATGACAGGTCTGACCTGTCATGAGACATACAGATGCTTTGGTTTGTGACAAAACATCAGTAGCATTCCACATAGAAACAAGTAAGGAAAAATATCTGATTATCTCACATTCATTGTATTGCCTTCTGAGACGCAGATATCTGATATGAGATACACCGAAAATAGACAGGAAGAATGTCTACCGATTGAAAGAGACACTTAACGAGCCAACTAAATTGCTGAAGGCCCTGTTGAGATAAACCTGCATACGTGGGTAGTGATGACTGTAAACAAAGTCAGCTGATAGACTCAAGGAACGAGGCAACAACAGTGTACCACAACACAAGAGAACAAGAACCCAGAGGAAGAACATGTACATCTTCTAAACAATGTCTGACTGAAAGGGCACAACAGGCCTAGTTGTCTAACTTGCAGCAATTTACTGTGCAGGGTTGCCTCCCTTATCTTTGCCAGGATATACTTGGTATGGGTTTGAATCCTAGATTTGCCCTGATAGGATCATTTGATGTCACACAATACCAGTGCTTGTGTTCCAATATAGGTCCAGAAGGTAGCCTTTATTTATTTAATTTATTAATTAACTGTTTTCCTTCAGCAACTTTAGCCTCTAGTTTGAAGTTTGAGTTTAATCAATGTCTTTGGTCTGCTCACTGAAAAGAGATCAATGGGCAAGTCTGGACACAATATGTTCTTGGCAAAGATTGTGAAAATTCCATTACATCTATCAGTGTACAATCCCAATAACAATTGAAAAATTCAACATAAATTTGAATAATACAACTTCTGTAAATTTGAATCTACAACATGTCCAATAGTACTTTCCTACTGGACAATCTACAGTCATAACCACCTGGGTCCAGAAACATCTTATAACACCACTAAACAATACTACTTTCCTAATGCACAATATGCTGTCATTACCACCTGGGTCTAGAAACCTCTTATGACACAACTAAACAATACTACTTTCCTAATGCACAATATGCTGTCATTACCACCTGGGTCTAGAAACCTCTTATAACACCGCTAAACAATACTACTTTCCTAATGCACAATATGCTGTCATTACCACCTGGGTCTAGAAACTTCTTATGATACCACTAAACAATACTACTTTCCTAATGCACAATATGCTGTCATTACCACCTGGGTCTAGAAACCTCTTATGATACCACTAAACAATACTACTTTCCTAATGCACAATATGCTGTCATTACCACCTCGGTCCAGAAACCTCTTATGATACCACTAAACAATACTACTTTCCTACTGGACACATACTATTTCCCTATTGGACAATCTACAGTCACCTGAGTCAAGTAAACCCGTATAACACCACAAAACAATACTCAATCCCTATTGGTTAAAACCAACCATACATTCCAAAGGTGGCTTATCAACCTCCTGACTGGACGGAGGGATTGTCAAGATAGTCCTGACCAGGCTATTGTCTGTTGACAGGGGGAGATAACTCAGTGTCAAAGGTTATCCAGTGAAAGTACATCATTAGTTACTGTTGAACACTCCCTCTAGACCAACACCAACAGACCCCAGCCACCTTCTGGCTATATTGTTCCTCCATAGCATGTCATTGGAACCAGATTAAGATCAGCATCAACAGTGCCATGTGATGAAGGAACTAGAGTCAGCACTTTCAGAGTGTGGTGAGGTCATGTGACTACTGTAAATCTTGAAATTAACGTGAGCGTGAATTAAATGCGAAAAATGCGAGTGGTCTTTGCTCGCATTTTTAAACATCGCATTTTTTCAACAATAAGACATTTTGGATAGTAAAAATACCAATATAGACATACGCTGATGTATTCCACACCACTGTTTATTGAGCAGCACTTGTATATAAAGTATATAAACAATGTCATTCAAACACTAATTACGTCCTGTGAATTGTCACTGCTGGGGTCAAGACAAGCGTTCTACTCACTCATGTCATCACTGATCACCCCTGCAAGACCAGACAGACACCACCCAATACGGTGTCTTTGTTCTTTGTGACTGCCTCAAAGGGCCGACATGAGCCAGCGCGCATGTATTGTTTTTGCGGAAGTACTTTACTCAGCGCTAATAAGCGGTGCTTTTTGGTGTGTGATTCGATTAATGTAAGGTTGGATTAAGGTGAAGATTCTAAACCTGACTGAGGACATCTTTAGATAGAAATCCACTGATGCTTGAGTGGAGGGGGTGTCACATTCATATTGAGTCGCATTTTTAGCTAGGGTCCAGTGGTCGCATTCTTTTGGAGACGCATTAATTTCACGATTTACATATATATTCAGGACATAGAGCAAAGATCTGTATGCACTTTTTACTTAGGCCAGAAACAGAACAGTACAAACAATATGGTAGATGCCATTCGAAACTTCAAACCAAGAAAGTTGAAAATACACCACTTGGTTACAGACAGTATATTATCAAGAAAGCCTGTGAGTAAACATATTCAGATCTCCTGTTTTCTGTGTGATATTTGCTTGCAGACTTATCATGGTGTTCTCAGAGCTGATATTAAACAAATTTGTCTACGGCAAATGTCTGTGAAAATTCCAGAATTAGATTTTAAAGTTGAATTAAACATTCACAATTTCTGGTGACAATGATATTTTAAAAAAAATAAATGTTGGGTTTTGCAAGGATGACGTGAACATGTCACAGCTCACAAGACCATTATAGAGAGAAGGACTTTAGTGAGTGAGTGAGTATGGTTTTACGCCGCTTTTAGCAATATTCCAGCGGGGGACACCAGAAATGGACTTCACACATTGTACCCATGTCAGGAATCGGTCCCGGGTCTTCAGCATGATGAGCGAACCCTTTCAACACAAGGCTACCCGACCACCCCGAGAATGACTTTAACACAAACAGGTTTTACACTATCACACTGAATGAGATGATCAAATGATGATGAATTTAAGAAAATATGAAAATTTCAAAATATTGGAGAAATTGTTTTCTCCAAAATTTGCCTGGCACTGCCAATTAGTTAAATTGTAGATAAAACTCTGATTTGTGACTTGTAGCCAACAACCCCTCAGCTCAGTTAACTTAAGATGAATTAACAGTTTTCTGACTTTCCTGCCTTAATTCCTGTCATATTTGCAGTACAAGTATATAGCTATGTCATTCATCTTTCAGCCTGGACAAGAACCAGGTCCACATACTGTAGTGTCACCGGTACACACCATGAGCTGTTAAGAACTTAAACATACTCTCCTCGTGTATCACTGATGATATGAGTATGGTTTAAGATGCTTTTAGCAATATTCCAGCAATAACACTGGAAAATGGTCTTCACACATTGTAACAATGTGGGGAATAAAACCGGGCCTTTGGCGTGATGAGCAAACGCTTTAACCACTAAGCTCATGTTATGAACTTTTTAATGAAAACTTGCATATTGGACACATGAACCTTGTATGGATAACAGGGGCACCGGTGGCCCAGTCGTCTGAGGCGCCGCGATTCGCTGTGCAGAGTTGTGTCCCTTTGGCACGCCAGAAACCTATGATTGTGGGTTTGAATCCTGGTTCGCCCCGATTATGTTTCTAGGTTTGTCAACACCATACCCATGCTCGCGGGTTTCACCGAAGTGGTAAACGTCTGAGACCTGCATCACTTCGGGCTTTCCCCCCACATTAAACTGACATGCAGTGATATAACTGTAATACTGTTAAAAGCGGCATTAAACCAAACTCACTCATTAGGTGAGCAGAAGAGCAGGAAGTAGCCCTGAAATGTGTTCCAAACAATATAGAAGTTGTTATCCATAAAAGATTCATGTCTTCATGTCCTGACTTAAAAATGCCTATCAAAGACCATATTCTACGCATTTTAACTACAAATCTACAGTTTGCGAAAGCAGAAATGATTGGTTGTTTCTATCAAGTTCCACCATGCTACAGTTGTGAGATCTTATGTGACAGATAAACGCAGCAAATGTCTAACACATTTTAAACTCAGAAAAGCGGACCTGCAAATCAGGTTTGCGTCTCAAGAACTACACGAAATAAAAGCAAAGGAATTAAGACCAGGAAGACGAGAAATAAAAAGTACACAAAAGTAGAGTCTGTGATAAAGAAGGTTTCACATGATTAACTTACTTCGGTCACCGAGGCGGAAAGCCCCGCCTGGCAATAGCCGTGTTTGTGAAACTGGTCGGAGACAGGAAGTCGATCCACCGCTGACGGTAGAGGAGGAGGGAAAAAGTTATTAAAGAGGAGATAACTCCTTTGAAAATACATGCACAAGCCAGTTTCCTCAACCCCAAAACCTGATGATGATGATGATGATGATGATGATGATGATGATGATGATTTGAGCGGGATGATGCGTCTTGGTGTATGTGTGGTTGATGTAATTGGTGGATATTCTAAGCAGGAACAGATTGACAGCTCAGACTCGTACTGTGCAAGGATGGATATGACATATATATCCTGAAGAGAATATACGATTGGTGCTGCATTAGCATCTATAAATGGTAAATATGTCATAACAGTCTCATGCCCAACACCCTGACGCCCAACACCCTGAAGTACTTTGTGGAGCGGTGGTCTGACAGCATAACCGTGCCGTATTGGTTTCATTACATCAAAAAAGACAAAATTGGTAATAAATGTTCCGATGATGAAATTTGAGTTTGTTTGCGAAACTGGATTGTGCATCAGCATCCGTATACATCACCTTCTGGCAAATCTAACTCCTGCCTTTCTCATTTATAGTCAAAAAGTTGAAACTGTCGTCATGGTAACCTAAAAGAGGCATCACCATGGAAACAGGAGTGACTTACTGAAGTTACGGTGGCTGAGAAGCCTGACTGGCAGTATCCTTGCTTGTGGTATTGGTCAGCTACCCACCGCCGGTCTACCTCTAGAAAAACCCCATGCAAAAACCATGTGATCATTGAGTTGTTAGTGCAGTACACAACACAACGGCAAAGTAAACACGACAAACTTGGAAACTCTTCACGATGGTGGTGGCTTTTCGTTCCGGGATCACTTCCAAACATAACATAGCTTATACTTGTAAACAACTACTTTTGGTAAACAAGATCTTTTTGGGTACTTTTTATAGCCTTGTCTTCTAATAGGAAATATGCTTGAAATAACTAGACTTGTGTTTAGTAATAACAAAGTCAAGTAGGTTGATTTTTAAAGGAATGCTCGTAAAAAGTTCATGTATACAATCACCTAAGTTAAATTAGATCAAAAGCACCATGCATTGTTATCCTTAAAACTGTAATATTTATTGTAATCTCTATTGCAACCTCTATTATAAACAATATTGTAATCTCTATTGTAATAAAAATTGTAATCTATATTGTAATAAATACTGTAATCTCTATTGTAATAAATACTGGAATCTCTATTGTAATAAATATTGTAATCTCTATTGTAATACATACTGTAATCTCTATTGTAACCTCTATTGTAAACAATATTGTAATCTCTACTGTAATAAATATTGTAATCTCTGTTGTAATAAATACTATAATCTCTACTGTAATAGATATTGTAATCTCTATTGTAACATATATTGTAATCTCTATTGCAATCTCTGTTGTAATCTCTACTGTAATCTCTATTGTAATCTCTACTGTAATCTCTATTGTAATCTCTACTGTAATCTCTACTGTAATAGATATTGTAATCTCTATTGTAACATATATTGTCACATATATTGTAATCTCTATTGTAATCTCTACTGTAATCTCTATTGTAATCTCTATTGTAATCTCTGTTGTAATCTCTACTGTAATCTCTATTGTAATCTCTACTGTAATCTCTATTGTAATCTCTACTGTAATCTCTACTGTAATCTCTATTGTAATCTCTATTGTAATCTCTACTGTAATCTCTATTGTAACCTCTATTGTAAACAATATTGTAATCTCTATTGTAATCTCTACTGTAATCTCTATTGTAATAAATATTGTAATAAATATTGTAATAAATATTGTAATACATACTGTTATCTCTATTGTAACCTCTATTGTAAACAATATTGTAATCTCTACTGTAATAAATATTGTAATCTCTGTTGTAATAAATACTATAATCTCTACTGTAATAGATATTGTAATCTCTATTGTAACATATATTGTAATCTCTATTTCAATCTCTGTTGTAATCTCTACTGTAATCTCTATTGTAATCTCTACTGTAATCTCTATTGTAATCTCTACTGTAATCTCTACTGTAATAGATATTGTAATCTCTATTGTAACATATATTGTCACATATATTGTAATCTCTATTGTAATCTCTACTGTAATCTCTATTGTAATCTCTATTGTAATCTCTGTTGTAATCTCTACTGTAATCTCTATTGTAATCTCTACTGTAATCTCTATTGTAATCTCTACTGTAATCTCTACTGTAATCTCTATTGTAATCTCTATTGTAATCTCTACTGTAATCTCTATTGTAACCTCTATTGTAAACAATATTGTAATCTCTATTGTAATCTCTACTGTAATCTCTATTGTAATAAATATTGTAATAAATATTGTAATAAATATTGTAATACATACTGTTATCTCTATTGTAACCTCTATTGTAAACAATATTGTAATCTCTACTGTAATAAATATTGTAATCTCTGTTGTAATAAATACTATAATCTCTACTGTAATAGATATTGTAATCTCTATTGTAACATATATTGTAATCTCTATTGTAATCTCTACTGTAATCTCTACTGTGATCTATATTGTAATCTCTATTGTAATCTATATTGTAAACTCTATTGTAATCTCTTCTGTAATAAATACTGTAATCTCTATTGTAATCTCTATTGTAATAAATATTGTAAAAAATACTGTAATCACTATTGTAATAAATATTGTAAAAAATACTGTAATCTCTATTGTAATAAATATTGTAATAAATATTGTAATAAATACTGTAATCTACATATGTTTACAGTACACTGTGTGAAGAGTGTCCAAGTTTGTCTCCTGTGAAGCAGTGAAACTCAGGTGTATCCCATACTCAAGGTCAGTCAGAGAGGGAGGTCAAAGGTTGCTGCCTCTACCATAACAGAACTCATTTCACAAAATAACATTCATTCATTTATATATTTAGCCTCTACCTCTTGGATACATTAAGCAAGACAAGGGACAAAAACAATTTGTCTCATATAAAAATGCATAAAGTTAACAACACATGATTCAACATAGCAACCTATTAGTAGAACATTTATTTTAAGAAAATGAAATTATTTATTATTATGATTTATTTACTAATAAATATCAAACTTCACTTAATGAAATACTTTGTAAGGGAGGAAATAGGTTACTGAGAATAATTATTTAATCATTTACAATGTCATTGATTACTCAAACAAATCCATATTTTCACTAGATTAATTAATTGTTGTAAACATTTACACAGAATCATCTCACAATGAATAAAATCTGTCAGTCAAGAATCCAATTGACTGACAATTTATTACAACGTCTAATTCCCATATTTCTCACTTAACCAGTTCCATCCACTATCAAATATAGATTTCTTTTCCATACATTTATGAGATTTCCGTCAACAAACTGAGAGTTTCAGATTTGATGGTTAAAGTCTCGAGTCCCCACTTAAGCCAAAAGTCGGCCCCCTGGGTGTTTGAGCGGAGCTGCTGACATCCTCCTCCGTGCAGTGGTCAGATCAATGAATCACAACCACCAACAACGTGACGAATGAAAGCAAATATTCGGCCAATAATGAGCTGGTATTAATTTTCTTCTCACTTTCAGGAAATAACATCTCTGTCCATGTTCAAGTCTTGATGTTCATGTTGGTTTAGTTGTAACATTTGAACTTTAAACAGAACGAGGCTAAATATTGACAAATTTCATAAAGACATGTAAAAAGTACCAGATATTTTCAGTTCTAATATTGGCATCAATTTCCTGTGCTTACAAGGGAGGAAATCTGAATTTGGGGTTATGAACCTTAACAGATTGTTGTGACAGGCTGGAGGAACAGATCAAATATATCAAAGATCAAATAGATCAAAGAATATCAAATATACTTACTTGATCAAAGTATTAAGTTAATAAAATGTTTTTATATTTCGACTTTATCACATCATTTTGATGACGTACAAACTGAGAAAGTAGGAAGAACGACTGGATGATAACAAGAATCTCACTCTCATGTCTTTTGATATCAAATATATCAATACTCAACATCAATTTAAAAAACACTTGGCAAGTTGGAATTTTAAATTGTTATCGGTTTGTGTTGATATATTTGATATTGAAAGTCACATGGGGGAGATTCTCTTGATAGAAATAAAATAACTTATTTCACAACAAATATTGTCAACTGAGCTAGTTATACTCTTGTTATATACTTATCTTTAAGAGTGAGTGAGTGAGTATGGTTTTACAACGCTTTTAGCAATATTCCAGCAATATCACGGTTGGGGACACCAGAAATTTTGATATGTTGATTCTGACTGTGTGTTGCAACCTTATAACAATGGAATACGACACTGTTTGTTTTAGTAACCTTTAAATCTTAATGAGCGTAATGTTTCATTCTATTGCAACCCTAAATATTGTCTTGACTGAATAACGATTCTGGGAACAATAAAAAATCCTCTCTTTTTTTTAAATGAATACTGGTATCGAATTGGAATAGAATAATTCGTTTTAAATTTTTAGCATTTGTACTAAAATAGAGGCAACAACCTTCCACAAATATAACACAGATTATGTAACCAATTAAGCAAAATTGTGCTCATAAATGGAGAAGATTGCATAGAACGGGGGCATCCATTATAGCCAGAGATCCCAACAGATGCGAGTACATGTAGAGAAGAAGTGGTGGAGCGGGTACTGCCCTTGTCAGCAATATTACAACCAAATGGCAGCTCAGCAGGTTTGGATCTGAACAAGTGGTTGATAGCATGACCACCCACATTGATGGGGTACGGTGACACAGAGAATCAGCCAGGTCATTGCAAATTGTTCAAACCATTTGAAGCTGCCATTGTTGTCACCCGATCCCCATTTTAGTTGCCCTTGTGACAAGCAACATGTTCTTTCCTTTGAAACGAGGAAAACATTGTTAAAATGTAATTTTGATAAAAGGTTTTTTGACCACTCAGAAATTCTTGTTTTGTGCCACAGCACTAATTCATCAAAAAATTATTTTTATTGTTATATTAACAGTTTTAAAAAGCAATTGCTACTCTACATTGAGGGAAGATCTAAAATTCTAGTAAAAACTCAATATTACTTCAACCATGCCAAATACACGCGCGGCCAAATTTTTGTGAGTAGTTAAAAGTAAAGAAAAATAAGCCAACTAAATGATGAAAAATTATCAAGTGGTATTTTAAAGAGTGTGTCTGAAATCCCAACAAGAATGCACATTGAATATCTGTACTTCCTGTTAAGCCAAGGAAAGATAACCCTTGTTACAACTCAATTCCAGTCCATCAATTTCAATTAATATTTCCCATGATTTACAAGTCAATCAAAGTGACAAAAAAATTCATACTTCCAAAAATGTCAGAATCAAAATTTCCATATATATATATATATATATATATATATATATATATATATATATATATATATATATATATATATATATGTATGTAACCATAGAAACCCAAAAAAGGAATTTCAGACACTTTCTACAAACCATAAGGGGGAATTGAAAAACTGAAAAGGGACTACAGTAGTGAATGAAATATCTACGATAAGTACCCAGCCCTCCTATATACAGGAAAACCCTGCTAGCTTAGGATGCGTGCACAGCCAGCATATGCTGCAGATTGCTGAAGATGCGTAATGGCCGATCACCATGACACATTGAAGGCACCAGGCAGGGGGGCCGCCATGTTTATTATCTAATTACTCCTCGCTATGATTGAAGTGCAAGTGTTCTATTCATTGGATATTCTAAAATGGTGACTGTGAACAAGAATCCATTCGGATATGAACTTAATTTGTTGAAATGTCACACACAGCACTATTGCTATACATGTATATGATAGTGGGCTGTAAGTAATCAATCTTGGCCCACACAATCCAGTGATTGATATTATGAGCAACATTTCACACCATCAACCCAATTCGGATGGGGCTGGATACCATAACAAAACCTGGCAGGCAAGAGCTGAGAGTTGTCTCCCCTGTTGTCATTAGCAGCAACCCTCTGTGACCCCATTTTGGCCAATCCTTACAGCTCTTCTGCTCCAGAAATTCCACAAGGAAAAGACTTGGAATAATAATACTTGAATATGTCTCCTATCTACCTAATACCTATCTAGTCTTATTATTTCAAAAAAGCACTTAACCATTAATCTTCTATGTGAATTGGCACTAATCAGCAAAACGAATAATATTTTACATAAATGCAATAATAATTAGTTTTGTCAAAACTAAAACATTTCAACCAACACTTACTCCTAAATTTTAGGTCTCCCCAAAAACAGAACAGAACACTTGCACTTGAATCGTTCCTGCTGCAATTTTTTTTATTGTTATGGCTTTTTTTTCTAATTCAAGTCAACCCCCTTCCCAGTTCCCAGGAAAGCCTACTTATAACATACAGTCACATGTAGGGTCACATGACCTACTGCCAGTATACAAAAAGCAAGAATCATGATAATATGGACAAAGGATTTCTTAAAATAGACATCCTTTATTATGAAATGCTATGAAAAGATGCAGAACTATGAAACTGTGATTCTTATATAAAACAATAGTCCTTGTCTTACAAGGATTAAAGATCAACTACAATATCACATTGTTCATGTTTTACAGATATATTGGAATTTTTTTTAGAATCTTTAAACAGTTATAAGTGGTCAAAATGTTAAAACAAATAAACCATTGAAACCATGTGATATTATAATGACGTCCTCATACTGTTATAATCTAATTGTTAATTACTACAGTTTGGAAAATACTGAGATATGAATTAATGTAACTGATATTGTTTTACGTTTCAAAAGTCTTCCAATTTAACAATTAGATTATGAACAATTACAGATAGATGTGATGCTTCTGTTGGAACAGAACTAAACATAAATGACACATTATTTATTAAAGGACACATTATCAATGCAATATACATATTTGATAATTAACAATGGTATGCTGTAACAAGCAAGTGATGATATTGAGGTGACACAGTCATGAATGAACACATGGGATGATATCGATAGAACTGAAAACCCACCCACCTTCCATGGATTTTAATAAGTAAAAACATTGAATTTTAAAAAACACCATAAAACATAAAAATCTGAAATTTCTTAACTCTGTCATCACTTCTTTGATAACGCAACCATATATGTTCAGGGATTGTCTCAAAACCTTTATTCTAATTAAAATCAAAACAGTTTTTTTAAATTTAACCAATTCAGTATGACATTCTGGGGCATATTAAAGAAGATAATCAATTCATTTTGTTTTCAAAATGGATGATTTGTTTCCAAAAATATATACATATGTTTAACTTTTGAGACCACCCCTGTTATACCACACATGTAGGTTATAAATACTCATAACACACATGTAGTTTATAACTAGTCATAATGCACATATTCGTTATAACTATGCATATTACCTCTTCTGCACGGTGAAAACTCCTGAGCTTGTGTTGTAGATGATTTTGAAATGTAACATGTTCCAACCGGCTCTCTTTTGTTATAATCTTTGGAAAGATACACATATCTAGGAGCACAGGCCTGAAACATAGGAAAACAGTCTGTGAAAATATGGCATAAATAATCACCAGAAGTGATACATATCTTCTCTTATACAGATTTTAGACATTATAGATATTGATTAAAGTAGCCATCATGTATCAAGTCTTAAGGATGGTGGGGTAGCCAACTGGTTGTTTTGCTAAACACGATGGTTCTAGTCTTGGTTTTCTCCATCCTGCTATTAATGGAACAATACCATAAATCCTTCATCTCTCACTCAGTTTGGAAACTTATTTACTGTATTCATTGCAACAAGCGCCCCACTCTAATAAGCGCCAAGGGCGATATTTGCTAATATATTGGCTAGTGAACAATCCCAATTAACACCCCTTCCGATTGATCAATGTACACAAGACTTATTTATTCGTGTATAATACGCACTCTGTGTTATATGCACCCTTAATCACAGGCAATTAAATTCTGGAAAAATAAATCTGTCGTTTATAATACGCACAGACTTTTCTTTTGTATCATTTCAGGCTGTCAGCATAAACCACGAAATTTACAATCTTTCAACTCTTTCACCAAAATTATATTCTAATAAGAGCCCCCTATTACTAATTTTGAGAATTTCCTGGGCGCTTATTACATCGAATACTGTGCTTCTAATTCGCAGATGCAATCCTCCATTGTTGGTTGCAATATGAATGAATGAATTTCTTTATTTCCTCCAGAGTTGAATCCCAAGATTTTACATAGGCAAATACATTATTTACAATACATCAATTAGATTATGTGACTATATACAATGAAATCATGTTATACAGTGCTATGAATAAACAATTAACAATGTACATTTTGTGAGCAGTAAGATATGTACGTGTCCAGCAGATATACATGAGGTATTTCTTCGAATTCCATATAAACTGGCAGAAAGACAGTATGATGCTTTGCCAAGTATCTTAATCAATTTCATCAGTTCAACCATGAACATCTGCACCAAGAAAGAATGAAAACATATCATCGTCGTCAAGCATATCTATTTTCACATATACACCAACATCAAGTTTATCAATCAGACATGAGAAGAAAAGATTTCTGTCCGGCATAAAAAATTCACAGTGCAAAATAATACAGCAATCACAGTCATAGTGATATGCCATTGTTTCCAGTAAACTTTCCACAGCATAACATTGATGTAGCTAGTAAGTAGATTTATATAACTTTAATGGGTAATTCAACAGTCCTACATTCCCTGGATATTATGTATCTCTGCAGGTACGGGATTACACCAACAAATACTCAGTAGGTCTCCATGACCTACATCAAGGGCAAACCTACATACCTATATTTGGAGGTGTCTACTTTCTCAAACACAAATAGATCTGGTTATAACTTGCCAAATGATGGTATCAATTATTGTTACATACATGAAAGGTTTTTACGTCAGTACTGAACTACCCCATCACATATTTGACCTGGAATTTGGTTATCGACAACATACTAAGGCGCAGTGAGCCACCCTGCACCCCTGTGTGGGAATGAGCATGGCCCAAGCACCTGCCATGATGGCAGAAGTGTTTACTTGGGCTGTAACCCAAGTTGATGCATCTGTAACTTGGCTGAGAGGATGCTGAATAAACTTGTGGGATTCATTTGAAAATCTCCAACACAAACATGAACATTATTTCTTTTGACACTGGCCTAGAGTAAAGCATAACGAATGTGGTATTCTTAATGAGCAAATAATTGAATAAAAGACCTGAGGAGTTTTTTATGAGAAAACAAATTACTCCTCAAAACATTACTATACACACTCCTTATAACATTGCTGCAGGTGTTATATTGGTAAGTGTTTCAATATCTAAAGAGTCCAGTGAGTGAGTGAGTGTTGATTATGCAACAGGTTCCAAAATCCCAGTTATATCACGGCTGCCTGTCTGGCCGAAGGTTGACAGCATGAGCAAAGAGAAGGTTGACAGCATGAGCAAAGAGAAGGTTGACAGCATGAGCAAAGAGACATGCTGTCGGGGAATGAAGACAGCCATGTTACACAATGTGGCCACCGTACTTAAATCGGCTTTCATGACAGGTATGGGGGCAGGGTCCCATTTCACAAAGCGATCATAGCCATCGTAAATCCTATACTTCAAATAGACTTACTTTAGTCTGAGCGCTATGACGATTGTAACTCCTATACTTCGAAATAGACTTACATTAGTCGTAGGACAATACTATTTTAACTCCAAAAAATAGACTTGAATTAGTTGTAGTGCCACAACTATCGTAACTGACCGACGATACTTCAACATTTACTCGCATTAGCGCTACGATCACTCTCTGTCCCAGATTCCTGCAGGGCTTGTAAAAACATTGCTCTCATTTTCTTCTTCAAATATGGCTACAGAAGTTTATCAGTTTCCAAGATGTCCAGATCTGAATCACCTGGTCATGATGATACAGTTGTCTGGACTTCTTCACCTAGAAATGACCCATGGAAAAAAAGTCAGTCCAAAACTTTTGAGAAAGTCCCCCATATCTGAAGCTCTTCCCTGCCCCAGCCTCCTAACATCGGACTCCAGTCGAAGCCCGTTCTAACCCCGGGCCAACACTAGATTGTGAGGTCTGCAGACATGAAAGGGGTTTATTATTCATAACCAGGGCTCTATTTATTTATTTGAATTCTTGTTGGAAGGAGCTACAATCAGAATGACCTCAAGCCTTTCCTGGAAGAGAACGACTCAGGACTAACTCTGTTGAAACTTCAGCCTTTAGCCTTACAGAATCTCTGTCCTGGAACTTTAGAGAAAGACTCTGTGTTTAATCCTGAGGAGATTCTCCAACCTTTAGCCTCACAGAGTGTCAGACCTGGAAGGTTTGAGATAGACTCAATCTTTGATCCTTGATAGATTCTCTTAGCCTTACAGAGAGTCTGTCCCAGGCAAAGATTCATCTTTCAACACAAGAGAGAGACTTCAGCCCTTAGCCTAGACAAACACTTAGTCTATGAAAATATATGATTTTGATAGAAACAAAAACTTTAGTAAAAATTGAACAGAAACCCCAATGAGACAGGAGATTCCTGAACCTGTGTGTGTGTGTGTGTGTGTGTGTGTGTGTGTGTGTGTGTGTGTGTGTGTGTGTGTGTGTCTGCTTTTACTAGTCAGGACTGATGCCAAGATACCATGCCACAGTTTAACATGAATACCCCACTCAGACACAGTATACTGACTCCGAGCCGACCAGTTCTTATTTTATCCCCTTTATGCCGAGTGCCAGACAATGTAACAACAATTAACATCTTTAACCGTTTTTTGGTCTGACACGGTCAGGATCGAACCCCTGACCTTCCGCACTCCAGGTGGATGCTCTACCACTGGACCACGGAGGCGGTCCTTGAACCTGAGGAATATCTAGACTTGCTTCATTCTGAGCTATGTCATTACAGTAATCTCTGGGCGGAAGGGGAAATAATATGATTCAGGGACCGTGAGAATACCCAGAGTGTCTGTCCTGGAAATTTAGAGAAAGACTTGTCTTCAAACTTAGGTGTTGGCAGAGTGTGAATTTTTTTTTGGTATGGAACAATTTGACCAGTCACCGCAGGACTTCCCGCGCTACATGTATTTCGATTGCGAAAACGTTAAGTTGACATTTAATAGTTTCTGCCTCAAATATGACTTTTAGACATTTATGATATGTGTATCCATTCTCTTGCAACTAAAGTTTGTTACAAGGCATCAAAAGCAGTAATTCGACCATGGTTGCTGTAAATAACAGTGAGTTGTGCGATCTACCAATGACTTCGCATACGATTTCGCCAAAATTATTGTAAACATTATAATTATTGAATGAAATTTTGAATATAATTAATAAAATATATTTCAATTTATTAGTCCAAATAAACAATGAACAATTTATTTATAACCAGATATTATAATAATAGGATTAAATTGCGTACTTCAGTTCGGATTTGTTGACTGGTATTTCCGGTGTTACATGATCGCGGTGATCAGCTGATAATGTTTTCTGAGATGGGGGAAACATTGTGTCATTGGAAAACTCGAGTTCATGTTAGTAAATTTTGGGAGCCATGCTTTAGCGCATGCTATAACCGAGTTAGCGCTATATTGAAGAGCGCAATAGCGAGGGAACACTGCAATAGTAAATGGGTAATAACTATCAGTTACGATGTACAAGAATCTTATAATAAAAGCTCATTACATCAGCCATATTTCCCCCTCCCCACGGATAGCTATAGTCTGATGGTGTTGATGATATAGATTAACCAATAAGTGTATTCCTAACAAGTCGAAGGCCCCTGCCGTGATCAAACACAGAGATCTGAGAACATTAAATACCTTTTGCAGACACCATCATATTTCATTCCCAGTTAATGAAACATTCAAAAATAGTTCTTTGAAATGTGAAGGTAAAAAGCTTCTAAATTGGACAACAGCCTAGTAAAGTGGTCTTTCAAAGTCTTTGAAATGTGTCTTACGATCATAAATAGTGCTAATGAAGATGCCTTCAAAATAAATGAAAATGCTTTTAGGTTGTCAGACCGCACCAAAGGAAAAGCGACAAAAAAGTTCCGTGTTTCCATCATGAAGCACAGGTGTAGGAATTTGAGGGTGATATCAAAGCACAGTAAAGGGCATGTAATAAATCACACAAACATGGTATATATCTCATAACCACACATTCCTTTCAACCACCATCGGCAACCCTCAGACCTGCCATTCACAACTGCCCCGGAAGTACAGAGAGAACCTTGAAGGAGGTGCACTTCATTTGTGGATCAGTCCACTGAGAAAAGAGGGGTGTTTCTGCCTGTGTTCCAAATAAAAAATGAAACGTGGCAGTGATAGAATTTTAAACGGTTTGTGTCATATCTTAATTCCAATAAAGGACTTAACCTTCAAAAGCCATTTTGACTTCAAAAGAATATATATCTGTGAGTGAGTATCGCTTTAAACAATATTTCTGTTAAATCACAGCGTGTGAGCTTGATGTTGGAGTATTTCAGTTAAATCACAGCGTGTCAGCTTGATGTGGGAATATTTCAGTTATATCATGGTGTGTCAGCTTGATGTGGGAATATTTCAGTTATATCATGTTGTGTCAGCTTGATGTGGGAGGAAGTACCGAAGTGATTCAGGTCTTAGACGTTTATCTCGTTGGTAAAACCCCAAAGCATGTATAGTGTGCTGGCAAGAAACCAAATCAGTGCGACCCAGGTTTCCAACCAACAATGACAGGATACTGGCACATGTAAGGTATGCAACTCTGCACAGCAAATTGTGGTGCCTTAGACAACCCATGCCCCTCCCCATACTTAAACTTAGACAAGTAATGATGATATGGTAATTATTCTGACAACACTTGTAATTTCCTCATATTTATGTCATTGTCCTCTCACAAGTCTCTCTTCCTGTTTCATTATCGTATAACCGCGTATCCGTGTATAACTGTGATGAAGCACCACCAAACATGTGCAGCACAAAGTATGACAACATGCAACAGTCTACAGCCATATCACGTGTACCTGGGGCGGAGTGGGCAAGCGGTCAAAAGTGCCAGTCTAGCAAGTGCCACGTGCTGAGATCGAATCCCACTAGTGACCGGGTTGTTATTCAGCCTTGGGACCAACAATATTTACAGGTCTTTACAGTGTTGTCACTACCCCTAGTGTACAGTACATTCACCCTGTGAACTCAAAAGAACCCACTCGTCTGATGGTAGATGGCTAGATGGTGAAACACGAAGACGTACATACACCCAAAACACAAGTGTCAAAACGTATGTGGTGTCACACTGGGCAAGAGTTCGAATGTGCCTCTGTTATCCCTCAATTCCATAAAGAAATAATAGAGCAATACTTCGAAACAGACTCATAATCATAGTTTTGGTGTTTAACGCTGCACTCAGCAATATCCCAGCTATATGACTGCGGTCTGTAAATAATCAAGTCTGGACCAGACAATCCAGTGATTGATATCATGAGCATCGATCCACGCAATTGGGATCCATGACATGCATCAGCTAAGTCAGCAAGCCTGACCACCCGATCCCTTTAGCCGCCTTTTACGACAAGCATAGTTGCTTTTTACAGCAAGCGTGGGTTGCTGAAGACCTATTCTACCCCGGATCTTCACGGGTCTCTCAGTACTTTCAGCATACTCTACAATCCAGTGATTGACATCATGAGCATTGATCTACGCAATTGGGATACAATGACATGCATCAATGCGTCGGCGAGCCTGACCACCCGATCCCGTTAGTAGCCTCATACGATAAGCACAGTCGCCTTTTACGGCAAGCATGGTTGCTGAAGACCTACTCTGGAATCTTTACGGGTCTGCTGAGATATGAAGTACATACTCTCTACTCATGATCCCTTATTCTGGACAATTATATTAGGAGAACACAACCATCCCGAATAAGGAGTTTCAGTGGTATAAAAGCATTCTCACTCACTGATAACACTGTGGTATAAAACTTCTTAACAGTCTGATACAAATGCCCACACACCAATAAAAGCATGACAGAAAAGCTCACACACTCACCAATACCACTATGCTTCAAACATGCACTTACTCATTCACCAATAACAATATGGTATAAAGACTCACTGACTCACTCACTGATAACACTATGGTATCAAAACTCACTCACTCACTCACTGATAACACTATGGTATCAAAACTCACTCACTCACTGAAAACACTATGGTATCAAACCTCACTCACTCACTGATAACACTATGGTATCAAAACTCACTCACTCACTGATAACACTATGGTATCAAAACTCACTCACTCACTCACTCACACTTTCACTCATGTTGGCATGAAGCAACAACAGTTGCCTTATGTTCAGAAGGAATGGATGATCAGTTTTGAAATCTGTCAAAATGAGGCTATAAATCGGCCTGAATGTCTTTATGTCTGGGAATGCATGCTCCATGATCAATATTGCAACTGGCTGTACCGAGAGTTCAATGCCGTCTGAATCAGTTTCCTGAAGGAGGCCCCGAGTCCTGCACTTGAGCATGTTACAGTAATTAGAACACGCATAGCTGGGAGTGAGCACAAAGTCCTTGCATCATATTTCATAGGCAATCCTTCCTAAATGACTGTCCAACCTTATTTCAAGAAAAATTGAAAACTTTTACAAAAATGAGTTACTTCAAAAGTTGACCTTTAATATCACAGGGATTGGGAGTTGATAAACTGCTATAACCAGGTGGTTTATTATGTCTCAAAATATAGGCATCCGACCTATGAAAATGATGGTAAAAACTATAATGACCATGACCTTGAACTTGTTAAATGTAGTAACTCTGAACATGTCTGAGACCTGCATCACTTCGGGCTTTCCTCCCACATTAAGCTGACATGCTGGGATATAACTGTAATACTGTTAACAGTTGCGTTAAACCCAACTCACTCACTCACTCGCTGAACATGTTGAAACTCATATGGTACAAATATTAATACATGTGTCAAACTGTGCTGTTTAAATGCACGAGATTGGCAGTGACTGGATATTTAACGTTATAATGCCTGGTTTTCAGGGATATAAAACAGATAGTGACATTTTGAGTAGACATCCTACTTCAAGTCACCAACTTATCTCCCTTTACATTCTAAATATGGAACAATAATCTCCTATAAACTGAAACACTGCAATCACTACATTTTGAAATCTGGTTGCGGTGATGGCATTATAGTTTGAGGGCAAGGTGGGCCAACAGGAAGCCTATTTGCAATGATAAAAATAATATAAAAAATAAGAGATCTGGTTGCCATTATCTTTATCAAAGTTATCTCCCTTTCTTACCCACCCAAGGGACAGGTGGGTTGATAATACTTTCATAATAGCAACCCTGCCATGCTGATTAAAAAAAGCATATCATCTTACTCAAGGTAAATACAGCATTAGGAAAATGTGTTTCAAATTTTGTCAAAAAGCAAAAAACCAAACAGGTCAAATTCTACAGCATGGATTTGAGAGTTCTTAACCACATGACCAGATGTTTTCCATCTGCCTCTGAACAGCTGCGAGACATAGACATGTGACCTACAGCTGACATGTGGCAACCATGTGTGATTTTCTGACTCCTATCATGCATCACTGAACACATAGCCTACCCGACAATTAGTCCATGTGGATAGAAGATAGTCATTGTCAGCATTGTGGTTATAATTCTCAGATCAGTTGTGTATTGACAGTTGCACCATGGTATAAACACAAACATAATGAAATTGTTGGATTCTGTTTAAGTTAGCATCCTCAACAACGATGATATGGACTTCCAACACTCAAGTCATCATCCGAGAGTGTCAATGTCCATATCACTAGGGGGATGGGGTTGGGGGCGTCAACCGACTTATAACATGTGGACTACAAATGCAATATGCTTTTCATGACAATCCAAAACTGTGACCCTCGAGTCTAAATCGAATCGTCCCACCTCGGCACGTTGCATGTGCAGGGTTGTTATGAAGAATAACAATATACTGAAACAATGGATCTCTCAAACTCAAGTGGTATAAGTACTAAAACAATGGATCTCACAATGGAACTCAAGTGGTATAAATAAATATATTACCATCCTAACTATCCAAAAGGCTACGGCAGTCAAGCTGGAAAGAAGGAACAATTAAAAGAATCAAACAGCTATGATGAAGGCCGATGGTACCTTTGTAAATGTGTCCCAACAAGGGGAACATACGCCATGTTACCTACAAGATTACCATGACACAACCTGATGGATAGGATACCTGCAAAACATGATACAATACCCCAGGTAAATGTCTCATCTGGCTTTGGTCACACAAAGTATTGGTCATTGAGAAGTAATGTCTTCATTCAGCCAGAATTGCCACACAAAGGTGTTGAACCACTCCGCTAGGTTCTGAGATGTCCACACAAAGGTGTTGAACCACTCCGCTGGGTTCTGAGATGTCCACACAAAGGTGTTGAACCACTCTGCTGGGTTATGAGGTGTCCACACAAAGGTGTTGAACCACTCCGCTGGGTTCTGAGATGTCAATACAAAGGTGTTGAACCACTCCGCTGGATTCTGAGATGTCCACACAAAGGTGTTGAACCACTCTGCTAGGTTCTGAGATGTCAATACAAAGGTGTTGAACCACTCCGCTGGGTTCTGAGATGTCCACACAAAGGTGTTGAACCACTCCACTGGGTTCTGAGATGTCCACACAAAGGTGTTGAACCACTCCGCTGGGTTCTGAGATGTCAACACAAAGGTGTTGAACCACTCCGCTGGGTTCTGAGATGTCAACACAAAGGTGTTGAACCACTCTGCTGGGTTCTGAGATGTCAACACAAAGGTGTTGAACCACTCCGCTAGGTTCTGAGATGTCAACACAAGCTGATGTACCACTCTGCCAGATCCCGGACAGACAGACAGACAGCAAGTCTGATGATTGTGGGTGTCACTTTGATAACTGCTTTTTCTTGAGCTGGACGACCATGGATCAGGAACTTGGGGAAGGAGAGCCAACAAATTATTAGCTTACTTGCTGCACCTTCCTTGTTCCTAGCAATAGATGTACACATGGAGGGGGTGAGTGAGTGAGTGAGTTGTGTTTAACGCCGCTTTTTACAGTATTCCAGTTATATCGCGGCGTGTCAGCTTTATGTGGGAGGAAAGCCCCAAATGATGCAGGTCTCAGACGTTTACCACTTCGGTGAAACCCATGAGCACAGGTATGGTGCTGACAAACCTAGAAACATAATCGGGGCGAACCGGGATTCGAACCCACAATCATAGGTTTCTGGCATGCCCAAGTGACGCGGCGCCTTAGACAACTGGGCCACCTGTGCCCCCCATACGGGGGAAAATAATCATAATGAACATAGATGTAACATACTAATCAGGGTAGCCATGGCAACATGAGTTTAGTAAAGATCACTGCAGACACTGGGTACTTCTCATTGACATAGACAAAAACACTTGATGTACAAAATCCAGTTTTCCCTCACAAAGGGAAATTTTTCCTGACTTTTCCCTTACCCTTCTAATGGTTATAACGGACATAGATATAAGATACTTATGGTTATAACAAACTATTTTAAAAGTCCTGACTGCCTTGCTACATCTTATTTGGGCGGTCGGGTAGTCTAGTGGTTTAAGCATTCACTTGTCCAGTCGGAGACCCGGGTTCGATTCCAAACATGGGTACGATGTGTGAAGCCCATTTCTGGTGTACCCTGCCGTGACATTGCTGGAATATTGCTAGAAGCGGGGTAAAACCATACTCACTCACTACTATATCTTATCACATAAAATTCACGCAAATAATGAATTCTGATTAGAAGTTTATACCTATAACAAACTGATTTTTCACCCCAAAGAGATAGAAAAATCAGTATTTTCTTACGTGAGAAATGGTCTGGTCAATCTCAATCGGTGTCACTTACCATCAGCGGTGAATCAAACAAGGAAAATGTAATTATCCCAGTTTCAAAACAGTAGACTTGTAGATCATTGAACCTCAACTAGTGTCAATTACAATCAGTGGTGCATCAATATTCACACAAACCACACAGCCTTTGGTTGCGACTCTTGATTGCGACACCACCCATCCTGATCACGAACACTCTTTCTGAATTATCAACTATCATCTCACCCCTTGTGAGTACCGACCCTCGGATATAACGAACAAATTTCATTCGTTGCTTGGTGTTCGAAACAACCATGATTTACTGTAATTGCAGAGTGTAGCTGTAACCATGGTAACACTGCCCACGTCTAGGAACAAATGAACACATCGACTCAAAGTCAAGTTTGGTCACAATGAACACATTATTTGATTTTCATCATTTTTAAAGTGAGTGAGTTAAAATTTAAAGTCACATTGGCAATATTTCAACCATATTGTGCCATATCATCATTTTAAAAAAATTGTCGGGGTTGAAGCATTTAATGGCTTGTAATGAACTATTTAAGGTATCTGTGTACTTAAACAGTAATGGATGGATATCAAACATGACTGTTGGGTAGCTTACATATACAGTACACTTCACAAGAAACATACCTACCGTATTCGACGTAATAAGCGCCCCGCTCTAAAAAGCGCCCACAGAGATATTTGCTAATATATTGGCACGTGAACAATCCAAATTAGCACCCCTTCCGATTGATCAATGTAAACAAGACTTATTCATTCGCGTATAATACGTACTCGTGTGTTATATGCACCATTAATTATGGGCAAGTAAATTCTTTCAAAATATATCTGCCGTACATAAACATTTCAGGCTGTCAGCATAAACCACGAAATATATCTTTCAACTGTTTTTTTTCACCAAAATAATATTTTAATAAGAGCCCCCTATTTCTAATTTTGAGAGTGCCCTGGGCGCTTATTACGTCGTATACGGTAAATAGAACTGTTTACAGTTTCTTTGGACCCATGAGATTTTCCTCAATTCACAATCACAGATGCAGAGTGAGTGAGTCAGTGTAGACGGTGATGCCATTAGCAGTATTCAAGCAATATCATAGTAAATTAATCTTAAAGTTTTGTTGTCATGGATACATTGGTATAGAGTTCCCACCCTGGACAGATCCGGTCTCCCAATGATCACACACAAGTCTGTGTTCAAGTGTGGGAGTCAGATAGTTATGCTGACATAAAAAATGTTCTGTGGAGAAGTCCCATCAGAGCAGATGGATATGAAAGAAATACTTGTGTAGATGAACTACTTCTGATAAACCCTGGACCAGACATGGATAAATTAATCCTGCTATCTGGGATGTAGCAAAACCCATAAACCATCACTCTGGCAGCTCCCAGACCTGGCAGATTATTGCCAGGATGACCGGGGAAGATCAGGAGATACTCACATCTGCCACTGAAGCAGTTACCTACAGAGAAGGTCTGGTATGAAGTTTGTGTATCCTTGCCGATACCTTAATCTTGTTATCATGAACAGAAAACCCACTGCTTTTGTTGTCTTACAAAAGTAGAGATTCTGTAACTGAAAACATGCTCCAAAGTTTGAACGCTGTTGAATGTTGTAGATCTGACAGACAACAGACCCGACATGATACAATTTATATGAAACATTTGAAGCAGACGCCAACTATGGGTATACTTCATTACAGGCGTGTTCATGGTTTCATCAACATTATGAGAATAATTTGATCCTGGTGAGGAGAAGTTATTGCACTGAAATCTAAAAAAAGAAAAACACTCCATGAAAGGGAGTCAAAATGATAATCAATATGTTTTAATCATTGCTAAAAGTGTCCTTGACCTTTCAATCCCTTCAGAACAACAATTTGCCATGTTAAAATTCAATTACCTCTTGTCTGTCTTATTTCACCTGCTATGGTATAACTGCTATGGTATAACTGCCAGGATATAAATGTCATGGTAAAGCTAACGTGATATGACTGACACAGTATATATATTTTTGCACTAATCCACTAATTCACTCCAAAGCACAAGCAATAAAAAATATTTTGTGCCATATTTTGAATGGAAACATAATTTGACAGAAAATTAGGTATTTTCATATTATTTATGCACAAAGATGCATTAAAAAATGACCCCCATAAAATTTCAAACCACAAACCCATCCCCCCAGCCACCATACCAAGCAATCATTAGGTGAATGACAAAGCACTAAACATGTTTAACCAGATGACCGAACAGTCCGACCTGTGTGTAGGTCCAGGAGCAGCTGAACTGAGGGTGATCAAAGCCAGGAGAAAGTGAACATGTCATCCAGACGACCTGGTCTTTCATGTCTGCTTGCATGAACAGCAGTCAGAGAAGCAGACGGCACATGGGGAGAGCAGACGGCACACACAGGAATGCAGACAACACAAAATGGCTGATTCGGATTACCATTACATGATAACAAAACCCAAACAAAAATAATCTAAAATTTAACGAATAGATGTGTCTATGATATTCCTTATTCTAGTGTGTCTTTCAGTTCTCCCATGTTGACATTCTCAATTGCCTGCTCGCTTTTCGGTTTGTTATAAGGATTTCTTGGTCAATATGATGGAGGATAAAAATTAAAAGCTGTCAGTGTTGAATTGAGGTTGACTTGCCAAAAAAGATGCTTGGACTAAAACTGACATAATACAAACAAAGAGATATTCAAACTGCACGTATGAGTATTTTCATTCAAACAGTAAAATATTGAATTCTTTCTCCTTCAAGTTTGTTTCTGGAAGACTCATCCTTGAAACCAGACTTTTGTTTAGAATATACTAAGAATAAACAGACCGTCATCAACATAGTGTTACTGACATGATTGATGATCTGTCTATGTAGTCCCCCCCCCCCCCCCCCCCCCCGCCATCATTCTAAGGAATTCATGCACTGGTCAAACAGGTTGTTTGTGTGAGTGTCAGGGGACTTGCTGCCATCTTCCACCACACAGCCAATCATCACCCAGCATCAGGATCGTGTGGCAACAGTTATCTCCTGCCCGGGAATATTTTTTTGTATTCCCAGGTGTAGAGTCCATTAGTGAAAAAGCTGACATCAAAACGTGTTGAAAGACATTATGGCCAATAAGATGAGCTCAGAGACAGCGAATTCACATCAAAGAAAGCTTTGAATGATCTATTTCAAATCTACACTTTGGAATTTAATTACGGTGTCAGGTCATCTAATTAAAACTAATTAACCTTTCGGTCAATGAAACAAAACCGTGTAATGAATGACTCATCCAAAGATGTAAGTCCTTATTAAAAAATATTTCCGTTCATAAAGTTATTCTTAACTGTTTCAAAAATATGGTTTCGGATTGAAAACAGCTCACAAAGCACAACAGCAGTTGAGGTGTTCACAAACTGTGCCAACACAACCTTCACACACGTAGTCCAAAATAGCCTTCTAAACATCACTTTTAGATCCGACTTGTTTTACATCTGAGCAATTACAGCCAAGTTTTCTATCCTGATAAACGACTTCTTCAGCATTCCAACACTCCAGTGGAAAATAGGCTCTGTCCACACTGTGATTGCCATTCCGAGGAGGAGGAGCACTTCCTGCTCTCATGCCCACTGTATCAAGAGGGGGCACGGGTGGCCCAGTAGTCTAAGGCGCCGCGATTTGCTGTGATTGTGGGTTCGACTCCCGGTTCGCCCCGATTATGTTTCTAGGTTTGTCACCACCATATCCGTGCTCGTGGGTTTCACCGAAGCGGTAAAAGTCTAAGACCTGCATCACTTCAGGCTTTCCTCCAACATTAAGCTGACACGCCGTGATATAACTGGAATACTGTTAAAAGCGGCGTTAAACCCAACTCACTCACTCACTCACTCTGGTTGTGAGACCTTGCCAATCTACTTTTGTTTAATACATATTTCCATTGCTAGTACCATGACATGATATAGGTGGTTTTATATGTAAATATCTCGAAATATACACAGCAGCAACGGTACCCAATCAAAACTATACAGCCTCAAACCCTAACATTGTGCAGAGACTTGATCGTTCTGATACACTGCCTGGAATATATCCTATATTCCCTGGGACAATCTCAACGGAGATAATTTGTAAATGTCTAAAGTCAGACACCGTTACACATATCTATATTGATCCTGTTGTCCTAAAATCAATAATTCCTCCATTGAGGATAAAGCGACAAAACATTTATGTAATTCAAAAAGGAAATTAAGTCAGAAATACACCAAGGACTTGTCTGTTATGGTAGAAAATTTGAATAATCCAAACAAGTTGTTCAACAGCATGAAAGGAAAGATGGATCAAGATTCATTAGTCTATGAGAGCAAGATCTACCCTATTATAAGATACATGTACCAGCATCTTAATGCAATAATATTAAGTGGTGGTGACTGTCTCTGTGGTCTTGTGGTATGACAAGCAGAGTCGCTTTTTACAGCAAGCGTGGGTTGCTGAAGACCTATTCCACCCCGATCTTCACAGGTCTCTTAATGCAGTGCATTCAGCATACTCTACAGTGTGGATCAAAGGCCACATAAATGATCCTACTAATATCATGCTGGGCCCCGTTCCACAAAGCGATTGTAGCACTAAGACCCTTACTCCAATACTTTAACACTGACTTACAACTGTCGTAGTGCTACGATTGCTTTGTGGAACGGGGACCTGGTCTGAAACATTTACCATCATACACAAGAGTAAAACTAGGATTCGAACCTATGACATGCTAGGCAACCAAACAGCGCTGGAACATCTGGACCCTCGGCTACCAGTTATCACTTGAAATTCCCCAGGATAGCCTTGCTCCAAGGCTGTACTGAATAAAAAGTCCATGGTGTAGAGCAATTCTATCTCCTTGTTCATATTATTAGCAAGTCTAGATATGTCGACAGTTCAAGGACACCAATCTCTTAAAGGGACATCTTGTTCTTATTATTTATATAAACAAGATATTATGATTTGAACTAAGAATTATTGCCTCAGAGACTTGTGCAAGTCTTTCGCCCAATCTCCCCTAGCCAGTACTACAAAGGATGCCATAGGATTCATCCTAACCACACAGACCATCAACGAAGGGTATTCATTTCTTGTGTCTTCCTCAACAAATTCTCAAACATGACAACAATGTTATCATTCAACCACTAAATATATCTGAGGTATGCTACAAGCCTTATCAGATACCACAGACAAGGGAGCCTTATCAAACACTACTAACCACACAACCGCTAATTAGACAAATCAACATCAGAGCCCCTAGTGGACCCTAAAGTGGTCCACATGCTATAGGGCATAACCCTGATTGCACTATCAGGAAATGGGGCTCATTACCTCCAGACTCCACCTCTTCAAACTGTCTTAACTTAATTACCCTGGTCACAGCTACTGCAGACACTTGTTTCCACATGCATTCTCTGACCTTCTTGTTTGTCTTCACTGAGCGTGTTAATAGACGTAATAGCAACCAAACTGAATTGATGATTTGGTATCGTTGTGGTAAAGGTTTTCAGTTACTGGTTTCAAACTTCTTGAAGTCAACAGTGATCATTTTAGTGGGAGATCTAAACTGATCATAATTCTTGTTATGTTTTAAATGTTTATTGTCTACAATAGATAAAATTAGACAGAATTTCATACATGAGTGAGTGAGTGAGTGAGTGAGTGAGTAAGTGAGGGTTGTTTTTTACCGCTTTTAGAAATATTTCACACACTGCACCCATGTCAGGAATCGAACTCGCAATTGGGATACGATGACATGCATCAACCAAGTCAGCGAGTCTGACCACCCGATCCCCTTAGTCGCCTTTTACAATAAACATAGTCGCCTTTTACGGCAATTATGGGTTGCTGAAGACCTATTCTACCCCGGATCTTCACGGGTCCTGATTATGGTAAAAGCAGGGGTTAACATAACACACAAGGCCTGCATATTTGATCAATCCAAGTAGAAATCTCCAATTTCTCCATGGCATCAGTTGTCACATCGATCATTCAGTCTGTTAAAATCATTAACTTGCAATACTGGTATCAGAACATTAAAATTTGAAACTCCTTTGTACTAACACAAAAAATAATTCAAAACGTTTTTCCTGTAAAATCCAGTTACAATTTTTGAAACCTTACATTAAATTCCTGTTGGATCATTTCAAAAGTTAACAGTTGGTTATGTCCTCTGCTTGTCTGGAAAATGTTCAACTCCCTAAAGATGCCGCTAAAAGTCTCTGAAGATTTATCTCTCCATCATCTGAGTTATGTCCCCTGATTGTCACATGGCTCTGAAGCTGTATAAACCAGTCCTCTAACAAGCATTAATTGTCTCCAACCCACAGCTGCTAATTAACTCAGGTAATTAATGTGTCTGTCCCAGCAGGTGGACTCCATAAACAAGACACTCGGCCTGCAGTGAGAAGGGATGAACTACCTGACCGACCAGTGGAGACACATAATGGGGTGACAGGTCTGTGGGATCCCACATCTTAACGAGACATGCCTGCATGTGGACATCGCTCACAGACGTTGTTACGAAATGTTTCTAGGACGCAATACTGTGAAATGTTCCTAGGACGCAATACTATCATGAAACAATACTGTGAAATGTTATTATGAAACAATACTGTGAAATATTATTATGAAACAATACTGTGAAATATTATTATGAAACAATACTGTGAAATATTATTATGAAACAATACTGTGAAGTGTTACCAAGACTCAATACTGTGAAATATTATTATGAAACAATACTGTGAAATATCATGAAACACTACTGTGAAATGTTATTATGAAACAATACTGTTAAATATTATTATGAAACAATACTGTGAAATATTATTATGAAACAATACTGTGAAATTTTACCATGAAACAATACTGTGAAGTGTTACCAGGACTCAATACTGTGAAATATTATTATGAAAGAATACTGTGAAATATCATGCAAGAATACTGTGAAATGTTATTATGAAACAGTACTGTGAAATGTTATTATGAAACAGTACTGTGAAATATCATGTAACTGATCTGTGAAAATATCATTAGGAAACGATATTGTCTTTAAAATATTATACAGGTAACGAAAAATACTGTGAAATGTTATTATGAAACAATACTGTGAAACAGATTAATTGTGGGTAGTGCGTTTTATTGTGTCTCAAAACATGACAGAATTCCTAATAATTCATATCTAAAAGTCTTATACATACTGAAACTAAAATACCTTTTTTATTAAAATATATTCAAATGTGGATTGGTCAATCTTTTCTCTGTTCGACCCAATACATGATCTCAAACGTTATCTTTCTCTTGCAAATCAAAATGGCTGAAGCGGTAACCTGAGCCCTTACAAACTTAAACCTCCACAGCTTTATAGCTCATTTTATAAAAGGTTCAAGTATGTTCCTTCGCAAACTTTCATGGCCAAAAATAGCTCCCCCAGTTTATGGAATTTAACTATTTCTTATCTTACTCATGCTGGGAAACATCCATGGTAAAGTCAATATTAGCATGAATTTAAATTTCCATCACAACGAAATATTTGTCATAACGGAATTTGAATCCTCAGGAAATAATGAACCGGCATGTTCAGGCTGGAAAAACTATCAGTTCCCCGGCAGAAGTTCAAGACATGTTGACCATCAGGAAATGAATCATTTAAAAGATATCTAAAAACATCTTGTTCGGCCATTAGGCAGATTTATCTGCCTTCAGCATGTGCAGCCTTAACAGAACAGCACCAGATAAACATGGGATATAACCAATAATAACCTGGTGTGAACATCCTTTCACAGTTTATGTAATATTGACATGGGTGGTACCTTCTTTATGTGGGAGCTGGCTAAAGGCCTTGGGAAATGTTGTTCTGGCAAGAAAGACAACAGTGTTGCTGATGGTAAGAGATGCAGAATGTACAAGGCTTGTGAACCAAAATCCAAACGACAGTTTTAACTAACTTCCACTCTTTGTCTTTCAATCTAGCAAGTAGGAAATTAGACACCTGTGTTCATGTGTTGTCACAAATCCTGGACATCCTGGTGATAGCGCTGAGGTCTTCCAACAAACAACAACAACATTTGCAGGTGCCCCTCAGAAACAGATTTCAGGGACCATCTCAAAGATAATATATCTTCATTAATACGGACCATTTTTCTACTCAGACGACAAAGTCGTCCTAACAGTAGCCGGGCCTATAATTGGGACATTAGGCATCTCAGTCGTTACTATTTGGTTCAGAGATTATCTTTCCCAAAACAGGTCAGTAGACAACTTTTGTGAATGATTTCTGAAACAAATAATTTGAAAGCAAGCGTTACTTAGTTTCCAATAGTTACCAACTTTGAAAATTAGAAGCGGGGTAATGTTGACTTAGTTATACAAATTGTCATAAAAAGACACATTTAAGAAACTGTAGTAAACAGACTTGGTGAAAAGGGAAAAAGACTGTTCCAAAACTTTTAATTCTATCCCCTCTTGTGAAAGTTTGAGTGGGCGGAAATAAAATTAAAAAATGCTGGTTTGACCACCAGTATACCATTGAGTGAGTGATCGAGTGTGTGAGTGAGAGAGTGAGTGAGTGAGTGAGTGAGTGAGTGAGTGAGTGGGTGGATGGGTGGGTGAGTGAGTGAGTGAGTGACTAAGTGAGCAAGTTTGGTTTAACACCACTTTTGAACAGTATTCCAGTTACATCACAGCATACAACCTTACTGTATCTCACCCAATTGCAACCTAAACCTGCACCCTTCAACACCTTTCTCTATATAAGGAAACACCCTCAGACCAGGAAACAGACCACAAATTTCAAGCCTCAAAATCATGATCCAATCTACTCCAAGACAGAACCTGATCTGACCAATCAGCTGCCTCGATGGCCACCTGGTGAGAAGTAATTGATGCAGTCTCTGATGCTCCAGCTAGAATACCACACATCCATCCAGTCTTCACCACCAGCAGGCCATCTGTCCATCATCGTCTGGGCAGCCCAGTGATAGAATGGCTGTCTTCTTGGTCAATGCTAATCCCTTTCCGCTTCAGTCAACAGTAGTCTTATAAGATTACTGCCTGTTGCACGGCAACAAAAATATATCCTTCAAAAGAATCAGCCCCTTTGCACTCTTTGAAATCTCTTACATATTCTTGTATAATGTCACTGCCAAAATATATCCTTCAAAAGATTCTGCCCCTTATAACCCTTTGAAATCCCTTACATATTCTTATACAGTGTTACTGCCAGTTGCATGGCAACAAATTAAATCCTACATGAAATTGCCCTTTTTTCATTCATTGAAATCCCATGCTGGTCCCGTTAAACTTTACTCCCTGATGCATGACAAGAACAATAAACATAACCGAATACCCTTTTCAGTTCCTGCAAGTTATTTGTCATTTTTTTTTATTCTACATTATTTTATCCTACCGTATTCGACGTAATAAGCGCCCCGCTCTAATAAGCGCCCACAGCGATATTTGCTAATATATTGGCTAGTGAACAATCCCAATTAACACCCCTTCTGATTGATCAATGTACACAAGACTTATTTATTCGCGTATAATACGCACTCGTGTGTTATATGCACCCTTAATTATGGGCAATTAAATTCTGGAAAAATATATCTGTCGTATATAAACATTTCAGGCTGTCAGCATAAACCACAAAATTAATCCTTTAACTCTGTTTTTTTCACCAAAATAATATTCTAATAAGAGCCCCCTATATCTAATTTTGAGAGCGCTCCGGCGCTTATTACGTCGGATACGGTAATTGTAATTTCCTTTTCAGTTCCTTGAAAGTCCATATTGTTGTAACTGTTACAACACCCTTGCTTTTAGTCTGTCATACAGACCCTGATACAAATATATATATCAAATACAGCCCATGCAAGTCTATAATGTTTGGCAAGTCTAGATTACTGCAGTATCAGTATCTGAAAATGAAGAGAGTCTCTGGGCTCCCTTTTGTTTTATTTTTATTGAGATAATTGAACAACTGTTTTTTTTACAATTACTACAAGAAATTAGTCTAAGGAACCTGCTTTGCGAAATAAAATATACTTTGAATGCAATCACCAGCTACACACGACCAAATCCATCAGTTAGACTTCCATTACAGCACTGATCAGTGTCACCCTTGGCTACTTCCTTGTTGCATAGTGAGTTTCATAATGTTCAACGTACAGAGTGACACCATACATGAACCATTCTCTAGTCTCTCTTACAGACCTCAGAGTATGTATTTAATAACACATTCATCACCATTGCAGTCCCATCCCCTCCACAGCTCTATCAGCCGATACTCATCCCCTTCTCAACTCTAGCAGCCGATACTCATCCCCTTCTCAGCTCTAGCAGCCGATACTCATCCCCTTCTCAGCTCGAGCAGCCTCTACTCAACCCCTTCTCAGCTCTAGCAGCCGATACTCATCCCCTTCTCAGCTCTAGCAGCCGATACTCATCCCCTTCTCAGCTCTAGCAACCGATACTCATCCCCTTCTTAGCTCTAGCAGCCGATACTCATCCCCTTCTCAGCTCTAGCAGCCGATACTCATCCCCTTCTCAACTCTAGCAGCCTGTAGTATCCCCTTCTCAACACCCCCCCCCCCCCCCCCCCCCCCCGGCCCCTTCACACACCACCACCAACCCTCTGGGCTGGACTCCTCCTCCCACCCCACCCCCCTTTGCTCGCTCCCACTCCCTGACCCTACTAGGTGCTCCTTGCTACCCCTGGGGGTGCGCACACCTCATCATGAGAGACCCACCTTCCCCACCCATACAGCTCCGGTATTGCCATCCCCTCCCCCCAAAACCGTCCCTTCCTACCCCTCCATGCCCCTGAAAGACTCTGAGTGTGTACACAAGATCCCTAGGGAGGTAATACAAGATGGAGATGCTGGTGCTCAAAACACTTCCAAATGACTCCATGTTGACCTTGATTGCTGACCTTGATTGCTGACCTTGATGTGTCATGGTCACCTTACAGCCTACAGGAGGATCACATCAGCTGATTGAGCCCCTCCATTGACCCCTGCCATGATCCTCCACACCAGGATCCCAAACCTAATTATTTCTGACCCGTGGGCTTCTCGTTAACAGATTGAACAGAACAGTAAAACTGCAATTCAGGAGATTACATGATCAGCTTCAGCATGTAAATTATCAATGATATATCAATATCTTTCTTTTATTGCATTAGCCCCAGTCACGGCATAAATGCTGATGATACTATGTAACAATTCTGAAACAATCACATTCATAGATATATGACTTGTACACCAACAGATTCATTTTTCACATGGTCAAATTTCAAAACAAAATTCATTTTATCATTGGAAACAAAGAAATGGACTCTGATCTTAGTCCAGACAAGATAATTGGTTATCCCTGTGCTAAACACCTTTCATTATTATAAGTTGACAGGTGAATATTCTCACAATACATTCGTGGACAAGAACCTATCATTGAATCAAAACCTTTTTGTTTGATTGTTTGTTTGTTTTTTTATGCTGCACTCTGCAATATTTCAGCTATATGACGACGGTGTGTAAATACTGGAGTCTGGACCAGACAATCCTGTGATTGACATCCTGAGCTTCGAGCTATGCAGTTGGGTTGCGATGACATGGATCAATCAAATTAGCAAGCCTGACCACCCGATCCTGTTAGTCACCTCTTATGACAAGCATAGTCACCTCTGACAAACATGGGTTGCTGAAGATCAATTCTAACCCTGATCTTCACGTATCACATGCAAGAGGAAAGTCAAATGGGTTTTAATGTTGCGTCCAACATTATTGCACTTAGTCTGCGATGTGCATTATGAATCAAAGCAATAATGTAGACCACCATGGCCGTGACAGATTAACTATACTCATATGGAAACATCAGTGTTCTTAACATCCTTTGAGTAGTACACATCCTTTGGTAACATTTGATCAGGGAAGGTACAAGACTCAAATTTTATCATTTTTCCAAAAAAGCACCACCTCTGTGGTCTAATGGGCGGAGCATGTGCCTTGAAAGCTGAACATCGGTGGTTTCAATCCCCTGGCCGTTCAGAACCAAAAGACGTTAAAAGATGGATGAAACAAGGCCTGGTTGGCTCGGAGTCAGTACACTGTGTCTGAGTTGGCTATCCATGTTAAACTGTGGTATCTCAGTGCTCCAGCACTATCAAACCGGCTGAAGTCCAGACCAATATGAGCAGACATACACACATCGTAATGTACGTAATTAATCTTCTTAATGATACCCTAAACCCATTTCACCTCACCTCATGTTGCAAAAGAGGTTTTAACAGTACATGAAGTAAGCACTATTAAACCTTATTTACATATTTATCACAAGTTATTACAGATACACCTCGTATCATGACTAGTCTCAGTGGGTGAATTTGTTTCCTCGGCAGACAGAGTGGCTACGAGGGAACACAGGAAGTGGCAGCCTGACTTATACTTCTGGTGATATTCAGGATGTCAACACGGAGATAAAGATGATAAGAACTCTCTGAATCAGTGCCATCACCGAGGCTACACATGGGGACGAAACCTAGGACAAGCAAGAGGACGCAGCACCACTGTGCCAACAAACACTGAAACTGTCTTAAGGAAAACATGAAAGAGTTGATTGGTAAATAAACACATATCTATATACAGTATATACTTGACTGAACATATATCCTGACTGGTCACATTTATTCTGTATACTATATACATATAATCGATGATTTTCAGACCGCCGTCATACTGCTGGACTATTGCTAATTGCGGCGTCAAATAAAAAAAACGAACCAAAAAAACATCCTATATCATCTATACAGGTTATAATCATATATCTGACCAGATATAGAGTTAATTCCTAACTGGTCATTTATCCTGACAAGTGATATACAGCTTAAAGGGGCACTGATCTAACGCCATTCCCCGGACTGGTTGTTGCCTTTGTTATTGTTTTTTCCCCCGTGAGTACCCGGATGATACGCAACGCAACTGAGTGTGACCAGAGACTGGGCTACCGTCTGCAAGAACAGCTAAATAAACTTGGAGGCTGGAGGCAATATTTGTTTTACGCATTTTTGCAGAAACACTGAATGGTTAACTGTGATCTATAAAGATTCGACAAAGGGCGCATGTTTATTAATTTCTTCAGCCTAAACAAACAGACAAAAAGAACGGCGGAGCTCATCGGAAGTCGTCATTTGGAAATACCCCAGATGGTTATAGTTTAATACTAAAAAAAAGTATCCATGCAGTGAAAGCATTTTCGGATTTCGGATTGCGTTGATAATACGATTACTACTCCCTTGTTTTCATCCACGTTTTTTCGTATAACCTTACACTTGTGTATTTGTCGTCATTCACTTGATGCTCAGTTAATGAATTTATTACAGGTACAATTAGTGGTAGCACCACTTAGATTACTTGACAAAGGTTCTCATTTGGCATTTATTTGTGTCTGGGGTAATTATTCAATCTAAATCCATGTTTGAAGTGAGGTGAAATGTGCGTTATGTAATAAGCACGTGGCAGCCCAGCAAGAGATGAATGATCAGTTCCTAGTCATCAAAGGATTAACAGAAAATATGTTGATTGATTAATCACTGTTATCTTGCACAGTGGATATGTCAAAAGTGAGTGTTTACATGTCTAGGTTTACTAAAACAACGGGAATACACTCATATCATGGCGTGAAGTGCTGATGTAAAAACAACATACTTTGTTCAAAGGGTTAACTGATAATACGTTGATTGGTTGCTCATTGTTATCAAACTCAATGGATTTTTTAGGAACCGTGGACGTAATGAAAATAGTTGTCACGTGGCCTTTCTCAGCCAACCCTTGAGACTTGACACCTGTGTGAAACACCAGACACAATCCAAGTGATCAGTTGAGAAACGAACACTGGTTATAATATCCCGAAACGATATATATCTTTTAGAATATTTGACAGTTACAGAGACACGTGACATCGAATAACTTATTTTGTATAGCTGCAGACGAGTGGGATATTATTCCTTTGTGTGGATATTCACGGATACATTCCTCGAACAAGGAAGCTGTCTATTTATACACATAAATTTGGTAAGTTGTAATCATGTCATTTGCATTTTGTTTTCCTTCATTTGAACCGATTCGTTCTTGTTTCTCTACGTCTTGGTTGGGAAATTCTTCAATGCGCTATAGACGTTGTTTTCACAGGTCATTTCCTTTGTAAGCGTGTATAGATTACCGTCAATTTGTAAAATGTGATTCTCTCAGGCAATTTATAAAATGTGTAAATATTTCAGTCATTTTGACTAAAAAATCTGTCCAGATTGATTAAGACGATCAAAAGGGCCTACAAACATCACAACAGATTATTATGTAGGGTTAGAAGCCAAACAACATAGAAATGTACTTTTCAACGTAACATTTTCAGTCTCTTGGTGATGACATTAAACATCAAAATGTTTGGAATTCGTTATCATAATAATACAGATGGAAATGTTTTTCAGTCACTTTGTAAAACAACTGAATATGTAGACGTTTAATAAATATGTTACATATTTTGACAGTAAAAAAATATAAACACTATAAAAAAAGCAATGATCAGGTGAAATATTTACTTTGTGTTGCAAGTCAAAATAGTGTAAACGAAAATCACAAAATTACCAAGCAAGTGACTTATCAAAACTTCGTCACCATTACCGATGCTACCCACAAAGATACCTACATTTCCTTATTATCTCGAAAATTGTATTTCATTTTGTTGATCAATGTAACCATACGCTCTTATTACTATCGGTATCCATAAAAGTGACTATTGCGCTTACGAATGGCGCAACAGAGGTCGCGAGCTAGTCTAGATTTCTGCTCTACATCCGGGTACTCACTGGGAAAAAAAAATAACAAAGGCAACAACCAGTCCCGGGGAATTGTGTTAGATCAGTGCCCCTTTAATCTAGACTGAACATATATCCTGGCCAGTCATATATACAGTTTATAATCTGGCCAGGACATACATGTGTTATATCCTAGCTTCAACCGTGCAGCAGCACCCCCCTTCCCACCTCCCTCCCTCCCCCTTCCTGTATGTGGCCACATGCTGTCAAGTATTTAGCTACAAATATAGCCACACTTCCCTCCCAACGCTGGTTAATGCTTACAGTAAAGACGCCATGTGTGTGTACTACTAACATATGCCTTCAGTCTCTAACACCTTCCCACCGCAAGTGCTATTTTCAAGTTCATTCAATATCAAAGACCCAATTCCTTGAAACAAATTACATAAGAAATATTGTAAATTAAACTTTGAAGGAGTTGTGTTGCTGATTCCTGTTTGCTAGTTCTACAGAAACTGCTTCAGAAAGATATTTCCCTTTTTTCACATTTTCACTTTTGTAACATTCCGATTGCCAATTTATGACAATTATGTCTTGTAGTATGTGAAACAGTGCCCCCTGGTGGTATTGTAATATCCATGAACAGTCTGACCTTGATTAATCGTGATCTGGTTCAACTGCATTCCTTAGACCCAGTGGCACTAGTTACGTACACACTACAGTGCTAAGAACTGACCTTTGTGTGTTATTTACAACAGCGTTTTATTTGACATTACCTACTTGTCAAGAATGCACTAAAGAGCAGGCTACACATCACCATGGTTACCGTTTCTGGTTCCCCTTGGAGTGGAGTTCCCCCCTCCGCCTTCAGCAGGGTGTACCGATATTTGATACCTTCTCTACGACTATAAGGGAGCCATCTCCCTTTGATGGTCATTTAACACCCCTATATTCAGAAAACAAACATGCATGCATACATACATACATACATGCATGCATTCATGCATGCATGCATGCATACATACATACATACATACATACATACATACATACATACATACATACATACATACATACATACATACATACATACATACATACATACATACATACATACATACATATTTTGTAAATCCATATTAGGTGTCAACAAAACAACACATAACTGGGCATGCTCTACATGTTCAATCATTGATAACGAAAAACATTACTTACTTCACTGTATTAAACACACTCGAGAAAGAAATATACTCTTTGAAAAATTATCTAGACAAAAGGTAAATGTAAATGTCCACAGTCATGAAGATAAATTATTTCAATACATCCTGTCAAATAATGAAGCAGTCAATATCAACTGCATTTGTTTCCACATCTATAATTTCAAACAATAAATACCCCTCCATAATCAACCGTTGACATTTCATGTATAAAAAAAATATCATCACATCATATAATATTGATTATTTTGTTTATGTCTACAGAAATGTAAATTATGTATGTCTGTATATATGTTTATATGGATCATAATATCTTGTCTTTCAAAATTGCATCTGTCCAGTAATGGAACGATTCTGCAATAAATATTATCTTATTATCTTATCTTACATACATACATACATACATACATACATACATACAGACAGACAGACAGACAGACAGACAGACAGACAGACAGTCTGACCCTCATGACATGAAACACACACACACACACACACACACACACACACACACACACACACACACACACACACACTTTCACCACTGTTTTGCCATTCATACGTAACACGTTTCAATTTTTTGTAGTAGATAATCTGTAATATAAACATACAGAATTCTGTCTCGTTAGTTACTAATTACTTTTACAATATTTCACCTTTTTTTATCCTCCAAGTAAACAGGTGCATTTATCATGCTATTTTAAATTGCTGCTTGAAGTTTTAAAACAAACTACACATATTTCTTCAACGTATTTTAAAAATAAAAAATATTTGAAATGTGAGAGGTGGAAGGTGACACAGTAAGTGCTGCAAGCAGGGGTGAACTACGATCATCATGACGTATATGTCAAAGGTACAAACAGGGGCAGCGTAATAGGACATAGGGCGTGATAACAGCCCCAGAGGGGAAAACATTATTACAAACAGTTGTCTGTGGGGCAAGTACTAACACATTGCTTCACATGGTCTACCAGGGCTCTGTTAGCCAGTGTTATACCATGTTTCTCTTATATACTGATATACAGTGTAAAACCATGTTTCTCATATATATATACAGATATACAGTGTAAACCTATGTTTCTCTTATAAACGGATATACAGTGTAAAACCATGTTTCTCATATATATACAGATATACAGTGTAAAACCATGTTTCTCTTATATAAACCATGTTTCTCATATATATACAGATATACAGTGTAAAACCATGTTTCTCCTATATACGGATATACAGTGTAAAACCATGTTTCTCTTATATACGGATATACAGTGTAAAACCATGTACAATGTACAACTAAATGATGAAACAAAGGGAATACAATGTACAACTAAATGATGAAACAATGGGAATACAATGTACAACTAAATGAGGAAACAATGGGAATACAATGTACAACTAAATGAGGAAACAATGGGAATACAATGTACAACTAAATGAGGAAACAATGGGAATACAATGTACAACTATATGATGAAACGATGGGAATACAATGTACAACTAAATGATGAAACAATGGGAATACAATGTACAACTAAATGATGAAACAATGACATGATCACACTGTTGTGACCCCTACACTGTCAACAATGACACCCTACTGGTCATACTATACTGTTGGACTGAATTGTTACACCCAGATTTCTTACACTTTCTGAATGTCATAAAACAGTTGTACCAGTTTTCTCCTTTGTTCTAGAGGCTGAGGCTGAGGCTGTGCCCTGTGCCACATGACATGACCTGAGGACCTGTAACAGGACCTGTGACCCGAGATTCCTCTTCAGAGGAAAACCGCAGATGTAACTGGATTCAGTGTTCACGGTCTGTTTTCACAACCGCGCTTAAACCAGAAGTAAAGTTGGGGAAGTTGTAGAAACTCCACCCTGGCTACAGAAATAGAAGACGCCCAGGAGGGATGACAGTCTACCATATATCTTCTAATTAACGTCAACTATGTTACACAAATCTTGAAGGGACTCTTCCCCCTGTGTAAAATACATAACTTCCAATTTTCCACCCAATATAATATGAACATTACTAAATGTTATTAAGAATAATTGTTCATCATTTTATGAATACTTTTGAACATCTTATCAATCTGATGTTTGTTTGTTTGTTGTTTATTGGCGTACTCAGGATTATTCCAGCTATACGACAGCGGTCTGTAAAAAATCAAGTCAAAACCAAACAATCCAGTGATCTGATGTACTCTCTAAGTGGTCACATGAAATTTATGTGGTAAAGATTTCTGTTGAGTTTAGAAAATGGTCCACAGAGGATTGTACACAATCACTGCCCAGATTTATCACCTGAAGAACGTGTCCATTAGAGGAAATGGTTGCCATGGGGATGACTGCTGTAGGAGGCAGTTAACCATGTCTGTTAAGGTTTAGTAAGTTTCCATTCATGTAAGTGGAATTAAAGGAACCAAACCGAAATTAGATATACTTTTAAAATTGTTGAAAAACATATATTCAATCGAGAAATTTATTGCTATAAAAAAGGATGACAAAAGTAACTTTAATAGAAAATGGTTACCTTTATTCTCAGCATTTGATTCATAGCTCTCTGTTGATACATGATATGTTTGAGTCTGACTGTGTGTTGCAACCGTGTTGGTTTGAAATAGGACAATGTTTGTTTCCAACCCTTTAATTTTCTAAAGAGTGTATTGTGCCATTCTATGCAATCCGAAATATGTCTTTGACGGAATACTGTATTAATCTACAACTCTGGGAACAATAAAAACGTTTATAAAAAAAAGAAGTTTCCATTTTAAATAGTGACGACCATGTGCAGACACACACACACACACACACACACACACACACTTTGACAAGGCAGTTGCACAAATAAGCATTAAAGCAGCTTGGTATTACAGCAATATGAAGTCTTAGGCCTTCAGTCTTCCGAAGAAGGCACAACTATATGTCTCACGCAATTGGGATCGATGACATGCAGCAACCAAGTTGGTGAGCCTGACCACCCGATCCCGTTAGTCTCCTCTTACGACAAGCATTGTCGCCTTATACAGCAAGCATGGGTTGCTGAAGACCTATTCTAACCCAGATATTCACAGGTACAATACTACAGTCAATACTACAGTTTATACTACAGTCAGGGCAGCAGGAACCATGGACTTGTACCAAGTTGGGACTGAACCTAAGAGATTAAAAGAGGACTTGGTTCATGTAAATTTGCAAGTTTGATTAAACTCAAATGCGAGTTGACTCGTCTTACTCAGGTCTTATGACATCGATAAATCCAGTAGTGTATAATCGCCTGCATTACACAGACACAATCTGTAACTTGTTAACAAGACTGGAAAATACCTTCAGATCATCCCCCTAACCAGATGACCTGCAATATCCAACTGCCCTTTTGATAAGTCAGTAGCCTTGCTACAAGGCTGTATTGAAAGAAAAGTCCATGGATGTGTAGTAATTTTATCTTTTATTGGCATTAGATCTGTGCACAGTACTGAGGACTCCAGACTCTTATCATCTTCCTGAGGCAAGTGAGTTAACTGACTGTCAAATTCCAGTTTCCACCCTTGCCAAGCTAGGCTGGTATTATGGAGTTACATTTTGGCTGGCCTAATGAGTCTGTGCATAGTCCAATAAAAATCGCGCAATGAAATCGAAATCCGGTTCGTAAACTTACGTGCAGATTTCGGTCAATTGTAGGATTTGCAAAGCATATGTACCGCCCATTCGTTGTCAACAGATATTTTACAAATCTTTTCATGTTTTTAATCAAGGTGCTCACGTGATTTGATGCACTTCGCGATGTAAGACCTGTTTTATCCCAATATAGATCTTCGTTATCAATCAGATTGTCTTGACTGGGTGCTGCCATTTTGTTTGAAGCAAATGCAAGTGATACGTGAGGTGGAATCTGATTGGTCCATAGGAGAGGCTTAGAAGGGACATAACTAATATCCACTGGTGGTGCTACGATCGAGCCCAGGAATTCCAGCCTAGTTCGGCAAGGGTGGGAACTGGACTTTTAGAGGCAGTTTACTCTCTTGCCTCGGGAAGATGGACTCTTATAGGGACAATATGTTCTTATTATTTACATAATCTAGAAATTATGATATAAACTAATAATTATTACCTTAGAGATTGTGAAAGTCTATCAAGTGAGATGCAGTATTGTCCACAGATGCTGCAAGGATTAACCCAAAGGGCTGTGATTTACACAGGTGCATTCACTGCAACCTCTACGGTACAGGAAACAGGAGGTCCCAGTTCAACCCAGGACGTATATAACCTCGTGACTCAAGTCTGCCTTTAGATATGCTATATATTTTGGTAGTAATATTCTATATTGACGCCACTGAGGACGGCTTGCCCAACCCAATGTATGTAAACACATTAAATCCAAGTTTTAGATAGTTGAGCTGTTGTATCAGTGTAATTCCCACTTGAGATCACCATAGAATAATTTGGTTCAACCCAGTTGAACATATTGATGGTGTTGTTGCAGTCTGACATTCAGACACAGGGGCTACACAGTCGGTAATGTAGCTCTAGGGACCAGTCATTTGGGAAAATGGGTAGGGAGGGGCAATTGATCTTTTTGTTCATGAGTGTACTGGTACTAAAACATAAAATCTTCCTCAAAAGTATGTTATTTGTAAAGACCCCTAAACCCTCAAAAGAAAAGAACATTTTGTTTGTTAAAAATTCCAAAGTATATTCTATCATGTCGTGATGATAGCATGACAATAGGTCATGGGTTATTTGACATGTTTAACGGCACTTCTTCTTCCATCCAATAATTTGTAAAATATATAATTTCATTTTTTTAGCAATATGTGTATTTTTGTCAGATGTGATGAAGAGTGTCAGTAGGAGTTCCTGGCGTGCCCAAGGGACAAAACTCTGCACAGTGAAGTGCGGCAACTTAGACGACCGGGCCATCCATGCCCCCTAATGTCTACAAACATGATCCAGTATCTTAACTATGAAGGGACTAATTTGTCAATATCTGCCCATAATGTATATAAAACTTGAGTCTGATGTCGCAAAAGAATTTTGTCTTCACTTATACTTGTGTCGTATTACTTATACTTGTGTCGTATTACTTATACTTGTGTCATATTACTTATACTTGTGTCGTATTACTTTGAAGTCATATAACACATCCCAAATGCAAATTGGGATTTTGGATCCCTTTTGGATCCCTTTTGGATCCCTACTTTATGCCTCGGCTCCTTGAATTTCTAATTGGCTCCTTTAAAAAAGTTTTAAGGAGCCAGGTGGCTCCTTGGATAAAAAGTTTGAGGCTTGACATCATCAAACCATCGTAACAAGGCTGAAAGGAAAACAAGTGGATGAGTAGACTTTCGATGGAAACAGAAATTCGTAACTTACCACAATGACTCCATTTTGTCCCGAGCTCCGTACAGTGGCTCCAAACCACTGGTTAGACTTGTCGTCTATCTCTCTATAGTCTTGGGTCCTTGGTACATATTTTAAATTATTTCCTGAAAAAGCAAACAGAAAAATGTCAAAAATGTAAATAATGGTAATATATAATCACAGATAACAAATATAATATCAAACGTAGACATTGTCTCATTGGTTTTCAAAACATACTTGAACAGGGAGAAACTACAGTCTTGTCGTCAGGGACTGCCTCTGTGGTCTAGTGGTAGAGCATCCGCCCAGAGAGCTGAAGGCCCGGGGTTTCGATCCCTGGCCGCGTCATACCAAAAGACGTTAAAAGATGGTACTTGTTGTTACCCTGTCTGGCGCTCAGCATTAAGGGGTTAAAGCAAGGACTGGTCGGCTCGGAGTCAGTATACTGTGTCTGAGTGGGGTATTCATGTTAAACTGCGGCATGGTATCTCAGTGAGCTAGCACTATAAATCGGCATCAGTCCGGAGTAGTACAAGCAGACAAGCAGCCACACAAAGACACACACGTACATGCACGTCGCTATGTAAGTGCAATAATCTTGGACGCGACATTAAACCCAATTTCACATTACCTCACCTTGTCATCAGGTCTGTACACTGGAATAAGGGATTTAACTACAATTCCAACATAGTAGCCCTTGGCAAGCAAATTTGGAAAATAATTGTTACTTTGCGTAACATTGAGATATTTCTTATAGTTCATATTTTTAAAATTCAGAGTTATTTTAACTTGAATGCAATAATGAAAAAGTAGGCTTTAAAAACACTTCCTTTTAACTGGTCCGGTTATCAGAGAGATACATACAGCGCCTCTACCAAGCCATAACACGAGATGCAATTACATGAATAGGGGAAGTTATTCCTTACCATCTGGGAATTTTAACTGACACTGGCTGTAGATGTGGGGACTTCTAGATAATTCTAGATAAATACCTGCATATAACTGACTCATACCAGGACCCAACCAAGCCCATATCAAACCAAGATGAAGGACACATGATATTGTCAGGAATGAATAGAAATAAATTCTGAAGCTTTTGAAGAAGGTTGAAGCAAAAACACAATAAAGTTCAATATAAGTGACCTTCTGATCAGAGGTCGGACTCCTTGTCCACATGACCAAAGAGGTTAACCCCGTCAGCAAGATGACAAGGTAAGGATGTCATCTGTGGGATAACTCCATGCCCTGCTACATAAGCATTTACTTAATCAAAAACAGGATGTAAACCTTTTTTAAGGTTTATTTTTTCAATATTTCGTGTTGGTATATTCATAAAACAAGATCTTAATCAATCTGGCCTAAGATCGATGTATTGTAGACTCACTTACCACTTTCGTCAAAAGGAATTTCATGACAATAGTTTTTCCTATTGGTGGTACACCTGTAAACTGCTCCACCCTTTGTAATTCCTGGCTGCGAGGTCTGGGCCTTGGGCGCTCCAATCAGCAGCCTGAAAAAGCATGTTAGAGTTACCATCTTGAACACAGCGGACAGCTTCGACATAACAGTGGCGGTGGCCTACATTCTGACCCTAAACAACAAGGAGTCTTGCTTTCCAGAAGTTGCATCTTCCCGAGGCAAGGGGGTTAACTGACTATAAAATCCAGTTTCCACAGGCAAAGGGGTTAACTGACTATAAAAGTCCAGTTTCCACAGACAAGGGGGTTAACTGACTATAAAACTCAAGTTTCCACAGGCAAGGGGGTTAACTGACTATAAATGTCCAGTTTCCGCAGGCAAGGGGATTAACTGACTATAAAAGTCCAGTTTCCACAGACAAGGGGGTTAACTGACTATAAAACTCAAGTTTCCACAGGCAAGGGGGTTAACTGACTATAAATGTCCAGTTTCCGCAGGCAAGGGGGTTAACTGACTATAAAAGTCCAGTTTCCACAGACAAGGGGGTTAACTGACTATAAAAGTCCAGTTTCCACAGGCAAGGGGATTAACTGACTATAAAAGTCCTGTTTCCACAGGCAAGGGGGTTAACTGACTATAAAAGTCCAGTTTCCACAGGCAAGGGGGTTAACTGACTATAAAACTCCAGTTTCCACAGGCAAGGGGGTTAACTGACTATAAAAGTCCAGTTTCCACTGGTAAGGGGGTTAACTGACTATAAATGTCCAGTTTCCACCCTTGCCGAACTAGGCTGGAATTATGGAGTTATATCAGTCAAGTGTTACCACAAAGTGACTTTACTCTTATCATGATTAGCTGCGTGTGATTTGCAAACTTTTCACGCGAATCCTGCAAAGACAAATGGTGCATCTCAAGTCATGGATCTATGACCTCACATGTGATGCATTCATGAGCGTCAGTTCACACAACAGACCAGTATGTTCGCTTGAGCATCCAACCAATCTAATATCTCTTGAATAGGAGTAAGTCTTCATATATTAACCAACATGTAAGGTATTCACTTTTCTTTTGGTGGTTAGTATATAAAGCCTTTTGGGCTTTTTAACACGAAGAGGGTTTTAGGGGGAGATGAAATTCCTGGTATCCATGCTTGTCATACGACCAGACTTGACTTACGATTGGCTGGTTACAGCGTGTTTATAGGTTCCCAGAATCCATGCTTGTCATACGACCAGACAAGACTTACGATTGGTTGGTTACAGTGTGTGAATAGGTTCCCAGAACCCATGTTTGTCATATGACTATACTTACGATTGGTTGGTTACAGTGTGTGAATAGGTTCCCAGAACCCATGTTTGTCATATGACTAGACTTAAGATTGGTTGGTTAGGGTAGGACTTGGTTGCATGTCATCACTTCCGCTGTCAATCAATGGTTTGCCTGGCCAGACTCGAACTAGGGAGATAGACCTGGAATATTGCCGACAATGGACTGTGGACTGGTGTACAGAAGCATTCAGTCACTATAGGGATGAGTGTATTACTGAATTGTGCACGTGTAAGTTAAAATACTACTATCCTTACCACTGCTTGCTTTCAGCCTATGGGGATTCCAGGTTAAAACTGGGTGCCGTTGTACAAAGCGATCTTAGCGCTAAGGTGATTGTAACACCAATACCTTAACTTATGATAGTCGAAGCGCTCAGGTTGTTTTGAACAAGGGCACCCAGGTTGACAGCAAGCTAATCTGGTCGCAAGAGTCGACTCATGGACCAGGTGGTCAGACGGGCAGGTGGTCAGGTGGTCATCCCACCCTGACGGCATGGATCATTGCCCATATGAATTTTTAATTACTTACAGACCGCTGTCATACAGCAGAATGCGGCATAAATCAAGACACTAAGCTTGTTTTCATATTTTATGGCCTTTCTTTGTAATCTGGTACAGCAGGGTTCAACCAGACGACAGAATTAACATCTCACAAACTTTACGCAACGTTAATAAATCAGTAGTCTCAAAACAAATTGAATTCAACTTTCCATGTCAATCGCAGTTAAATAATCTTAAATTCAAAACATATTAAATAATCTTAAATTCAAATATATTAGTGAACACTTTGTCTTTCGACGTTTCGGTTAGTTTTTTTAAACGTGTCAAATCCTATGAAAACATTCTAGCCCATCCATCATCCACATTAGGTCATTGTTCTAGTTCTCGACTGTACAAGATCCAGATTTTTGTCAATCATTCACATATTTGGTAAACCCTAAGTACACAAGCCTGACAGAGTCCCTGTGTAATTGGGTACATGTCAGGCAATGCATGACACAGCCACCATCACAAACAAACCCTTCATACTTCCCCTGTTTTCACATGTGCTGTGCAGCCAATAAATTAGTGGTCGCACAACGCTTGGAGAAATATTAGCTGGGTTGGGTCATATTCTGAAGGGCTTCCTAGACCAAACCTTTTCCTTTATTTGAAGCTTTGTGTTTTATGTTCCCTTCTCAATCAGCTTCACCCAGCTTTTTCTTGATTGTCATTTATAAATTATTTCCGAAAAGTTTCCGACTTGATGAAAGCAGGTCATCTGAGTATGCACTCATGGAAACAAGATGTTGCCCTGGTGTCGCAGTGAAAGGCACTTCAAACAAGCTGTATAATAACTACAGTGTTCCTGTATCACAAGAATATGCAACGTTGGGAAAATCAGTGATTATTCCACTCATCATTATTAATTCAATTTTTATCATCATCATCATCATCATCATCATTATTTATAATAATATAAGTTTTTATTCCATCATACTCCTTTGTCTCGAGATGTTTTTATTCAGAATCCCTAATATCATTATCATTAATATCATTATTATCGTTATTATAATTGTTCTTTTTTTCTTTTTTAATATTATTATTATTATTATTATCATTATTATCATTAGTAGTAGAATTATTATTATTATTATTATTATCATTATTATTATTATTATTAATCCTTTATTAAGTTGATGTTATCTATCTAGACATCTATATATTCTGTCACTCTCAAAACATATTCTGGACACATATCAACTTGTCCATCCCTGAAAATTAATAAATTACATAATTGTATTATTGACATTTGAACTACATAACACACATCTCTTTGAGATTTTTTTTGAAATGGTGTATATTTAATCAAATTCAACTGAGACCGACATGACATCCGTTATTAAATGCCCATACCATAACACTTGTGTATACGCCTATATATTCTATGCATTCCAATCGACAATGCCTATCAGGAAATGACAGGTGCGTGCCGTAAATACGCAAAAACGGGCCCTTTCCACCACATCCAACTTAACGTGTCTGTGACGTCAGACAACAACGGACACAGCACTTCGCAGTAAAACCCAGCACTCCTATGCATGGCTTTGTCGTCAAGCTCCTTACACTGGCGTTCTGTCATCCGTGAATGCACATGTCTGACATAAAATGTCCGAATGCTTCTGTCAAGTCATTTGTAATAACTATCTCATGACCTTTCCTGATTTCATAAAGCGTAATTTCATTAAATCCCCGATATGGGGTTTATTTTTGTCATTCCATGACGATTCATTGACAAACTCCACGCATGCCCATCGCTGTTCATATGAAAGTGGGAAGTTAAAAAGTACGTTCACTCGAGCGTGTTAGATAATGAAACATTGCACAACGCTATTTGTTCAGATCCGTCCAAATAAGGAGATTACCCGTGTCGCTTGTTAAAGGTAGTTTAATCACACTCTCTTTTTAAGCCACGGAACAATGTCTGTGTGCACATTTCATCCTACCAGACATGACCTAACGCAAAAGGTAGGGTTTCCCTTCTGCGGTTTCCGCCGTGAGTAAGCCCACAACACACCCGCTGATGACAATACCTTCACCGAACATATTTTCTACGTGGCGAATTACGATATTTTAGGTGTGATCGAACGTCATTTTTGTTTTCCGTTTGTACGTGAATCACGTCTAACCGAAATAGACCGCCTCTTCGAACAGGTGTCTTATATGTCCATGATATCATGCCCGGATTAGCATGCGAGAACATAACATAGTCCTTAAATAAACACTACATTACCGAATGAATCTACCGCCCGCACACATAAATCGTGCATTATTACTAGATACGTCATTTCCAAGACCAGCCATACAGTGATATATAGACACATAGATATAATTGATATATATTAACGTAAATACTATGAAGTGGATGTTGAAGTTTTCTACCACCCGCACACATAAATCGTGCATTATTACTAGATACGTCATTTCCAAGACCAGCCATATAGTGATATATAGCCACATAGATATAATTGATAAATATTAACGTAAATACTATGGCGTGGATGTTGAAGTTTTCAAACTTACGAATGCGACTGAATTATGAAGAGAGAGAGAGGGGAGAGTCACGTGGTGTAGTTGGACGCATACGCGTGTAGGTTGTTGGGATCTGGATTTTGTTGGTTTGTTGTTTAACGCCGCACTCAGTCATATACCAGCTCTAATATGACAGCGGTCAGTAAATAGTGAAGTCTGGACCAGACAATCCAGTGATTGACATCACGGCCCAGGCAGTTGGGATAGGATGACATGCATCAACCTGGTCAGCATGTCTGACCACCCGATCCCGTTAGTCGCCTCTTACGACAAGTATTGATGCGTTTGTTTTGTGGTTTAAAGATCAGGTGACACTGTGTCGATGTTTTCAAGAATCTCGTGCACGTATTTCAAGATCCCATTTTTTACGTTAATTTCAGGCGTGTATCTCAACGTAATGCTTGGAAAGAAACGGCAAATTTACTAAATCCACAGACTAAAGTGCCAAGACATGTCTTTTTATGAACACACAATGCCATTTAGAAAATGGTCAAATGTCTGGGATAACACTTTCTTAGTAAAGTACAGATTCTAGTACTTTTTTGGGTTATGTCCTATCATTTGACCACTTTCTAAATGGCAATGTGTGTTCATAGCTTTCGGCCATGGGAGCCGTCCAATTAACACAACTCAGAGGGGTACACAAAGTACGTGATCTAGACTACTAGTTGTCGGACTTTCATTTTTTGTAGGGGGCCAAGTGACTGAGTGGGTTAGATCGCTGACTTTGTGTGCTGGCGATTAGGTGCCTCACTCTGGCAGTGTGGGTTCGAATCCGAATAGGACTTAACCCAAACGATTACTAGAATCTGTTCTTTACTGATAAAGTGTTATCCAAATATAACATTTGTCACATGTCTCTCTAGTTGGTTAATTGATTAATTATATTACGAAATCTATGGACCACGATCATTGTCCGATTGTTTATTGTCCCATGTTACGTCAGGGGTTGCATATAATATATATCTGCTCCCTTGTTACGTACCAAAGTACTCGAGTAAATATATCATAGTGTCATAAACTCGACTACCGATGCAAACTTACCTAACACGTATCATCTTAATCGGATTTCTAATTATCGCCCCCTACTTACAGCCATTGCGATGTCATTATCTAATAAACAAACGAGATTTGCATAATGAATCATGTGCAGAGGTCGTGTCGGGCAATCAGCCACTAATTAACCGTGCTTACCATGTGGTGGTTCTCGTGACATTTATTGCACAGTTATCTGGGGTCGAAACACACTGTGCATTCAGTCAATATATAAATGAGACAAATAAGTGAATATAAAGGATATATAATGACACGTATGTGTATATGGACAAATGTGCATATATATTTGACAACATGTGTATATCGGAGTTTAATTAGGGACGGTGACGGAGTAACTTAATTATTTCTGGTCATTCTATTTTCCTAATAAATAGTTTGGGTTTCACAAATATTCCAGCTTTTTTTGTTGTTGTTGTTTATTTGTTTGTTGTTTAACGCCGCACTCAGCAATATTCAAGCTATAGGACGGCGGTCTGTAAATAATCGAGATTGGACCAGACAATCCAGTGATTGATATCATGAGCATCGATCCACGCAATTGGGATACGATGACATGCATCAACCAAGTCAGCGAGCCTGACCACCCCATCACGTTAGTTGCCTCTCACGACAAGCATAGTCGCCTTTAACGGCAAGCATGGGTTGCTGAAGACCTGAATCTTCACGGGTGTATGACGGCGGTCTGTATATAATCGATTCTGGACCAGACAATCCAGTGATTGACATCATGAACATCGATCCACGCAATTGGGATACGACATGCATGGTCTGAGATGGGAATGTGATCACAACACCTGTGATCAAAATAGTTCCTATATAATATAAACAATAACAGAAAATAATAATATCCTCTTTAAAAAGATATGCAGGAGACACTGATCCCTTTTATCAGCATATACTCATGTATACTCTAACACGGGGCTGTCCATTACATGGTGTTTCCGTGTCTCCATGAATTACGTTGGCCAGGAAAACACCCTAGCGTGGGAATGCTGTGTTTACACGGGGAAAGGCAAGGGAATAACGATCACTTCTGAAGAGATATATAAATAACTTTCAGTAAAATTTAGTTTTGTTTCTAGGAAAGTTTTTCGCATCCTGTTCGCAATATTTTCGACTGGGATGTTCTAACCATCATCTTCGTCTACCAGCCTTAACTTCAAGTTTTGAAAGGACCCGGCACGTGATACATATAACATATCCCAGCTTGCAATAAGACAGTTGCAGAGTAGTGATATTGGTCTTCTCCACATATTTCTTATTAATATTGACACGTGCATATATTTGTCTTCCACAGCAACACATGCTTGGCTCGGTGGCTTGTTTGAATGCATGTCGTCGTATACCAATTGTATGCTCACAATATCGATCACAGGTTTGTTTCGTCCACACTCGATTATTTACATACCGTCGTCATATTGCTTGAATATTGCTCAGTGAGCACGGTTTTAAACAAACAAACAAACAAACAAAAAAATGAATATATTGGTATCCATAAACTTCCCTTGGGGCACGGGTGGCCCATTCGTCTTAAGCTCCGCGATTCGCTGTGCAGAGTTGCGTCCCTTGGGCATGCCAGAAACCTATGATTGTGGGTTCGAATCCCGGTTCGCCCCGATTATGTTTCAAGGTTTGTCAGCACCATCCCCGTGCTCGTGGGTTTCACCGAAGTGGTAAACGTCCGAGACCTGCATCACTTCGGGCTTTCCTCCCAAGCTGACACGCCGTGATATAACTGGAATACTGTTAAAAGGGGCGTAAACCCAACTCACTCACTCATTCACTTCGCCCTTGGTTTCTCAGCACCATACCCGCGCTTTGAGGTTTCACCAGAGAGGTAAACGTCTGGGACCTGCATCACTTTGGGGTTTCATCAGCGAGGTAAACGTCTGGGACCTGCATCACTTTGGGGTTTCATCAGCGAGGTAAACATCTGGGACCTGCATCACTTTGGGGTTTCATCAGAGAGGTAAACGTCTGGGACCTGCATCACTTTGGGGTTTCATCAGCGAGGTAAACGTCTGGGACCTGCATCACTTTGGGGTTTCATCAGAGAGGTAAACGTCTGGGACCTGCATCACTTTGGGGTTTCATCAGCGAGGTAAACGTCTGGGACCTGCATCACTTTGGGGTTTCCAACCACATCCCGCGGTGAGCTACATGGAGTCCTCTTCAGAGCGGGGCGTTTGTTTGTATATGTATGACTGAATGAATCAGTGCAGTCTCCGCCTAACATATTGTGGCTGAGACTGTGATATACATGTTAAACTGTGGCAGGGTTAGCCCTATAAAACGACTGGTATAGTACGTCGCAATACAAGGGCAATAATTGGAAGACGACGTTAGACCATTTCAGGTCACCACCTATGCGAAGCAAGAGCTCCTTCGGACCTATATTGTTGATTCATCCACTTCTAATATTTGGACCCGTGAAGATTCCGGGGTAGAATAGGTCTTCAGCAACCCATGCTTGCCCTATGGCGACTATGCTTGTCGTAAAAGGCGACTAACGTGATCGGGTGGTCAGCCTCGCTGACTTGGTTCATACATGTCATCGATCCCAATTGCATGGATCGATGCTCATGCTGTCAATCACTGAATTGTCTGGTCCAGACTCGATTATTTACAGAATATTGCTGAGCGCGGCGTTAAACAACAAACAAACAAACAATCTAATATCGAAGAACCTAATTTTCTTGGGAGTAAAGTCATGACTATACCATGATTCTATTTGGAGCTAACCCAAAAGCTGGATGAATCGGAGTTGGAAGCTCATCTCCGCCCAAGACATAGGTCATGGCTGAATACCTATTCTTGCCAGTTTACGTTGTCCTTGTCATTCCTTTTGTCAGGTGACAGAATGCGTTCCATATGTACCGTTATTTGTAATACTAAGTTGGCTTCCAAGGAGATATCGCTACAATGAAATTGCATCACAATACATGTACTTTGAAGACCATTATGACATCATAGGTTACCATGACGTCACAATCAAATTACATCACTAATCTCTGTCGAGGAAGCTGGTTAGATGTACTTTTTACATTCGAGATTGTCTGTCATACAGACCCTAAAACAAATATATCCAAATCAGCCCATGCAAGTCTATAATGTTTGGCAAGTCTAGATAACTGCAGTATCAGAAATGAAGAAAGTATCTAGGCTCCTTATCATTATATTTTAATACTATAATTTAAGAACTGTTTTTTTTCTGTAAAATATGTTCATTTCAGAGATTATATGTTAGTCAACACTCGAGACACTGGTTATTGTAAACTAATAGTTAGCATGTTCCGAAATCTGATTGGTCAACATACCAAATCGATTATCATTCGATTCCCACACAAGCCTCTTAACTGCGTATTAATATATAAACGGTACTATTTTACAAGACAAGCCAACATGTCAGAAGATAATTTTATTTTTAAAACTTCCGCCTAACGTCCTTATTTTCAGCCGTTGAATGACAAAAGTAACAAACATAAATGTTTTTCTTCTAATTATTGTTTAAAAACTGAAAAAGTTGAAAAAATGTTTGTGGGATAATAAATAAAACCTTGTGTCTTGTATCAAATTTTCGACACTCGTCCATAAAATTTTAATTCTCCTCGACACGCCCTGGAGTTTTTAACTTCTGGCCATAATTTTTCAACTCGTATTTTATATCAAAAGACACTTGGGTGCGATCCCTTTATGTATAAAATACCATTTCACATGTAAGCGAAACATGTCAGAGATTGAACTTTCTCACTGTCCATCGCCCTGTCTAACCCGAGGGTAAACTTTCCTTGCACGTGCAAGATCAGAGGTCACGTGTCTTAAGTCGACGTTCACGTAAACAACGCCGGAGGGTGACTGATTCGGTTCACGTGCAGTCTAATGGATACGTCTGTGATAACCTTCGCCGAACCATTACATTCGCGGGAACTCTGTAAAATACCCCGAAGTCCAGACGTTCTATATCCAATTGGGTTGAGTAGATAATGCCCATATTCCTCGTTCCTATACAGTCTGTGAGGGGAAATTAGTGATGACAAAGACAGTTGTGAGTGTCTGAAACTTCCGGAAAACCCTAAGTGCACAAGCACTTACCATTTCCCCAGTTCCCCACTCAGTCGCCATTGTCTGTCGAGTTAAAGAGACTCGTCGAGGAGAATCAGCACAAGAGCACATACTCACAGATTACACGCATAGAGCGTCACTGTTTGTTTGTTTTACGACGTTCCATCTATAGGACGTCGACATGTAAATAATCGAGTCCTGGTCATGGCAAACCAGTGATTGATATTATGAGCAACGATCCACTTCATCGGGGTAAGATGACACGCAATCAACCAAATCACCGAGCCTGAACATCCGTTCAATTAAGTCGCCCCGAACGACCAGCATAGGTTGCTGTGGACCAATTCTGACTCCCCACAGTGAAGTGTTACTGATGCGAGATGGCGATATGGGCCGCCCCATTATTTCACCCGGGACCCTGAATGTTGTACCTCATTTTTACTTAGTCGTCAGCAAAAATCATCTCAACCTTTGTTTCATAAAATAAAATAAAACTATCTCGACCTATACCTCCCACGTTTCACCAGAAAACAACTTATTCAGTTGGTAGCAGGCTGGGGGAAAGGATGTGATGTATATGCTATTTCATTTAGACAAATCTCACACGCATACTTGGTATATATCTACACACAGATATATGTGTTAGCACGGTTATACGATGTTCGTTGTGCAATAAGTCTATATGGCTTTGACTGTTAGACGACGTATGATTAGTCGTCAATGTGAGGAATCTTTGACTGTTAGACGATGTATGATTGGTCGTTTGTGTGAGGAATCTTTGACTGTTAGACGATGTATGATTGGTCGTTTGTGTGAGGGATTCAAAGAATGAAGTCCTAAAACACATCAACTATTCCACCCGGGATGTAACGAAGAATTATGTATCTCAACATGGGCTATACCACAGTTAACCCCGAGCAATTTTATATATTATTCTTGTTCATGTTAATCACGAATTCCACATACTAGTATATACGGAGTGATAGGAGAGGTCATTCACTTCTTCATCAGGCCCTGAGTTGAATGTGGGTGAACTTCTAGCTACTCTGAGGACAACGCGAGGGGCTAAACACAGACTTGTCAGACTAGTTGTAAACGAGGTGTTGAAATGGAGGCGATCTAGTTCAGGATCGGACATTGACTTCATGACATAGTTCGGGATTGAATAGGTACAATTAGTGACTTCAGTCATTCTTTATACTCAAATTGAGTTCTGGACAAGATACCGATCCTTGGTTAATATTCAGTACCTTAACATAGACTTACGACAATGGTAGAACTAAGGCCGGACCAAATATAATGTAGTATGTTTTTGTATGCAGTAAAATTAATTGAGAAAGGATTTTTATATTTTGGACTCCTCCCGTTTGAAAATGCCGGATCCGCCCTTAAAAAATGCTATTGCATACGCGGGAACAACACCCGTCTCATTATGGCAGCATAATTCTTAGCATTATTGAGCTATGGGTCTCCAAGTTCGTATGCAATTCCTAAATCATTATAACACACACACACACACACACACACACACACACACACACACCCACACCCCGCTCCCTTCTCATTTAGTTCAGTTCCCCACAGCTACACCCCACCCTCGAACCCCTACGTTAACGCAGTCGGACGTCCATGTTAACACAGCCTCGTTGTAACGAAGTCTCAAATAGTTGATTGTGCTTGCATTGACAACACCAGTGGTCTTATCCGTTATCGATGTACTGGAATTCTGAAGGTGCCCTATCGTATTACAAGTAAACTTCATACACAACGTCCCTCATCAACCGATGCCTTGTGCATTCACCGAACCCTTTCATCTGTGTCGAGAGTAAAGAGCACGCGCATATCATAAACTTCTCACATCCTCAACACGGAAGCAAATGATAGAAAGTGATATACATGCGACTCCGACGGCAGTGTTAGGAGAATGTGAACCTTGAAGTGGGCTTCTTGCCAGATTTGAGAGTTCGTCAGATACGGGCTGTGTTTGAGAGCCGCCTTTCCAAGCTGCCTCTGATGCAGCTGATAAGTATGTTGCTGCGAACATGAAACGTGCACGCGCGGAACCAAGAAATATTTCAGAAATAAACTGGAGACAAGATCCACTTGTTGAGACGACATGATAAACCACGGATTGGTTGAGAGGAATTTATAGGGAGACAGAAATATATCATACATCTGTGTCTTATTGTATGAAGGCACGACTCGCGTGCACTTGTCTCCCAAACTGGGAGTAGATGCACTTCGCTCCATAGGAAGATAGTCGAGGCAGATCATGTACTGCGCTTCTATCGTTAACCATGTCAAATACTGTTCAGGAAGACATACTATTTTCCTAACCAAATTGTCTTTGGTGAATGGAATCGTTTTCGTAATATTTTGGCTGTAAAAACAGATTGTGCGCCATTTTTTATGTATATTATGGCAGCCCTATACAATTAAGCAGACATATTCACATATAAGTATCACAGTTAATCAAAGCGAGATTTTACAAGAGTGTAAGCTAACACTTTTTAATTTATTCTAAGTCTTTTCCAATAATGTATATAGTTTCCAAAAACAGGTTCCTAGCAGCACATGACCAGCTGATGACAAGAATACCATATGGAAACTAATGTGTTCACGAGTCATTTCTTGATAAATAGAAAAAAAACACATGTATTTATATCCTTAAATATTACATCTGCCATCAAGTCTCTTTAAACCCTTGCAGGTAATAAATAATTTATTGGTTGTCTTTGTTATGGATTAAAAATGATGTTTCCTTTAAATTAAAACTGATTTAAAAAAAATAAATAAACAAGAAATGACGCATGTCCCTTACACTATTCAGTCATTTATTGAAATGCCCATAATTTTGGTGGAACGAAACTAACTTAGTCGGGGAATTGTACATAACTTCTTTACTTAGAAGTACATTAAATTGGTCAGGGAAATGAATATAGCTTTCTTACATAGAAAGACATAAAAGTAGTCAAGGAAATGACTATAAGTTCCTTACTTAGAAAGACTTTAAATTGACCAGGAAATGACTTGCTTTCTTACTTAGAAATACAATAATTGGTCACGGAAATGAAACTACAACAGAAATAGAAAGTGATTCAGAGCGAATCTTCAGAACTACAGATGCCATACGAATAACCACATTACGAATGGTAGGTAAAGAGTGATTCAACCGCGTATTTCAGTTCCATCTGCTCAACATATGAAGCAGGAACCTTGATTCATCACGTTCACCTCTGTTCCCCGACCTTATGTAACCAACATTGGCTTCCTTTAGTCATAAAAACGCCGGTATAAAGCGTGACCTAGATTTCCACCGACCTCCGTCGACTTAATCCAAACTGTTACAGGTGTAACGTGCATGACTGCAATTGATTATACGGCATAAGTAAGATGCTGTTTGTTCCCCAGAAGAAATATGCTATGTATGTCAAATCCACAAAACCCCTTTTCTGCCGAAGTTTCTGTGCACGCCACTTCTGTACTAGCCTTGCTGAAAGGCTGTACTGAATGGTTAGTCCATGGGTGAACAATAAGTCCACCTTATAATAGGCAAGTCTAGATAAATAGACAGTATTCTAAGGACGCCAGTCTCTTATAGGGACAACTTCTTATTATTATTTATATAATCAAGAAATTATGATTTAAACTAATAATTACTGCCTTAGAGACTTGTGCAAGTCTACTGCTGTACCTCTGACAATAGGCCTCATTCACAGGAACTCGATATTGGTAATTTTACATAAAGGGGTACACATTTTATTTACTTACCAATAACGAGTCCCCGTTGTGTAATTGTGCTGCTTAATTTGATATACGATATAAGTAATGGTTCTGTTAATCATGTGGCACATATATATAATAACCTCATTTCGGTATAGAGGTTAACGAATGCAATACAGTGCTTCTACTTGCATACAGACGCTCTTTAGTATATCATACGATATCAGTAATAACCACGTTTCTGTGTATGCGATGTGGTGCTTATACTTGCATATAGACACTCTGTCGTTGATAAAACAAGTAAAGATCAACAACATAAATACACCGCGTTCATCTTCTATAACAGCCCAGGAGCTGAATTCATTCATACTGTGAAATCTCCTGGGAACACTGCGGACATTACAGCTTCGTTGCCGAACACGTTAGTGATGTTAAAAGAATTCAGACATCCAACCATGAAACCCGGATGATAGATGCATGGGGTCATAGTAACGAATATCAAAGTATTATATATTTAATAACAAGCAAATGTCCGATAGTGTGGTGAGGTGTCTGGGCAACCAGCTCGAAGCTACGCACCATTTGCACACAAAACCTTAAACTGTATATTGTTTGATAGTTATGGAAGCACTAATCAATGTTGAATGTGTTTCAGTGAAACATCAATATGGAATATACATATTAGTGTCACAAACGTGTTTAGAAGCTTAGAATTTTGACGCACTTTCAAAAGCAGCTCAAATTCCTTTTCAAAGCATCGGACGACATCAAAGCATCTGGTGTTATTACAATGTCATAATGACATAAGCGGTAAATAACGGCGATATATATACACTTTTGGGTAGTTATACACTGGAATGGCAATCCGGTGTATATTTCTTCTATATTTCCTACCTCGTATAAAAGACATGGTATAAACTTACCAACTTGTTGATTGGTCTATATGTTGAGCGACGGAGTACCCAAACATAGACCCCACTTCTCCGGAGTGAACCATAGCCCCTTCTATATCCACATTATAGGCTCTTCCGTCTTGAAGAAACAAGCTCACGAATATCACAACGACTCCGCTCACAAACATTTTTATCTTTTGGTAGGTAACACAAGCATAAACTCCTTTTCCAAAGATCATGGTTTTTGTAGACGTCCCGTCACAGATCTATAACCTCAGCATCCTCGGACGCAGTTCGATTACTTTTAATAAACTGGCTACAAGTTTTCCCGTCTTGGACCTATTTCCGTTAACTCAAGAAGGGTGCTAGGCGAGTCCATTACAACCGCGGGGGTGTGCATCAGGACGTGCCGATTGGTGGTGCCGATGTGATGGGAGCGCCACGCTACCATAAATGTAAGGCAAGCCGGTCTCACTGAGTCAGCTCGCCCGATATACGATTGCGGGGGGAGGTGCGGGGGAACTCTCTCTCTACAACACTAGTCGGTGGTCACGGTAGATTCGCCAAGCCATAGATTTACTCCGGTGGTTGTCAATGATGAAAGAAGGTATATATAAATACCGAAACGTAGGGTAGGAGAGGCCCGGCGTTCCGTGTGTACACTGACGAGGGATGGACAGACTGGCTTAAATCATTATCGTACTTATCTAAATATAAAGAGAATGGGTCAGAACCTCATCCATACTAACAGCATCGCCCAGCGGCTTACAGAGAATGGCTCGAGGGAGTCCGGGACGATTTTGAATTTGATGATATTTTACAGCGCACAGACGCCGACGTTTGTTATATCCGAGGCGGACTATAAAGTTATCGTCTGTTCTTAAAGATTGAAGATTTAAGTATTCGACCTCTGTAAACGGAATATCTACAAACCAGTGATTTAACCCCCATTGAGTCTAGTTTGTGTAAGAGGTAGACGGCTTCGGTAGGAATACAAGCCTCTCCTCCCTCAATTATACACACCCACGATTACCATAGTAACGAAGAACGTCAACGATCCATATTGTACCTGCATCTGTGAACGAACAGTTTATGAATGAGATTTTTATATTTATCACCCAAAACTGGCTCACACAGGAGATATCGCTTGGATGAGACCATCGCTTTTATGCACTTGCATCACAATGCTTAGCATGCCATTGTGACGTCATCGCTTACTATGACGTCACAATCAAATGACATCACTAATCTCTGCCAATGAAGCTGGTCAGCTGTATTTTTTATACTCAAAACACTGGTTAACGCTGCTGACAAACTAAAAAGGAAGAATGATTTTGGATGATAAATAGAATCTCATCCTTGTCAAGCCTCGGAGTTATAAACTTCCATCGACGCGGTGAAAATCTTTATCTCTCCATCATCGCCAATTACGTGTTTGAAATTTCTTCCTGGATAGTCTTGCTTGACAAGGATATAAGGATCTATACCGAAACGTCGCCTTCACAGTAATTAAAGAAGTCGTTATCCAGAAAGTGTGTCTACTTTGATATCTAAAGTAGTTCATACATCTCTATAACAGACAGACATATGTTTTATTTTCGTCTCACAGCTGTACATAATAAAATAAAAACATGCATAAAATAGACGTTTATACTTAAAAATGATAATACAGCACCACTCATATAAAGTTATGAGAGACGATACACAAAACTGGTTGATATACACCAATTCCAAAATAACAATAGCTTCCTGCGTTGTAATATTAAAAAGCAGGTTTTGGCAGTGACATGTACCGCATGTTTAAAAAAGACACACAATTTCTCTTTGTTTGACCGATTTAAAAAGTTGGACATTTTAGCCGTAATACTCGTAAATAATGTAGATCTTAGATCATCGTGTAGTGGACACTGAAATAAAACATGTTTTCCATCTTCAAGACCCTGTCTTCAACCTTTTAGCCTGTTTCAATTCTTAAAGGTGCAGTGCCACTTCTAAATTTTGTAAAGGCAGATCGGTAACTCCGGGGCATACAACTCTTGACAGATTTCACAGCAACAGCACTCTTTAAAAAGCCTATACGTACGGGGTTTGCTTCATTCGTGAGCAACTCGTGTTATTCCGGGACAAGCCGAATAAAAATTCCTGCCAGCTTATCAGATTTTTCCATGAGGACATCTTGGTATTTTACTGGAAAGCAATTTCGTATTTAAACCAGTGGTGATGTTGAATATATGCTGTATGTTTAGGTCGGCCTATTTTGCCGAAAAACGTGAGTTCCAGTTCTTGTGATTAGCTGCACGCCTTTCCGCCCATAAAACGACATGTTTATTCATTCGATCAGGCATATTTCTAAAACGACACCACTGTCTATCTATACATATCCATTGTCTACAACACGAGCTAGGCTGGCCTCCTCGTCCGGATGTGTGACAAGGAAACATTGTATCTTTACGTCAGAAAAAACAGGGTAGGCGTTGAAACAAACTTATTTAGATTGTCAAATGTCCCGAACAAAAACGGTTCCAGTACGTATTTCCCAAAAGCGCTGAATTTGTATTAGACTAACACCTTTTCTCTGAAACAATATTTTGATAGAAACAAGGAACTCCATTTAAATTGAAAAGGAGACACAGTGAGATAGAAGATTCCGAACCCGAGGAAAATCTAGACTTGCTTCATTTAGAGTTTTGCATTACAGAAAGGGCTGGGCAGAGGGGAAAATAACTTGGTTCAGGGACTGTGAGACAGACTTGATTTTTATAATCGCTCATTCTCACCAAATACGGACTTGGTTAGTCTGTCATACAGAACCTGAAACATATATATCCAATATCTCTTTTTTATTATATTTTATAACTATAACTGATTTTTGTGTAAAATATGTTCATCTCAGAGACTAAATGTTAGCCTAGGATTTGGTCTTTGACCAATGCAGGTTCGAAGAGTATGTTTCTATTTACACGTATTTTCTATACTATCAGTATGTGTCCGAGGTTTATCCACCCTAAAACATGTACATTGTAACGCTTAACAAGAAGACGCACTCCCTCATACACCGGCGTCATAGCTTAGTAAACACAATGACCACAAAACAGGTAGCTCGTCACTACTGTTTCCGTTGAACTAACACCTGTTACCCGAAATACATACCCTCCATTATCAATGGTAATATGTCGTAGGTGTGTCATTACTATCGGATATTAAGAACAGTATCCACGTTACTGTGTTTCAAACGGGTTTTGTAGTTTGTTGCCACACCTTTCAACACCTTTTTTACGGGTCTTGAAAATTACTGTCACACAGATAGATTTTACGACACTTCAATTAATACGAGTGCTTTGTCTACGTGCGAAGTACAACAATATAATATAGACCCCGTGCTCTGATTTTAGTTAGTTTGTTTGTTGTTTAACGCCGCACTCAGCAATATTCCAGCATTATGACGGCGGTCTGTGAATAATCGAGCATGGACCAGACAATCCGGTGATTGAAATCATGAGCATCGATCCCCGTAATTGGGATACGATGACATGCATCAACCAAGTCAGCGAGCATATATATATATATATATATATATATATATATATATATATATATATATATATATATATATATATAAAATGTTAGTTAGTTCGTTTGTTATGTTTATATTCAAATATTTTATATATATTTCTTTCTCATGCAGTTCAGTTAAACGGACGCAAGGTTAAAACGTAAAAGAATATTTGGTTTGCATTCTAGAAGTTGGCAAATACTTAAGATAAACGTACGACGTAATGGATAACAACTTCTGGTTTATTGCATATAGCGACGTTGATTCTTACACCGTTATAAAGCTGGATTGGCAACAACCAAGTGATGAGAGGTATATATGCTTGACATGTTGCGATAAGCAGCAGATTAACATAGACAACAACGGTAATAGATAACTAGCAGATAATTGGATGAAGCCAAATGTGCAGTAAGGATAACAAATAACACACATCTCACAATTCTTATCAGGCCGCCTTTATGGCCTAGTGGTAGAGTTGGCCCGGAGAGCGGAAGGTCCGGGGTTCGATCCCCGGCTGCGTCATACCAAAAGACGTTGAAAGATGGTACCCTGCCTGGCGCTCGGCATTAAGGGGCTAAAACAAGGACTGATTGGCTCGGAGTCAGTATACTGTGTCTGAATGGGGTATTCATGTTAAACTGCAGCATGGTATCTCAGTGGGCTAGCACTATAAAATCGGCATCAGTTCGGACTAGAACAAGCAGACACACACACACGTGCATACACGTCGCTGTATAAGTACAATAATCTTGGACGCGATGTTAAACCCAATTTCACCTCACCATCTTCTAATCAGAAACTTTCCAGTATTTCTCTTGCAAGCGAGTATGAAATTATTGTACGTTCAGTTTGGCCTTCACACAATATGAAGGTGCAAACTTATCAACTAGCACAAACTGAAATTCAAAGAATTCTTTAATTTAGCAAATCAATCAATCAATTTTAATTCGTAGATGGCCCTAGGTCCACGTACAAAGTGAAATAAAGCGCTGAGTGACCAAACATGCTTAACATGTGTTTATCATACGGGTACGAAGAACGTAATGCTAAGACTTATGAAGTCAGAACAGTTCGTTAGAGCTGACAGGTTATTGTAATGCAAGTCTTAAATAAATACTTTTTATGAATGTATACAGGTAACTTTATAAAAAAAAAGTTATGGCGCCGATTGTGATTTGCTGTACGTTCAGATAAAAAATGAAATTCATCTTCAACAATATTATTGGTGCATATTTCACATGACCGACATTATCTAGAAACTCCTTCCCGACTTCCAGTATTTGTATGTGAAGGTAATTCACCAAATCGTAACAAGGTGATTCTGCACGGTGAATCATATTTCATATTTAGCAGATACGGTTCTATACAAAAGGAATGCTTGATATTGGTATACATATCCAGAGAAGCTTTGAATGTCAGTGAAGATATATGTAGACTGTTCATAACACTCATTTATATTTGTATCCTTGTGTGAAATTCGTTAAGAAAGCTGATTTATTACCAACTCCCTGCGATTCCCAGAGAACTCTAATCCCAAACTAAACAGAATAGATTTAACGTTATCTTCCCAAAATGTAGACCTGCCAAAACGCAGACCCGTTAAAACTTTTTAACATCGTAAACCCAAGTTTTCCTGCCAACATGAACTAAATTATAGGACACAATATAGCATTGTTTTTGGTATCTATCCTCTGGCAGTTGCAAAAGCTTAAACCAGTTTTTTTCAACTCTTAAAGAGAAATCAACAAACAGATAATTTCTGGCACATTCAGCTAAAATTGCAGCATTTGTACATTTATAACTCATACCCAATACATACAGACATGCAACGGTCCACAAATGCCGATTTCGGAAATCCCCATAATTCCGATGCATTCAGATCAATAGGCTTTTTCTGAACATCAATTATTTTAAATAGGAGATATATTTTTAGGTCTGTTTGCGAAGATATTAAGTGAAGACAATGCCTTTTTTCAAGTGCAGATGCAGCATTTTTAAATGGGAAGGGCCCAATAACAAAATGCTTTCTCAGTGAGTGGGGAGGGCTTGCCTATACAGCATAATACATTTGGTTTTCAAAAGGGGAGGGAGGGGGGACCTCCTGGGCTTGATTTTGAACCGCACTTGACCACGAAAGTCTGTGTGAAAAGAACAATCCCAAATAAATATAATATGTTGAAATGTTTAATCTTCTATCTCCAAAATACCCGGCTTCATCTTCCCTTACTTGCCACCATTTCTTAACACCAACACTTCCGTTACATGAGGAGTGGTCGGGTAGCCTAGTGGTTCAAGCGTTCGCTCGTCGACCCGGGTTCGATTCCTCACATGGGTACAATGTGTGAAGCCCATTTCTGGTGTTGACGCCTGATATTGTTGGATTACTGCTAAAAGCGGTGTAAAACAACACTCACTCACCCCGTTATACTAATAAAGCGATAGTTAAACCCTATTTTGAGCAAGACTGTTAATCTTTCTCTGCAAACTGCCAGAAATCTATGATTGTGGATTCGAATCCCGGTTCGCTCCGATTATGTTTCTAGGTTTGTCAGCACCATCCCCGTGCTCGTGGGTTTCACCGAAGTGGTAAACGTCTGAGACCTGCATCACTTCGGGCTTTCCTCCCACATTAAGCTGACACGCCGTGATATAACTGGAATACTGTTAAAAGCGGCGTTAAACCCAACTCACTCACTCACTCACTCTGCAAACTGATGACAGAATCAGCAATTAAACGAAGATCATCTGCATAAATAATATTTCAAAAAGCTCGGGACCAATAAATATACTTTTGTCACCACAGTGTGTGATGAAAAGAGAAGCGGACTTAAAATGGAACCTTGACTACCCGGCTGAGAGAGTCAAAATACTGGATCTTGATTATTTGTTTTTTTAATACACATCCCTTAAGATATTAAACATATAATCACTAATATTACTCTGTACCATAACTTACCAAAGAATATCTCTGGTAACTGAATCAAAGGCTTCACGGAAATCAACAAATAAACAATAAAAACGACCTTTAGATTTAATCTCAACAAACAGTTCAAAACGATTATTTAGAATACAAGTAAATACTTGTTTCTATCACATTCAGTCTCTATCAAACTGGACCCTTGAAGATCCGGGGGAGAATAGGTCTTCAGCTACCCATTGCTGTAAAAGGTGACTATGCTTGTCGTAATAGGAGGCGTCTAACGGGATCGATTTGGTTGATGCATGTCATCGTGCCCAATTGCGTTGATCGATGCTCATGATGTCAATCACTGGATTGTCTGGTCCAGAATCGATTATTTACAGACCGCCTCATATAGCTGGAATATTGCTGAGTGCGGCATTAAACAATAACCAACCAACCAACCCACTCTATCACACTGATGTCCCTATTTAAAACGGTATTGAAGTCAATATTATTTAAGACATCACAACTAGCAGCCCGTGCTTCGCGAGCAGCAATAAATTCCTTTGCAAAACTAACAAAGTCATCATTCTCAATTGTATCTTGAATATTCAAGACGGTCTGAAAATAGTAATAGTTGACTGGCGACATGCTTGACATGAGACCTGAAAGTGTTTCATTATCACATTTAGAACAATCTGTTTGAATGTCATAGTCACATTTTCATGAAAAAGTTCTTTTCTACGACTTGTTACAAGCTTTACGAGTGAGTGAGTGAGTGAGTGAGTGAGTGAGTGAGTGAGTGAGTATGGTTTTACGCCGCCTTTAGAAATATTCCAGCAATATCACGGCGGGGACACCAGAAATGGGCTTCACACATTGTACCCACGTCGGGAATCGAACCGGGTCTTATTCGTGACTAGCGAACCTTTAACCGCTAGGCAACCTGCCCGCCCCTAAACTTGAAATGACCTCCTGTGGAGGAATTTGTCGGAGGTATGATGTCAGAGTAAATGTAATGTTAATGAGATTGCAGCATAAATCTGCCAGCACCATACAATTTGTGGTTAACTTTGGTTGAATGGAGATACAGAAATATATTCCACAACAAGTTTCAGTTGAGACTTCATGCTGATGAAGACAATTAACACCCATGAGCATTGGTGCAGACAATCCAAGTAGCATTAACAGAGGGGTCTGGGATTCAAACCCACAATAAGATCCTGGCACAAGTGGCATAACTCTGCACAGCTAAAGATGGCACCTCACTCTCGACCAACTGCTTTCACAAGAACAAGGAACCGCTGATCTAACAAAACAAACAAAACGATCACATAAGCAAGAAGCAAGTTTATTCACAGCTGCAAGACATTTTTTTGTTATTGAAAAAAGAAATCAGAGAAGTAAGCAACTAAGTTTTAAGAATATATTGCTTAATGATATCATCTTTTTTCAAACTTTCCACAAAAAAAGTTACAGTATTCAAGTACAGAGCTTTTCTATGGGTCAAGGTGACTGAGGACAAAGTATATTTTTTTCTGTTATCAAATATAGTAAACTACGGTTATAACGAACACGCTTATAACGAACTGACGGATATAACGAACTTACTTTTTTGGTCCCGACTTTTTGCTGTAGTTATGCTGTATATATGCTTTAAACGAACTACGGTTATAACGAACTAAAATTAATAGTCCCTTTGAGTTTGTTATAACCATAGTTTACTGTATATTGTTCACAAAGATGATTTTGATATTGAATTGTTTGATCAATCAGTCTGTTTGTAATTTGAAAGAATTAAAACAATTTCATCACATTCTCAATACATTGTAAGAAAAAACACCTCTTCAAGTAAGTTTCAAAGAGGGAAAATCAACTGCATAGACAACCTAGGCAATGACAGGACAGAAGCTCAGGAGTGGGATATGCAGCACAAGCAACATAGAAGGGGAATACACAGACCCACATAAGATGTAGACGAACAGTCACTCAGAATCCCAAACACGACAAAACTGATCCCGTTTGAGAATGAACAAAGATAAATATTTGGAATAAAAAACCTATATTTTTCATGGGGCTCGGCCCACTTGCATAAAGCGATCTTAGCACTATGATTATGTCAAGTCTATGTCAGAGTATGTGAGATACGATCATTGTAGTGCTAAGATTTCTTTGTGCAAGTGGGCCCTGGTCTTTAACACAAGGGGGGAGGACTTTCAGAGCTTACTGCATGAGAGGTATTACGCTACGTTATCAGTTCTTCTGTAACATTTTGAGTTCCAGCTTGATGTGGGGAGAAAACGGTAACATGGAGAATCTGGGAACCAAACCTGTGACCAGGGCCTACTTGCACAAAACGATCTTAGCGCTAAGACTATTGTAAGCCTATGTTAAAGTATGGGAGTTAAGATCATCTTAGCACTAAGATCGCTTTGTACAAGTGGGCCCAGGGGATCCGGTTAACTAAGGGAAGCAACTCTGCAGGGAATTTGACTACTGACCTACCCCTTGCCTCCGAATTAACAGTTCATCTACAACTACTGGTGGTAACTAAAATATGAAACAAAATACTGATTAGCTATTATTATGCATAGAACACATTGGTCATGAAAAGACAGTGAGATACTTGCCCTATCAAATATGTAACAAAAAACTTATATTTCTTTTTACAATTAATAAAACAAAGATTATAATGTTTGTCAACTTGTACTTTTGAATTTATTTTCAGTGTTTTGCCTTTGGTAGGGCAGAATCTCTCATCTACAGCCCATAAACAAGCCAATGTTGAATAAACAAACAAATATATCAAAGTTTCCTTTCAATTCCAAAACAACCTTACCATTCCATAACAATGTTGCAATTCTAAGACAACTTCACAATTCCAAAACAACATTACAATTCCGTTACCGTACCCTATACGTATGAATATGCAATAACACAGGCTGAAGAAAAAATGTCCTCTGAAGTTTTGTGCCTTCATGAAAACATGAATCCAACATATGAACAAGTACCGGGCAGCAAAGAGGAACAGTTCAGAAGTGTCATATCGATAAATATGGTAACTCCTTGTCCGGGCAGGGGTAGCAGATCAACATTTCTATCCAACAAAATCAACGACCATCATTCAATCTTTAATGTGAACTCTGAAAATGAACATCTTCGTCTCAGATATACGATGAATTAAGTGAAAAAGTAGTCAATCTGCTTGAGACTTGAACCAGCAACTTTTGGGAATCATGGAGAAGTGGGATTCGCTTGATTAAATTTTTTTTTCAGGACATCAACATTTTCACAAATAATTTATTTGAGGAGCGAGGGGATGTCTCAAGTTTTTATTTTTCGACACACAACTTTTGAACTGTTCCTTAACTGGATAACAATCAGGGACCTGTTATAACAAATAGGTTCAATAACAAGATGTTTTTCTTGTGACATATTACAAAATGGGTTAAAGATCTGCCTTTTCTGTACAATTCTCAAAGATGAATTCTTGTGACTGATATTACAACATGGTTTTCTGTACAATTCTCCATGATCTGAAGGTATGGAGTAAATCCTCTGGTGCACCCTTGTACACTACGCTGCCTGGTACATGTGGACAGGAAGTAGAAAAGCCAGCAATTGTCTCACAACGTCACACAACAAGGCTAGGTCCCTGTCCACACAGCCACCGTAGCACTATGACTGTCTTAACCTCCATCATTTAACATAGACTTACGACAGTTGTCGAGCTATGATCGCTTTGTGAGACAGGGAACCTGTACCAACAATACAATTCAAGCTTCATGCATCTACATTGACCCTGGTCAAATAATATTTATAAGTCAGTTATCCATATTTTTCAATTTAAGCCATTTCTGTTTCTGCACATTTCCAATTTAAATTTAAAAGTTGAAAATTGTTAAAATTTTATTTATTTTTTTCAAATATTATTTTCTTTACATGTTGTTTTAAAATTCAACATATATTTCTTTTTTATGTCATTTCTATTATTGAATTTTTTGAAACATTGTTAAAAGAAATATTTCAAAAATAATAATTTTTCTAAAATTCAACACACTATTTTGGTACATTCCCTTGAACTTGAACTTGAACTCGAACCACGGAATAAGCAGTACATAATGTTGAGTCAATACCTTTTTCATTATTTGTGATAATTGTACTGTTTCCAAAAACAAAGACAATTCAAAGTGACTTCATGTCTCACAATATTTTTCCAAAATTGGTTGATGAATGTGATAACAATGCAAGAAAAAGAAATCAAAATTTTTCAGCCCCGTTGACTGAATGTTTGAGACAACTGCTCCAGAAACAAAAGCAGGAAATTAGAGACATGTGTAGATAGGACCGAGACACAGACAGGTCCAATATGTACAAAAACATCATGAATTCAACTTTTAGTTATTTAAATGTTATGATCCACATGATCTGAATGATATTTTCGCCAGTAAAAGACAGATCATAACATCGACAAACCTGGCTCATGTCTTAAAATTCTCATTATGATGGTTCACCAGGTTCACCAGGAAATCAACATTTACTGTTATCGAAAACAGTATTTAAATTTGATGATGCTTTACTTCCAATGGAAAAATTTGATGCAATACAAAAATATGTTTATAAAGCACTAAAAAATTCATCAAGTTAGACTTGGTCATGTAAGATTTAACACAAACATGGTGTGTGCATATAATGTAGAATGGTATGGCACTTCTTCCTGCAACCCCCCTACAGGAGAATATCAAACACAGGAAGCCCGTCGGACGTCTTCTCAACGTCAGGTTTGGGGAGGGCCACCTCACTGGGCTGGCGTTGGTACGGGTTGACAGACTTGAGGCGAATCTTGCGGCGAAGCTGGTTCTTGATGTCTTTGCCGCCTCCGCCGTGTGACTGGGACAGGCTGACGTCCGGGGGGGATGGGGGCTGCTCATACAGGGAGTCCGACGTCGGCAGGTTGTCGATCAAGGACCCAGGGTACGACATGCTCTGAATGTTCACTGGCAGAAGAATATTTAAAATATAATACTAATAATACTTCTGATAATACTAATAAAAATAACTACAAACATAATAGAAATAATACTAAAAGTAAAATACTTATTAATAATAAATAAATAAATGGATCGTGTAGGTGTCAGCCTATTTACACTCAACAGTATAATTCTAAAAACATTATAAATGACAAGTGATAAATAAAATACTAAACTCGGTCTCGTGTAAAACCAATTTTATGAAACTCGTGAATAGTTGTGAATAGTTTCGCTCGTCAGATACCAGAACTATTCTCTCGTTTCATAAAATTGGTATTACACGGGAGCACGTTTAGTATTCTATATTTCTTTAATCATAACTAATGTCTGCTAAAAGCAGTCCATTAAATGATTCTGATAATTGTGTATTTATAGTGTTGGGGCAATGGAGAAACTTGTGTCAGTGTTCAGGATTTCATGAGCTCAAATTCACCACGACCAAAAACATAATACACTGGGACCCGTTTCACAAAGAGATCGTAGCGCTAAAACGGTCCTAAGTCTATGTTAAAGTATAACAGTTACGGTTGTCGTAGCGCTACGATCGCTTTGTGAAACGGGCCCCTGGACACTGGCGGAGTGTTCACTTGTGACATCATGGCATTTGTTCCGACCGTCAGATGCCTTGTAGGTGAGAAAAACTGGCCAATCAGAAAGTTCAACATTCTGACGAGGATGATAAAAAGTTTTCACTCCCCATTTAATGTCATGCCTTTTGATGGGCGTTAGAGAATCAGATTGGTGTTACCAAGGGCAATGGGTCCATCATGGAATGTCTGGTCATACATAAAGAAAGTTTCAGCAATCTAAGGCTAAAAAAAATAATAGTCTTGGTTCTCAGGCACCACATGCATCATCTTAAAGTCTGCCGCACGTTTCGTTTTTATTGCCATTTTCCCAAAAAAATCCTAATACTGTAAATCGTGAAATTAATGTGTATCCAAAAGAATGTGACCGCTGGTATGTAGCCAAAAATGTGACTCATTATGAATGTGACATTCCCCTCCTCTCAAGCATCAGTGGATTTATATCTAAAGAAAATGTCCTCTGTCAGGTTTACAGGAGAATCCTCACGTTAATCCAACCTTACAATGATTAATCCAATCACACACCAAAAAGCACCGCTGATAAGCGCTGAGTAGAGTATTTCCACTAAAACAATACATGCGCACTGGCTCGTGTCAGCCTTTGACGCAGTCGCAAAGAACAAAGACACCATGTTGCGTGGGTGGCATCTGCCTGGACTTGCAGGTGTGATCAGTGATGACATGAGTGAGTAGAACTCTTGTCTCGACCCAAGCAGTGACAATTCACAGGATGTAATTGGTGTTTGAATGCCATTGTTTATATACTTGTTACAAGTGCTGCTCAATAAACAGTGATGTGGAATACATAGTGGTTTGTTTTCAGCGTATGTCTAAGCTGGTATTTCTGCTATCCAAAATGTTTTATTGTTCATATAAATGCGATGCTAAATAATGCGAGCAAAGACCACTCGCATTTTTCGCATTTAATTCAAGCTCGCGTTAATTTCAAGATGTACAGTATGTGATCCAATATAGCACGTAGTTACTTCCTGTTACATGTGCACTGCTTTACTGTGCATCTTGTGTTGTGGTCATGGAGGCAATTGGAGTTTGTATGCTTGTTTATGTAGGGAGGCCCTTTCCTAGGTTGATGGTACACAACTGTTTATTTTGTTACATACCAGTTTGAACAAGTAAGCAAAAAAACAACAACAAAAACAAAAAACTGCCCGCTCGCAATATATTTTCAAAAGTAACTGCCTGAGAACCAATTTTTTTGGTTTTAAAAGCCTGAATATAATCTTTGTTTAAAAGAAAGATAACTCACCAGGCTGAGGGATGGACTGATTTTTCAAGTAGGTGCATGCCTGTCTGGCACTACATCGTTTGCCAGGGTTACCTTCCAAGGCTGCTGTCAGAAGATCACGCATCTCTTTGGGCCAATCGTCCTTAATGGCGAGTTTCTGGATAAAACTTGGGTTCTGGGCCAACTGTTGAAACACAGGACGACATTCATTTATTGAGTTTGGTGATATTTGTTTGTTGTTTAACGCCGCACTCAGTAATATTCCCGCAACATGACGGCAGTCTGTAAATAATCGAATATGGACCAGACAATCCAGTGACTGACATTATGATCTACGCAATTGGGATACAATGATATGCATCAACCAAGTCAGAGAGCCTGACCACCAATTCCCGTTAGTCGCCTCTTGCAACAAGCATAGTCGCCTGTTATGGCAAGCATGGGTTGCTGAAGACCTATTCTACCACGGATCTTCACGGGTCGAGTTGGGTTATAAGTAGCTCAGATGAGTAATATCATGGGATGTCACCCTGTTCATAACTCTACATACAACATAGGTCTACAACTGACATACAAGCCACACATCAACACAGTTGCGTCCTACTAAACAGTGTGGGCAATAAGTTCCTATAGTACCAGCCAGCCAGGCTAGCTCGATAATTGTTTACGAGCCGTTTCCACTTCGTGGTGGGGGATAAAAATAGTTGGTCAGTCGGACCTTGATTTATTTCTACAAACCAGAAAGAGCATGAGGTAGCACTGGCTACCAGAGAGTCTGAGAGATAGAGAGACAGAGAGACAGAGACTGAGAAACAGGAAGACTGAGACAGAGAGACTGAGAGACAGAGAGATTGAGAGACAGAGACCGAGAGACCGAGACTGAGAGACAGAGAGACAGAGCGACTGAGAGACAGAGACTGAGAGACTGTGATACACAGAGACCGAGAGACCGAGAGACTGAGAGACAGAGAGACTGAGAGACAGAGAGTTTGAGAGACTGAGAGACTCACATGATGGATGTACTGGCCTCTCCACTCTCCCAGCTTGTCCATGTTGAAGCCTGGTGGCCACAAGGCAGCCACCGTGTGGTTCCCCGTCAACATGAAGCAGATGGTCAGCGCAAAGGAGTAGACATCAGCCTTGCCCGACAGTTTGGGATGGAAATCCATCGGGATATTGGGCATTTTGGAAGTCAGCAAGAGCAGACATGCCTCGGGGCTCATGTACTCGGGAGTCCAACCATCAAACGTGACCAGCTGCTGGGGGGTCTTGCTGGTCCCAAAGTCCGTCAGCTTCAGTGTGACTGGGTCCAGCTTGATACACACATTCTCAGCTGAAGATGTGGGACACAAAGGAATTTGTTAATATACATAGCTTTGATTGAATGTCATGTAAAGGTGAAATCAGTGGAGGTGAAATAGGGTTGCACTTGTCCACAACACTCACCTGCTTGTCATATAAGTGACTAAACTATATCATGTGGTCATGCTTGGTTTGATTGTACCCTGTAGATGGGGCCATTCATTGCTCAAAATGAAATTTGATATCTACCACTTGTTTGTCTATCTTAGACTAAAATATTTACAGGGCATCTTGCTACCAGCTGGCTACAGCTTGGAAAAAGCTGTCTGCAAATGTCAAACAAACAAACAAAAAAACAAGCTGCTGCTTGCACTTACGCTTTATGTCGAGATGTAGGATGCCGAATCTCTCATACATGTATTCCAGACCCAAGAACCCCTGGTGGGCAAGGGAGGTAACTACGTCATCTGTCAGGAACTCCTTGTACGCAGTCTTGTGCTCATTCATAAACACCTTTAATGAGTCACCTGTAACCCATGGTAACCAGAAGAGTGGAGTAAGCGAATGTTGTTTATTAATTGCAATCACCAATATTAGAACTATGATTCTAGGGCAGGTCAGGTGGGCGGAGAATGTAGGCAGAGTCAGGTGGTCGGAGAATATGGGGAGAATATGGGTAGAATAAGGTGGCTAGAGAATGAAGGCAGAGTCGGGTGGGCGGAGTCAGGTGGGTGAAGAATATGGGTAGAGTCAGGTGGGTGGAGATTGTAGGCAGAGTCAGATGGGTGGAGAATGTAGGCAGAGTCAGGTGGGTGAAGAATATGGGTAGAGTCAGGTGGGCGGAGATTGTAGGCAGAGTCAGATTGGTGGAGAATATCTGTAGAGTAAGGTGGGCGGAGTCAGGTTGGTGAAGAATATGGGTAGAGTCAGGTGGGTAGAGTCAGGTGGGCGGGAAATATGGGAAGAGTAAGGTGGCTAGAGAATATAGGCAGAAGAATGTGGGCGGAGTCAGATGGGTGGATAATGTGGGCGGAGTCAGATTCGTGGAGAATGTGGGCGGAGTCATATATGTGAAGAAGACTGACCTCCATATTCCATCATGATCTCGTGAATGCCATCACGGAGGATGTAACCACGGAAACCAGTGATGCTAGGGTGAGACAGCTGCATCAACACCTCCACCTCCTTCTTCTTGAATCTGTCTTTGATCTGAAACAGTATGGCTGCCGTGAGTCCTGGGAGTCTCAGTCCATCTTGTAGGGGTGAAACCCAGTTGCCTGGATCGATGCTAATGATGTCAACCACTGGATTGTCTGGTCCAGCGTCAATTTTTACAGACCCCGGTCATATTGCTGGTAAGTGAGGTGTTAAACAACAAACAAACAAACAAAACTTACAGATTGGACTACAAGTTGATCAGGGGTGCTAACTCGAGCAGGGGGCTTTTATAAAGGGAATATGGTATGTTGATTAGTCTTACAAAAAAGGTTTGCATAAAGACTGTACTAAAATGTGCTGCTGTGGTGGCCATTTTCATTGTTTGAAAACAACATGTCTACTCAGAGACATGTAGAACAAGGGAATATGACACTGACATGTCCAGCTGTTTTGAGTTAGTGAGTATGGTTTTATGCTGCTTTTAGAAATATTCCAGCAATATCACAGCAGGAGACACTGTAAATTTTGCTTCACACATTGTACCCATGAGGGTTATCGAGCCCGGGTCTTTGGCGTGATGAGCCAATGCTGTAACCACTAGGCTACCCCACCGCCCCTTCAGAAGAATTGCTTCAGTACTAATGGAGGGACAGACAAGACCCATGACGTGGATCTGGCTAAATCACTTGGACGTTGTCAAGCAAAGATTCGATCTGAAGAAAAATTCTAGGTGACTCACCACTTTCATCACATACTCCTCTCCTCCGAAATGGCGGCAGAGAGACACGCTACCGAACGACCCATTGCCTAGGTGCCGGACGAACTTGAACTGATCACACTCCCCCTCCTCAAACAGACCGTCGAAAGATGGTGGCAGACTCTGCAACCAATAAAGGAGGTTTGATGACAATGTATATAAAGTTACCATGGTTTCCAGTGTACGTATTTGCAATAATGATAGTAACATTTCCTTGGAAACCTGATGCTGACATGTGCAAATATTTTACCAACAAATAACTACTCCAGCTTCATAAAATATGTTGAACACATTTCTTCATAAAATGATAATTCGAATACAGGTTACCGTGGTTATCTACTCACAACTTGGAATTAGTAAGCCTCCGAACTTACAACGCTCATTCACTCAGGTCAGATAATTAATTGATAGATAATTGATTATCTCTAATATTTTACCATTGTCAGTAGAAGACACTATGATTACCACTCAAAGATCATAATTTAGGACCCGGGAAGATCAGGGGTAGAATAGATCTTCAGCAACCCATGCTTGCAGTAAAAGGCCGTAATGAGTGAGTGAGTGAATAGAGGCACTGGGTGAGTGAGTGAGTACAGACATTGGGTGAGTGAGTGAGAGTACAGAGACTGGGTGAGTGAGTGAGTGAGTGAGTGAGTGAGTACAGAGACTGGGTGAGTGAGTGAATGAGTAGACACAGGGAGAGTGAGTACAGACACTGGGTGAGTAAGTGAGTGAGTACAGACACTGGGTGAGTTAGTGAGTACAGGCGCGGGGTGAGTGAGTGAGTGAGTACAGAGACTGGGTGAGTGAGTGAGTGAGTACAGAGACTGGGTGAGTGAGTGAATGAGTAGACACAGGGAGAGTGAGTACAGACACTGGGTGAGTAAGTGAGTGAGTACAGGCGCGGGGTGAGTGAGTGAGTACAGACACTCGGTGAGTGAGTGAGTGAGTACAGAGACTGGGTGAGTGAGTGATTGAGTAAAGACACAGGGAGAGTGAGTACAGACACGGGGTGAGTGAGTACAGACGCTGGGTGAGTGAGGACAGACACGGGGTAAATGAGTACAAACACTGGGTGAGTGAGTACAGGCACTGGGTGAGTGAGTACAGGCGCGGGGTGAGTGAGTACAGACACGGGGTGAGTGAGTACAGACACGGGGTGAATGAGTACAGACACTGGGTGAGTGAGTACAGGCGCGGGGTGAGTGAAAACAGACACTGGGTGAGTGAGTACAGGCGTGGGGTGAGTGAGTACAGACACTGGGTGAGTGAGTACAGGCACAGGGTGAGTCAGTACAGACACTGGGTGAGTGAGTACAGACACGGGGTGAGTGAGTACAGACACGGGGTGAGTGAGGACAGACACGGGGTGAGTGAGTACAGGCACAGGGTGAGTGAGTACAGACGCTGGGTGAGTGAGTACAGACACTGGGTGAGTGAGTACAGGCACAGGGTGAGTCAGTACAGACACTGGGTGAGTGAGTACAGACACTGGGTGAGTGAGTACAGACACGGGGTGAGTGAGGACAGACACGGGGTGAGTGAGTACAGGCACAGGGTGAGTGAGTACAAACACTGGGTGAGTGAGTACAGACACGGGGTGAGTGAGTACAGGCACTGGGTGAGTGAGTACAAACACGGGGTGAGTGAGTACAGACATGGGGTGAGTGAGTACAGACACGGGGTGAGTGAGTACAGGCACAGGGTGAGTCAGTACAGACACTGGGTGAGTGAGTACAGACACGGGGTGAGTGAGTACAGACACGGGGTGAGTGAGGACAGACACGGGGTGAGTGAGTACAGACACTGGGTGAGTGAGTACAGGCGTGGGGTGAGTGAGTACAGACACGGGGTGAGTGAGTACAGGCACAGGGTGAGTGAGTACAGACACTGGGTGAGTGAGTACAGGCACAGGGTGAGTCAGTACAGACACTGGGTGAGTCAGTACAGACACGGGGTGAGTGAGTACAGACACGGGGTGAATGAGTACAGACACGGGGTGAGTGAGTACAGACACTGGGTGAGTGAGTACAGACACTGGGTGAGTGAGTACAGACACTAGGTGAATGAGTACAGACATGGGGTGAGTGAGTACAGACACTGGGTGAGTGAGTACAGGCACAGGGTGAGTCAGTACAGACACTGGGTGAGTGAGTACAGACACGGGGTGAGTGAGTACAGACACGGGGTGAATGAGTACAGACACTGGGTGAGTGAGTACAGACACTGGGTGAGTGAGTACAGACACTGGGTGAGTGAGTAGACACTAGGTGAATGAGTACAGACATGGGGTGAGTGAGTACAGACACTGGGTGAGTGAGTACAGGCACAGGGTGAGTCAGTACAGACACTGGGTGAGTGAGTACAGACACGGGGTGAGTGAGTACAGACACGGGGTGAATGAGTACAGACACGGGGTGAGTGAGTACAGACACGGGGTGAGTGAGTACAGACACGGGGTGAGTGAATACAGACACTGGGTGAGTCAGTACAGGCACAGGGTGAGTGAGTACAGACACTGGGTGAGTGAGTACAGGCGTGGGGTGAGTGAGTACAGACACTGGGTGAGTGAGTACAGACACTAGGTGAATGAGTACAGACACTTGGTGAGTGAGTACAGACATTGGGTGAGTGAGTACAGACACTGGGTGAGTGAGTACAGACACGGGGTGAGTGAGTACAGACACTTGGTGAGTGAGTACAGACATGGGGTGAGTGAGTACAGACACGGGGTGAGTGAGTACAGACACTGGGTGAGTGAGTACAGACATGGGGTGAGTGAGTACAGACACGGGGTGAGTGAGTACAGACACGGGGTGAGTGAGTACAGACACTGGGTGAGTGAGTACAGGCGCAGGGTGAGTACAGACACTGGGTGAGTGAGTACAGACACGGGGTGAACACCAAGAAGACAGAGACTACTCACCATGTCCATGATGACGCCATGTGTTCCAATGTTCAAGTCTGTCGCATTCAGCAGCCCGGACACGGCTTTCTTCGTTCCCATGACAACAAACCTACAACAGTGTCAGACACACACACATCAGCACTGACGAAGGAATACACAGTGTAGAAATAACTCACTGGACAAAGTCAGTCTTCAATCACTGAACAGTGACTCCTTTGATTTCATTTAAAGATTTGAATTTTGATACAAACAGATGAAAAGAGGATTACTACAAACATGCACAAACGCTGTGTGTAGTGGAGTATCATTACTTTCAAGCACGTTGAAGATGCTTGTCTTTCTTCTCATGTTTTCCACTGCCTGAATCTTAACATACAGAAACCAACCCAACCTCCAAAAATTTGTCATTTATATCCAGAATATTAAAAATTACCGTGTTCGACGTAATAAGCGCCCAAAGCTAATATATTGGCTAGTGAACAATCCCAAAAAGCACCCCTTCCGATTGATCAATGTACACAAGACTTATTAATATGCACTCGTGTGTTATATGCACCCTTAATTGTGGGCAATTAAAATCTGGAAAGATATATCTGTCATATATAAACATTTCAGGCTGTCAGCATAAACCACCAAATTTATCTTTCAACTCTGTTTCTTCCATGAAAATAATATTCTAATAAGAAGTCCCTATTTCTAATTTTGAGAGCACCCTGGGCGCTTATTACGTTAAGTTAAGTTGAATTTCTTATCAAATGTTTTACCTTGACAATACAATGTTCTGATGAGACTAATTGTGACCAGACATTATATTGCTCCTTCATGTGTTCATCATAGTGTCAGACTTAACCCTTCATGTGTTCATCATAGTGTAAGGCTTAACCCTTCATGTGTTCATCATAATGTCGGAGTTACCCCTTCATGTGTTTATCATAGTGTCGGGCTTAACCCTTCATGTGTTCATCATAGTGTAAGGCTTAACCCTTCATGTGTTCAACATAGTGTAAGGCTTAACCCTTCATGTGTTCATCATAGTGTAAGGCTTAACCCTTCATGTGTTCAACATAGTGTAAGGCTTAACCCTTCATGTGTTCAACATAGTGTAAGGCTTAACCCTTCATGTGTTCAACATAGTGTAAGGCTTAACCCTTCATGTGTTCATCATAGTGTAAGGCTTAACCCTTCATGTGTTCATCATAGTGTAAGGCTTAACCCTTCATGTGTTCATCATAATGTCGGGCTTACCCCTTCATGTGTTCATCATAGTGTAAGGCTTAACCCTTCATGTGTTCATCATAGTGTAAGGCTTAACCCTTCATGTGTTCATCATAATGTTGGGCTTACCCCTTCATGTGTTCATCATAGTGTAAGGCTTAATCCTTCATGTGTTCAACATAGTGTAAGGCTTAACCCTTCATGTGTTCAACATAGTGTAAGGCTTACCCCTTCATGTGTTCAACATAGTGTAAGGCTTAACCCTTCATGTGTTCATCATAGTGTAAGGCTTAACCCTTCATGTGTTCATCATAGTGTAAGGCTTAACCCTTCATGTGTTCATCATAGTTTAAGGCTTAACCCTTCATGTGTTCATCATAATGTCGGGCTTACCCCTTCATGTGTTCATCATAGTGTAAGGCTTAACCCTTCATGTGTTCATCATAATGTCGGGCTTACCCCTTCATGTGTTCATCATAGTGTAAGGCTTAACCCTTCATGTGTTCATCATAGTGTAAGGCTTAACCCTTCATGTGTTCATCATAATGTCGGGCTTACCCCTTCATGTGTTCAACATAGTGTAAGGCTTAACCCTTCATGTGTTCAACATAGTGTAAGGCTTAACCCTTCATGTGTTCATCATAATGTCGGGCTTATCCCTTCATGTGTTCATCATAGAGTAAGGCTTAACCCTTCATGTGTTCATTATAGTGTAAGGCTTAACCCTTCATGTGTTCATCATAATGTTGGGCTTACCCCTTCATGTGTTCATCATAGTACCGGGAGTTGAGGTGGCTGAAGTCATCAAAGTTGTCCTCATACAATCCAAATTGTTTGAAATTGTCGGGCATGACATAACTTTCCACCCTGACTCCACGTTGATAACCTCCCTTGTTGGTCTTGCCATCGTTGATAATAGCGTCAACCCAAGCATTCTGTCTCAGATGGATGTTCAAGTTTTCAGTGGTGTTGGATCCAAGCTTTTCGGCAACAACTTTGACATTTTCTTTCTTCTTGTTGCTATGGAGACTGACATGCTCTTTGTCTGGTGTTTGGCAAACGATTCCACTGCTCACGTCTATCTCCGGTGCCTTGAACTTGGCTGGTTTGATGATGTTCCCAATATTCTTGCCTGATAGTCTGGTATCAAGACAGGCTTTCTTGGCGGGAAAGCTTTCATCCTCTGCGAACTCCGGAACAAGACCATCAGAGCCCCCTAGGGAGAAGAAATGTCAACAATTCAGAAAACACAGACTGGTGAAATCCTTAACAAGAACATGTTAAACATCACAAACTTGAAAATTTGTGAAATATAAAAAAAATATTCATTTGTATACTTATCCAGCATTACTCCTTAATATAATATTCCAAAATAGTGAAGGTTATATGAAAAGAATACATCACCCATCCCAGATATAGTTTAGAGTAATAGACAGAGCTTGGGGTCTAAAATAAATCAAATTTGAAGAGCTCAGCTGAGAGACGTCCTTGCTGTTACGCGACAGGCAGTGATGTGAGGAAGGTGACGTGTCATCAAGGTCACATGACAGCAGCAATGGTCCATGTAAAAAACGGAAACATCTTTTTTCCATCCAAGACCATTGTTGAGCACTGTTTTTGGTTGTCGTAAGGTAAACATTCGCTTGTTTTGTTTGTTTGTTGTTTAACGCTGCACTCAGCAATATTCCAGCTATATGACGGCAGTATGTAAAAATAATTGAGCCTGGACCAGACAATCCAGTGATTTACATCACGAGCATTGATCCACGCAATTGGGATCGATGACATGCATCAACCAAGTCAACGAGCTTGACCACCCTATCCCGTTAGTTGCCTTTTACGACAAGCTAAGTCGCCTTTTACGGCAAGCATGGGTTGCTGAAGACATAAGAGTAATGCAGGATAAGTAAAAAGTGTAATTATTTATTCTATTGATTGATTGATTGTGTTTGTGCAGAGAGAATACACTCACATCCTAAAAGAAGAAACTCAGTGTCCAAATAAATCTTACCAATTCCAATTGGAATTTCACCTCCATGAAGTTCGCTTCCATATAGAAATGAGCTCTCCCCCGTTGCCGTCACAACTTGATGCTGTGTCGGCTCCGACTGATCCACAGGGTGGAAATTAGGGAGACGATGCATTTTTATGTCCTGAAATATAACAGCAATATTAACATAATCCACAATAGGTGACTTACAATAATGTGGTTTTAACACTGTTTTAAACAGCAAATATTATCACATGTATAGTATATCAGCAGCTGTTATGAGTGCTGGATGAACTTCCAAAGTGATGCAGGTCACACATCACAGACATATGGCAAATCACTTGTCAAGCCAAAGTTGGTTGGTTTGTTGTTTAACGCCGCACTCAGCAATATTCCAGCTATATGACAGCCGTCTGTAAATAATCGAGTTTGGACCTAACAATCCTGTGATTAATATCATGAGCATCGATCCACGCATTTGGGGTCGATGACATGCATCAACCAAGTCAGCGAGTCTGACCATCCGATCCCATTAGTCGCCTCTTACGACAAGCATAGTCGCCTTTTACGGCAAGCATGGGTTGCTGAAGACCTATTCTACCCCGGATCTTCACAGGTCGTCAAGCCAAAGATGTATACAGATACATACGTTTTTGGTCAAGCCAACAAACATGGGTGATGCAAGTCACACATCACGTACATATGATAAACCACTTGTGTCAAGCCAACAAACATGGATGATGCACTGATGGATCAAGGATCCTCATCAAGAGTAATACAAAACCACAATGATTGTGGTTTCAGATATGCAGGTTTTATTGAGTATCTACTGCCCGGAAATTTCATTTGGATCCGACCGCATTTATCCACATTCTATAAGACGGAAGTAATCAGTAATTTTCTGAAGCATCCTCTCCCTACGTGAACTCTCCACATTGTGAGAGAGACTTGACGTCACTCTAAAAAGCTATAAAGTCAAACTGAAAAGCTATGAGGTGGATGATGTGACATACTTCTGCGACAACTCAACTTCTGTGATAAAAACCAAAAAACCAATGTTGTTCTGATAAATAATAATCAAACTTACTGTATAAATAATGTGGTGTTCATTTCCCCAAAATGAAAATCAATTGTTTCTATTTTGGGATTGAGGAAATAAAAGATACTTATCAAGAAACATATTCATACGCAGCAGTTAATCCTGAGCATTGCATGGCTTTGAATCCCATTCCCCAACCAATCAGCAGCCACTTGAATCCTTTACAATTGTCCAGTACACCATGTAACAAGTGATACTGAGTGAACAAGGATGTAAAAATGGGGGAATTTGAGATTCAACCACAGCCAGGGCACACTGGCTGATAATTCATGAAACTACATGAACAGTTGTGCCACCTTAGTTCACTCATACCAGTGGGTTCATGAAAAAAACAACTTAAAAACTAACTAATGAGTTAGCATGGTCATAGTAAATACACGGCAAAGGGATTTACTGTGTCAGAAAACCTTCTGTCACAATGCCAGAGATAAGCAAAAACGATTACTAAGTCATTAATGATGAAATATTTTTTATTCAATGAATCTGGATTGGTAAACAGGCCAAGGCGGCTTATGTTAACGACTCTCCAGTCATTAATTATGACATCATATTCTACAGTATGGCACGAGAAGGAAGTAACAGTCAGGATGACTTCATCATGTTCATGTTTATACTGATTTTTGAGGGGTGAATTAAAAACCCATGCACAGTTCTGACCCTACCTGGTTTAAATGAAACATTACTGACAAGGATGTGAACGGGGTTTTTAATCACACGTCTCACAATTATTGAATTGTGACAGGACAGGGCAGACATTATCAATCATCACAGCTACATTGATCGTACTGGCGTATTTGATTATTACAGTCGTTAGACTACTTATTTGGTTGACCTTGACGAGCCTCTGTCATTCTATTTTTCAAATTAAAGCGTACAACACAGCCGTATAAATTGTAGTCTTGTACAAAGAACGAAACTGAATGATGCAAAACATTGAACATGTCGAAAGAACGTATGACGTACTATTCTTTCATAAACACGATATCTTAGGTGAGCCGTATGATAAATTAAAGATTGAAGAACCCAAAAAGGTTAGTTATTTACCTGATTTTCAACTGTTTCGGGTTTTTTTCCACATTTTGTACTGACATATTTTCCTTCTCTACCCAGGCCAAAATGGCCCCATACACTCTCCTGGAAATTCCCGTTCCAGAATTTATATTTCGGATTTGTCTTTTAATACGAAATCCGGAATCATTCAAAACATGTTAAGGCAACTTTTATATCTACATGGAGTGAAATAAGAATAACATAACTGCAATGGTTTGTACACAGTGATATGATCAGTAATTATTGTAAAACATGCTGTAAGTAGTTTCTATAGAAATAACTTCGTTTCATTTACTAGCTTTCATTTTAAATAATTCCAATAACGTAAATTGTCGGAGAAGCCCGAACATGTGATATCGGAAAGGGGAATCCCCCTCATTATGCGTTTGCAAGGCGGAAGTTGACATCACACTCCTACCCAGAGTTCCATGCAGCTTGTAGCCAACAAAGTGCGGCCGAATGTTCAAATCTGATAGTAGTTCTATATTTCCTCCATAATGTGACGATTACAGCATATATATTATACTTGTAGAGTCATTGCACCACAAGAGCTAATTTAATGGTAGTAGAGAGAGAATCTCACCCGAGTGTCTTTTGATATCAAATACTGTGTATCAACACTCGTTGTTAAAAGTGGAAAAACTCCGAGGAGTTTTTCTACTTTTATCAACGACTGTTATATTCAATATCAAGACACGAGGGTAAGTTTTATTTATCATCCAACATGCCTCTTCCTACTACTTCTTTTTCAGTTTATTGACTAATAAGCAGTGTCTAAGAGTAAAAAGTACTGCTCACAGCTATTAGTGATGTCATTTGATTGTGATTGCAGTGTCTAAAGGGCAAGTTCACACGAAAATATACCTATTTTTCTTGTACTTTTTCATGAAAAGTATTTACTAAGCAGCCTCAGAGGCAAAACAATAAAAATATCACAAGTATCTAATTTATTTTATTCATTAAATCGGTTCATATTTTTCACATTTACCGAGAGTTCTATTTCAATGATAAACACACCATGGCTTATGCCCCTTGCAATATGACGTCATTGGAGCCTATTGATAAAGGAATGACGTCATAAGACTTTATAAGACCAGTTTCACGTGGTGTGTGATCTTCTCAATGTCCCAAACATACCATTTGGAGTGACATCCATGGGTTTTTACAAACGGCAGAAAATGGCGGCTACGGCAATGTCATACGCTTGAAATAAAAGTTGCACCTAGTAAAGTTTGCGTTGGAAAGAAGTCCAGACCCGACTGATGTTGAAAATGGATTGCTATTAACGTTCTGTGAACTTTGGGTGTGTGTTTGAGGCATACTACGGCTGCTGATGACGGGGATTACCGCTTGAGGCAAGAATGGTTATAAAAACATGTGCGTTAACGGGATTCCATATGCATTGTTTAGCATCGTGCTGACAACAACCACTCAGAAGGACAACAAAATCACGCAATTATTCGACACGTCCGAAAATGAGCGTCTTCGAGCCATTGGTATGCTTGAAGCAGGATCGAGCAAACGTGATGTTGCAAGAAAATTTAACGTCCTCAGAAACACAGTTTGGTGTTTATGGCAACAGACAAATGCAGTCAGAGACCATCCTCGGAGTGGCAGGCCACGCGTAACCAATAATCGACAAGACAACTGGATTCGAACAAAACACCTACGAAATCGATTCCAGCCAGCAAGTGACTGCAAGAAGCATCCCTGGCCTTCGACGAATATCTTCACAAACCGTACGTCGCCGCCTCAGATGTGCAGGTATTGTCGCCAGAGGACCCACCAGACGTCCCATTTTGACAGGAAACCACAGTCAGCCATGTCTACAGTGGTGCAGACAGCGTCTACACTGGACGCCCATGCAGTGGGGACAAGTTTGATTCACTGACGAGTCTCGTTTTCACCTCAGCCACAGAGATGGACGGATTCCAGTGTACCGACGTCGAGGTGAACGTTACGTCAATCATTGCGCATGGAAGAAGATCGGTTCGGGGGCGGCAGCGTTATGGTATGGGGTGGGATTACAGCAAGACAGAGGACCCGTCTGATAGTGGTTGAGGGAAATCCGCGACGAGATCATCGGCCCTGTTGTTCTACCGTTTTTGCGTCGTCATGGCCCAGGCATTACCTTTCAACATGACAACGCCCGGTCTCATATTGCTCGACTTGTTCAGGATTCTCTTCAACAAAACAACGTGAATGTCATCCCCTGGCCGGCTCCCTCCCTTGTTCTCTCACATGTGGGATGAGATGGATCGGCGCCTTCGACGTCAACCACGTGTTCCACAGACACTCCAGGACCTTCGAAACATGCTCCAGCAGATATGGACAGATATCCCACAGGACTTTGTGCGACACCGGCTCCATTCAATGAGACGAAGATGTGTTGCTTGCATCGCAACCAGAGGTGGACAGACACGCTATTGATTTGAAATTGACCTTTTGGCATGTTCATGTTTTTTATATGAAATCACGCATTTTCTGAAGTCAGTATGGCAAATTAAACCATTTGAACACTTACAGGAGTCTTTTAGTCCTTGCAAACCGAAATTGTTTCAGATTTGGTAAAAAACATAACTTTGCATTAAATTTTAATCAATGTCACAGGAACGTTTGTTGTTCAGTATATGGAAGATGTGTTTCAAGGAAAAAAAACTGTCGCCGATCAAGAATCGACTGTTTTGTGTCAACACTGTCCATGTACTCCAATTTAAGCGTGTTTTTACGATTGGAAAATATAGTTCTGTTAAAAACCTTTAAAGATCACATTATTGCAGTTATATTTCTGTCTGATTTACACATCGTCAACTATCTAGCATTGATAATAGTTTGTTTGTTGTTTAACGCCGCATTCAGCAATATTACAACTAAATGACGGCGGTCTGTAAATAATCGAGTGTGGACCAGACAATCGAGATTGACATCATGAACATCGATCCACGCAATTGGGATCGATGACATGCATCAACCAAGTCAGGAGCCTGACCACCCGATCTCGTTAGTAGCCTCTTACGACAAGCATAGTCACCTTTAACGGCAAGCATGGGTTGCTGAAGACCTATTCTACCCCGGATCTTCATGGGTGTTATGAAGTGGCGTGTCACAACTGGAGCTGAACCAATAGAGACCAACTCATTAAATGAACTATTGCGTCACAACTGGAGCCCAAACATTAGAGACCAACCATCATATAAAGTGGTGCTCACATCTGGAGCTGAAACATGAGAGACCAACTCATTATATGAAGTGGTGCATCACAACTGCAGCTGAAAAATTAGAGACCAAATCATATGAAGTGGCGTGTCACAACCGGAGCTGAAACAAATGAGAGCAACTAATTACATGAAGTGGTGCATCACAACTGCAGCTGAAAAACAAGAGACCAAGTCATATGAAGTGGCATGTCACAACCGGAGCTGAAGCATAAAAGACCAACTCATTATACCAGGAAGTGACGCTTCTCAAATTGATCTGAAACATTGAAAGACCAACTCATTAAAATTGGATTTTGCGCAACATTAAAAGACTAAATCATTGTTACTGGAAGTGGTACATTTCAATAAAGACTATAGAGTCTTGATTTTGTTTTCACAATGATCCTTTAGTGGTGAGACGCAATTCGTTATAAACCTCTACAAAAGTTACTTGCCGGAACGGGTAGACACCACAGAGGTCCATAACTCCAAATCTTTCCACCGGCGATTGTGCTAACTTAATTGTATCTCTTCATTTTAACCCAAATCTTGGAACTTTTTAATATCTATCAGTATATGAGCTCTAGAGATCAGACTTCCAGACGACCTCAGCTGACACTACAACTGCCTTTCTACGGTAACTGGGGTATCATTGGGTGTGGACAGCACCCGCAACTCATTCTTACACTTCACCATGAATGCGGAAGGTTATACTTTCTCCACTACTCGGAACATTCGGACCAGCAAAATACACCCCTTTATCATATAATGGGTAGGTTTCTCGACAGGATAAGGCCAACGGATAAAAACGATATCCGTTGGGGTCATATGCGGATAGAGATGCAAATATCAAAGGTCAAGTAGGACTACTTTCACATGTATATAAACAAACATGGGGTCGCCCTCGTCATTCGGCGATCGAGTCAGAATTAACCATCGGGAATCTGGATAAACTACAGGGATAATTGCTATCATTATAAAAAAAACAGTCTAACATACTGAAAATCAGTGTCTAACTGTGACGTAGCTAAGGCATTTTATAAGTTTTGGCAACTTTGGAGATATAAATTTCGAAACAATTTTGCGAGGGCACGAGGACGAGCCAAGCGGGATCAGTAGCCATATCTGTGCTTGTAGACCTCTGCGGCTTGAAACCTTCTCCCCAAATTAGAATAGTTGTATTTGGCCGAAATATGTTTGAATTGTTACCTTGTTTCGTTTTGTCGCCGTGTGTACATCTGACTACACTTCTTAACGTTATGACAGAACAGACCGACTGTCAACAACATCTGACTGTGGCCGTGACCATTCGTGACCAACTCGTGTTATTCCGGGACAAGCCTTCTGCAGGTGACGGAAAGGGGCGAGTGATGACGAATGTGGCCGTGACGTCTCATAGACTAGGTTTAGAGTAGTTTCCCTTTGACAAAGGGCAGTTACTCTAGCGAATAGACCGATGGCTTGCCGCGAAAGGCAATTTAAAACAACTGTTGTTTTGCGTATATGTTGCTTCGCCACTGTATAAGAAACAGATTTTAGTTGGAACTATACTGGCTACTGTCACTGTCCGACCGACACATCACTTACCCTGTGACGTAATAAATATTAATGCGCGCATTCCAGGAAAACGCGCAATGTTTCGGTAATGTTTGTGAGAGAGGGAAAGCGATTTTGAAACACAGAATTAAAGAATGACATTATATGATAAAGAGGTTATCACGCTTGTGTGTTTGGGGATGGTAAATATCCTGCATTAGGAATAAACACTATGTATTTAGCTCGCCAAGGCTCGCTAAATACAATGTTTATTCCTACTGCAGGATATTTACCATCCCCAAACACACTCGCGTGATAACCTCTATATATCTACTGACCACATTCTTCACAGAGAAAGTCCAGCATACCATAGCTTTCTCAGAATGGAGCCCACATGACCACGGGCAGTTGCAATGTGTAACCCATGTCCAGGCACCTTGGTCGTCTAGGTATAACGTACAATTGTAGAAGGACATGCTTACATTCACTCAAAGTCAGCGTCACAATGGAAACTATTTGGAGTTAAGGTAGCACCGAGTTTACACCATAATATTGAAAAAAGGATTCTGTCTGGAAAAATAATCTGCTTCGTCTAAGTGATGCGTCTCAACTGGACAAAAATCATCAAAAAAACCCAGCTCATACCAGTTTTAAGTGGTGCGTCAAAACTGGATCTGAAACATTGAAGACCAACTAATATGAAGTGGTGCTCACAACTGGATCTGAAACATTGGAGACCAACTGATATGAAGTGGCGCGTCACAACTGGATCTGAAACATTGGAGATCAACTGATATGAAGTGGTGCTCAAAACTGGATCTGAAACATTGGAGACCAACTGATATGAAGTGGCGCGTCACAACTGGATCTGAAACATTAGAGACCAACTCAGTATATGAAGTGGCGCGTCACACCTGTAGCTGAAACATTAGAGACCAACTCATTATATGAAGTGGCGCATCACAACTTGAGCTGAAACATTGGAGACCAACTAATATGAAGTGGTGCTCACAACTGGATCTGAAACATTGGAGACCAACTGATATGAAGTGGCGCATCACAACTGGAGCTGAAACATTGGAGACCAACTCAGTATATGAAGTGGCTCGTCACACCTGTAGCTGAAACATTAGAGACCAACTCATTATATGAAGTGGCGCATCACAACTGGAGCTTAAACATTAGAGACCAACTCATTATATGAAGTGGCGCATCACAACTGGAGCTGAAACATTAGAAACCAACTCATTATATGAAGTGGTGTTCACAACTGGAGCTGAAACATTTGAGACCAAATCATTATATGAAGTGGCATGTCACAACCGGAGCTGAAGCATAAAAGACCAAATCATTATATCAGGAAGTGGCGCTTCTCAAATTGATCTGAAACATTGAAAGAACAACTCATTAAAATTGGAGATTTTGCGCAACATTAAAAGACTAAATCATTGTTACTGGAGATGGTACATTTCAATATAGAGTATAGAGTCTTGATTTTGTTTTCACAATGATCCTTTGGTAGTGAGACGCAATTGGCTATAAACCTCTACAAAAGTTACTTGCCGGAATGGGTACACACCACAGAGGTCCATAACTTCAAATCTTTGCACCGGCGATTGTGCTAAATAAATGGTCAAATGGAGTAAGCGTATTTCTTCATTTTAACCTGAAGCTTGGAACTTTTTAATATCTATCAGTATATGAGCTCTAGAGACCAGACTTCCAGACGACCTCAGCTGACACTACAACTGCCTTTCTACGGTAACTGGGGTATCATTGGGTGTGGACAGCACCCGCAACTCATTCTTACACTTCACCATGAATGCGGAAGGTTATACTTTCTCCACTACTCGGAACATTCGGACCAGCAAAATACACCCCTATATCTACTGACCACATTCTTCACAGAGAAAGTCCAGCATAGCATGGCTTTCTCAGAATGGAGCCCACATGACCACGGACAGTTGCAATGTGTAACCCATGTCCAGGCACCTTGGTCGTCTAGGTATAACGTACAATTGTAGAAGGACATGCTTACATTCACTCAAAGTCAGCGTCAAAACTCTTTCCAAACTATTTGGAGTTAAGGTAGCACCGAGTTTACACCATAATATTGAAAAAAGGATTCTGTCTGGAAAAAAATAATCTGCTTCGTCTAAGTGATGCGTCTCAACTGGACAAAAATCATAAAAAACCCCAGCTCATACCAGTTTTAAGTGGTGCGTCACAACTGGATCTGAAACATCGGAGACCAACTCTTTATATGAAGTGTTGCTCACAATTGGACCTGAAACATTAGAGACCATCTAATAGAAAGTAGTGCATCACACCTGGACCTGAAACATTAGAGACCATCTAATATGAAGTGTTGCTCACAGCGGGAGCTGAAAGAGTAGAGATCAACTCATTATATGAAGTGGCGCGACACAACTGGAGCTGAAACATTAGAGATCAACTCATTATATGAAGTGGCGCGTCACACCCGTAGCTGAAACATTAGAGACCAAGTCATAATATTAAATGGTGCATCGCAACTGGTGATGACTCAAAAGAGTAGAACTCATTATATGAAGTGGTGCATCACAACTGCAGCTGTAAAACAAGAGACCAAGTCATATGAAGTGGCATGTCACAACCGGAGCTGAAGCATAAAAGACCAACTCATTATATCAGGAAGTGGTGCTTCTCAAATTGATCTGAAACATTGAAAGATCAACTCATTAAAATTGGATTTTGTGCAACATTAAAAGACTAAATCATTGTTACTGGAGGTGGTACATTTCAATATAGAGTATAGAGTCTTGATTTTGTTTTCACAATGATCCTTTGGTAGTGAGACGCAATTGGCTATAAACCTCTACAAAAGTTACTTGCCGGAATGGGTACACACCACAGAGGTCCATAACTTCAAATCTTTGCACCGGCGATTGTGCTAAATAAATGGTCAAATGGAGTAAGCGTATTTCTTCATTTTAACCTGAAGCTTGGAACTTTTTAATATCTATCAGTATATGAGCTCTAGAGATCAGACTTCCAGACGACCTCAGCTGACACTACAACTGCCTTTCTACGGTAACTGGGGTATCATTGGGTGTGGACAGCACCCGCAACTCATTCTTACACTTCACCATGAATGCGGAAGGTTATACTTTCTCCACTACTCGGAACATTCGGACCAGCAAAATACACCCCTATATCTACTGACCACATTCTTCACAGAGAAAGTCCAGCATAGCATGGCTTTCTCAGAATGGAGCCCACATGACCACGGACAGTTGCAATGTGTAACCCATGTCCAGGCACCTTGGTCGTCTAGGTATAACGTACAATTGTAGAAGGACATGCTTACATTCACTCAAAGTCAGCGTCACAATGGAAACTATTTGGAGTTAAGGTAGCACCGAGTTTACACCATAATATTGAAAAAAGGATTCTGTCTGGAAAAATAATCTGCTTCGTCTAAGTGATGCGTCTCAACTGGACAAAAATCATCAAAAGACCCCAGCTCATACCAGTTTTAAGTGGTGCGTCACAACTGGATCTGAAACATTGGAGACCAACTCTTTATATGAAGTGTTGCTCACAATTGGACCTGAAACATTGGAGACCAAGTAATATGAAGTAGTGCATCACACCTGGACCTGAAACATTAGAGACCATCTAATATGAAGTGTTGCTCACAGCGGGAGCTGAAAGCGTAGAGATCAACTCATTATATGAAGTGGCGCGACACAACTGGAGCTGAAACATTAGAGATCAACTCATTATATGAAGTGGCGCGTCACACCCGTAGCTGAAACATTAGAGACCAAGTCATAATATTAAATGGTGCATCGCACGCGTCACACCCGTAGCTGAAACATTAGAGACCAAGTCATAATATTAAATGGTGCATCACAACTGGAGATGACTCAAAAGAGAATAACTCATTATATGAAGCGGTGCATCACAACTGCAGCTGTAAAACAAGAGACCAAGTCATATGAAGTGGCATGTCACAACCGGAGCTGAAGCATAAGAGACCAACTCTTTATACCAGGAAGTGGCGCTTCTCAAATTGATCTGAAACATTGAAAGACCAACTCATTAAAATTGGATTTTGCGCAACATTCAATGACTAAACCATTGTTACTGGAGGTGGTACATTTCAATATAGAGTATAGAGTCTTGATTTTGTTTTCACAATGATCCTTTAGTGGTGAGACGCAATTCGTTATAAACCTCTACAAAAGTTACTTGCCGGAACGGGTAGACACCACAGAGGTCCATAACTCCAAATCCTCGCTAAATACAATGTTTATTCCTACTGCAGGATATTTACCATCCCCAAACACACTCGCGTGATAACCTCTATATATCTACTGACCACATTCTTCACAGAGAAAGTCCAGCATACCATAGCTTTCTCAGAATGGAGCCCACATGACCACGGGCAGTTGCAATGTGTAACCCATGTCCAGGCACCTTGGTCGTCTAGGTATAACGTACAATTGTAGAAGGACATGCTTACATTCACTCAAAGTCAGCGTCACAATGGAAACTATTTGGAGTTAAGGTAGCACCGAGTTTACACCATAATATTGAAAAAAGGATTCTGTCTGGAAAAAATAATCTGCTTCGTCTAAGTGATGCGTCTCAACTGGACAAAAATCATCAAAAAAACCCAGCTCATACCAGTTTTAAGTGGTGCGTCACAACTGGATCTGAAACATTGGAGACCAATTCTTTATATGAAGTGTTGCTCACAACTGGACCTGAAACATTAGAGACCAACTAATATGAAGTAGCGCATCACACCTGGACCTGAAACTTTAGAGACCATCTAATATGAAGTGTTGCTCACAGCGGGAGCTGAAAGCGTAGAGATCAACTCATTATATGAAGTGGCGCGACACAACTGGAGCTGAAACATTAGAGATCAACTCATTATATGAAGTGGCGCGTCACACCCGTAGCTGAAACATTAGAGACCAACTCATTATATGAAGTGGTGCATCGCAACTGGAGATGACTCAAAAGAGAACAACTTATTATATGAAGTGGTGCATCACACCTGCAACTATAAAACAAGAGACCAAGTCATATGAAGTGGCATGTCACAACTGGAGCTGACGCATAAAAGACCAACTCATTATATCAGGAAGTGGCGCTTCTCAAATTGATCTGAAACATTGAAAGACCAACTCATTAAAATTGGATTTTGTGCAACATTAAAAGACTAAATCATTGTTACTGGAGGTGGTACATTTCAATATAGACTATAGAGTCTTGATTTTGTTTTTACAATGATCCTTTGGTAGTGAGACGCAATTGGTTATAAACCTCTACAAAAGTTACTTGCCGGAACGGGTACACACCACAGAGGTCCATAACTCCAAATCTTTCCACCGGCGATTGTGCTAACTTAATTGTATCTCTTCATTTTAACCCAAATCTTGGAACTTTTTTAATATCTATCAGTATATGAGCTCTAGAGATCAGACTTCCAGACGACCTCAGCTGACACTACAACTGCCTTTCTACGGTAACTGGGGTATCATTGGGTGTGGACAGCACCCGCAACTCATTCTTACACTTCACCATGAATGCGGAAGGTTATACTTTCTCCACTACTCGGAACATTCGGACCAGCAAAATACACCCCTATATCTACTGACCACATTCTTCACAGAGAAAGTCCAGCATACCATAGCTTTCTCAGAATGGAGCCCACATGACCACGGACAGTTGCAATGTGTAACCCATGTCCAGGCACCTTGGTCGTCTAGGTATAACGTACAATTGTAGAAGGACATGCTTACATTCACTCAAAGTCAGCGTCACAATGGAAACTATTTGGAGTTAAGGTAGCACCGAGTTTACACCATAATATTGAAAAAAGGATTCTGTCTGGAAAAATAATCTGCTTCGTCTAAGTGATGCGTCTCAACTGGACAAAAATCATCAAAAAACCCCAGCTCATACCAGTTTTAAGTGGTGCGCCACAACTGGATCTGAAACATTGGAGACCAATTCTTTATATGAAGTGTTGCTCACAATTGGACCTGAAACATTAGAGACCAACTAATATGAAGTAGCGCATTACACCTGGACCTGAAACATTAGAGACCATCTAATATGAAGTGTTGCTCACAGCGGGAGCTGAAAGAGTAGAGATCAACTCATTATATGAAGTGGCGCGACACAACTGGAGCTGAAACATTAGAGATCAACTCATTATATGAAGTGGCGCGTCACTCCCGTAGCTGAAACATTAGAGACCAAGTCATAATATCAAATGGTGCATCGCAACTGGAGATGACTCAAAAGAGAACAACTCATTATATGAAGTGGTGCATCACAACTGCAGCTGTAAAACAAGAGACCAAGTCATATGAAGTGGCATGTCACAACTGGAGCTGAAACATTAGAGACCAACTCATTATATGAAGTGGCATGTCACAACTGGACCTGACGCATAAAAGACCAACTCATTATATCAGGAAGTGGCGCTTCTCAAATTGATCTGAAACATTGAAAGACCAACTCATTAAAATTGGATTTTGTGCAACATTAAAAGACTAAATCATTGTTACTGGAGGTGGTACATTTCAATATAGACTATAGAGTCTTGATTTTGTTTTTACAATGATCCTTTGGTAGTGAGACGCAATTGGTTATAAACCTCTACAAAAGTTACTTGCCGGAACGGGTACACACCACAGAGGTCCATAACTCCAAATCTTTCCACCGGCGATTGTGCTAACTTAATTGTATCTCTTCATTTTAACCCAAATCTTGGAACTTTTTTAATATCTATCAGTATATGAGCTCTAGAGATCAGACTTCCAGACGACCTCAGCTGACACTACAACTGCCTTTCTACGGTAACTGGGGTATCATTGGGTGTGGACAGCACCCGCAACTCATTCTTACACTTCACCATGAATGCGGAAGGTTATACTTTCTCCACTACTCGGAACATTCGGACCAGCAAAATACACCCCTATATCTACTGACCACATTCTTCACAGAGAAAGTCCAGCATACCATAGCTTTCTCAGAATGGAGCCCACATGACCACGGACAGTTGCAATGTGTAACCCATGTCCAGGCACCTTGGTCGTCTAGGTATAACGTACAATTGTAGAAGGACATGCTTACATTCACTCAAAGTCAGCGTCACAATGGAAACTATTTGGAGTTAAGGTAGCACCGAGTTTACACCATAATATTGAAAAAAGGATTCTGTCTGGAAAAATAATCTGCTTCGTCTAAGTGATGCGTCTCAACTGGACAAAAATCATCAAAAAACCCCAGCTCATACCAGTTTTAAGTGGTGCGTCACAACTGGATCTGAAACATTGGAGACCAATTCTTTATATGAAGTGTTGCTCACAATTGGACCTGAAACATTAGAGACCAACTAATATGAAGTAGCGCATCACACCTGGACCTGAAACATTAGAGACCATCTAATATGAAGTGTTGCTCACAGCAGGAGCTGAAAGAGTAGAGATCAACTCATTATATGAAGTGGCGCGACACAACTGGAGCTGAAACATTAGAGATCAACTCATTATATGAAGTGGCGCGTCACACCCGTAGCTGAAACATTAGAGACCAAGTCATAATATCAAATGGTGCATCGCAACTGGAGATGACTCAAAAGAGAACAACTCATTATATGAAGTGGTGCATCACAACTGCAGCTGTAAAACAAGAGACCAAGTCATATGAAGTGGCATGTCACAACTGGAGCTGAAACATTAGAGACCAACTCATTATATGAAGTGGCATGTCACAACTGGACCTGACGCATAAAAGACCAACTCATTATATCAGGAAGTGGCGCTTCTCAAATTGATCTGAAACATTGAAAGACCAACTCATTAAAATTGGATTTTGTGCAACATTAAAAGACTAAATCATTGTTACTGGAGGTGGTACATTTCAATATAGACTATAGAGTCTTGATTTTGTTTTTACAATGATCCTTTGGTAGTGAGACGCAATTGGTTATAAACCTCTACAAAAGTTACTTGCCGGAACGGGTACACACCACAGAGGTCCATAACTCCAAATCTTTCCACCGGCGATTGTGCTAACTTAATTGTATCTCTTCATTTTAACCCAAATCTTGGAACTTTTTTAATATCTATCAGTATATGAGCTCTAGAGATCAGACTTCCAGACGACCTCAGCTGACACTACAACTGCCTTTCTACGGTAACTGGGGTATCATTGGGTGTGGACAGCACCCGCAACTCATTCTTACACTTCACCATGAATGCGGAAGGTTATACTTTCTCCACTACTCGGAACATTCGGACCAGCAAAATACACCCCTATATCTACTGACCACATTCTTCACAGAGAAAGTCCAGCATACCATAGCTTTCTCAGAATGGAGCCCACATGACCACGGACAGTTGCAATGTGTAACCCATGTCCAGGCACCTTGGTCGTCTAGGTATAACGTACAATTGTAGAAGGACATGCTTACATTCACTCAAAGTCAGCGTCACAATGGAAACTATTTGGAGTTAAGGTAGCACCGAGTTTACACCATAATATTGAAAAAAGGATTCTGTCTGGAAAAAATAATCTGCTTCGCCTAAGTGATGCGTCTCAACTGGACAAAAATCATCAAAAAACCCCAGCTCATACCAGTTTTAAGTGGTGCGCCACAACTGGATCTGAAACATTGGAGACCAATTCTTTATATGAAGTGTTGCTCACAATTGGACCTGAAACATTAGAGACCAACTAATATGAAGTAGCGCATCACACCTGGACCTGAAACATTAGAGACCATCTAATATGAAGTGTTGCTCACAGCGGGAGCTGAAAGAGTAGAGATCAACTCATTATATGAAGTGGCGCGACACAACTGGAGCTGAAACATTAGAGATCAACTCATTATATGAAGTGGCGCGTCACACCCGTAGCTGAAACATTAGAGACCAAGTCATAATATCAAATGGTGCATCGCAACTGGAGATGACTCAAAAGAGAACAACTCATTATATGAAGTGGTGCATCACAACTGCAGCTGTAAAACAAGAGACCAAGTCATATGAAGTGGCATGTCACAACTGGAGCTGAAACATTAGAGACCAACTCATTATATGAAGTGGCATGTCACAACTGGACCTAACGCATAAAAGACCAACTCATTATATCAGGAAGTGGCGCTTCTCAAATTGATCTGAAACATTGAAAGACCAACTCATTAAAATTGGATTTTGTGCAACATTAAAAGACTAAATCATTGTTACTGGAGGTGGTACATTTCAATATAGACTATAGAGTCTTGATTTTGTTTTTACAATGATCCTTTGGTAGTGAGACGCAATTGGTTATAAACCTCTACAAAAGTTACTTGCCGGAACGGGTACACACCACAGAGGTCCATAACTCCAAATCTTTCCACCGGCGATTGTGCTAACTTAATTGTATCTCTTCATTTTAACCCAAATCTTGGAACTTTTTTAATATCTATCAGTATATGAGCTCTAGAGATCAGACTTCCAGACGACCTCAGCTGACACTACAACTGCCTTTCTACGGTAACTGGGGTATCATTGGGTGTGGACAGCACCCGCAACTCATTCTTACACTTCACCATGAATGCGGAAGGTTATACTTTCTCCACTACTCGGAACATTCGGACCAGCAAAATACACCCCTATATCTACTGACCACATTCTTCACAGAGAAAGTCCAGCATAGCATGGCTTTCTCAGAATGGAGCCCACATGACCACGGACAGTTGCAATGTGTAACCCATGTCCAGGCACCTTGGTCGTCTAGGTATAACGTACAATTGTAGAAGGACATGCTTACATTCACTCAAAGTCAGCGTCACAATGGAAACTATTTGGAGTTAAGGTAGCACCGAGTTTACACCATAATATTGAAAAAAGGATTCTGTCTGGAAAAATAATCTGCTTCGTCTAAGTGATGCGTCTCAAATGGACAAAAATCATCAAAAAACCCCAGCTCATACCAGTTTTAAGTGGTGCGTCACAACTTGAGCTGAAACATTAGAGACCAACTCTTTATATGAAGTGGCGTCACAACCAGAGCTGAAACATTAGAGACCACGGACTAGAGTTTCGAAGCGATCTTAGATACGATTAATCTTAATAACTTACGTTCAAAGATAAGACATCTCAAGTTTAAGATCAAATACATTTTCGAAACTATCTTAAATATGTCGCAGATCGTATAAAGTTACGATTTCTATCAGAGAATCATCTGTGTTAGAGAAAAAGCGGGGTGTTTTGCTGTGATGTCACGGGTATGTCCAAGCTGCTGACAATAACAACAACATGGAGATGTGACACGGAATTCATAATCACATTGTCAGGTCACACTGTTTAACACGCAACTTTATGAGTGACAGTCCGTTCAATGCTACATATGTCCATCGTGTAGACGTTTTGTTCTTATGATAAATGATACCATGACTACCCGGACACAAATAGCATTCGAGTGATTATGGTTTTATTCCGCTTTTAGCAATATTCCAGAAATATCACGGCCGGGGACACCAGATATGGGCTTCACACATTGTACCCATGTCGGGAATCGAACCCGAGTCCTCGGTGTGACGAGCGAACGCTGTTCTATGCAAAGGCATTTCTAAAACGTAATAAATGTTATAATCAATAAGTGTAGTGTTACCACATTATAGTTATTAGAATTGAAATAATGTGCAATAAAGACACTTCACTATTTTCCCTTCTAATGATCCTCTCTGAGAGAGCAGAGCTTTATGTAAACACATCGCCATAGTCTAGGACAGAAGTAATTAGGGGCGATATTCTAAAATGACAATGACGAGACCTATGATCGAAAAGCATGCGTTCTGCATTTAAGATGCGTGTTCAGGTCTGATGTTACTTGATGTGTGCTGGGTCAGCATCACAATACTGCTTGTTTTTGTGTTTATGTCAAAAGTCAAGTTTATACAGAAATCACTAACATTATACCTGGAAACACTCAAAACAAAAAATGTTCAGGAAGTAGCGCACCCACGAGCGAGTTACAATGACAATGTAAGGTTCTTTTTTTATTTACATATCCAATATATTTCACGAATAAACAAAGGACTCAAATACAATATCAAGCTATTTGTATTTAGATGATGTAATTTTTTTAAACCTGTCTTGAGCATAATTCTTATCAAAATTTGAAAGAGACACTTTCGTTCACAAAGGGAGATAATTTAGGAATTGTCAACTTATGTTGTCTCATGGGAGACGCCGCGAGTTCAGGTAAATAAACATATAATGTAGTCCTTTTCTATCCGTTTAAATTAAGTAGAGCTAATAAACTGATGTGTCTGATTTGATATAAATCTGGATGAGGAGCTAAATATCTACATTGTCAATGTGTAAAATCTATTCCAGAACGTAGTTCGATAATGCTTGGCTTGTCTGAAAGCATTGCTGAGGGTCAATTAATAGTATTTGTCCGGTGACCCTATCCTTTATAATGATATTATTGTTGGAATGGTCTCAAGTATCTATATTTTTTTAATGTAAAACGGGTAAATGTACACTTAAACTTTAGAAAGACCAACGAGAATTATTATTTTAATGCGAAATTCAAAGATTATCGTGGGGAAAATGTCTATTTTATGTTGATCAGTAAATTTCATTCAATACACATTTTCTGCGAAAATATGTTGGAAAGTGAATTTTTGACAATGTTCAAAATATGTTACGACTTTACCACATTTTAAACCCAAATGAGCATGGGAACCCACTTTTTACTTGATTTTTCAAATCGCCATTCTCGAAAATACGATACGAAAATATGTGCTGAACTTTTTCTCTCAAAATATCAATAATGTGCTATATTTAATTGAACACATCTATGTCGTTAATCACCTGTTTTTAAAGAATGCAATTATTCAATGGACAATAATTAATCACTTGTCAAATATTTGTCTTTCATTAATACAGATAACTAGTTGTTGCTTTGAAAACGAAACCAAATACAATTATTACTTCTGCTGGAAAAAAACCCATTAAACATACTTTTTACATAAATACACTATACGCATATTTGATCACATGTATTTCCTTGTTAAATCAATACGACTAGCTGCCCCAGAGTTCTCAATAAGGTCACGGTCATTACTATAGACCAAGCCGACACCTTCCGTTTTAATCCTTCCCAAATTATCGAAAAGGTATGTTGTATCACAATTCTTCAGCATGGACTCGGATAGAAATATATAGTAAGCTATAGACTCCATAGTTATGTGGATCGCTGTCGCGATTAAGAACATTTCTAACGTGATATCTTCCATGCGTTCTTCGTGTATTTTCGAAGTGTCAATTTGAATCACACAGTTTAGCAAAATGAAATGTCAATCTTTGAACGTAAAGCAGATTATTTGTTTGAAAGATATCTATGGCAAAGTATGCCGCCATCTTGGATGAAGATAACATAGACTTACGACAGGTATGGGGCTATCTTAGATTTATGACAATCTTACGATGTCTTAGGGCTACGAGAGTTTCGAAAGTAGGCTACGATAGCCTGCGATTTCCTCGCGATAACTTTAAGATAAGTTTAGAGCTGCGATCGTTTCGCAAAAATCAGCTCATTTTTATAGAAGTAATGCGTCTTAGCTGGAGCTAAAAAAATACACTCATCTTAATCAAAAATGGGGCGCTTCAACTGATACAGACACATTATAAGACCAATTCATTTCAACAACCATAAAACTGAAAACGATAATGTCTGTATCTGCATTGTCTAAGGGATCTAGATGGATCTCAACTTGAGCTAAAACACTTAAATTACAACTAATTTTAATAGAAAGTGGCGCATCTTAAATTTACATGTGCAATTAATACGTTATTGTAGGAAGTGGGATGTCCCAAATGAAGCTGAAACATACGAGATCATGTTAGGGTTTCACGCATCTGAGCTGGAGCCAAAACATTAAAAGACGCACTCATTATGATTCATTCATTCACATTATTTCATGGTATAATTGGCCGCAGCAAGTACTATCAGCAACAGCGACAGCCACATCCCGGTATCTACATCAGCACAACGTCCGACTCGCCAACAGCTTTCCATCTCCACTACTAATGTCTTCATTTGAAGCCTCCGACCCTACCACAATCCAACAAAGCCCTGGGGCCGTATTTATGAAACAACTTAAGTCATAAATAAAACTTAAGTCAGTTAAAAAACCCCTTAGTTTTCTTGTATTTTACTTAAGTTTAGTGGAAAAACTTAAGTCATATTTAATAAAAGACTTAGACTTAAGTTTTGTCATTTTCTGACTTAACTATTAAGACTCACCTTACTAGGCTTAACTCATGTATGTTTGTCTTAAGTCATGTAAAACAAATGGCTGCCAGACGCAATTCAAGAATATTTAATGAGAGAAGAGATATACTACATTCATTAGATGACAATGAACTGATACAGCGCTACAGATTTGATAGGAACAGTATTGTTTATATTTGTGGTATCCTTGAGCAGGAGTTGAGTCCTATAACACAGCGGAGTTGTGCCGTGTCCTGCGTTACCAAGGTGCTTGTCACTTTGCGTTATCTTGCCACTGGCAAATTTCAAATGTGTAATGGTGATGACCATGGTCTGAGCCAACCCACTATCTCTCGGGTGATTTTCCAAACGCTTGACTCTCTCACAAGTCACCGTATCCTTCGTAGATTTGTTACCTTTCCTGTACAACCCCAAGAAATAAGACGCCATCAACAGCGCTTCTATCAGACTGCCAATTTCCCAGGTATTGTTGGGGTAATTGATGGCACCCACATTCAGATTCAGGCCCCATCAGTTAATGAGAAAGAATTTGTCAACAGGCATAATTACCATAGTGTAAATACACAAATAGTGTTTGACAGCGACGATCGTATCATCGACATTATTGCACGTTGGCCTGGATCAACACACGACTCCCGCATTTTGACAACAAGTGGGTTATGTCGTGAATACCAACTTAAGTTTTTGACTTGGCTAAGTCATTTTTCAGACACTTAAGTTTTTCTTAAGTCAAAACTAAGTTGTTTGATAAATACGGCCCCTGGCCCCATTCTTCTTCAAATAAATAAAAGCGACAATACCCTTACCACATTCAATAGAAATCTCTGCTAAAAGCAGAGTCGATTGTACGATTCCGACAATGTCATGAGCATGTGTTTATGAATCACTCGAGAATAGTGATGATACCAGGTGTTCGCGAAAAGGTGAGCGTATCCTGCACCACCGGTGACACCCGTCACAAACACATGTAAAGGCAAGTTAATTGTTCACCTGAAACAACACGGGAACATACCCCACGCAGCCACCATACGCGCCGCCATTGCTGGCGCCAGTCGAGCCCCGACGTTCATTGTTCATTCAGTCTGGACCACACTCTATGAAGGTTCATACTTCAGTGAACTCACACAAAGTGAAAGTCCATTCTTAAGTAATCCCTAAAGGTAGCCCTGAGGGCAAGGGCTGGAACCTTACTCAACACATTACTTATCTGACCTATCATCTACCTCAGCTTACTCGAGAACTCTTAAACTTAGCAAGAGGATCAGAACATTAATATAAAATAGCATCTAATTTCAAAATTTATTTTCTAAATTGTAAATCTATATGGACATAAATCCCTTCACACTAAAAGTATCACTAAATGGCACAGTTTTTTCTAACTCGACCCATTTAGACAAAATAAGTCCAAGAATTCACAGACCCATTGCAGATCTAAACTCTGCAACTTAACACCACAGTGATCAGTGTACAAACTAAAAAAAAACGATGATCTTGACAACTGGTCTTTATATCACGATCAATAACAATCTTCTGTTCGAGCTCCATACATCAAAATATAAAAATCAATCTAGCTTTACTCTTCAGGCCATTAATGCATCGACAGTATTCTCGGCAATTTCAAATTTCATTATAATATACAGAAAATATTTTAAATTAATCTTTGACAAAACTAAAATCCAAACAATCCAATTGCCATATATATTGAATCTAAATTCTTTTTCTTTTTTTTTTATAAATCTTTGTATGCTTGTAGATGTCGGTCAATGGGTGCAGGAGTTTAGCAAAGTCTCACCTTGTGAAGATTTGTTGATAAAAACTCCGGAGAAAAAAGTGACACCTAATCTCACCCCTCCCTAATTAGACACTGGTGCTAAGTTTGCGTTGCTTACAGCGGACCAAACAACTATACCCTCGTCGGTGTAAGACTGCTTAATCGATGGAGCTTTTTATTAAATTAATACTGAGTTTTATTGATATTAAACCAACAGTTTGAAGGTTTCACAAAGAAAACAGCATGTATTGATGTATTGATAGCGGAGCTGGACAAGACAGAGCTGCAGTTAAAACGGTCATTTCGCAGCAAATACTTTGAATGTATGCATATGTTGTTGGCCAATGTGTGGAGGCGTTGGACAAAATTATCCTTGTGAAAATTTATTGAAAAGAATACTTCGGTGTGTGTATAGTGTGCACGCGCGGGTTCGAATCCCGATATGGGTACAATGTGTGAAGCCCATTTCTGGATTCCCCCGCCGTTATATTGCTGGAATATTGCTAAAAGCGGTGTAAAAACATATTCATTCATTCATTCATTCATAATCTAAACAAGATTCATCAGAAAGATGACATATCCCCCCGCCAGCTGTCTGTAAAGTAATCACAAGTAAATGTGCTATTCTGTATGTAATGAGTCAAGAGTTGAATGTTCTTGAAGAAGCACACATTGTTTACCCACAAAACATCCACCATGGTGGCATCCATATGAAATGGAAAATAAAATAAGTGTGTCTTGTGGTTTTTTTTTGTATGCAAACAAATGACAAGTTACAAGAAACAATAACTAAACAAGTGTATAGTCACCGAAGTCATCTATATCCCCCGCCCATTTTAAAACGTTATGGTCCCAAACCAGGTAACTGACCCAACATTTCTCATAGCCCATGTCAAAATAGCTGCAATGGAAATTCTAAAATAAACATTTCTAAAACTCCTTAATATCAAATGGCACCAGTTCAGTATGTGCTTTATATATAGACATGCAATGTTTGGCAAGGAAATATTTAACAGTTTATTTGTTATACTCCATAATTGAAACCACCCTATATTAAAACTTAAATCCAACTTGTTGCCTGCTGGCCATGGAAACCAGTAAAAGGCACCAGTTCAGTATGTGCCTGGTAGACATGCAAAGTTTTGTAAGAAAGTATTTAACAGTTTTTTAGTTACGCTCCGGAAACGAACACCACCCTTACAGAACCTAAGTCCAACTTGTTGCTATGGAAACGTAAAAAATAAAAATGTATAAAATTCCTAAATAGCAAAAGGTACCAGTTCAGCATGAGTCTGATAGACATGCAAACTTTTGTTTGAGAGTTTTGAATGGGTTTTGAGTTATACTCCGGAAACGAAAACCACCCTTATAGAACCTAAGTCCAACTTGTTACCATGGAAATGTAAAAAATAAAAATGTATAAAATTCCTAAATAGCAAAAGGCACCAGTTCAGTTTGTGCCTGGTAGACATGCAAAGTTTTGTAAGAAAGTATTTAACGGTTTTTGAGTCACGTTCCGGAAACGAACACCACCCTTATAGAACCTAAGTCCAACTTGTTGCGATGGAAACGTAAAAAAGTATAAATTTCTAAAATTTCTTAATAGGAAAAGGCACAACTTCAGTATGCGACTGATAGATTTGCAAAGTTTCGATCAAATACACTGAATTGTTTTCGAGTTCTGCCTCGGGAAAGGAAATGATTACGGACGGACGGACAGGCGGACGGACAGACAGACTGGCTGATCGCTATATCCCATCGCATTGTAGGGGGGCGGGGGGATAAAAATACTGAAAAATGATACACCACTTGTTCGTACGGATGGAGTTTAGAAATGGTATATTGCCACTGCATAATTGTGTTGAGGAAGCCGTTATGACGGCAACAAAACAGTTTTCTCCAGTTTACATCACTGGTGTGGCATGGAGAAACCATGTTAAAAAGTTCGCTCCTGTGACTAAACAGAGACCGAGAAACGCTGTAAACGGCCTGGTGCTGTTTTGTATCGAATATAACATCACATCATCTGCGAATAGTTACAGCCACAGCGATTATTCGTTTACATAATTATATGTTCACCAACAGATTGTATAATTACATATTGCTGCACTTACCATGTCGTTTTGTTCAACGTCCTCTCCAGAGTGAAAACATACGACAGGGCAGGAAATCAAGCTGAAAAATGTTTCTTCGTGAAAAGTCTTCATAATGCACATGACACACCAAAGTTTCAAACGCAGCGTTCAAAGTAACGCGAGAATAATATAAACATGTGAAATAGGGGTATAAGCCCATTGTAATTTCGATTTAAAATGAATTCTAAACAACTTGTTGAAATTAATTTAACATACACCGGTGCATTTGATAAAGTGAGCGTCGTCTGCTTCGATCCATTGAGTCTGGATTACGCGCAGGAAAAACTCGTGCAACGGAAGTGTTTCCCGATTGGCTAAACTCGTAACCTTGACATCACGTGACTATTCTGGTGAACACCTGCATGAAATATACAACACTTCTAACTGATTTGACATTTGTTTACATAAATAATCTTAACCGACATAGCTATTGGCGCTGGGGTTTGTCTAGCGAGGTTAAAGCGTTGACTCGTCGCACAAATTCACCACATGGGTACACCATGTAGAGCCGATTTTGACGCCCCTCTCCGTAATATGGCTTGGATTTTGTTCCAAATTTCGCAATTATTTCGTAATGATATATAGTATTTTAGCGGTATTCATCATAATAGAATGAAGATGTAATACAGTGGATGGTCGACCATGAGTTGCCAAGCGCCTTAACATTTTAATGCATTTTAATCATAATGATGATTATGAAAATAGAAATTATCAAAGAATTATGAACACTATATATAGAGTACCAGACGACTAAATACGTATTAACTGAGGGTCAAAGGACAGTATACCGAGTTGTCTTTTTTATGTAATGGAAAATTATTGAAAGAACTGTTGTTAAATTTGATTATACTTATTTAACCATCGCTCATTCCTGCACCAGTTGGGGCGGTCGGGTAGCCAAGTGGTTAAGCGTTCGCTCGTCATGCCAAAGACCCGGGTTCGATTCCCGACATGGGTACAATGTGTGAAGCCCATTTATATTAGTATTGCTAAAAGCGGCGTAAAGCCATACTCACTCACTCCTGCAACAGTTTGTTAAAGGAAATCTGTGGCTGAATATATTTTTTGTAAAAATATATTGTTTCGATGAAGATATGGGTAGGAAATGAACTTGCAACCACATGACCCCTAACATGTTTGACATGATTTTTAATTTATGCCGAAAAGAGCAAATTTATTGGTTTTCAAGATATGATATCTTGTCGCATCAATCGTACCCAAATTGGGTGGACCCGTGAAGATCCGGGGTAAAATAGTTCTTCAGCAACCCATACTTTCCGTAAAAGGCGACTATGCTTGTCGTAAGAGGCGACTAACGGGATCGGGTGGTCAGGCTCGCTGACTTGGTTGATGCACGGTCATCGATCCCAATTGAGTGGATCGATGCTCATGGTGTTTATCACTGGATTGTCTGGTCCAGTTTTGATTATTGACAGACCGACAGACCTTCATATAGCTGGAAACCGGGTTAGAATAGGTCTTCGGCAACCCGTGCTTGTCGTAATAGGTGACTAACGGCATAGGGTGGTCGGGCTCTCTAGCTTGGTTGAT